>NC_136374.1:1200000-1800000 GCF_037039965.1 Doryrhamphus excisus
GCCTCTAAGGCTGGACCACAAAGGCTGGCCCTTTAAGCTGGCCCTTTAAGGCTGGCCCCCTAAGGCTGGCCCTTTAAGGCTGGCCCTTTAAGGCTGGCCCTTTAAGGCTGGCCCTCTAAGGCTGGCCCTTTAAGGCTGGCCCTTTAAGGCTGGCCCTTTAAGCTGGCCCCTTAAGGCTGGCCATCTAAGGCTGGCCCTTTAAGCTGGCCCTTTAAGGCTGGCCCTTTGAGCTGGCCCTTTAAGGCTGGCCCTTTAAGCTGGCCCTTTAAGGCTGGCCCTCTAAGGCTGGCCCTTTAAGACTGGCCTTTTAAGGCTGGCCCTTTAAGCTGGCCCCTTAAGGCTGGCCCTTTAAGCTGGAACTCTAAGGCTGGCCCTTTAAGCTGGCCCTCTAAGGCGGCCCTCTAAGGCTGGCCCTTTAAGGCTGGCCCTTTAAGGCTTGCCCTTTAAGGCTGGCCCTTTAAGCTGGCCCCTTAAGGCTGGCCCTTTAAGCTGGTCCTCTAAGGCTGGCCCTTTAAGCTGGCCCTTTAAGGCTGGGCCTCTAAGGCTGGACCTCAAAGGCTGGCCCTTTAAGCTGGCCCTTTAAGGCTGGCCCTCTAAGGCTGGCCCTTTAAGGCTGGCCCTTTAAGGCTGGCCCTTTAAGGCTGGCCCTCTAAGGCTGGCCCTTTAAGGCTGGCCCTTTAAGCTGGCCCCTTAAGGCTGGCCATCTAAGGCTGGCCCTTTAAGCTGGCCCTTTAAGGCTGGCCCTTTAAGCTGGCCCTTTAAGGCTGGCCCTTTAAGCTGGCCCTTTAAGGCTGGCCCTCTAAGGCTGGCCCTTTAAGACTGGCCTTTTAAGGCTGGCCCTTTAAGGCTGGCCCTTTAAGCTGGCCCTTTAAGGCTGGCCCTTTAAGCTGGCCCTTTAAGACTGGCCCTTTAAGGCTGGCCCTTTAAGGCTGGCCCTTTAAGCTGGCCCCTTAAGGCTGGCCCTTTAAGCTGGCCCTCTAAGGCTGGCCCTTTAAGCTGGCCCTTTAAGGCTGGCCATCTAAGTCTGGCCCTTTAAACTGGCCCTTTAAGGCTGGGCCTCTAAGGCTGGACCACAAAGGCTGGCCCTTTAAGCTGGCCCTTTAAGGCTGGCCCCCTAAGGCTGGCCCTTTAAGGCTGGCCCTTTAAGGCTGGCCCTTTAAGGCTGGCCCTCTAAGGCTGGCCCTTTAAGGCTGGCCCTTTAAGGCTGGCCCTTTAAGCTGGCCCCTTAAGGCTGGCCATCTAAGGCTGGCCCTTTAAGCTGGCCCTTTAAGGCTGGCCCTTTGAGCTGGCCCTTTAAGGCTGGCCCTTTAAGCTGGCCCTTTAAGGCTGGCCCTCTAAGGCTGGCCCTTTAAGACTGGCCTTTTAAGGCTGGCCCTTTAAGCTGGCCCCTTAAGGCTGGCCCTTTAAGCTGGCCCTCTAAGGCTGGCCCTTTAAGCTGGCCCTCTAAGGCGGCCCTCTAAGGCTGGCCCTTTAAGGCTGGCCCTTTAAGGCTTGCCCTTTAAGGCTGGCCCTTTAAGCTGGCCCCTTAAGGCTGGCCCTTTAAGCTGGTCCTCTAAGGCTGGCCCTTTAAGCTGGCCCTTTAAGGCTGGGCCTCTAAGGCTGGACCTCAAAGGCTGGCCCTTTAAGCTGGCCCTTTAAGGCTGGCCCTCTAAGGCTGGCCCTTTAAGGCTGGCCCTTTAAGGCTGGCCCTTTAAGGCTGGCCCTCTAAGGCTGGCCCTTTAAGGCTGGCCCTTTAAGCTGGCCCCTTAAGGCTGGCCATCTAAGGCTGGCCCTTTAAGCTGGCCCTTTAAGGCTGGCCCTTTAAGCTGGCCCTTTAAGGCTGGCCCTTTAAGCTGGCCCTTTAAGGCTGGCCCTCTAAGGCTGGCCCTTTAAGACTGGCCTTTTAAGGCTGGCCCTTTAAGGCTGGCCCTTTAAGCTGGCCCTTTAAGGCTGGCCCTTTAAGCTGGCCCTTTAAGACTGGCCCTTTAAGGCTGGCCCTTTAAGGCTGGCCCTTTAAGCTGGCCCCTTAAGGCTGGCCCTTTAAGCTGGCCCTCTAAGGCTGGCCCTTTAAGCTGGCCCTCTAAGGCTGGCCCTCTAAGGCTGGCCCTTTAAGGCTTGCCTTTTAAGGCTGGCCCTTTAAGCTGGCCCCTTAAGGCTGGCCCTTTAAGCTGGCCCTTTAAGCTGGCCCTTTAAGGCTGGCCCTTTAAGCTGGCCCTTTAAGCTGGCCCTCTAAGGCTGGCCCTTTAAGCTGGCCCTTTAAGGCTGGCCCTATAAGCTGGCCCTTTAAGGCTGGCCCTTTAAGGCCGGCCCTTTAAGCTGGCCCTTTAAGGCTGGCCCTTTAAGCTGGCCCTTTAAGGCTGGCCCTTTAAGCTGGCCCTTTAAGGCTGGCCCTTTAAGGCTGGCCCTTTAAGCTGGCCCCTTAAGGCTGGCCCTTTAAGCAGGCCCTCTAAGGCTGGCCCTTTAAGCTGGCCCTCTAAGGCTGGCCCTTTAAGGCTTGCCCTTTAAGGCTGGCCCTTTAAGCTGGCCCCTTAAGGCTGGCCCTTTAAGCTGGCCCTTTAAGGCTGGCCCTTTAAGGCTGGCCCTTTAAGCTGGCCCTTTAAAGCTGGCCCTTTAAGGCTGGCCCTTTAATGCTGGCCCTTTAAGCTGGCCCCTTAAGGCTGGCCCTTTAAGCTGGCCCTCTAAGGCTGGCCCTTTAAGCTGGCCCTCTAAGGCTGGCCCTTTAAGGCTTGCCCTTTAAGGCTGGCCCTTTAAGCTGGCCCCTTAAGGCTGGCCCTTTAAGCTGGCCCTTTAAGGCTGGCCCTTTAAGGCTGGCCCTTTAAGGCTGGCCCTTTAAGGCTGGCCCTTTAAGCTGGCCCCTTAAGGCTGGCCATCTAAGGCTGGCCCTTTAAGCTGGCCCTCTAAGGCTGGCCCTTTAAGGCTTGCCCTTTAAGGCTGGCCCTTTAAGCTGGCCCCTTAAGGCTGGCCCTTTAAGCTGGCCCTCTAAGGCTGGCCCTTTAAGCTGGCCCTTTAAGCTGGCCCTTTAAGGCTGGCCCTTTAAGGCTGGCCCTTTAAGGCTGGCCCTTTAAGGCTGGCCCTTTAAGGCTGGCCCTTTAAGCTGGCCCCTTAAGGCTGGCCATCTAAGGCTGGCCCTTTAAGCTGGCCCTTTAAGGCTGGCCCTTTAAGCTGGCCCTTTAAGCTGGCCCCTTAAGGCTGGCCCTTTAAGCTGGCCCTCTAAGGCTGGCCCTTTAAGCTGGCCCTCGAAGGCTGGCCCTTTAAGGCCGGCCCTTTAAGCTGGCCCTTTAAGGCTGGCCCTTTAAGCTGGCCCTTTAAGGCTGGCCCTTTAAGGCTGGCCCTTTAAGGCTTGCCCTTTAAGGCTGGTCCTTTAAGCTGGCCCTTTAAGGCTGGCCCTTGAAGCTGGCCCTTTAAGGCTGGCCCTTTAAGGCTGGCCCTTTAAGCTGGCCCTTTAAGGCTGGCCCTTTAAGCTGGCCCTTTAAGGCTGGCCCTTTAAGGCTGGCCCTTTGAGGCTGGCCCTTTAAGCTGGCCCCTTAAGGCTGGCCCTTTAAGCTGGCCCTCTAAGGTTGGCCCTTTAAGCTGGCCCTCTAAGGCTGGCCCTCTAAGGCTGGCCCTTTAAGGCTTGCCCTTTAAGGCTGGCCCTTTAAGCTGGCCCCTTAAGACTGGCCCTTTAAGCTGGCCCTCTAAGGCTGGCCCTTTAAGGCTGGCCCTTTAAGGCTGGCCCTTTAAGGCTGGCCCTTTAAGGCTGGCCCTTTAAGCTGGCCCTTTAAGGCTGGCCTTTTAAGCTGGCCCTTTAAGGCTGGCCCTTTAAGCTGGCCCTTTAAGGCTGGCCCTCTAAGGCTGGCCCTTTAAGACTGGCCCTTTAAGGCTGGCCCTTTAAGCTGGTCCCTTAAGGCTGGCCCTTTAAGCTGGCCCTCTAAGACTGGCCCTTTAAGCTGGCCCTCTAAGGCTGGCCCTTTAAGGCTGGCCCTTTAAGGCCGGCCCTTTAAATTGGCCCTTTAAGGCTGGCCCTTTAAGGCTGGCCCTTTAAGCTGGCCCTTTAAGGCTGGCCCTTTAAGGCTGGCCCTTTAAGCTGGCCCTTTAAGGCTGGCCCTTTAAGCTGGCCCTTTAAGGCTGGCCCTTTAAAGCTGGCCCTTTAAGCTGGCCCTCTAAGGCTGGCCCTTTAAGGCTGGCCCTTTAAGGCTTGCCCTTTAAGGCTGGCCCTTTAAGCTGGCCCCTTAAGGCTGGCCCTTTAAGCTGGCCCTTTAAGGCTGGCCCTTTAAGCTGGCCCTTTAAGCTGGCCCCTTAAGGCTGGCCCTTTAAGCTGGCCCTCTAAGGCTGGCCCTTTAAGCTGGCCCTCGAAGGCTGGCCATTTAAGGCCGGCCCTTTAAGCTGGCCCTTTAAGGCTGGCCCTTTAAGCTGGCCCTTTAAGGCTGGCCCTTTAAGGCTGGCCCTTTAAGGCTTGCCCTTTAAGGCTGGTCCTTTAAGCTGGCCCGTTAAGGCTTGCCCTTTAAGGCTGGCCCTTTAAGCTGGCCCCTTAAGGCTGGCCCTTTAAGCTGGCCCTCTAAGGCTGGCCCTTTAAGGCTGGCCCTTTAAGGCTGGCCCTTTAAGGCTGGCCCTTTAAGCTGGCCCTTTAAGGCTGGCCTTTTAAGCTGGCCCTTTAAGGCTGGCCCTTTAAGCTGGCCCTTTAAGGCTGGCCCTCTAAGGCTGGCCCTTTAAGACTGGCCCTTTAAGGCTGGCCCTTTAAGCTGGTCCCTTAAGGCTGGCCCTTTAAGCTGGCCCTCTAAGACTGGCCCTTTAAGCTGGCCCTCTAAGGCTGGCCCTTTAAGGCTGGCCCTTTAAGGCCGGCCCTTTGAACTGGCCCTTTAAGGCTGGCCCTTTAAGGCTGGCCCTTTAAGCTGGCCCTTTAAGGCTGGCCCTTTAAGGCTGGCTTTTTAAGCTGGCCCTTTAAGGCTGGCCCTTTAAGGCTTGCCCTTTAAGGCTGGCCCTTTAAGCTGGCCCCTTAAGGCTGGCCCTTTAAGGCTGGCCCTTTAAGGCTGGCCCTTTAAGGCTGGCCCTTTAAGGCTGGCCCTTTAAGGCTGGCCCTTTAAGCTGGCCCCTTAAGGCTGGCCATCTAAGGCTGGCCCTTTAAGCTGGCCCTTTAAGGCTGGCCCTTTAAGCTGGCCCTATAAGGCTGGCCCTTTAAGCTGGCCCTTTAAGGCTGGCCCTCTAAGGCTGGCCCTTTAAGACTGGCCCTTTAAGGCTGGCCCTTTAAGGCTGGCCCTTTAAGCTGGCCCCTTAAGGCTGGCCCTTTAAGCTGGCCCTCTAAGGCTGGCCCTTTAAGCTGGCCCTCTAAGGCTGGCCCTTTAAGGCTGGCCCTTTAAGGCTTGCCCTTTAAGGCTGGCCCTTTAAGCTGGCCCTTTAAGGCTGGCCCTTTAAGCTGGCCCTTTAAGGCTGGCCCTTTAAGGCTGGCCCTTTAAGCTGGCCCTTTAAGGCTGGCCCTTTAAGCTGGCCCTTTAAGGCTGGCCCTTTAAGGCTGGCCCTTTGAGGCTGGCCCTTTAAGCTGGCCCCTTAAGGCTGGCCCTTTAAGCTGGCCCTCTAAGGCTGGCCCTTTAAGCTGGCCCTCTAAGGCTGGCCCTCTAAGGCTGGCCCTTTAAGGCTTGCCCTTTAAGGCTGGCCCTTTAAGCTGGCCCCTTAAGGCTGGCCCTTTAAGCTGGCCCTCTAAGGCTGGCCCTTTAAGCTGGCCCTTTAAGGCTGGCCCTTTAAGCTGGCCCTGTAAAGCTGGCCCTCTAAGGCTGGCCCTTTAAGCTGGCCCTTTAAGGCTGGCCCTTTAAGCTGGCCCTCTAAGGCTGGCCCTTTAAGGCTGGCCCTTTAAGCTGGCCCCTTAAGGCTGGCCCTCTAAGGCTGGCCCTTTAAGCTGGCCCTTTAAGGCTGGCCCTTTAAGCTGGCCCTTTAAGGCTGGCCCTTTAAGGCCGGCCCTTTAAGCTGGCCCTTTAAGGCTGGCCCTTTAAGCTGGCCCTTTAAGGCTGGCCCTTTAAGCTGGCCCTTTAAGGCTGGCCCTTTAAGGCTGGCCCTTTAAGGCTGGCTCTTTAAGCTGGCCCCTTAAGGCTGGCCCTTTAAGCTGGCCCTTTAAGGCTGGCCCTTTAAGGCTGGCCCTTTAAGGCTGGCTCTTTAAGCTGGCCCCTTAAGGCTGGCCCTTTAAGCAGGCCCTCTAAGGCTGGCCCTTTAAGCTGGCCCTCTAAGGCTGGCCCTTTAAGCTGGCCCTCTAAGGCTGGCCCTTTAAGGCTTGCCCTTTAAGGCTGGCCCTTTAAGCTGGCCCCTTAAGGCTGGCCCTTTAAGCTGGCCCTTTAAGGCTGGCCCTTTAAGGCTGGCCCTTTAAGCTGGCCCTTTAAAGCTGGCCCTTTAAGGCTGGCCCTTTAAGCTGGCCCCTTAAGGCTGGCCCTTTAAGCTGGCCCTCTAAGGCTGGCCCTTTAAGCTGGCCCTCTAAGGCTGGCCCTTTAAGGCTTGCCCTTTAAGGCTGGCCCTTTAAGCTGGCCCCTTAAGGCTGGCCCTTTAAGCTGGCCCTTTAAGGCTGGCCCTTTAAGGCTGGCCCTTTAAGGCTGGCCCTTTAAGGCTGGCCCTTTAAGGCTGGCCCTTTAAGCTGGCCCCTTAAGGCTGGCCATCTAAGGCTGGCCCTTTAAGCTGGCCCTTTAAGGCTGGCCCTTTAAGCTGGCCCTTTAAGGCTGGCCCTTTAAGCTGGCCCTTTAAGGCTGGTCCTCTAAGGCTGGCCCTTTAAGACTGGCCCTTTAAGGCTGGCCCTTTAAGGCTGGCCCTTTAAGCTGGCCCCTTAAGGCTGGCCCTTTAAGCTGGCCCTCTAAGGCTGGCCCTTTAAGCTGGCCCTCTAAGGCTGGCCCTTTAAGGCTGGCCCTTTAAGGCTTGCCCTTTAAGGCTGGCCCTTTAAGCTGGCCCTTTAAGGCTGGCCCTTTAAGCTGGCCCTTTAAGGCTGGCCCTTTAAGGCTGGCCCTTTAAGCTGGCCCTTTAAGGCTGGCCCTTTAAGCTGGCCCTTTAAGGCTGGCCCTTTGAGGCTGGCCCTTTAAGCTGGCCCCTTAAGGCTGGCCCTTTAAGCTGGCCCTCTAAGGCTGGCCCTTTAAGCTGGCCCTCTAAGGCTGGCCCTTTAAGGCTTGCCCTTTAAGGCTGGCCCTTTAAGCTGGCCCCTTAAGGCTGGCCCTTTAAGCTGGCCCTCTAAGGCTGGCCCTTTAAGCTGGCCCTTTAAGGCTGGCCCTTTAAGGCTGGCCCTTTAAGCTGGCCCTTTAAGGCTGGCCCTTTAAGCTGGCCCTTTAAGCTGGCCCTTTAAGGCTGGCCCTTTAAGGCTGGCCCTTTAAGGCTTGCCCTTTAAGGCTGGCCCTTTAAGCTGGCCCCTTAAGGCTGGCCCTTTAAGCTGGCCCTTTAAGGCTGGCCCTTTAAGGCTGGCCCTTTAAGGCTGGCCCTTTAAGCTGGCCCCTTAAGGCTGGCCAACTAAGGCTGGCCCTTTAAGCTGGCCCTTTAAGGCTGGCCCTTTAAGCTGGCCCTTTAAGGCTGGCCCTCTAAGGCTGGCCCTTTAAGACTGGCCCTTTAAGATTGGACCTTTAAGGCTGGCCCTTTAAGCTGGCCCCTTAAGGCTGGCCCTTTAAGCTGGCCCTCTAAGGCTGGCCCTTTAAGCTGGCCCTCTAAGGCTGGCCCTTTAAGGCTGGCCCTTTAAGGCTTGCCCTTTAAGGCTGGCCCTTTAAGCTGGCCCTTTAAGGCTGGCCCTTTAAGCTGGCCCCTTAAGGCTGGCCATCTAAGTCTGGCCCTTTAAACTGGCCCTTTAAGGCTGGGCCTCTAAGGCTGGACCACAAAGGCTGGCCCTTTAAGCTGGCCCTTTAAGGCTGGCCCCCTAAGGCTGGCCCTTTAAGGCTGGCCCTTTAAGGCTGGCCCTTTAAGGCTGGCCCTCTAAGGCTGGCCCTTTAAGGCTGGCCCTTTAAGGCTGGCCCTTTAAGCTGGCCCCTTAAGGCTGGCCATCTAAGGCTGGCCCTTTAAGCTGGCCCTTTAAGGCTGGCCCTTTGAGCTGGCCCTTTAAGGCTGGCCCTTTAAGCTGGCCCTTTAAGGCTGGCCCTCTAAGGCTGGCCCTTTAAGACTGGCCTTTTAAGGCTGGCCCTTTAAGCTGGCCCCTTAAGGCTGGCCCTTTAAGCTGGCCCTCTAAGGCTGGCCCTTTAAGCTGGCCCTCTAAGGCTGGCCCTTTAAGGCTGGCCCTTTAAGGCTTGCCCTTTAAGGCTGGCCCTTTAAGCTGGCCCCTTAAGGCTGGCCCTTTAAGCTGGTCCTCTAAGGCTGGCCCTTTAAGCTGGCCCTTTAAGGCTGGGCCTCTAAGGCTGGACCTCAAAGGCTGGCCCTTTAAGCTGGCCCTTTAAGGCTGGCCCTCTAAGGCTGGCCCTTTAAGACTGGCCTTTTAAGGCTGGCCCTTTAAGGCTGGCCCTTTAAGCTGGCCCTTTAAGGCTGGCCCTTTAAGCTGGCCCTTTAAGACTGGCCCTTTAAGGCTGGCCCTTTAAGGCTGGCCCTTTAAGCTGGCCCCTTAAGGCTGGCCCTTTAAGCTGGCCCTCTAAGGCTGGCCCTTTAAGCTGGCCCTCTAAGGCTGGCCCTCTAAGGCTGGCCCTTTAAGGCTTGCCCTTTAAGGCTGGCCCTTTAAGCTGGCCCCTTAAGGCTGGCCCTTTAAGCTGGCCCTTTAAGGCTGGCCCTTTAAGGCTGGCCCTTTAAGCTGGCCCTTTAAAGCTGGCCCTTTAAGGCTGGCCCTTTAATGCTGGCCCTTTAAGCTGGCCCCTTAAGGCTGGCCCTTTAAGCTGGCCCTCTAAGGCTGGCCCTTTAAGCTGGCCCTCTAAGGCTGGCCCTTTAAGGCTTGCCCTTTAAGGCTGGCCCTTTAAGCTGGCCCCTTAAGGCTGGCCCTTTAAGCTGGCCCTTTAAGGCTGGCCCTTTAAGGCTGGCCCTTTAAGGCTGGCCCTTTAAGGCTGGCCCTTTAAGCTGGCCCCTTAAGGCTGGCCATCTAAGGCTGGCCCTTTAAGCTGGCCCTCTAAGGCTGGCCCTTTAAGGCTTGCCCTTTAAGGCTGGCCCTTTAAGCTGGCCCCTTAAGGCTGGCCCTTTAAGCTGGCCCTCTAAGGCTGGCCCTTTAAGCTGGCCCTTTAAGCTGGCCCTTTAAGGCTGGCCCTTTAAGGCTGGCCCTTTAAGGCTGGCCCTTTAAGGCTGGCCCTTTAAGGCTGGCCCTTTAAGCTGGCCCCTTAAGGCTGGCCATCTAAGGCTGGCCCTTTAAGCTGGCGCTTTAAGGCTGGCCCTTTAAGCTGGCCCTTTAAGCTGGCCCCTTAAGGCTGGCCCTTTAAGCTGGCCCTCTAAGGCTGGCCCTTTAAGCTGCCCCTCGAAGGCTGGCCCTTTAAGGCCGGCCCTTTAAGCTGGCCCTTTAAGGCTGGCCCTTTAAGCTGGCCCTTTAAGGCTGGCCCTTTAAGGCTGGCCCTTTAAGGCTTGCCCTTTAAGGCTGGTCCTTTAAGCTGGCCCTTTAAGGCTGGCCCTTTAAGCTGGCCCTTTAAGGCTGGCCCTTTAAGGCTGGCCCTTTAAGCTGGCCCTTTAAGGCTGGCCCTTTAAGCTGGCCCTTTAAGGCTGGCCCTTTAAGGCTGGCCCTTTGAGGCTGGCCCTTTAAGCTGGCCCCTTAAGGCTGGCCCTTTAAGCTGGCCCTCTAAGGCTGGCCCTTTAAGCTGGCCCTCTAAGGCTGGCCCTCTAAGGCTGGCCCTTTAAGGCTTGCCCTTTAAGGCTGGCCCTTTAAGCTGGCCCCTTAAGGCTGGCCCTTTAAGCTGGCCCTCTAAGGCTGGCCCTTTAAGGCTGGCCCTTTAAGGCTGGCCCTTTAAGGCTGGCCCTTTAAGGCTGGCCCTTTAAGCTGGCCCTTTAAGGCTGGCCTTTTAAGCTGGCCCTTTAAGGCTGGCCCTTTAAGCTGGCCCTTTAAGGCTGGCCCTCTAAGGCTGGCCCTTTAAGACTGGCCCTTTAAGGCTGGCCCTTTAAGCTGGTCCCTTAAGGCTGGCCCTTTAAGCTGGCCCTCTAAGACTGGCCCTTTAAGCTGGCCCTCTAAGGCTGGCCCTTTAAGGCTGGCCCTTTAAGCTGGCCCTTTAAGGCTGGCCCTTTAAGCTGGCCCTTTAAGGCTGGCCCTTTAAGGCTGGCCCTTTAAGCTGGCCCTTTAAGGCTGGCCCTTTAAGCTGGCCCTTTAAGGCTGGCCCTTTAAGCTGGCCCTCTAAGGCTGGCCCTTTAAGGCTGGCCCTTTAAGGCTGGCCCTTTAAGCTGGCCCCTTAAGGCTTGCCCTCTAAGGCTGGCCCTTTAAGCTGGCCCTTTAAGGCTGGCCCTTTAAGCTGGCCCTTAAGGCTGGCCCTTTAAGGCCGGCCCTTTAAGCTGGCCCTTTAAGGCTGGCCCTTTAAGCTGGCCCTTTAAGGCTTGCCCTTTAAGCTGGCCCTTTAAGGCTGGCCCTTTAAGGCTGGCCCTTTAAGGCTGGCCCTTTAAGCTGGCCCCTTAAGGCTGGCCCTTTAAGCAGGCCCTCTACGGCTGGCCCTTTAAGCTGGCCCTCTAAGGCTGGCCCTTTAAGGCTTGCCCTTTAAGGCTGGCCCTTTAAGCTGGCCCCTTAAGGCTGGCCCTTTAAGCTGGCCCTCTAAGGCTGGCCCTTTAAGCTGGCCCTTTAAGGCTGGCCCTTTAAGCTGGCCCTTTAAAGCTGGCCCTCTAAGGCTGGCCCTTTAAGACTGGCCCTTTAAGGCTGGCCCTTTAAGGCTGGCCCTTTAAGCTGGCCCCTTAAGGCTTGCCCTTTGAGCTGGCCCTCTAAGGCTGGCCCTTTAAGCTGGCCATCTAAGGCTGGCCCTTTAAGGCTGGCCCTTTAAGCTGGCCCCTTAAGGCTGGCCCTCTAAGGCTGGCCCTTTAAGCTGGCCCTCTAAGGCTGGCCCTTTAAAGCTGGCCCTTTAAGCTGGCCCCTTAAGGCTGGCCCTCTAAGGCTGGCCCTTTAAGCTGGCCCTTTAAGGCTGGCCCTTTAAGCTGGCCCTTTAAGGCTGGCCCTTTAAGCTGGCCCTTTAAGGCTGGCCCTCTAAGGCTGGCCCTTTAAGACTGGCCCTTTAAAGCTGGCCCTTTAAGGCTGGCCCTCTAAGGCTGGCCCTTTAAGGCTGGCCCTTTAAGGCTGGCCCTTTAAGGCTGGCCCTCTAAGGCTGGCCCTTTAAGACTGGCCCTTTAAGGCTGGCCCTTTAAGGCTGGCCCTTTAAGCTGGCCCCTTAAGGCTGGCCCTTTAAGCTGGCCCTGTAAGGCTGGCCCTCTAAGGCTGGCCCTTTAAGACTGGCCCTTTAAAGCTGGCCCTTTAAGGCTGGCCCTCTAAGGCTGGCCCTTTAAGGCTGGCCCTTTAAGGCTGGCCCTTTAAGGCTGGCCCTCTAAGGCTGGCCCTTTAAGACTGGCCCTTTAAGGCTGGCCCTTTAAGGCTGGCCCTTTAAGCTGGCCCCTTAAGGCTGGCCCTTTAAGCTGGCCCTCTAAGGCTGGCCCTTTAAGCTGGCCCTCTAAGGCTGGCCCTTTAAGGCTGGCCCTTTAAGGCTTGCCCTTTAAGGCTGGCCCTTTAAGCTGGCCCTTTAAGGCTGGCCCTTTAAGCTGGCCCTTTAAGGCTGGCCCTTTAAGGCTGGCCCTTTAAGCTGGCCCTTTAAGGCTGGCCCTTTAAGCTGGCCCTTTAAGGCTGGCCCTTTGAGGCTGGCCCTTTAAGCTGGCCCCTTAAGGCTGGCCCTTTAAGCTGGCCCTCTAAGGCTGGCCCTTTAAGCTGGCCCTCTAAGGCTGGCCCTTTAAGGCTTGCCCTTTAAGGCTGGCCCTTTAAGCTGGCCCCTTAAGGCTGGCCCTTTAAGCTGGCCCTCTAAGGCTGGCCCTTTAAGCTGGCCCTTTAAGCTGGCCCCTTAAGGCTGGCCCTTTAAGGCCGGCCCTTTAAGCTGGCCCTGTAAAGCTGGCCCTCTAAGGCTGGCCCTTTAAGCTGGCCCTTTAAGGCTGGCCCTTTAAGCTGGCCCTCTAAGGCTGGCCCTTTAAGGCTGGCCCTTTAAGCTGGCCCCTTAAGGCTTGCCCTCTAAGGCTGGCCCTTTAAGCTGGCCCTTTAAGGCTGGCCCTTTAAGCTGGCCCTTTAAGGCTGGCCCTTTAAGCTGGCCCTTTAAAGCTGGCCCTCTAAGGCTGGCCCTTTAAGACTGGCCCTTTAAGGCTGGCCCTTTAAGGCTGGCCCTTTAAGCTGGCCCCTTAAGGCTTGCCCTTTGAGCTGGCCCTCTAAGGCTGGCCCTTTAAGCTGGCCATCTAAGGCTGGCCCTTTAAGGCTGGCCCTTTAAGCTGGCCCCTTAAGGCTGGCCCTCTAAGGCTGGCCCTTTAAGCTGGCCCTCTAAGGCTGGCCCTTTAAAGCTGGCCCTTTAAGCTGGCCCCTTAAGGCTGGCCCTCTAAGGCTGGCCCTTTAAGCTGGCCCTTTAAGGCTGGCCCTTTAAGCTGGCCCTTTAAGGCTGGCCCTTTAAGCTGGCCCTTTAAGGCTGGCCCTCTAAGGCTGGCCCTTTAAGACTGGCCCTTTAAAGCTGGCCCTTTAAGACTGGCCCTCTAAGGCTGGCCCTTTAAGGCTGGCCCTTTAAGGCTGGCCCTTTAAGGCTGGCCCTCTAAGGCTGGCCCTTTAAGACTGGCCCTTTAAGGCTGGCCCTTTAAGGCTGGCCCTTTAAGCTGGCCCCTTAAGGCTGGCCCTTTAAGCTGGCCCTGTAAGGCTGGCCCTCTAAGGCTGGCCCTTTAAGACTGGCCCTTTAAAGCTGGCCCTTTAAGGCTGGCCCTCTAAGGCTGGCCCTTTAAGGCTGGCCCTTTAAGGCTGGCCCTTTAAGGCTGGCCCTCTAAGGCTGGCCCTTTAAGACTGGCCCTTTAAGGCTGGCCCTTTAAGGCTGGCCCTTTAAGCTGGCCCCTTAAGGCTGGCCCTTTAAGCTGGCCCTCTAAGGCTGGCCCTTTAAGCTGGCCCTCTAAGGCTGGCCCTTTAAGGCTGGCCCTTTAAGGCTTGCCCTTTAAGGCTGGCCCTTTAAGCTGGCCCTTTAAGGCTGGCCCTTTAAGCTGGCCCTTTAAGGCTGGCCCTTTAAGGCTGGCCCTTTAAGCTGGCCCTTTAAGGCTGGCCCTTTAAGCTGGCCCTTTAAGGCTGGCCCTTTGAGGCTGGCCCTTTAAGCTGGCCCCTTAAGGCTGGCCCTTTAAGCTGGCCCTCTAAGGCTGGCCCTTTAAGCTGGCCCTCTAAGGCTGGCCCTTTAAGGCTTGCCCTTTAAGGCTGGCCCTTTAAGCTGGCCCCTTAAGGCTGGCCCTTTAAGCTGGCCCTCTAAGGCTGGCCCTTTAAGCTGGCCCTTTAAGCTGGCCCCTTAAGGCTGGCCCTTTAAGGCCGGCCCTTTAAGCTGGCCCTGTAAAGCTGGCCCTCTAAGGCTGGCCCTTTAAGCTGGCCCTTTAAGGCTGGCCCTTTAAGCTGGCCCTCTAAGGCTGGCCCTTTAAGGCTGGCCCTTTAAGCTGGCCCCTTAAGGCTTGCCCTCTAAGGCTGGCCCTTTAAGCTGGCCCTTTAAGGCTGGCCCTTTAAGCTGGCCCTTTAAGGCTGGCCCTTTAAGGCCGGCCCTTTAAGCTGGCCCTTTAAGGCTGGCCCTTTAAGCTGGCCCTTTAAGGCTGGCCCTTTAAGCTGGCCCTTTAAGGCTGGCCCTTTAAGGCTGGCCCTTTAAGGCTGGCCCTTTAAGCTGGCCCCTTAAGGCTGGCCCTTTAAGCAGGCCCTCTACGGCTGGCCCTTTAAGCTGGCCCTCTAAGGCTGGCCCTTTAAGGCTTGCCCTTTAAGGCTGGCCCTTTAAGCTGGCCCCTTAAGGCTGGCCCTTTAAGCTGGCCCTCTAAGGCTGGCCCTTTAAGCTGGCCCTTTAAGGCTGGCCCTTTAAGCTGGCCCTTTAAAGCTGGCCCTCTAAGGCTGGCCCTTTAAGACTGGCCCTTTAAGGCTGGCCCTTTAAGGCTGGCCCTTTAAGCTGGCCCCTTAAGGCTTGCCCTTTGAGCTGGCCCTCTAAGGCTGGCCCTTTAAGCTGGCCATCTAAGGCTGGCCCTTTAAGGCTGGCCCTTTAAGCTGGCCCCTTAAGGCTGGCCCTCTAAGGTTGGCCCTTTAAGCTGGCCCTCTAAGGCTGGCCCTTTAAAGCTGGCCCTTTAAGCTGGCCCCTTAAGGCTGGCCCTCTAATGCTGGCCCTTTAAGCTGGCCCTTTAAGGCTGGCCCTTTAAGCTGGCCCTTTAAGGCTGGCCCTTTAAGGCCGGCCCTTTGAGCTGGCCCTTTAAGGCTGGCCCTTTAAGCTGGCCCTTTAAGGCTGGCCCTCTAAGGCTGGCCCTTTAAGACTGGCCCTTTAAAGCTGGCCCTTTAAGGCTGGCCCTCTAAGGCTGGCCCTTTAAGGCTGGCCCTTTAAGGCTGGCCCTTTAAGGCTGGCCCTCTAAGGCTGGCCCTTTAAGACTGGCCCTTTAAGGCTGGCCCTTTAAGGCTGGCCCTTTAAGCTGGCCCCTTAAGGCTGGCCCTTTAAGCTGGCCCTGTAAGGCTGGCCCTCTAAGGCTGGCCCTTTAAGACTGGCCCTTTAAAGCTGGCCCTTTAAGGCTGGCCCTCTAAGGCTGGCCCTTTAAGGCTGGCCCTTTAAGGCTGGCCCTTTAAGGCTGGCCCTCTAAGGCTGGCCCTTTAAGACTGGCCCTTTAAGGCTGGCCCTTTAAGGCTGGCCCTTTAAGCTGGCCCCTTAAGGCTGGCCCTTTAAGCTGGCCCTCTAAGGCTGGCCCTTTAAGCTGGCCCTCTAAGGCTGGCCCTTTAAGGCTGGCCCTTTAAGGCTTGCCCTTTAAGGCTGGCCCTTTAAGCTGGCCCTTTAAGGCTGGCCCTTTAAGCTGGCCCTTTAAGGCTGGCCCTTTAAGGCTGGCCCTTTAAGCTGGCCCTTTAAGGCTGGCCCTTTAAGCTGGCCCTTTAAGGCTGGCCCTTTGAGGCTGGCCCTTTAAGCTGGCCCCTTAAGGCTGGCCCTTTAAGCTGGCCCTCTAAGGCTGGCCCTTTAAGCTGGCCCTCTAAGGCTGGCCCTTTAAGGCTTGCCCTTTAAGGCTGGCCCTTTAAGCTGGCCCCTTAAGGCTGGCCCTTTAAGCTGGCCCTCTAAGGCTGGCCCTTTAAGCTGGCCCTTTAAGCTGGCCCCTTAAGGCTGGCCCTTTAAGGCCGGCCCTTTAAGCTGGCCCTTTAAGGCTGGCCCTTTAAGCTGGCCCTTTAAGGCTGGCCCTTTAAGCTGGCCCTTTAAGGCTGGCCCTTTAAGGCTGGCCCTTTAAGGCTGGCCCTTTAAGCTGGCCCCTTAAGGCTGGCCCTTTAAGCAGGCCCTCTAAGGCTGGCCCTTTAAGCTGGCCCTTTAAGGCTGGCCCTTTAAGCTTTCCCTGTAAAGCTGGCCCTCTAAGGCTGGCCTTTTAAGCTGGCCCTTTAAGGCTGGCCCTTTAAGCTGGCCCTCTAAGGCTGGCCCTTTAAGGCAGGCCCTTTAAGGCTGGCCCTTTAAGCTGGCCCCTTAGGGCTGGCCCTCTAAGGCTGGCCCTTTAAGCTGGCGCTTTAAGGCTGGCCCTGTAAGCTGGCCCTTTAAGGCTGGCCCTTTAAGGCTGGCCCTTTAAGCTGGCCCTTTAAGGCTGGCCCTTTAAGGCTGGCCCTTTAAGGCTGGCCCTTTAAGGCTGGCCCTTTAAGCTGGCCCCTTAAGGCTGGCCATCTAAGGCTGGCCCTTTAAGCTGGCCCTTTAAGGCTGGCCCTTTAAGCTGGCCCTTTAAGGCTGGCCCTCTAAGGCTGGCCCTTTAAGACTGGCCCTTTAAGGCTGGCCCTTTAAGGCTGGCCCTTTAAGGCTGGCCCCTTAAGGCTGGCCCTTTAAGCTGGCCCTCTAAGGCTGGCCCTTTAAGCTGGCCCTCTAAGGCTGGCCCTTTAAGCTGGCCATCTAAGGCTGGCCCTTTAAGGCTGGCCCTTTAAGGCTGGCCCTTTAAGGCTGGCCCTTTAAGGCTGGCCCTTTAAGCTGGCCCTCTAAGGCTGGCCCTTTAAGGCTGGCCCTTTAAGGCTGGCCCTTTAAGCTGGCCCCTTAAGGCTGGCCCTCTAAGGCTGGCCCTCTAAGGCTGGCCCTTTAAGCTGGCCCTTTAAGGCTGGCCCTTTAAGCTGGCCCTTTAAGGCTGGCCCTTTAAGGCCGGCCCTTTAAACTGGCCCTTTAAGGCTGGCCCTTTAAGGCTGGCCCTTTAAGCTGGCCCTTTAAGGCTGGCCCTTTAAGGCTGGCCCTTTAAGGCTGGCCCTTTAAGCTGGCCCTTTAAGGCTGGCCCTTTAAGCTGGCCCTTTAAGGCTGGCCCTTTAAGGCTGGCCCTTTAAGGCTGGCCCTTTAAGGCTGGCCCTTTAAGCTGGCCCTTTAAGGCTGGCCCTTTAAGGCTGGCCCTTTAAGGCTGGCCCTTTAAGCTGGCCCTTTAAGCTGGCCCTTTAAGGCTGGCCCTTTAAGGCTGGCCCTTTAAGCTGGCCCTTTAAGGCTGGCCCTTTAAGGCTGGCCCTTTAAGCTGGCCCTTTAAGGCTGGCCCTTTAAGGCTGGCCCTTTAAGCTGGCCCCTTAAGGCTGGCCCTTTAAGCTGGCCCTCTAAGGCTGGCCCTTTAAGCTGGCCCTCTAAGGCTGGCCCTTTAAGCTGGCCCTCTAAGGCTGGCCCTTTAAGGCTGGCCCTTTAAGGCTGGCCCTTTAAGGCTGGCCCTTTAAGGCTGGCCCTTTAAGCTGGCCCTTTAAGGCTGGCCATCTAAGGCTGGCCCTTTAAGCTGGCCCTTTAAAGCTGGCCCTTTAAGCTGGCCCTATAAGGCTGGCCCTTTAAGCTGGCCCTTTAAGGCTGGCCCTTTAAGGCTGGCCCTTTAAGCTGGCCCCTTAAGGCTGGCCCTTTAAGCTGGCCCTCTAAGGCTGGCCCTTTAAGCTGGCCCTCTAAGGCTGGCCCTTTAAGGCTGGCCCTTTAAGGCTGGCCCTTTAAGGCTGGCCCTTTAAGCTGGCCCTTTAAGGCTGGCCCTTTAAGCTGGCCCTTTAAGGCTGGCCCTTTAAGGCTGGCCCTTTAAGCTGGCCCTTTAAGGCTGGCCCTTTAAGCTGGCCCTTTAAGGCTGGCCCTTTAAGGCTGGCCCTTTGAGGCTGGCCCTTTAAGCTGGCCCCTTGAGGCTGGCCCTTTAAGCTGGCCCCTTAAGGCTGGCCCTTTAAGCTGGCCCTCTAAGGCTGGCCCTTTAAGCTGGCCCTCTAAGGCTGGCCCTCTAAGGCTGGCCCTTTAAGGCTTGCCCTTTAAGGCTGGCCCTTTAAGCTGGCCCCTTAAGGCTGGCCCTTTAAGCTGGCCCTCTAAGGCTGGCCCTTTAAGCTGGCCCTTTAAGGCTGGCCCTTTAAGCTGGCCCCTTAAGGCTGGCCCTCTAAGGCTGGCCCTTTAAGCTGGCCCTTTAAGCTGGCCCTTTAAGGCTGGCCCTTTAAGGCCGGCCCTTTAAGCTGGCCCTTTAAGGCTGGCCCTTTAAGCTGGCCCTTTAAGGCTGGCCCTTTAAGCTGGCCCTTTAAGGCTGGCCCTTTAAGGCTGGCCCTTTAAGGCTGGCTCTTTAAGCTGGCCCCTTAAGGCTGGCCCTTTAAGCAGGCCCTCTAAGGCTGGCCCTTTAAGCTGGCCCTCTAAGGCTGGCCCTTTAAGGCTTGCCCTTTAAGGCTGGCCCTTTAAGCTGGCCCCTTAAGGCTGGCCCTTTAAGCTGGCCCTTTAAGGCTGGCCCTTTAAGGCTGGCCCTTTAAGCTGGCCCTTTAAAGCTGGCCCTTTAAGGCTGGCCCTTTAAGGCTGGCCCTTTAAGCTGGCCCCTTAAGGCTGGCCCTTTAAGCTGGCCCTCTAAGGCTGGCCCTTTAAGCTGGCCCTCTAAGGCTGGCCCTTTAAGGCTTGCCCTTTAAGGCTGGCCCTTTAAGCTGGCCCCTTAAGGCTGGCCCTTTAAGCTGGCCCTTTAAGGCTGGCCCTTTAAGGCTGGCCCTTTAAGGCTGGCCCTTTAAGGCTGGCCCTTTAAGGCTGGCCCTTTAAGCTGGCCCCTTAAGGCTGGCCATCTAAGGCTGGCCCTTTAAGCTGGCCCTTTAAGGCTGGCCCTTTAAGGCTTGCCCTTTAAGGCTGGCCCTTTAAGCTGGCCCCTTAAGGCTGGCCCTTTAAGCTGGCCCTTTAAGGCTGGCCCTTTAAGGCTGGCCCTTTAAGGCTGGCCCTTTAAGGCTGGCCCTTTAAGGCTGGCCCTTTAAGCTGGCCCCTTAAGGCTGGCCCTTTAAGCTGGCCCTCTAAGGCTGGCCCTTTAAGCTGGCCCTCTAAGGCTGGCCCTTTAAGGCTGGCCCTTTAAGGCTTGCCCTTTAAGGCTGGCCCTTTAAGCTGGCCCTTTAAGGCTGGCCCTTTAAGGTGGCCCTTTAAGGCTGGCCCTTTAAGGCTGGCCCTTTAAGCTGGCCCTTTAAGGCTGTCCCTTTAAGCTGGCCCTTTAAGGCTGGCCCTTTGAGGCTGGCCCTTTAAGCTGGCCCCTTAAGGCTGGCCCTTTAAGCTGGCCCTCTAAGGCTGGCCCGTTAAGCTGGCCCTCTAAGGCTGGCCCTTTAAGGCTTGCCCTTTAAGGCTGGCCCTTTAAGCTGGCCCCTTAAGGCTGGCCCTTTAAGCTGGCCCTCTAAGGCTGGCCCTTTAAGCTGGCCCTTTAAGGCTGGCCCTTTAAGGCTGGCCCTTTAAGCTGGCCCTTTAAGGCTGGCCCTTTAAGCTGGCCCTTTAAGGCTGGCCCTTTAAGGCTGGCCCTTTAAGGCTTGCCCTTTAAGGCTGGCCCTTTAAGCTGGCCCCTTAAGGCTGGCCCTTTAAGCTGGCCCTTTAAGGCTGGCCCTTTAAGGCTGGCCCTCTAAGGCTGGCCCTTTAAGGCTGGCCCTTTAAGGCTTGCCCTTTAAGGCTGGCCCTTTAAGCTGGCCCTTTAAGGCTGGCCCTTTAAGCTGGCCCTTTAAGGCTGGCCATCTAAGTCTGGCCCTTTAAACTGGCCCTTTAAGGCTGGGCCTCTAAGGCTGGACCTCAAAGGCTGGCCCTTTAAGCTGGCCCTTTAAGGCTGGCCCCCTAAGGCTGGCCCTTTAAGGCTGGCCCTTTAAGGCTGGCCCTTTAAGGCTGGCCCTTTAAGCTGGCCCCTTAAGGCTGGCCATCTAAGGCTGGCCCTTTAAGCTGGCCCTTTAAGGCTGGCCCTTTAAGCTGGCCCTTTAAGGCTGGCCCTTGAAGCTGGCCCTTTAAGGCTGGCCCTCTAAGGCTGGCCCTTTAAGACTGGCCTTTTAAGGCTGGCCCTTTAAGCTGGCCCCTTAAGGCTGGCCCTTTAAGCTGGCCCTCTAAGGCTGGCCCTTTAAGGCTGGCCCTTTAAGGCTTGCCCTTTAAGGCTGGCCCTTTAAGCTGGCCCCTTAAGGCTGGCCCTTTAAGCTGGCCCTTTAAGGCTGGCCCTTTAAGGCTGGCCCTTTAAGGCTGGCCCTTTAAGCTGGCCCCTTAAGGCTGGCCATCTAAGACTGGCCCTTTAAGCTGGCCCTTTAAGGCTGGCCCTTTAAGCTGGCCCTTTAAGGCTGGCCCTTTAAGCTGGCCCTTTAAGGCTGGCCCTCTAAGGCTGGCCCTTTAAGACTGGCCCTTTAAGATTGGCCCTTTAAGGCTGGCCCTTTAAGCTGGCCCCTTAAGGCTGGCCCTTTAAGCTGGCCCTCTAAGGCTGGCCCTTTAAGCTGGCCCTCTAAGGCTGGCCCTTTAAGGCTGGCCCTTTAAGGCTTGCCCTTTAAGGCTGGCCCTTTAAGCTGGCCCTTTAAGGCTGGCCCTTTAAGCTGGCCCTTTAAGGCTGGCCATCTAAGTCTGGCCCTTTAAACTGGCCCTTTAAGGCTGGGCCTCTAAGGCTGGACCTCAAAGGCTGGCCCTTTAAGCTGGCCCTTTAAGGCTGGCCCCCTAAGGCTGGCCCTTTAAGGCTGGCCCTTTAAGGCTGGCCCTTTAAGGCTGGCCCTCTAAGGCTGGCCCTTTAAGGCTGGCCCTTTAAGGCTGGCCCTTTAAGCTGGCCCCTTAAGGCTGGCCATCTAAGGCTGGCCCTTTAAGCTGGCCCTTTAAGGCTGGCCCTTTAAGCTGGCCCTTTAAGGCTGGCCCTTTAAGCTGGCCCTTTAAGGCTGGCCCTCTAACGCTGGCCCTTTAAGACTGGCCTTTTAAGGCTGGCCCTTTAAGCTGGCCCCTTAAGGCTGGCCCTTTAAGCTGGCCCTCAAAGGCTGGCCCTTTAAGCTGGCCCTTTAAGGCTGGCCCCCTAAGGCTGGCCCTTTAAGGCTGGCCCTTTAAGGCTGGCCCTTTAAGGCTGGCCCTCTAAGGCTGGCCCTTTAAGGCTGGCCCTTTAAGGCTGGCCCTTTAAGCTGGCCCCTTAAGGCTGGCCATCTAAGGCTGGCCCTTTAAGCTGGCCCTTTAAGGCTGGCCCTTTAAGCTGGCCCTTTAAGGCTGGCCCTTTAAGCTGGCCCTTTAAGGCTGGCCCTCTAAGGCTGGCCCTTTAAGACTGGCCTTTTAAGGCTGGCCCTTTAAGCTGGCCCCTTAAGGCTGGCCCTTTAAGCTGGCCCTCTAAGGCTGGCCCTTTAAGCTGGCCCTCTAAGGCTGGCCCTTTAAGGCTGGCCCTTTAAGGCTTGCCCTTTAAGGCTGGCCCTTTAAGCTGGCCCTTTAAGGCTGGCCATTTAAGCTGGCCCTTTAAGGCTGGCCCTTTAAGGCTGGCCCTTTAAGCTGGCCCTTTAAGGCTGGCCCTTTAAGCTGGCCCTTTAAGGCTGGCCCTTTAAGGCTGGCCCTTTAAGGCTGGCCCTTTAAGCTGGCCCCTTAAGGCTGGCCCTTTAAGCTGGTCCTCTAAGGCTGGCCCTTTAAGCTGGCCCTTTAAGGCTGGGCCTCTAAGGCTGGACCTCAAAGGCTGGCCCTTTAAGCTGGCCCTTTAAGGCTGGCCCTCTAAAGCTGGCCCTTTAAGGCTGGCCCTTTAAGGCTGGCCCTTTAAGGCTGGCCCTCTAAGGCTGGCCCTTTAAGGCTGGCCCTTTAAGCTGGCCCCTTAAGGCTGGCCATCTAAGGCTGGCCCTTTAAGCTGGCCCTTTAAGGCTGGCCCTTTAAGCTGGCCCTTTAAGGCTGGCCCTTTAAGCTGGCCCTTTAAGGCTGGCCCTCTAAGGCTGGCCCTTTAAGACTGGCCTTTTAAGGCTGGCCCTTTAAGGCTGGCCCTTTAAGCTGGCCCCTTAAGGCTGGCCCTTTAAGCTGGCCCTCTAAGGCTGGCCCTTTAAGCTGGCCCTCTAAGGCTGGCCCTTTAAGGCTGGCCCTTTAAGGCTTGCCCTTTAAGGCTGGCCCTCTAAGGCTGGCCCTTTAAGGCTTGCCCTTTAAGGCTGGCCCTTTAAGCTGGCCCCTTAAGGCTGGCCCTTTAAGCTGGCCCTCTAAGGCTGGCCCTTTAAGCTGGCCCTTTAAGGCTGGCCCTTTAAGCTGGCCCTGTAAAGCTGGCCCTCTAAGGCTGGCCTTTTAAGCTGGCCCTTTAAGGCTGGCCCTTTAAGCTGGCCCTCTAAGGCTGGCCCTTTAAGGCTGGCCCTTTAAGGCTGGCCCTTTAAGCTGGCCCCTTAGGGCTGGCCCTCTAAGGCTGGCCCTTTAAGACTGGCCCCTTAAGGCTGGCCCTTTAAGCTGGCCCTCTAAGGCTGGCCCTTTAAGCTGGCCCTCTAAGGCTGGCCCTTTAAGGCTGGCCCTTTAAGGCTTGCCCTTTAAGGCTGGCCCTTTAAGCTGGCCCTTTAAGGCTGGCCCTTTAAGCTGGCCCTTTAAGGCTGGCCCTTTAAGGCTGGCCCTTTAAGCTGGCCCTTTAAGGCTGGCCCTTTAAGCTGGCCCTTTAAGGCTGGCCCTTTGAGGCTGGCCCTTTAAGCTGGCCCCTTAAGGCTGGCCCTTTAAGCTGGCCCTCAAAGGCTGGCCCTTTAAGCTGGCCCTTTAAGGCTGGCCCCCTAAGGCTGGCCCTTTAAGGCTGGCCCTTTAAGGCTGGCCCTTTAAGGCTGGCCCTCTAAGGCTGGCCCTTTAAGGCTGGCCCTTTAAGGCTGGCCCTTTAAGCTGGCCCCTTAAGGCTGGCCATCTAAGGCTGGCCCTTTAAGCTGGCCCTTTAAGGCTGGCCCTTTAAGCTGGCCCTTTAAGGCTGGCCCTTTAAGCTGGCCCTTTAAGGCTGGCCCTCTAAGGCTGGCCCTTTAAGACTGGCCTTTTAAGGCTGGCCCTTTAAGCTGGCCCCTTAAGGCTGGCCCTTTAAGCTGGCCCTTTAAGGCTTGCCCTTTAAGGCTGGCCCTTTAAGCTGGCCCTTTAAGGCTGGCCATTTAAGCTGGCCCTTTAAGGCTGGCCCTTTAAGGCTGGCCCTTTAAGCTGGCCCTTTAAGGCTGGCCCTTTAAGCTGGCCCTTTAAGGCTGGCCCTTTAAGGCTGGCCCTTTAAGGCTGGCCCTTTAAGCTGGCCCCTTAAGGCTGGCCCTTTAAGCTGGTCCTCTAAGGCTGGCCCTTTAAGGCTGGCCCTTTAAGGCTGGCCCTTTAAGGCTGGCCCTTTAAGGCTTGCCCTTTAAGGTTGGCCCTTTAAGCTGGCCCCTTAAGGCTGGCCCTTTAAGCTGGCCCTTTAAGGCTGGCCCTTTAAGGCTGGCCCTTTAAGGCTGGCCCTTTAAGGCTGGCCCTTTAAGCTGGCCCCTTAAGGCTGGCCATCTAAGGCTGGCCCTTTAAGCTGGCCCTCTAAGGCTGGCCCTTTAAGGCTGGCACTTTAAGGCTTGCCCTTTAAGGCTGGCCCTTTAAGCTGGCCCTTTAAGGCTGGCCATTTAAGCTGGCCCTGTAAAGCTGGCCCTCTAAGGCTGGCCCTTTAAGCTGGCCCTTTAAGGCTGGCCCTTTAAGGCTGGCCCTTTAAGCTGGCCCCTTAAGGCTGGCCCTCTAAGGCTGGCCCTTTAAGCTGGCCCTTTAAGCTGGCCCTTTAAGGCTGGCCCTTTAAGGCTGGCCCTTTAAGCTGGCCCTGTAAAGCTGGCCCTCTAAGGCTGGCCCTTTAAGCTGGCCCTTTAAGGCTGGCCCTTTAAGGCTGGCCCTTTAAGCTGGCCCCTTAAGGCTGGCCCTCTAAGGCTGGCCCTTTAAGCTGGCCCTTTAAGCTGGCCCTTTAAGGCTGGCCCTTTAAGGCCGGCCCTTTAAGCTGGCCCTTTAAGGCTGGCCCTTTAAGCTGGCCCTTTAAGGCTGGCCCTTTAAGCTGGCCCTTTAAGGCTGGCCCTTTAAGCTGGCCCTTTAAGGCTGGCCCTTTAAGGCTGGCCCTTTAAGGCTTGCCCTTTAAGGCTGGCCCTTTAAGCTGGCCCCTTAAGGCTGGCCCTTTAAGCTGGCCCTTTAAGGCTGGCCCTTTAAGGCTGGCCCTTTAAGGCTGGCCCTTTAAGGCTGGCCCTTTAAGCTGGCCCCTTAAGGCTGGGCATCTAAGGCTGGCCCTTTAAGCTGGCCCTCTAAGGCTGGCCCTTTAAGGCTGGCACTTTAAGGCTTGCCCTTTAAGGCTGGCCCTTTAAGCTGGCCCTTTAAGGCTGGCCATTTAAGCTGGCCCTTTAAGGCTGGCCCTTTAAGGCTGGCCCTTTAAGCTGGCCCTTTAAGGCTGGCCCTTTAAGCTGGCCCCTTAAGGCTGGCCCTTTAAGCTGGTCCTCTAAGGCTGGCCCTTTAAGCTGGCCCTTTAAGGCTGGGCCTCTAAGGCTGGACCTCAAAGGCTGGCCCTTTAAGCTGGCCCTTTAAGGCTGGCCCTCTAAAGCTGGCCCTTTAAGGCTGGCCCTTTAAGGCTGGCCCTTTAAGGCTGGCCCTCTAAGGCTGGCCCTTTAAGGCTGGCCCTTTAAGCTGGCCCCTTAAGGCTGGCCATCTAAGGCTGGCCCTTTAAGCTGGCCCTTTAAGGCTGGCCCTTTAAGCTGGCCCTCTAAGGCTGGCCCTCTAAGGCTGGCCCTCTAAGGCTGGCCCTTTAAGACTGGCCTTTTAAGGCTGGCCCTTTAAGGCTGGCCCTTTAAGCTGGCCCCTTAAGGCTGGCCCTTTAAGCTGGCCCTCTAAGGCTGGCCCTTTAAGCTGGCCCTCTAAGGCTGGCCCTTTAAGGCTGGCCCTTTAAGGCTTGCCCTTTAAGGCTGGCCCTCTAAGGCTGGCCCTTTAAGGCTTGCCCTTTAAGGCTGGCCCTTTAAGCTGGCCCCTTAAGGCTGGCCCTTTAAGCTGGCCCTCTAAGGCTGGCCCTTTAAGCTGGCCCTTTAAGGCTGGCCCTTTAAGCTGGCCCTGTAAAGCTGGCCCTCTAAGGCTGGCCTTTTAAGCTGGCCCTTTAAGGCTGGCCCTTTAAGCTGGCCCTCTAAGGCTGGCCCTTTAAGGCTGGCCCTTTAAGGCTGGCCCTTTAAGCTGGCCCCTTAGGGCTGGCCCTCTAAGGCTGGCCCTTTAAGCTGGCCCTTTAAGGCTGGCCCTGTAAGCTGGCCCTTTAAGGCTGGCCCTTTAAGGCTGGCCCTTTAAGGCTGGCCCTTTAAGCTGGCCCTTTAAGGCTGGCCCTTTAAGCTGGCCCTGTAAAGCTGGCCCTCTAAGGCTGGCCCTTTAAGCTGGCCCTTTAAGGCTGGCCCTTTAAGCTGGCCCTCTAAGGCTGGCCCTTTAAGGCTGGCCCTTTAAGCTGGCCCCTTAAGGCTGGCCCTCTAAGGCTGGCCCTTTAAGCTGGCCCTTTAAGCTGGCCCTTTAAGGCTGGCCCTTTAAGGCCGGCCCTTTAAGCTGGCCCTTTAAGGCTGGCCCTTTAAGCTGGCCCTTTAAGGCTGGCCCTTTAAGCTGGCCCTTTAAGGCTGGCCCTTTAAGCTGGCCCTTTAAGGCTGGCCCTTTAAGGCTGGCCCTTTAAGGCTTGCCCTTTAAGGCTGGCCCTTTAAGCTGGCCCCTTAAGGCTGGCCCTTTAAGCTGGCCCTTTAAGGCTGGCCCTTTAAGGCTGGCCCTTTAAGGCTGGCCCTTTAAGGCTGGCCCTTTAAGCTGGCCCCTTAAGGCTGGCCATCTAAGGCTGGCCCTTTAAGCTGGCCCTCTAAGGCTGGCCCTTTAAGGCTGGCACTTTAAGGCTTGCCCTTTAAGGCTGGCCCTTTAAGCTGGCCCTTTAAGGCTGGCTATTTAAGCTGGCCCTTTAAGGCTGGCCCTTTAAGGCTGGCCCTTTAAGCTGGCCCTTTAAGGCTGGCCCTTTAAGCTGGCCCTTTAAGGCTGGCCCTTTAAGGCTGGCCCTTTAAGGCTGGCCCTTTAAGCTGGCCCCTTAAGGCTGGCCCTTTAAGCTGGTCCTCTAAGGCTGGCCCTTTAAGCTGGCCCTTTAAGGCTGGGCCTCTAAGGCTGGACCTCAAAGGCTGGCCCTTTAAGCTGGCCCTTTAAGGCTGGCCCTCTAAAGCTGGCCCTTTAAGGCTGGCCCTTTAAGGCTGGCCCTTTAAGGCTGGCCCTCTAAGGCTGGCCCTTTAAGGCTGGCCCTTTAAGCTGGCCCCTTAAGGCTGGCCATCTAAGGCTGGCCCTTTAAGCTGGCCCTTTAAGGCTGGCCCTTTAAGCTGGCCCTTTAAGGCTGGCCCTCTAAGGCTGGCCCTTTAAGACTGGCCTTTTAAGGCTGGCCCTTTAAGGCTGGCCCTTTAAGCTGGCCCCTTAAGGCTGGCCCTTTAAGCTGGCCCTCTAAGGCTGGCCCTTTAAGCTGGCCCTCTAAGGCTGGCCCTTTAAGGCTGGCCCTTTAAGGCTTGCCCTTTAAGGCTGGCCCTCTAAGGCTGGCCCTTTAAGGCTTGCCCTTTAAGGCTGGCCCTTTAAGCTGGCCCCTTAATGCTGGCCCTTTAAGCTGGCCCTCTAAGGCTGGCCCTTTAAGCTGGCCCTTTAAGGCTGGCCCTTTAAGCTGGCCCTGTAAAGCTGGCCCTCTAAGGCTGGCCTTTTAAGCTGGCCCTTTAAGGCTGGCCCTTTAAGCTGGCCCTCTAAGGCTGGCCCTTTAAGGCTGGCCCTTTAAGGCTGGCCCTTTAAGCTGGCCCCTTAGGGCTGGCCCTCTAAGGCTGGCCCTTTAAGCTGGCCCTTTAAGGCTGGCCCTGTAAGCTGGCCCTTTAAGGCTGGCCCTTTAAGCTGGCCCTTTAAGGCTGGCCCTTTAAGGCTGGCCCTTTAAGGCTGGCCCTTTAAGGCTGGCCCTTTAAGGCTGGCCCTTTAAGGCTGGCCCTTTAAGCTGGCCCTTTAAGGCTGGCTCTTTAAGCTGGCCCTGTAAAGCTGGCCCTCTAAGGCTGGCCCTTTAAGCTGGCCCTTTAAGGCTGGCCCTTTAAGCTGGCCCTCTAAGGCTGGCCCTTTAAGGCTGGCCCTTTAAGCTGGCCCCTTAAGGCTGGCCCTCTAAGGCTGGCCCTTTAAGCTGGCCCTTTAAGCTGGCCCTTTAAGGCTGGCCCTTTAAGGCTGGCCCTTTAAGCTGGCCCCTTAAGGCTGGCCCTCTAAGGCTGGCCCTTTAAGCTGGCCCTTTAAGCTGGCCCTTTAAGGCTGGCCCTTTAAGGCCGGCCCTTTAAGCTGGCCCTTTAAGGCTGGCCCTTTAAGCTGGCCCTTTAAGGCTGGCCCTTTAAGCTGGCCCTTTAAGGCTGGCCCTTTAAGGCTGGCCCTTTAAGGCTGGCTCTTTAAGCTGGCCCCTTAAGGCTGGCCCTTTAAGCTGGCCCTCTAAGGCTGGCCCTTTAAGGCTTGCCCTTTAAGGCTGGCCCTTTAAGCTGGCCCCTTAAGGCTGGCCCTTTAAGCTGGCCCTTTAAGGCTGGCCCTTTAAGGCTGGCCCTTTAAGCTGGCCCTTTAAAGCTGGCCCTTTAAGGCTGGCCCTTTAAGGCTGGCCCTTTAAGCTGGCCCCTTAAGGCTGGCCCTTTAAGCTGGCCCTCTAAGGCTGGCCCTTTAAGCTGGCCCTCTAAGGCTGGCCCTTTAAGGCTTGCCCTTTAAGGCTGGCCCTTTAAGCTGGCCCTCTAAGGCTGGCCCTTTAAGGCTGGCCCTTTAAGGCTTGCCCTTTAAGGCTGGCCCTTTAAGCTGGCCCTTTAAGGCTGGCCCTTTAAGAGGGCCCTTTAAGGCTGGCCCTCTAAGGCTGGCCCTTTAAGCTGGCCCTTTAAGGCTGGCCCTTTAAGCTGGCCCTTTAAGGCTGGCCCTTTGAGGCTGGCCCTTTAAGCTGGCCCCTTAAGGCTGGCCCTTTAAGCTTGCCCTCTAAGGCTGGCCCGTTAAGCTGGCCCTCTAAGGCTGGCCCTTTAAGGCTTGCCCTTTAAGGCTGGCCCTTTAAGCTGGCCTTTTAAGGCTGGCCCTTTAAGCTGGCCCTCTAAGGCTGGCCCTTTAAGCTGGCCCTTTAAGGCTGGCCCTTTAAGGCTGGCCCTTTAAGCTGGCCCTTTAAGGCTGGCCCTTTAAGCTGGCCCTTTAAGGCTGGCCCTTTAAGGCTGGCCCTTTAAGGCTTGCCCTTTAAGGCTGGCCCTTTAAGCTGGCCCTTTAAGCTGGCCCTTTAAGCTGGCCCTTTAAGGCTGGCCCTTTAAGCTGGCCCTTTAAGGCTGGCCCTTTAAGGCTGGCCCCTTAAGGCTGGCCATCTAAGGCTGGCCCTTTAAGCTGGCCCTTTAAGGCTGGCCCTTTAAGGCTGGCCCTTTAAGGCTGGCCCTCTAAGGCTGGCCCTTTAAGGCTGGCCCTTTAAGGCTGGCCCTTTAAGCTGGCCCCTTAAGGCTGGCCATCTAAGGCTTGCCCTTTAAGCTGGCCCTTTAAGGCTGGCCCTTTAAGCTGGCCCTTTAAGGCTGGCCCTTTAAGCTGGCCCTTTAAGGCTGGCCCTCTAAGGCTGGCCCTTTAAGACTGGCCTTTTAAGGCTGGCCCTTTAAGCTGGCCCCTTAAGGCTGGCCCTTTAAGGCTGGCCCTCTAAGGCTGGCCCTTTAAGACTGGCCTTTTAAGGCTGGCCCTTTAAGCTGGCCCCTTAAGGCTGGCCCTTTAAGCTGGCCCTCTAAGGCTGGCCCTTTAAGCTGGCCCTCTAAGGCTGGCCCTTTAAGCTGGCCCTCTAAGGCTGGCCCTTTAAGGCTGGCCCTTTAAGGCTTGCCCTTTAAGGCTGGCCCTCTAAGGCTGGCCCTTTAAGGCTTGCCCTTTAAGGCTGGCCCTTTAAGCTGGCCCCTTAAGGCTGGCCCTTTAAGCTGGCCCTCTAAGGCTGGCCCTTTAAGCTGGCCCTTTAAGGCTGGCCCTTTAAGCTGGCCCTGTAAAGCTGGCCCTCTAAGGCTGGCCTTTTAAGCTGGCCCTTTAAGGCTGGCCCTTTAAGCTGGCCCTCTAAGGCTGGCCCTTTAAGGCTGGCCCTTTAAGGCTGGCCCTTTAAGCTGGCCCCTTAGGGCTGGCCCTCTAAGGCTGGCCCTTTAAGCTGGCCCTTTAAGGCTGGCCCTGTAAGCTGGCCCTTTAAGGCTGGCCCTTTAAGGCTGGCCCTTTAAGGCTGGCCCTTTAAGGCTGGCCCTTTAAGGCTGGCCCTTTAAGCTGGCCCTTTAAGGCTGGCCCTTTAAGCTGGCCCTGTAAAGCTGGCCCTCTAAGGCTGGCCCTTTAAGCTGGCCCTTTAAGGCTGGCCCTTTAAGCTGGCCCTCTAAGGCTGGCCCTTTAAGGCTGGCCCTTTAAGCTGGCCCCTTAAGGCTGGCCCTCTAAGGCTGGCCCTTTAAGCTGGCCCTTTAAGCTGGCCCTTTAAGGCTGGCCCTTTAAGGCCGGCCCTTTAAGCTGGCCCTTTAAGGCTGGCCCTTTAAGCTGGCCCTTTAAGGCTGGCCCTTTAAGCTGGCCCTTTAAGGCTGGCCCTTTAAGCTGGCCCTTTAAGGCTGGCCCTTTAAGGCTGGCCCTTTAAGGCTTGCCCTTTAAGGCTGGCCCTTTAAGCTGGCCCCTTAAGGCTGGCCCTTTAAGCTGGCCCTTTAAGGCTGGCCCTTTAAGGCTGGCCCTTTAAGGCTGGCCCTTTAAGGCTGGCCCTTTAAGCTGGCCCCTTAAGGCTGGCCATCTAAGGCTGGCCCTTTAAGCTGGCCCTCTAAGGCTGGCCCTTTAAGGCTGGCACTTTAAGGCTTGCCCTTTAAGGCTGGCCCTTTAAGCTGGCCCTTTAAGGCTGGCCATTTAAGCTGGCCCTTTAAGGCTGGCCCTTTAAGGCTGGCCCTTTAAGCTGGCCCTTTAAGGCTGGCCCTTTAAGCTGGCCCTTTAAGGCTGGCCCTTTAAGGCTGGCCCTTTAAGGCTGGCCCTTTAAGCTGGCCCCTTAAGGCTGGCCCTTTAAGCTGGTCCTCTAAGGCTGGCCCTTTAAGCTGGCCCTTTAAGGCTGGGCCTCTAAGGCTGGACCTCAAAGGCTGGCCCTTTAAGCTGGCCCTTTAAGGCTGGCCCTCTAAAGCTGGCCCTTTAAGGCTGGCCCTTTAAGGCTGGCCCTTTAAGGCTGGCCCTCTAAGGCTGGCCCTTTAAGGCTGGCCCTTTAAGCTGGCCCCTTAAGGCTGGCCATCTAAGGCTGGCCCTTTAAGCTGGCCCTTTAAGGCTGGCCCTTTAAGCTGGCCCTTTAAGGCTGGCCCTCTAAGGCTGGCCCTTTAAGACTGGCCTTTTAAGGCTGGCCCTTTAAGGCTGGCCCTTTAAGCTGGCCCCTTAAGGCTGGCCCTTTAAGCTGGCCCTCTAAGGCTGGCCCTTTAAGCTGGCCCTCTAAGGCTGGCCCTTTAAGGCTGGCCCTTTAAGGCTTGCCCTTTAAGGCTGGCCCTCTAAGGCTGGCCCTTTAAGGCTTGCCCTTTAAGGCTGGCCCTTTAAGCTGGCCCCTTAAGGCTGGCCCTTTAAGCTGGCCCTCTAAGGCTGGCCCTTTAAGCTGGCCCTTTAAGGCTGGCCCTTTAAGCTGGCCCTGTAAAGCTGGCCCTCTAAGGCTGGCCTTTTAAGCTGGCCCTTTAAGGCTGGCCCTTTAAGCTGGCCCTCTAAGGCTGGCCCTTTAAGGCTGGCCCTTTAAGGCTGGCCCTTTAAGCTGGCCCCTTAGGGCTGGCCCTCTAAGGCTGGCCCTTTAAGCTGGCCCTTTAAGGCTGGCCCTGTAAGCTGGCCCTTTAAGGCTGGCCCTTTAAGCTGGCCCTTTAAGGCTGGCCCTTTAAGGCTGGCCCTTTAAGGCTGGCCCTTTAAGGCTGGCCCTTTAAGGCTGGCCCTTTAAGGCTGGCCCTTTAAGCTGGCCCTTTAAGGCTGGCCCTTTAAGCTGGCCCTGTAAAGCTGGCCCTCTAAGGCTGGCCCTTTAAGCTGGCCCTTTAAGGCTGGCCCTTTAAGCTGGCCCTCTAAGGCTGGCCCTTTAAGGCTGGCCCTTTAAGCTGGCCCCTTAAGGCTGGCCCTCTAAGGCTGGCCCTTTAAGCTGGCCCTTTAAGCTGGCCCTTTAAGGCTGGCCCTTTAAGGCTGGCCCTTTAAGCTGGCCCCTTAAGGCTGGCCCTCTAAGGCTGGCCCTTTAAGCTGGCCCTTTAAGCTGGCCCTTTAAGGCTGGCCCTTTAAGGCCGGCCCTTTAAGCTGGCCCTTTAAGGCTGGCCCTTTAAGCTGGCCCTTTAAGGCTGGCCCTTTAAGCTGGCCCTTTAAGGCTGGCCCTTTAAGGCTGGCCCTTTAAGGCTGGCTCTTTAAGCTGGCCCCTTAAGGCTGGCCCTTTAAGCAGGCCCTCTAAGGCTGGCCCTTTAAGCTGGCCCTCTAAGGCTGGCCCTTTAAGGCTTGCCCTTTAAGGCTGGCCCTTTAAGCTGGCCCCTTAAGGCTGGCCCTTTAAGCTGGCCCTTTAAGGCTGGCCCTTTAAGGCTGGCCCTTTAAGCTGGCCCTTTAAAGCTGGCCCTTTAAGGCTGGCCCTTTAAGGCTGGCCCTTTAAGCTGGCCCCTTAAGGCTGGCCCTTTAAGCTGGCCCTCTAAGGCTGGCCCTTTAAGCTGGCCCTCTAAGGCTGGCCCTTTAAGGCTTGCCCTTTAAGGCTGGCCCTTTAAGCTGGCCCTCTAAGGCTGGCCCTTTAAGGCTGGCCCTTTAAGGCTGGCCCTTTAAGGCTGGCCCTTTAAGCTGGCCCTTTAAGGCTGGCCCTTTAAGAGGGCCCTTTAAGGCTGGCCCTTTAAGGCTGGCCCTTTAAGCTGGCCCTTTAAGGCTGGCCCTTTAAGCTGGCCCTTTAAGGCTGGCCCTTTGAGGCTGGCCCTTTAAGCTGGCCCCTTAAGGCTGGCCCTTTAAGCTTGCCCTCTAAGGCTGGCCCGTTAAGCTGGCCCTCTAAGGCTGGCCCTTTAAGGCTTGCCCTTTAAGGCTGGCCCTTTAAGCTGGCCCCTTAAGGCTGGCCCTTTAAGCTGGCCCTCTAAGGCTGGCCCTTTAAGCTGGCCCTTTAAGGCTGGCCCTTTAAGCCTTGCCCTTTAAGGCTGGCCCTTTAAGCTGGCCCCTTAAGGCTGGCCCTTTAAGCTGGCCCTTTAAGGCTGGCCCTTTAAGGCTGGCCCTTTAAGCTGGCCCTTTAAAGCTGGCCCTTTAAGGCTGGCCCTTTAAGGCTGGCCCTTTAAGCTGGCCCCTTAAGGCTGGCCCTTTAAGCTGGCCCTCTAAGGCTGGCCCTTTAAGCTGGCCCTCTAAGGCTGGCCCTTTAAGGCTTGCCCTTTAAGGCTGGCCCTTTAAGCTGGCCCTCTAAGGCTGGCCCTTTAAGGCTGGCCCTTTAAGGCTTGCCCTTTAAGGCTGGCCCTTTAAGCTGGCCCTTTAAGGCTGGCCCTTTAAGAGGGCCCTTTAAGGCTGGCCCTTTAAGGCTGGCCCTTTAAGCTGGCCCTTTAAGGCTGGCCCTTTAAGCTGGCCCTTTAAGGCTGGCCCTTTGAGGCTGGCCCTTTAAGCTGGCCCCTTAAGGCTGGCCCTTTAAGCTTGCCCTCTAAGGCTGGCCCGTTAAGCTGGCCCTCTAAGGCTGGCCCTTTAAGGCTTGCCCTTTAAGGCTGGCCCTTTAAGCTGGCCCCTTAAGGCTGGCCCTTTAAGCTGGCCCTCTAAGGCTGGCCCTTTAAGCTGGCCCTTTAAGGCTGGCCCTTTAAGGCTGGCCCTTTAAGCTGGCCCTTTAAGGCTGGCCCTTTAAGCTGGCCCTTTAAGGCTGGCCCTTTAAGGCTGGCCCTTTAAGGCTTGCCCTTTAAGGCTGGCCCTTTAAGCTGGCCCTTTAAGCTGGCCCTTTAAGCTGGCCCTTTAAGGCTGGCCCTTTAAGCTGGCCCTTTAAGGCTGGCCCTTTAAGGCTGGCCCTTTAAGGCTGGCCCTTTAAGCTGGCCCCTTAAGGCTGGCCATCTAAGGCTGGCCCTTTAAGCTGGCCCTTTAAGGCTGGCCCTTTAAGCTGGCCCTTTAAGGCTGGCCCTTTAAGCTGGCCCTTTAAGGCTGGCCCTCTAAGGCTGGCCCTTTAAGCTGACCCTTTAAGCTGGCCCCTTAAGGCTGGCCCTTTAAGGCTGGCCCTTTAAGGCTTGCCCTTTAAGGCTGGCCCTTTAAGCTGGCCCCTTAAGGCTGGCCCTTTAAGCTGGCCCTTTAAGGCTGGCCCTTTAAGGCTGGCCCTTTAAGGCTGGCCCTTTAAGCTGGCCCCTTAAGGCTGGCCATCTAAGGCTGGCCCTTTAAGCTGGCCCTTTAAGGCTGGCCCTTTAAGCTGGCCCTTTAAGGCTGGCCCTTTAAGCTGGCCCTTTAAGGCTGGCCCTCTAAGGCTGGCCCTTTAAGATGGCCCTTTAAGCTGGCCCCTTAAGGCTGGCCCTTTAAGCTGGCCCTCTAAGGCTGGCCCTTTAAGCTGGCCCTCTAAGGCTGGCCCTTTAAGGCTGGCCCTTTAAGCTGGCCCCTTAAGGCTGGCCCTTTAAGCTGGCCCTCTAAGGCTGGCCCTTTAAGCTGGCCCTCTAAGGCTGGCCCTTTAAGGCTGGCCCTTTAAGGCTTGCCCTTTAAGGCTGGCCCTTTAAGCTGGCCCTTTAAGGCTGGCCCTTTAAGCTGGCCCTTTAAGGCTGGCCATCTAAGTCTGGCCCTTTAAACTGGCCCTTTAAGGCTGGGCCTCTAAGGCTGGACCTCAAAGGCTGGCCCTTTAAGCTGGCCCTTTAAGGCTGCCCCCCTAAGGCTGGCCCTTTAAGGCTGGCCCTTTAAGGCTGGCCCTTTAAGGCTGGCCCTCTAAGGCTGGCCCTTTAAGGCTGGCCCTTTAAGGCTGGCCCTTTAAGCTGGCCCCTTAAGGCTGGCCATCTAAGGCTTGCCCTTTAAGCTGGCCCTTTAAGGCTGGCCCTTTAAGCTGGCCCTTTAAGGCTGGCCCTTTAAGCTGGCCCTTTAAGGCTGGCCCTCTAAGGCTGGCCCTTTAAGACTGGCCTTTTAAGGCTGGCCCTTTAAGCTGGCCCCTTAAGGCTGGCCCTTTAAGCTGGCCCTCTAAGGCTGGCCCTTTAAGCTGGCCCTCTAAGGCTGGCCCTTTAATGCTGGCCCTTTAAGGCTTGCCCTTTAAGGCTGGCCCTTTAAGCTGGCCCTTTAAGGCTGGCCATTTAAGCTGGCCCTTTAAGGCTGGCCCTTTAAGCTGGCCCTTTAAGGCTGGCCCTTTAAGCTGGCCCTTTAAGGCTGGCCCTTTAAGGCTGGCCCTTTAAGGCTGGCCCTTTAAGCTGGCCCCTTAAGGCTGGCCCTTTAAGCTGGTCCTCTAAGGCTGGCCCTTTAAGCTGGCCCTTTAAGGCTGGGCCTCTAAGGCTGGACCTCAAAGGCTGGCCCTTTAAGCTGGCCCTTTAAGGCTGGCCCTTTAAGGCTGGCCCTTTAAGGCTGGCCCTTTAAGCTGGCCCCTTAAGGCTGGCCCTTTAAGCTGGTCCTCTAAGGCTGGCCCTTTAAGCTGGCCCTTTAAGGCTGGGCCTCTAAGGCTGGACCTCAAAGGCTGGCCCTTTAAGCTGGCCCTTTAAGGCTGGCCCTCTAAAGCTGGCCCTTTAAGGCTGGCCCTTTAAGGCTGGCCCTTTAAGGCTGGCCCTCTAAGGCTGGCCCTTTAAGGCTAGCCCTTTAAGCTGGCCCCTTAAGGCTGGCCATCTAAGGCTGGCCCTTTAAGCTGGCCCTTTAAGGCTGGCCCTTTAAGCTGGCCCTTTAAGGCTGGCCCTTTAAGCTGGCCCTTTAAGGCTGGCCCTCTAAGGCTGGCCCTTTAAGACTGGCCTTTTAAGGCTGGCCCTTTAAGGCTGGCCCTTTAAGCTGGCCCCTTAAGGCTGGCCCTTTAAGCTGGCCCTCTAAGGCTGGCCCTTTAAGCTGGCCCTCTAAGGCTGGCCCTTTAAGGCTGGCCCTTTAAGGCTTGCCCTTTAAGGCAGGCCCTCTAAGGCTGGCCCTTTAAGGCTTGCCCTTTAAGGCTGGCCCTTTAAGCTGGCCCCTTAAGGCTGGCCCTTTAAGCTGGCCCTCTAAGGCTGGCCCTTTAAGCTGGCCCTTTAAGGCTGGCCCTTTAAGCTGGCCCTGTAAAGCTGGCCCTCTAAGGCTGGCCTTTTAAGCTGGCCCTTTAAGGCTGGCCCTTTAAGCTGGCCCTCTAAGGCTGGCCCTTTAAGGCTGGCCCTTTAAGGCTGGCCCTTTAAGCTGGCCCCTTAGGGCTGGCCCTCTAAGGCTGGCCTTTTAAGCTGGCCCTTTAAGGCTGGCCCTTTAAGCTGGCCCTCTAAGGCTGGCCCTTTAAGGCTGGCCCTTTAAGGCTGGCCCTTTAAGCTGGCCCCTTAGGGCTGGCCCTCTAAGGCTGGCCCTTTAAGCTGGCCCTTTAAGGCTGGCCCTGTAAGCTGGCCCTTTAAGGCTGGCCCTTTAAGGCTGGCCCTTTAAGCTGGCCCTTTAAGGCTGGCCCTTTAAGGCTGGCCCTTTAAGGCTGGCCCTTTAAGATGGCCCTTTAAGGCTGGCCCTTTAAGCTGGCCCTGTAAAGCTGGCCCTCTAAGGCTGGCCTTTTAAGCTGGCCCTTTAAGGCTGGCCCTTTAAGCTGGCCCTCTAAGGCTGGCCCTTTAAGCTGGCCCCTTAAGGCTGGCCCTTTAAGCTGGCCCTCTAAGGCTGGCCCTTTAAGCTGGCCCTCTAAGGCTGGCCCTTTAAGGCTTGCCCTTTAAGGCTGGCCCTTTAAGGCTGGCCCTTTAAGCTGGCCCTTTAAGGCTGGCCATCTAAGTCTGGCCCTTTAAACTGGCCCTTTAAGGCTGGGCCTCTAAGGCTGGACCTCAAAGGCTGGCCCTTTAAGCTGGCCCTTTAAGGCTGGCCCCCTAAGGCTGGCCCTTTAAGGCTGGCCCTTTAAGGCTGGCCCTTTAAGGCTGGCCCTCTAAGGCTGGCCCTTTAAGGCTGGCCCTTTAAGGCTGGCCCTTTAAGCTGGCCCCTTAAGGCTGGCCATCTAAGGCTGGCCCTTTAAGCTGGCCCTTTAAGGCTGGCCCTTTAAGCTGGCCCTTTAAGGCTGGCCCTTTAAGCTGGCCCTTTAAGGCTGGCCCTCTAAGGCTGGCCCTTTAAGACTGGCCTTTTAAGGCTGGCCCTTTAAGGCTGGCCCTTTAAGCTGGCCCCTTAAGGCTGGCCCTTTAAGCTGGCCCTCTAAGGCTGGCCCTTTAAGCTGGCCCCTTAAGGCTGGCCCTTTAAGCTGGCCCTCTAAGGCTGGCCCTTTAAGCTGGCCCTCTAAGGCTGGCCCTTTAAGGCTGGCCCTTTAAGGCTTGCCCTTTAAGGCTGTCCCTTTAAGCTGGCCCTTTAAGGCTGGCCATCTAAGTCTGGCCCTTTAAACTGGCCCTTTAAGGCTGGGCCTCTAAGGCTGGACCTCAAAGGCTGGCCCTTTAAGCTGGCCCTTTAAGGCTGGCCCCCTAAGGCTGGCCCTTTAAGGCTGGCCCTTTAAGGCTGGCCCTTTAAGGCTGGCCCTCTAAGGCTGGCCCTTTAATGCTGGCCCTTTAAGGCTGGCCCTTTAAGCTGGCCCCTTAAGGCTGGCCATCTAAGGCTGGCCCTTTAAGCTGGCCCTTTAAGGCTGGCCCTTTAAGCTGGCCCTTTAAGGCTGGCCCTTTAAGCTGGCCCTTTAAGGCTGGCCCTCTAAGGCTGGCCCTTTAAGACTGGCCTTTTAAGGCTGGCCCTTTAAGGCTGGCCCTTTAAGCTGGCCCCTTAAGGCTGGCCCTTTAAGCTGGCCCTCTAAGGCTGGCCCTTTAAGCTGGCCCCTTAAGGCTGGCCCTTTAAGCTGGCCCTCTAAGGCTGGCCCTTTAAGCTGGCCCTCTAAGGCTGGCCCTTTAAGGCTGGCCCTTTAAGGCTTGCCCTTTAAGGCTGTCCCTTTAAGCTGGCCCTTTAAGGCTGGCCATCTAAGTCTGGCCCTTTAAACTGGCCCTTTAAGGCTGGGCCTCTAAGGCTGGACCTCAAAGGCTGGCCCTTTAAGCTGGCCCTTTAAGGCTGGCCCCCTAAGGCTGGCCCTTTAAGGCTGGCCCTTTAAGGCTGGCCCTTTAAGGCTGGCCCTCTAAGGCTGGCCCTTTAATGCTGGCCCTTTAAGGCTGGCCCTTTAAGCTGGCCCCTTAAGGCTGGCCATCTAAGGCTGGCCCTTTAAGCTGGCCCTTTAAGGCTGGCCCTTTAAGCTGGCCCTTTAAGGCTGGCCCTTTAAGCTGGCCCTTTAAGGCTGGCCCTCTAAGGCTGGCCCTTTAAGACTGGCCTTTTAAGGCTGGCCCTTTAAGGCTGGCCCTTTAAGCTGGCCCCTTAAGGCTGGCCCTTTAAGCTGGCCCTCTAAGGCTGGCCCTTTAAGCTGGCCCCTTAAGGCTGGCCCTTTAAGCTGGCCCTCTAAGGCTGGCCCTTTAAGCTGGCCCTCTAAGGCTGGCCCTTTAAGGCTTGCCCTTTAAGGCTGGCCCTTTAAGGCTGGCCCTTTAAGCTGGCCCTTTAAGGCTGGCCATCTAAGTCTGGCCCTTTAAACTGGCCCTTTAAGGCTGGGCCTCTAAGGCTGGACCTCAAAGGCTGGCCCTTTAAGCTGGCCCTTTAAGGCTGGCCCCCTAAGGCTGGCCCTTTAAGGCTGGCCCTTTAAGGCTGGCCCTTTAAGGCAGGCCCTCTAAGGCTGGCCCTTTAAGGCTGGCCCTTTAAGGCTGGCCCTTTAAGCTGGCCCCTTAAGGCTGGCCATCTAAGGCTGGCCCTTTAAGCTGGCCCTTTAAGGCTGGCCCTTTAAGCTGGCCCTTTAAGGCTGGCCCTTTAAGCTGGCCCTTTAAGGCTGGCCCTCTAAGGCTGGCCCTTTAAGACTGGCCTTTTAAGGCTGGCCCTTTAAGGCTGGCCCTTTAAGCTGGCCCCTTAAGGCTGGCCCTTTAAGCTGGCCCTCTAAGGCTGGCCCTTTAAGCTGGCCCCTTAAGGCTGGCCCTTTAAGCTGGCCCTCTAAGGCTGGCCCTTTAAGCTGGCCCTCTAAGGCTGGCCCTTTAAGGCTTGCCCTTTAAGGCTGGCCCTTTAAGGCTGGCCCTTTAAGGCTGGCCCTTTAAGCTGGCCCCTTAAGGCTGGCCATCTAAGGCTGGCCCTTTAAGCTGGCCCTTTAAGGCTGGCCCTTTAAGCTGGCCCTTTAAGGCTGGCCCTTTAAGCTGGCCCTTTAAGGCTGGCCCTCTAAGGCTGGCCCTTTAAGCTGGCCCTTTAAGGCTGGCCCTTTAAGCTGGCCCTTTAAGGCTGGCCCTTTAAGCTGGCCCTTTAAGGCTGGCCCTCTAAGGCTGGCCCTTTAAGCTGGCCCTTTAAGGCTGGCCCTTTAAGCTGGCCCTGTAAAGCTGGCCCTCTAAGGCTGGCCTTTTAAGCTGGCCCTTTAAGGCTGGCCCTTTAAGCTGGCCCTCTAAGGCTGGCCCTTTAAGGCTGGCCCTTTAAGGCTGGCCCTTTAAGCTGGCCCCTTAGGGCTGGCCCTCTAAGGCTGGCCCTTTAAGCTGGCCCTTTAAGGCTGGCCCTGTAAGCTGGCCCTTTAAGGCTGGCCCTTTAAGGCTGGCCCTTTAAGCTGGCCCTTTAAGGCTGGCCCTTTAAGGCTGGCCTTTTAAGGCTGGCCCTTTAAGGCTGGCCCTTTAAGCTGGCCCCTTAAGGCTGGCCCTTTAAGCTGGCCCTCTAAGGCTGGCCCTTTAAGCTGGCCCCTTAAGGCTGGCCCTTTAAGCTGGCCCTCTAAGGCTGGCCCTTTAAGCTGGCCCTCTAAGGCTGGCCCTTTAAGGCTGGCCCTTTAAGGCTTGCCCTTTAAGGCTGTCCCTTTAAGCTGGCCCTTTAAGGCTGGCCATCTAAGTCTGGCCCTTTAAACTGGCCCTTTAAGGCTGGGCCTCTAAGGCTGGACCTCAAAGGCTGGCCCTTTAAGCTGGCCCTTTAAGGCTGGCCCCCTAAGGCTGGCCCTTTAAGGCTGGCCCTTTAAGGCTGGCCCTTTAAGGCTGGCCCTCTAAGGCTGGCCCTTTAATGCTGGCCCTTTAAGGCTGGCCCTTTAAGCTGGCCCCTTAAGGCTGGCCATCTAAGGCTGGCCCTTTAAGCTGGCCCTTTAAGGCTGGCCCTTTAAGCTGGCCCTTTAAGGCTGGCCCTTTAAGCTGGCCCTTTAAGGCTGGCCCTCTAAGGCTGGCCCTTTAAGACTGGCCTTTTAAGGCTGGCCCTTTAAGGCTGGCCCTTTAAGCTGGCCCCTTAAGGCTGGCCCTTTAAGCTGGCCCTCTAAGGCTGGCCCTTTAAGCTGGCCCCTTAAGGCTGGCCCTTTAAGCTGGCCCTCTAAGGCTGGCCCTTTAAGCTGGCCCTCTAAGGCTGGCCCTTTAAGGCTGGCCCTTTAAGGCTTGCCCTTTAAGGCTGTCCCTTTAAGCTGGCCCTTTAAGGCTGGCCATCTAAGTCTGGCCCTTTAAACTGGCCCTTTAAGGCTGGGCCTCTAAGGCTGGACCTCAAAGGCTGGCCCTTTAAGCTGGCCCTTTAAGGCTGGCCCCCTAAGGCTGGCCCTTTAAGGCTGGCCCTTTAAGGCTGGCCCTTTAAGGCTGGCCCTCTAAGGCTGGCCCTTTAATGCTGGCCCTTTAAGGCTGGCCCTTTAAGCTGGCCCCTTAAGGCTGGCCATCTAAGGCTGGCCCTTTAAGCTGGCCCTTTAAGGCTGGCCCTTTAAGCTGGCCCTTTAAGGCTGGCCCTTTAAGCTGGCCCTTTAAGGCTGGCCCTCTAAGGCTGGCCCTTTAAGACTGGCCTTTTAAGGCTGGCCCTTTAAGGCTGGCCCTTTAAGCTGGCCCCTTAAGGCTGGCCCTTTAAGCTGGCCCTCTAAGGCTGGCCCTTTAAGCTGGCCCCTTAAGGCTGGCCCTTTAAGCTGGCCCTCTAAGGCTGGCCCTTTAAGCTGGCCCTCTAAGGCTGGCCCTTTAAGGCTTGCCCTTTAAGGCTGGCCCTTTAAGGCTGGCCCTTTAAGCTGGCCCTTTAAGGCTGGCCATCTAAGTCTGGCCCTTTAAACTGGCCCTTTAAGGCTGGGCCTCTAAGGCTGGACCTCAAAGGCTGGCCCTTTAAGCTGGCCCTTTAAGGCTGGCCCCCTAAGGCTGGCCCTTTAAGGCTGGCCCTTTAAGGCTGGCCCTTTAAGGCAGGCCCTCTAAGGCTGGCCCTTTAAGGCTGGCCCTTTAAGGCTGGCCCTTTAAGCTGGCCCCTTAAGGCTGGCCATCTAAGGCTGGCCCTTTAAGCTGGCCCTTTAAGGCTGGCCCTTTAAGCTGGCCCTTTAAGGCTGGCCCTTTAAGCTGGCCCTTTAAGGCTGGCCCTCTAAGGCTGGCCCTTTAAGACTGGCCTTTTAAGGCTGGCCCTTTAAGGCTGGCCCTTTAAGCTGGCCCCTTAAGGCTGGCCCTTTAAGCTGGCCCTCTAAGGCTGGCCCTTTAAGCTGGCCCCTTAAGGCTGGCCCTTTAAGCTGGCCCTCTAAGGCTGGCCCTTTAAGCTGGCCCTCTAAGGCTGGCCCTTTAAGGCTTGCCCTTTAAGGCTGGCCCTTTAAGGCTGGCCCTTTAAGGCTGGCCCTTTAAGCTGGCCCCTTAAGGCTGGCCATCTAAGGCTGGCCCTTTAAGCTGGCCCTTTAAGGCTGGCCCTTTAAGCTGGCCCTTTAAGGCTGGCCCTTTAAGCTGGCCCTTTAAGGCTGGCCCTCTAAGGCTGGCCCTTTAAGCTGGCCCTTTAAGGCTGGCCCTTTAAGCTGGCCCTTTAAGGCTGGCCCTTTAAGCTGGCCCTTTAAGGCTGGCCCTCTAAGGCTGGCCCTTTAAGCTGGCCCTTTAAGGCTGGCCCTTTAAGCTGGCCCTGTAAAGCTGGCCCTCTAAGGCTGGCCTTTTAAGCTGGCCCTTTAAGGCTGGCCCTTTAAGCTGGCCCTCTAAGGCTGGCCCTTTAAGGCTGGCCCTTTAAGGCTGGCCCTTTAAGCTGGCCCCTTAGGGCTGGCCCTCTAAGGCTGGCCCTTTAAGCTGGCCCTTTAAGGCTGGCCCTGTAAGCTGGCCCTTTAAGGCTGGCCCTTTAAGGCTGGCCCTTTAAGCTGGCCCTTTAAGGCTGGCCCTTTAAGGCTGGCCTTTTAAGGCTGGCCCTTTAAGGCTGGCCCTTTAAGCTGGCCCCTTAAGGCTGGCCCTTTAAGCTGGCCCTCTAAGGCTGGCCCTTTAAGCTGGCCCCTTAAGGCTGGCCCTTTAAGCTGGCCCTCTAAGGCTGGCCCTTTAAGCTGGCCCTCTAAGGCTGGCCCTTTAAGGCTGGCCCTTTAAGGCTTGCCCTTTAAGGCTGTCCCTTTAAGCTGGCCCTTTAAGGCTGGCCATCTAAGTCTGGCCCTTTAAACTGGCCCTTTAAGGCTGGGCCTCTAAGGCTGGACCTCAAAGGCTGGCCCTTTAAGCTGGCCCTTTAAGGCTGGCCCCCTAAGGCTGGCCCTTTAAGGCTGGCCCTTTAAGGCTGGCCCTTTAAGGCTGGCCCTCTAAGGCTGGCCCTTTAATGCTGGCCCTTTAAGGCTGGCCCTTTAAGCTGGCCCCTTAAGGCTGGCCATCTAAGGCTGGCCCTTTAAGCTGGCCCTTTAAGGCTGGCCCTTTAAGCTGGCCCTTTAAGGCTGGCCCTTTAAGCTGGCCCTTTAAGGCTGGCCCTCTAAGGCTGGCCCTTTAAGACTGGCCTTTTAAGGCTGGCCCTTTAAGGCTGGCCCTTTAAGCTGGCCCCTTAAGGCTGGCCCTTTAAGCTGGCCCTCTAAGGCTGGCCCTTTAAGCTGGCCCCTTAAGGCTGGCCCTTTAAGCTGGCCCTCTAAGGCTGGCCCTTTAAGCTGGCCCTCTAAGGCTGGCCCTTTAAGGCTGGCCCTTTAAGGCTTGCCCTTTAAGGCTGTCCCTTTAAGCTGGCCCTTTAAGGCTGGCCATCTAAGTCTGGCCCTTTAAACTGGCCCTTTAAGGCTGGGCCTCTAAGGCTGGACCTCAAAGGCTGGCCCTTTAAGCTGGCCCTTTAAGGCTGGCCCCCTAAGGCTGGCCCTTTAAGGCTGGCCCTTTAAGGCTGGCCCTTTAAGGCTGGCCCTCTAAGGCTGGCCCTTTAATGCTGGCCCTTTAAGGCTGGCCCTTTAAGCTGGCCCCTTAAGGCTGGCCATCTAAGGCTGGCCCTTTAAGCTGGCCCTTTAAGGCTGGCCCTTTAAGCTGGCCCTTTAAGGCTGGCCCTTTAAGCTGGCCCTTTAAGGCTGGCCCTCTAAGGCTGGCCCTTTAAGACTGGCCTTTTAAGGCTGGCCCTTTAAGGCTGGCCCTTTAAGCTGGCCCCTTAAGGCTGGCCCTTTAAGCTGGCCCTCTAAGGCTGGCCCTTTAAGCTGGCCCCTTAAGGCTGGCCCTTTAAGCTGGCCCTCTAAGGCTGGCCCTTTAAGCTGGCCCTCTAAGGCTGGCCCTTTAAGGCTTGCCCTTTAAGGCTGGCCCTTTAAGGCTGGCCCTTTAAGCTGGCCCTTTAAGGCTGGCCATCTAAGTCTGGCCCTTTAAACTGGCCCTTTAAGGCTGGGCCTCTAAGGCTGGACCTCAAAGGCTGGCCCTTTAAGCTGGCCCTTTAAGGCTGGCCCCCTAAGGCTGGCCCTTTAAGGCTGGCCCTTTAAGGCTGGCCCTTTAAGGCAGGCCCTCTAAGGCTGGCCCTTTAAGGCTGGCCCTTTAAGGCTGGCCCTTTAAGCTGGCCCCTTAAGGCTGGCCATCTAAGGCTGGCCCTTTAAGCTGGCCCTTTAAGGCTGGCCCTTTAAGCTGGCCCTTTAAGGCTGGCCCTTTAAGCTGGCCCTTTAAGGCTGGCCCTCTAAGGCTGGCCCTTTAAGACTGGCCTTTTAAGGCTGGCCCTTTAAGGCTGGCCCTTTAAGCTGGCCCCTTAAGGCTGGCCCTTTAAGCTGGCCCTCTAAGGCTGGCCCTTTAAGCTGGCCCCTTAAGGCTGGCCCTTTAAGCTGGCCCTCTAAGGCTGGCCCTTTAAGCTGGCCCTCTAAGGCTGGCCCTTTAAGGCTTGCCCTTTAAGGCTGGCCCTTTAAGGCTGGCCCTTTAAGGCTGGCCCTTTAAGCTGGCCCCTTAAGGCTGGCCATCTAAGGCTGGCCCTTTAAGCTGGCCCTTTAAGGCTGGCCCTTTAAGCTGGCCCTTTAAGGCTGGCCCTTTAAGCTGGCCCTTTAAGGCTGGCCCTCTAAGGCTGGCCCTTTAAGCTGGCCCTTTAAGGCTGGCCCTTTAAGCTGGCCCTTTAAGGCTGGCCCTTTAAGCTGGCCCTTTAAGGCTGGCCCTCTAAGGCTGGCCCTTTAAGCTGGCCCTTTAAGGCTGGCCCTTTAAGCTGGCCCTGTAAAGCTGGCCCTCTAAGGCTGGCCTTTTAAGCTGGCCCTTTAAGGCTGGCCCTTTAAGCTGGCCCTCTAAGGCTGGCCCTTTAAGGCTGGCCCTTTAAGGCTGGCCCTTTAAGCTGGCCCCTTAGGGCTGGCCCTCTAAGGCTGGCCCTTTAAGCTGGCCCTTTAAGGCTGGCCCTGTAAGCTGGCCCTTTAAGGCTGGCCCTTTAAGGCTGGCCCTTTAAGCTGGCCCTTTAAGGCTGGCCCTTTAAGGCTGGCCCTTTAAGGCTGGCCCTTTAAGCTGGCCCTTTAAGGCTGGCCCTTTAAGGCTGGCCCTTTAAGCTGGCCCTTTAAAGCTGGCCCTTTAAGGCTGGCCCTTTAAGGCTGGCCCTTTAAGCTGGCCCCTTAAGGCTGGCCCTTTAAGCTGGCCCTCTAAGGCTGGCCCTTTAAGCTGGCCCTCTAAGGCTGGCCCTTTAAGGCTTGCCCTTTAAGGCTGGCCCTTTAAGCTGGCCCCTTAAGGCTGGCCCTTTAAGGCTGGCCCTTTAAGCTGGCCCTGTAAAGCTGGCCCTTTAAGGCTGGCCCTTTAAGCTGGCCCTTCTTCTTCTTCTTCTTCTTAATTTATTTCAGACATGAATACTATGTTACATTATTCTTTCTCACATATGCACTTACAATATCTATTTATATATATATATATATATATATATACATACACAAATATATACATACATATACATACACAAATATCTACATACATACATATATACATATATACACATACACATACATGCATACACACAACACCTCATTACTACACATGTCTGAAAAGGAGCAGGAAGAAGCAAAGCTTATTAAATCCTACCCCTTCTCCACGCCATAGCAGTTACCAATTCAATAAGTTTTTTTTTTTTTTTGTTTGCTTTTTTTTTCCACACTTATGACAAAACAACAAAAGAAGAGTGGGAACATCGGACACCCCAGCAAAACCCCAGAACATTGCTGAAGCACACCACCAACCCCGCCAGTCAACCCACCTGGCCCCGACCCCCCTAGCCCCTGAGTGCACCCACCGAGTGCCCAGCACCCCAGCAGTCCCCGCACACCCCGCTGCCCTCCAATAAGACGCCATTTTGGCTGAACCCACAAGTATGTGTGATCCCTGGGCGGGCCTACATTTGGATGGATTGTTTGTTCTGTTATCCAACAGACCTCTTCCTCGTGCCACAGACATGTTACCAACATGTGGTCAACGTGACACCCGATGTCCAACCATCATTTACCTCATTATTGTGAGGCCACACGGAATGCTCCCATAAGAAGCACCCACCAAGCCCGGGCGCCCACAGCGCCATCTGCGGCTATTGAGGCCCCAGCCCCGCCAGAGAGCAGCAAGCAGCTGCTGAAGCACCTGAGACCCAGACTCACACCCCCAGTAGCCAGGGGAGGCCAGACAAGGCAGGGTCCACTTTACGAGGCCACAGCACACTCCCGCCCTTCCCAGAGCTTCACCTAGATGCCCGACATCACCCCCCCCTCATGTTGTCTGCCTATAAATGATGTTACCATGATGTAAACATAACAACTGGATTTGTTGCAACTTGGCTCACAGCAACTGTTATGTAATCTATACAATGCGGTTTACAATTTGCTTTCTGGTACTCATGATTCCCTTTCATATTTACTCATAAGATTGTTTATAAATAGTTGTTTAAATCTATTTAGCGTATCACAAGTTTTCATCTTTAAATCTAAATTATTCCATATATCTACTCCTTTGATTGACATACATCTTTGCTTTACATTTGTTCGTACTTTCCCTTTTGTATACACACTCATTCCTCGTAGGTCATATTGACTAGTACGAATCTGAAACATCCCCTGGACAACATTTGGGAGCATGTTTTTATTTACCTTAAACATCATTTGCGCAGTTTTGAAATCAACTAGGTCATAAAATTTTACAATTTGTGAATGTAAAAAGAATTTACTTGTTGGTGCTTGGTAAGCAGCTTGATTGATTATCCTTATTATTCTCTTTTGCATCATGTAAATTGGTTTTGCAATGGTTTTGTAGGTGTGTCCCCAGATTTCAATGCCATAGACAATATATGGCTCTATAAAAGTTCGATATAGTAATTGTAGAGAGTGTTTATTGAGGATATACTTTAGTTTATATAGTATTGCGATTACTTTTGATATTTTGTTTTTTATATGATTTATATGTGATTTCCAGTTGAGTTTGTCATCTACAATAATTCCTAAAAATTTGCTTTCCTTTACGCGTTCAATTTCCGTATTCTCTATTTTAATTTGTGTTTGTTTTATTTTTTTATAGTTTCCAAATATAATATATTTGGTTTTATGTAGGTTTAATGATAATTTATTTGTGGCGAGCCATCTTTTTATGGTTCCGAGCTCCCTCTGCACTGTAACCAGGAGATGTTCCAGATCCCCACCAGTACATAATACATTTGTGTCATCGGCAAACAAAACAAAATGTAACAGCTTAGACACTTTACAGATGTCATTCATATATATAATAAATAATTTAGGACCCAGCACAGAACCTTGTGGTACCCCGCATGTCACATTCAGTAGATCAGATTTATTATCATTTAGTTGCACATATTGTTGTCTATTATTTAAATAATCTTGTAACCACCTTAGTGCTATACCTCTGATCCCATATCTTTCCAGCTTCTTTATTAATAAGTTGTGGTCAATAGTATCGAATGCTTTTTGTAAGTCCATAAAAATACCAATTGCATATTCCTTATTATCTATTGCTGTCGCTATTTTTTCTGTAAGTTCCATGACTGCTAATGTCGTAGATCGCTTTGATCTGAACCCATATTGATGTTCAGTTAGTACTTTTTGTGTTTCTATAAAGTGATCAAGTCTATGGTTAAAAAGTTTCTCTAAAATTTTGGAGAATTGTGGAAGTATAGAGATGGGTCTATAATTAGCGAATATATGTTTATTTCCGGTTTTATATATTGGAATGACTTTTGCTATTTTCATTTGATTAGGAAATATGCCTGTTTGAAATGACTGGTTGCAAATATGGGTCAGAGGTGTAGCTATACAATCTACAACTTCTTTTACTAATTGCATATCAATGCCAGTATAGTCAACTGATTTTTTGTTTTTACATGTATTTACCACATCCACAAGTTCTCTTTCAGTTATTTCAACATAATAACGCTACCTAATGTGTAGTATTTACTCTAGGTACTGTAGGAAGTAATGCTACCTAATGTGTAGTATTTACTCTAGGTACTGTAGGAAGTAATGCTACCTAATATGTAGTATTTACTCTAGGTACTGTAGGAAGTAATGCTACCTAATATGTAGTATTTACTCTAGGTACTGTAGGAAGTAATGCTACCTAATATGTAGTATTTACTCTAGGTACTGTAGGAAGTAATGCTACCTAATATGTAGTATTTACTCTAGGTACTGTAGGAAGTAATGCTACCTAATATGTAGTATTTACTCTAGGTACTGTAGGAAGTAATGCTACCTAATATGTAGTATTTACTCTAGGTACTGTAGGAAGTAATGCTACCTAATATGTAGTATTAATCTAGGTACTGTAGGAAGTACTGCTACCTAATATGTAGTATTAATCTAGGTACTGTAGGAAGTACTGCTACCTAATATGTAGTATTTAGGGCTCACTCATGTTACTGCCATGAAGGCTGAGACACACAAGGACCAGGTTTGATCTTCATCACCATGAGACCCCCTGATCTTCATCACCATGAGACCCCCTGATCTTCATCACCATGAGACCCCCTGATCTTCATCACAGTGAGATCCCCTGATCTTCATCAGCGTGAGACCCCCTGATCTTCATCACCATGAGACCCCCTGATCTTCATCACCGTGAGACCCCCTGATCTTCATCACCGTGAGACCCCCTGATCTTCATCATCATGAGCCATGATAGACAGTAATGCAGCTTGGAAAATTCCACACTGCAGCGACGACAACACTGGCAGTCGAAGAGAGAGGGAGAGGGAGAGGGGGAGGGGGAGGGAGGGAGGGAGGGGGATGGGGGGGGGAGGGCACGGTGTTGGCTACCTGAGTGGTGAGGATGAAAATGTCTGCAGGTGAATATTTCCATCAAATGCTGGATCTTGGTCCCAGAAACAGGACACGGATGGGGGGCCGGGGGGGTGGGGGGGGGTGCAGCTAATCCCTGCCAAACGTGCGTCAGTCATCACGTGTGCTGAAATTCCACCAAAATAAAGACTGCAGTGCCCCCCCCCCTTCACACACCGCATCACGCACAGGACACAATATTAGGTACACCTGCAGAGCTGCGTCTTCTAATGCAGCTATGCAATATTATGCAATATATAATAATAATAATAATAATAATAATAATAATAATAATAATAATAATAATAACCTAAATACACAATCCACAGCTCACCATTATAATGAATGGCAGGATTCCTTTTATATGCAATATTTTTACTTTACTTACTTACTTACTAGTTTACCACCTTACAAATTATTAGAGCCCTTCAGACATGAAATAACACCCCTATAGTCACTAATGTCTTTTTTCTCATATGATGTCTACTATATTGGGTAATAGGAGTGTAAAGCTGACTATAGGGATGTTATTTCATGTCTAGAGGGCTCTGATCATGTTAAAAGTATATATTTAGAAGGTCATTAATGTCTTATTTTCTCTTATGATGTCTATATTGGGTAATAGGAGTGTAAATGGAACCATAGGGGTGTTATCTCAAGTGTAGAGGACTCTAAAAATGTTAAAAGTATATATTTAGAAGGTCATTAATGTCTTATTTTCTCCTATGATGTCTACTATATTGGGTAATAGGAGTGTAAATAGGACTATAGGGGTGTTATTTCATGTCTAGAGGGCTCTGATCATGTTAAAAGTATATATTTAGAAGGTCATTAATGTCTTATTTTCTCCTATGATGTCTATATTGGGTAATAGGAGTGTAAATGGGACTGGGAAGTATTGAATTGGATTGAAAGAGTTTCTTATGGAAAAGGAGTTTTGGTTTTGTTCTGATTGGGTTTTATAGGAAAATGTCGGTACGGACGGAAGCGACTGTGCATCAGCGGCCAGACGTCACGATGTTCCAGTCGTTGAAGCAGCCTGCAGGCAACATTCCATCCAGGATGAGTCCAGCAGTAAGGCTAATTGTTATCGACTGGCAGCCTGTCGTTTGCAGCAGATGGGTGGGATGGATCCACGTGAATGAAAGAAGCGTGCGCCAGGAGCTCCCATGGCCATGTTCACCTTCAGGCTCTGATCATCAGGTCAAGTTCTGAGTGGATCAAAGCGGAGCTGTTGGAAGGAGGAAAGGGGCGCACTTGCTGCACAGAAGATGCTTTTGGAGAATGGAGCAGATCTTCATGACGTGATACAAAACTACTCCTGTCACATTTCAGCAACCATTTTCTCCATCATAACTCTTGGAGAATTCTTCCCAAGTGTTTCCATCCCTCCATCTTAACTCTTGGAGAATTCTTCCCAAGTGTTTCCATCCCTCCATCTTAACTCTTGGAGAATTCTTCCCAAGTGTTTCCATCCCTCCATCTTAACTCTTGGAGAATTCTTCCCAAGTGTTACCATCCCTCCATCTTAACTCTTGGAGAATTCTTCCCAAGTGTTACCATCCCTCCATCATAACTCTTGGAGAATTCTTCCCAAGTGTTACCATCCCTCCATTATAACTCTTGGGGAATTCTTCCCAAGTGTTACCATCCCTCCATCTTAACTCTTGGGGAATTCTTCCCAAGTGTTACCATCCCTCCATCTTAACTCTTGGGGAATTCTTCCCAAGTGTTACCATCCCTCCATCTTAACTCTTGGGGAATTCTTCCCAAGTGTTACCATCCCTCCATCTTAACTCTTGGGGAATTCTTCCCAAGTGTTTCCATCCCTCCATCTTAACTCTTGGGGAATTCTTCCCAAGTGTTTCCATCCCTCCATCTTAACTCTTGGAGAATTCTTCCCAAGTGTTACCATCCCTCCATCTTAACTCTTGGAGAATTCTTCCCAAGTGTTACCATCCCTCCATCATAACTCTTGGAGAATTCTTCCCAAGTGTTACCATCCCTCCATCATAACTCTTGGGGAATTCTTCCCAAGTGTTACCATCCCTCCATCTTAACTCTTGGGGAATTCTTCCCAAGTGTTACCATCCCTCCATCTTAACTCTTGGGGAATTCTTCCCAAGTGTTACCATCCCTCCATCTTAACTCTTGGGGAATTCTTCCCAAGTGTTACCATCCCTCCATCTTAACTCTTGGGGAATTCTTCCCAAGTGTTACCATCCCTCCATCTTAACTCTTGGGGAATTCTTCCCAAGTGTTACCATCCCTCCATCTTAACTCTTGGGGAATTCTTCCCAAGTGTTACCATCCCTCCATCTTAACTCTTGGAGAATTCTTCCCAAGTGTTACCATCCCTCCATCTTAACTCTTGGGGAATTCTTCCCAAGTGTTACCATCCCTCCATCTTAACTCTTGGGGAATTCTTCCCAAGTGTTACCATCCCTCCATCTTAACTCTTGGGGAATTCTTCCCAAGTGTTACCATCCCTCCATCTTAACTCTTGGGGAATTCTTCCCAAGTGTTACCATCCCTCCATCTTAACTCTTGGGGAATTTTTCCCAAGTGTTACCATCCTTCCATCTTAACTCTTGGGGAATTCTTCCCAAGTGTTACCATCCCTCCATCTTAACTCTTGGGGAATTCTTCCCAAGTGTTACCATCCCTCCATCTTAACTCTTGGGGAATTCTTCCCAAGTTTTGACCAGAGACCAGTGTGTACTGGGAGTCCCCATACATGTGTGAAGAGGCTTCCCTGTACAGTTACATAACAAATAGCACACGTACATGTACATGACCACAAGTACATGTTGGGAAACTCCACAAAGGCGCTACATGTGCAGGGCGGCTTAACATGTGGAAGGAGGAGTAAGGAGGAGTAAGGAGGAGTAAGTATAAGTCAAATGTGGAGGGAGGAGTAAGTAAGTCAAAGTCTGCACTTGGAATGTTTACGTCTGCTTTTTTAGTGGGGATAAGACAAAAAGAAAAGTGTCAGTGAACTTGACACAAGTCGACACGCCAGCAGGGGTCAGGACACTCATGGCCGTGACCTTTGCACATAAATAAAGATTACCTTTTCCTGCTAGCCTGAGTCAGCAGATTGGTTGTTGTCGTTTTAACGTGATCCTGCAACTGGCGTGTCAGCAGCAACTACAAGTCTTTCTTTCTTTCTTTCTTTCTTTCTTTCTTTCTTTCTTTCTTTCTTTCTTTTCTTTCTTTCTTTCTTTCTTTCTTTGGCCTGAAAAACTGGGATTGCAAAAATCTCTCTGCTTTGCTTGTTTCCAATACTTTGCATGCGTTCCTCCCACAGTGTGGGGGTGTGTGATGGGGGAGGGGTTGCATGAGAATCAAAATATTATGGTTCTCGCTGTTGGCGCTCCAAGAATCCACGTGATGGCCCATGAGGCACGTGGAGTCCAGAAGGAGAGGATCGGCTGAGACAAACCACTTGTTTTCCTTGCTTGCTCTTTGAGTTGTATGGAAGTCCTTCATGTGGACCCCGCCTTCATGGGGACAAGGCAATGATTCCACAGGAATCCTTCACATATTCCCGAGCAAACACCACCTTTAAAGGAAAAGTCCACCGTGCGGGGAATCATTCACAGTCCTTGTAGGGAACATTAACACATGTTAAGGCATGACATCAGCCGTGGCAGGCCCTCCTCAGCCATGGCGTGTCTGCCTCAGCCATGGCAGGATGACCATCTTGGCCATGGCATGTCTGCCTCTGCCATGGCATGTCCACCTCAGTCATGGCACATCCATCTCAGCCATGGCGTGTCTGCCTCAGCCATGGCATGATGACCATCTTGGCCATGGCGTGTCTGCCTCAGCCATGGCATGTCCACCTCAGTCATGGCACATCCGTCTCAGCCATGGCGTGTCTGCCTCAGCCATGGCATGTCCACTTCAGTCATGGCAGGTCCGTCTCAGCCATGGCGTGTCTGCCTCAGCCACGACATGATGACCATCTTGGCCATGGCGTGTCTGCCTCTGCCATGGCATGTCCACCTCAGACATGGCACGTCCGTCTCAGCCATGGTGTGTCTGCCTCAGCCATGGCATGTCCACTTCAGTCATGGCAGGTCCGTCTCAGCCATGGCGTGTCAGCCTCAACCATGACATGATGACCATCTTGGCCATGGCAGGCCCACCTCAGTCATGGCAGGTCCGTCTCAGCCATGGCGTGTCTGCCTCAGCCATGACTTGATGACCATCTTGGCCATGGTGTGTCTGCCTCTGCCATGGCATGTCCACCTCAACCGTTGCAGCCATGGCATGTGGGCTGGGCTCTGCTGGCTCAGTATCCAGTCTCCATGCGGTGTGAAAGGTATCGTAGAGAGCAAAGTTCCTTAGTCTATGACAGTGGTTAAATAGGGTGGGACGACTGTACATTTTCAACAAACACTAAGTGTGAAAAATGGCAAAAGTAGGCTGGGGTCACTTTAAAAATGTGAATTAGGTCATAAGGTTTGTTTGTTTACTTTTCTTCTTTCCCCGGCCTCCACCCAGCAGCTTTCCTTGTGTGTGTCCTCCCATCGCTGGACCGCCCCAAACTTCCAGCCCGGAGTGGAACACTTGGCAAACAGACTCCTACTTCTTCTTCTTGTCAAGCTTTCACCACAAAGACAAGCCTGGTGTTTTGTTCCGAGCTGGGAGTGTGTGGTTACGCAGCGTTGAGGAGGACAATAAAAGGCTGGTCATTTGATGAAGACCCCGGGTACTGAATGTTCTGGCATGTTTTTCACGTGACATTTGGGGGGCTGGTGCCGTGTGGGCGTGGACAATGTACATGATGAAGAGCATACAAGGACAGGAATGGGCTGTGGAAGAGTGAAAGTGGGCTTGACAAAGTCACTTCCTGGAAAGAGCGACTGCACACATTGGCGGGGTGGGAGTCCTTGGGGTGGGGGCGGGGGGGGGGGGGGGGGGCAAGGCATTGTGTTCTGTATAGTTGGCCATTACCTAACACACTCAACGTTTTGATTTTGACAGGATGTTGATGTGAAGGGGGGGCAGACAGGATGTGAGGCGGAGGCGGGGGGGGGGGGGGTGAGACGTGCAAGTGAAATGGACTCGATGTAGACTTTGTCTGTCTTGGCAGACGGTAACCAACAAAGAATATCCTGGTTTCATTTGGAGTCAGGTGAAATCACTTGTACGTTAAAATAGCTGATCAGGCAGACGCTAAACTTAAATTTCATGAAAACTGAGGCAACATTTGGGAAAAAAAAGCCCCTGAGTGAAAAAGTGATTGCCCCCCCTGTTTAAAACACAACTTAAGTGAGATGATTGGAGATACTATATCAAAAAGTGGAAAAGCTTCTAAAGCAGTGGTCCCCAAACTAAGGCCCGGGGGCCGGACACGGCCCACTTCCACATTTGTCCCGGCCCCCTGAACAATAAAGCATGGTCATTTTTCTGTCATAGAACTGGAAATGGTAACCTATTGTGACGTGACTACAACCACACTTTGCCCCAGTCATAGAACATAAACATACGACCCTGACCCTGGCCCCCTTCAGAGGAAAGAAAAGTCATGTGGCCCTCACTGGAAAAAGTTTGGGGACCCCTGTTCTAAAGCTTTGGGACTCCAGCCAACCACAGTGAGAGCCATTATCCCCAAATGGTGAAAACATGAAACAGTGGTGAACCTTCCCAGGAGCGGCCAACTAAAACGAGCCCAAGAGTGCAGCCACGACTCATCCGAGAGGTCACAAAAGACCCCACAGACTAAAAGTACTGCTGAACAAAAAGAACATTAAGGCTGGTCTCCACTTGGCCATAAAACATCTGTTTGATCCCCAAGTCACATGACATCTGCCATTGAGAAAAATATTACATTGACAAAAATATTACATTATTAGATGATCTGAAACATTGAAGTGGGACAGACATGCTAACTAAGGAAATGGGGGGGGGGTCAACTGTATAGTAGATTTACCCTCCATGCAAGAAGAGTCAGCACACAGCCATGATTGTCTACACTTAGTGCATCCCAAGATAAGCGTGGTAGCGTGGGGATGCACGAGTGGGGATGCACGAGTGGGGATGCACGAGTGGGGATGCACGAGTGGGGATGCATGAGTGGGGCTGCACGAGTGGGGATGCACGAGTGCTGCCGCCATGTGAGACTGAAGCATTCAAGGCAGTCTGCGTCGTGTCCTTGCTTGACACGCTGATTTAAAACCCCGAACCCAGTCTTCTCACCGTGCTCTCATAGTGCCGCGCTGTCCTCTGGAGACTGTTGCCATGGCGATGTGCCAGCGAGGCGCTAGCTAGCACCGACTGGGAGAAAGTGGGCCATCAGCGTTCCAAGTCATGACGCGTCTACTGAGTGGCAACGTCGGGCTTTAGCGGCGATGGCACGCCATGATCTCCCAACACCGCAGTCGTGGTGACAAGGCATGGGGCAGGATCGACCTCGCCACTTATTTGGCGGCGCCACGGGCTCGGGCACGATCTCAGCTTCTTGATGGCGTGTAATACGGTAACGCTTGACATGTGTACGCGTTACCGTACAGGAGGTCATGTTTACACGCCGATACCGCACACACACATCACACATGGGTTCAAGCACTCGGGAATGCGTGTGTGGAACGTCTCAGCGGACTTGAAGAATGTCAGCTCAGTGTGTGAGGCTGGTCAGGTGCTTTGCAGCTCAGCAACAATGTGGCACGTGTCGACAGGTCATGTGATTCCAGTTGGCTTTACCCAAAGCTACAAATGATGTGCGGGTGGACGCTCTGTCATTTCAGCTAACGGATGAATTGGATTTACGGTATTCCATGCGGGAAAATTTGCTTTGGTTAAAGGCGGTTTTGGTTTGTGGATCTTCTGGATGGGATTAATGATGCTAACCGAGGCAGCGCTGCATTGGGGCTCCCCCTGGTACCGCAGTGTACGACAGACACACCATGATACTTATTTTAAGATGGAGTTCTAGAGTACAAGGTGTTTGTTTCTATTTGCTTGTATCGCAGTGTTAGCAGCATGCTAACTGGGCTAGCCTATTCCCCCTCACATTTCTTCCAGCATTCATTCGTCAGCAGTCAATTCCACGCACTCTCATCAGCCAACGGACCGATTGATTGTTGATATGCAGCCTGACATCCAATGAGAAGTCTGCTTTCATATTTAGTGGCATGCTGACCAAGATGTTTTTCTGCAGGTTTGTGAGTAAAACCTTCTCTTCCTGTCAGGGCCATTGTGTATATGGCTGCCTGTCACCTTTTATGATTCTGCACTATTTACTTTTCAAACTTCCTCCTTCCTTATCTAGCAAATGACAACAACCCGCCTCCGCGTTTTCCACCACCACATCTGTCATGAAAACAAACGGATTTCAAAAGGAGCATGCGGACCGTTTGGCGTCAGCGAATCAAATGAAAAGTACGACATGAAGGCTTTCAAGAGACTTTTACAACGTTAGCAAGATATGCCCAGTCAAGCTGGCGCTTGCATCGTATTTTTATGTCTCGTGATGGGATGAATCAGACCCGCCTCTTTTGGCGTAAAGACGGAATGCTGTCGGGAACGTCAGCAAGGTCCTTGACTTGGCCTGTCAACACGGCAGACATGCTAGGATGGCGCCCGGCCTCCTTGGAAGGGGCGTGATGGGCCCCGGCCTCCATGTTTCACTCCCTCACGTGTCAAGACAATGAGGGGGGGGAGTGCTCGCGGAACCAAAAGAAAAATGGGACCCCCCCCCCCCCCCCCCCGTGAAATCCAATCCATCCTTTGCGTAACGTTTTCACGTGGAAATGCTGCTGGCAAGTGTGGTGTTTGGTGAAGCAATTCCCACTTGAATGTCTTCCAGGCACAGAATTCCCACAAAACAGATCCCGCTTCTCCGGGCTGTCCAAACACAAATACCAACATCTGTGTTGATCTTCCAAACAAGCCCAGCACACACGTATTTGTCCTCCAGAGTACTCCAACACAGCAGTCCAAGATGGCCAACTCAACAAACAAACTGAGCCTTTAATGGTAATATTTGTGGGGGCGTATTGTTTGACCTGAGCCCCACCCCTGGCTTGGTGGATGTGGACAAACCAGCCAATGTTGAACTGCAAAGAACAAACTATGACTGGGATGCTGTGAGCATCCAGCAGCAACGCGACATTTGGATGAAAAACATACTGTAACATACTGTAACATACTGTATACTCCATATACAGTCCACCGTCTACCTGGAGACGTAAGCATGTTTCATCTGCTCGCTCGTCATGGTGGGCACCATCCCCTATAAATGCCCTTGTTGCTCATTTAGTTGGCTTTAGAAATGTCGAACATAATTCCATATAGCATAAAAGCATTCATTTCTCCAGTACCCTGAGCGGATGATGACTCCTTTAAACGAGGACCACCAGCACGGCCCGAGCAGTCGAAGAGAAGACATTGTGTCCTGTTTAAGGGCTGATCATTTAATCCCTTCTGTGCCCCCCCCCCCATTTGTAATCCCAGTGTTGAACTGGAACATTGGAGCTTAGTGTGTGATTAGATGGTAACCTTCCACTGACCTGATCTTACATATAGTATAGTATATAGTATAGTATAGTATAGTATAGTATAGTATAGTATACCAGTAGTCGCATGCCAGTAGTCATGCCAAAAGGTTGTGTTGCTGCTGGATGTTCTTGGTTTTTCTTTGGAAGCTTTAGGACAACGATTGATGAAACAAGTACAGAGAAGGAGAGAAAACCCACCTCCAGTTCTGTTCTTAGCAGTGATCATTACACTGATGACCGCTGTGAAGAAACACCTTTACAACAAGCTTTTGGCTTGAAAGTACGCTATAAACACATATTCCGCCGTTACATGGGAAAACCAAGAACGACCATGAGGTTAAAGTTGGCACAAGAAAGTAAGTCATGTCAAGTCTTCTAAAAAGTACTCCATATAGCAATAAGACTGCAAAGCCATGTGGTAGCTGTACCAAAATACCACGAAGGTGCTGAAGTATAACACCTCCACCGATCATCCTGTCATGTGTGAATATAGACGGCCGGTGGAGTTGCCAATACTACTTTGACACCGGAAAGCAGGCACCTCACACCCGCCAGTGCACCATGTCTGGTCATCCAAGCCCTCAGATGGGATGTTCCCTTGCATGGGAATGAAATACGAGACGTCGCCGTCATTAAGCCTTGGCTTTGATGGGGGTAAGGTTGACGCCAGCTTACCGGCGAACAAGCAGCGTGATGGTGGGGTCAAAGGGTCAAACCGCCTTGGTGAGTCAGGACTTTGGTATTCCACAGGACTTGGAATGGGACCAGCTCTTCCTGTGACCTTCTAGAGTGTGTCCATGCTCTCCTGTTGTTTGAGTGGTGGGACACCAGTGAGGAAGGGGCTTCGTCATGGTGGTGTGTCATATTTCCTGCCGGGGACTCGAATGGCGTACTCACACTCGGCCATTCATACCGTGCTCGAATTGGGGGCGATCCCTGGGGCACGGACATTCTGGCTCCAAAGGGCGCCAGCAACGCTGCATTTCCATCATGTGAGCTCCATATGAAGCACATGGTTATTATCGTTGTTATTAATGTTATCATTAGCATTGTTATTAACATTGTTATCATTAGCATCGTTATTAACGTTGTTATCATTCGCATTGTTATTAAGGTTGTTATCATTAGCATTGTTATTAAGGTTGTTATCATTAGCATCGTTATTAACGTTGTTATCATTAGCATTGTTATTAACGTTGTTATCATTAGCATTGTTATTAACGTTGTTATCATTAGCAGTTATTAACATTGTTATCATTAGCATTGTTATTAAGGTTGTTATCATTAGCATTGTTATTAACGTTGTTATCATTAGCATTGTTATTAAGGTTGTTATCATTAGCATTGTTATTAAGGTTGTTATCATTAGCATTGTTATTAACGTTGTTATCATTAGCAGTTATTAACATTGTTATCATTAGCATTGTTATTAAGGTTGTTATCATTAGCATTGTTATTAAGGTTGTTATCATTAGCATTGTTATTAACGTTGTTATCATTAGCATTGTTATTAAGGTTGTTATCATTAGCATTGTTATTAAGGTTGTTATCATTAGCATTGTTATTAATGTTGTTATCATTAGCATTGTTATTAAGGTTGTTATCATTAGCATTGTTATTAAGGTTGTTATCATTAGCATTGTTATTAACGTTGTTATCATTAGCATTGTTATCAACGTTGTTATCATTAGCATTGTTATTAAGGTTGTTATCATTAGCATTGTTATTAACGTTGTTATCATTAGCATTGTTATTAAGGTTGTTATCATTAGCATTGTTATTAACGTTGTTATCATTAGCATTGTTATTAAGGTTGTTATCATTAGCATTGTTATTAACATTGTTATCATTAGCATTGTTATTAACGTTGTTATCATTAGCATTGTTATTAACGTTGTTATCATTAGCATTGTTATTAACGTTGTTATCATTAGCATTGTTATTAACATTGTTATCATTAGCATTGTTATTAACGTTGTTAGGCCCAAGAACCACATTACTGGCGTAGTGACACCACGGAACATCATTACCGTCAGCACACATTGGCTCCCAATGCCCCAGGCCACTAGCCAAAGCTAACGCGACATATTGGAGCGTTTTGGGTGTAGCCTTCCTTTTTATGTTGCTATGTGTCATCCGTGCACCCAGGAAGGAAGTACTACACGTATGACACGTTACCATCAATGTACCTGTTACTACAGGCTCACAGCACGGATGGAAAAGCAGACAACCTTCCATAGAGGGCTTCACAGGTGGAGTGGATGAATCCCACTACATTGTACACCCTGGACTGGTGGCCAGCTGTTTGATGTTAAAATGTGTATTTTTTATAACATAATTAAGAACACTCAGGTAATGATAAATATAGCATTCAGTTTGTGGCCAATGTCTCCCCTAAATGATGTAACAAAGTTGTACGTCCTTCCACTGTTGATGTACTTGATGTACTCTGACTTTCAGCAGCAGATGCCAACCTTATTTACCAGCAGCAGATGCCAACCTTATTTACCAGCAGCAGATGCTAACCTTATTTACCAGCAGCAGCTTGTCTTCAAGGCAGATGCTAACCTTATTTACCAGCGGCAGATGCTAACCTTATTTACCAGCAGCAGCAAAGGCTAGCATGTGCAACCCGTGTAAAGAGGAGGAGAAAAAGGCCTTCAGTGTTGTGTTTTTGTGTCTAGTGTTTTTCCTGTCCTCCCCTCCCCTCCCCCTGTTTTCTCTCTCCCCCTTTGTTTGCCTGATCTCCTCGAGCTGTCTCCTCCCAGCGACAAGGGCGACTCCGCCATTGGCTGATTCTCTCGAGTGGGCGGAGCTTGTGAGCAGCGCTGTTGCCTTTTCGCAGGGACTTTAACGAGTGCGTCAGTTGAGCCGCAGCACTGCCAGAGGATCAGCCCACGTCAGGCGGGAACGTATTTAGCAGCCTTTTGTGTCGCATACGTGGCGTTTTATGACACGAAATTCATCGCGGAGATGATCTAGTTGAACAGAGGACTACTATCCAGCGTCCCAGAGCCGCTGACGCGGAGGCAATAAAGGATTTCCTCGGCTCTGCCCTTCCCGTTCAGCCTTTTGTTTTCCTGTCGCTCGCTCCGGCAGGCGACGGAGCAGCGCCCCCTCCGGCCGTACAGGGAAGAGCTCCAGGATAGGGAGCCAGACGAGCGGCAGAGTCTCTTGCCTCCACGCCCGCGTCGTGGGTCCCCCACGCTCAGCTCTCCGATGCGGAGTGAGGATGAGTCCCGCTCTGGAAGCCCTCATGCAGGCGGACGGGACTCCCTATTCCGGGAAAGGGGTGATGCTTGAACCCTTCGTGCACCAGGTGGGGGGCCACTCCTGCGTGCTGCGATTCGGCGAGCAGACCATCTGTAAGCCCCTCATTCCCCGGGAGCACCAGTTTTACAAGAGCCTCCCGACAGAAATGAGGAAGTTCACCCCTCAGTATAAAGGTAAGGTTGTCAGTCAGCGGATGTGTGCGTGTCACTGCGGTGGCTAGCATGTGGCTAGCATGTGGCTCATCTCCATGCTAGCATTACGTAACGCTGCGCCTGCGCGTGTGTGTGTGATGGAGGCTTGGATATTATGCTGTAGGATTGTTGCAGGGCCCTCAAGGACAGAATGTACACAACATAGCGGTACGCGTGGACTGGACATGTATTTATAGATGGATGGACCCGGAGTCTGTCAAAGGAGGCCTTGAAGACTGTGAAGGCCTCCTATAGGTGCTAGCTACAGGTGCTAGCTACAGGTGCTAGCTACAGGTGCTAGCTTCAGCCTCGCCATCTTTCTAGTGGTTTTCAGCACAGGTCCACTAGAAACAGAGGAGCATAGGAACCTGGCACCGGTCTTACTAGCCAAAACCCACAGTAGCAGTTTTACCCAAGAGGCCCAGCAGCTTGATAACAATGAAGAAAAACAAGCTAACCGCTGCTACGGTAATAGACAAGCTGTAAGCAGGAAATACTCATGAAGTATATTGTACTGCATGTTGTTCTCTGAGGGGAAGCGCAGCGTGTCACGGCGTGGTCGACCCGATGCTTGGCGACGTGCGGCTTGATGGAGATATGGATGCTACCGATACAAGCTCTTCATGCTCTGAAAAAAATATCCATACCTCAGTCTTTGGAGTCATGCTGGTCTGAAACGGTTGTATCGGTTGAAACGATGATGGCGGTCAATGGTCAGAAAGTATCACATGGGTATCGATGATACCCGCCTGAATTTCACTCCGTATGAGATGGGAAAGGAAATGGCTGGTATCGTACGTCACAGTTCTTTGTGTACCATGTAGACGTACATTACATTCCAAGTACCACATAGTACCACGGTTTGGCTTCCTAATACTGTACGTTGTTTGTACGTGCAGGACATCGGCCCGGTGAGGTGAGCTACACGTAAATGCCGTCGGGTATGGAGGGCATACGGTCCAGTCCTCTCTCGTGTTATCACAGTTGGAATACTGTATCACTTCCTCACTATATTGCAGTTTTTCATGCATATTTAAGCAAATTATTCACATTATTGGCCTAAATGAAGCATTTTCAAGCATATAATGGCTAAGTGAATGGTAAACGTTTACATGGGGATGTAGTGTTCCACTTTGGCCACTAGGTGTCACCACAACGTGAGACAAGCTGGTCAAAACAGGCAGGTATTGTAGCGATAAAATCATCATCATCATCATAAAACGCGCACCTGTTGGGGCCATAACCCACGACCAACTAAAACTGGAAACCTCTGACGTCACTTCCTTTCCGCCTGTCAATAGTTGTATTCATGTCTTAAAAGGCTTGCTCACTCTTATTCTCTCAGAATAAGAAAGATGAAATGGGCATATATAATACATGGATGAGACGGTAGCCTCTGTACGAGGTGGGATGTCCAAAAAAACAGCAAGGAGGTGCTAATGTGTGAGTCTGTACTTTGTATGGTATTTGGTCTGATTATGTCCACCACGTTGGATAATAACGGCGTAAAGGTGACTATAGGGGTGTTATTCTATGTCTAGGGGGCTCTAATCATGTTAAAGTGTTGAAGTAGGGTTTCTTATTGGGGGGGGGTTGTCTGGAGCCAGTGAAGCCCCATAAACGAGGGAGTACTTTAGACCAGTGCTTTCCAAATACTGACAAGGGAGTACTGTAGACCGATACTTTCCAAATGCTTTGAGCGGAGCACCGTACCACATCGTGGCTGGACTCGAGCTCTTCAAGGTTGCTGTGTGTACATGCTTAAGTACCCCCCCCCCACAGTGGTTGGTCCAGGTAAATGACTGAATAAATAGGACAGGTTATGTCAAACCAGAGTGGGCGTCCCTCCGGGGGGGTTCCTGGCGGAAAATAACGGCGGGCCACTGACATGCAGAGTAAGAGTTTGCCATGACTCCAATGTGGGTCCGGTCTGCTGACAATGGAGGGCAAACGGTCCGAGCTGGTTTGCGTCTGAGACAGAGCCATGACATCCTGGACATCTGACTTCTCAGAAATGCAATGTGGGACTAAAAAAAGACCCAGCATGCCGAGTCAGACAACTTTGAGAGTTAAGACTTCTAGGACTGGCAGAGACCACCCCCCCTCCTCTCCCTCCCCTCCCCCAAGCAACCGCCGCCATCATGTGAAGGAATTTGGCACAGCAGTAGAAAGGTGTGACTCGGAACTGAGGGCTTTCGTTTAGTTTGAACAAGGACTTCAGGACTTGAGTCACCAGTTCCCAGCCTGGGTGTGATGACGGTGTAGTTCCATCAGGCCTCACTTGGCTGGTGGGGGGGGGGCTTCGAGATGCTGACGTCATGCTTAAAGGGCCCCTGTCAGGATTCATCAGCTTTGCTTAAACCTCTCCTATACATTCGTTGGTCCATTCTGGAAAGCCGACATTGACAAAATGGCGTTTATAGTTCACGGCGCGGCCATCGCCAGCTAGCTCTCTTCACTTATTTCTGGACATGAGGTCACTGGAGGACGATGGCTCAGGCACACACGGGTGGCGGTGTAGGTTGTCTTGAGATGTTGCATGGAATTGTGCGTGTGAAGGATGCTCTGCTTCCTTTTGCAGGCGTGGTGTCCGTCAGCTTTGAGGAGGACGAAGGCGGGAACCTGTGCCTCGTGGCGTACCCGCTCCACAGCGAATCGGGCGACCTGGAAAACAAGGACCCCTCCTCCGACTGCGAGCCCAAGAGCAAGATGCTGAAGTGGAGCAACAAAAAGCAGTCCCCCCTGCACCTGGAGAAGGACAACTACGGGAAAGAGCGAGTGCGACAGAGCCGCAAAGACGACAAGATCATGAGGTAAGTCGCCCCGGGAAAGGCCGCCCACACAAGCGCTGACGTCTTGTCCCACGTCTCTCCTCGGCAGCTATCGGGACGATGTGCAGGCGCAGCAGCAGGCGGAGGTCCTTTACCTGAGCCTGGAGAAAGGCAACATGGTGGCGCAGATCAAACACAACCCCTGGAGCCTCAAGTGTCACCAGCAGCACTTGCAGAGGATGAAGGAGAACGCCAAGCACCGCAACCAATACAGTATCCTTCCATGCTGGTGTCCGAGGCTGGGGGCGTGGGGGGCCATGATGCGGCCCAGGGGGGGGGGCCATGATGCGGCCGGGGGCCGCTGTAGCAATAACAGTTAATGATAACAAATCCAAAAGTAGGCATTCCTTCACCAGCACCCCCACAGAGTTCATCCTTTTGGAGAACCTAACGTGGCGCTACACGGTGCCGTGCGTCTTGGACCTGAAGATGGGGACCCGCCAACACGGCGACGACGCATCAGAGGAGAAGAAGGCCAACCAGATCCGAAAGTGTCAGCAAAGCACGTCGTCCTCCATAGGAGTGCGACTGTGTGGCATGCAGGTACAGCCCACCCCCCAAGAGGGGGGCAGACCGTTCCCCATACCCCAAAATGCCGGCTGCGGGCCCCGACCTGATATGTTACTTTCACCTGGGCAGGTCTACCAGTCGGATTCCGGGCAGCTGGTGTTCATGAATAAATACCACGGCCGCAAGCTGAACCTTGCCGGCTTCAAGGAGGCCCTCTACCAGTTCTTCCACGACGGGCGGCGTCTGCGGCGTGAGCTGCTGTCCCCGGTGCTGCGGCGCCTGCGGGAAATGCAAGCTGCCCTGGAGGCCTGCGAGTCCTACCGATTCTACTCCAGCTCCCTGCTCATCATCTACGACGGAGATCCTCCCAGAACCCCCTCCCGTCCCCGGCACCACGGCGGCGAGGAGGGGGACGAGGACGAGTTGTCGGATGAAGAAGAGGAGGAAGAGGGGGCCTTCGGGTTCCCTCGCTCGTCCTCCGCAGGCTGCAGTGGCGGCGGGGCCGGCGGCGGCGGCAACAGCGGCGGCCGCTCGGCCCACGGCACGGCAGACGCCAACAGCCCGGCGGTGGACGTACGCATGATCGACTTTGCTCACACCACGTGCCGGCACTACGGCGAGGACAGCGTGGTGCACGAGGGCCAGGACAGCGGCTTCATCTTCGGACTGCAGAACCTGATCACCATCATCTCCCAGCTGGAGGACCACAGCACCGACTGAGGCCGGACCGAGAGCCCGCCGGTTTGGATTTCAAGCAGGAGCTCCTTGAGCCCGCAGCCTGCTTCTACGAGGCGCCGCCCTCCTTGCGCCGGCATGGAGGTCTGACACTCCCTCCCGCTCGGAGGCTACCTCGGGTTGAGGGCAGGGGGGTCACGCACGGTGGTTCCTGCGCCGCCCCCGACCTGCCGGAGAGCAGACGGGGCAGGCTGAGCCCTTTGCTCGCACTTTTCCTCTTTCTGAGACTGCTCCTTTTCTTTAGCGCACACGCTAGGAGGAGCGCCAACCAAGATGGGGGGGTCTCCGGACGGACACACAAACCCTTGTAGCATCCTCGGACCCCTCCCCCTCCTCCTGCGTAAACACGGGTTCCTTTATCGTACGTTCTCTCTGAGAGAGAAGGTGAGGTGGAGAGAACGTTGACATTCAAGTGTATTCTTTCTCGGAGGCCGACGTGGCGTTACCTGCAGCCCAACCTGATGGGCTGTTTTGGGGGCCGGGGGTCTGGAGGGGGGGGTGTAAGGGCTGACTCGGCTGGCGAGGTCAGCAGCCTGGTAGCGATCCCAAACAACATAAGGACGTTTTGTGTTTGTAAGAAATGTGCCGTGTTGTCCAATCAGCCGCTCGGAAGACGAACACGCTTAGAAACACAATGACCTTTGACCTTTTTGGTTTTTGTTCCTGTTTGTACTTTGTTGACAAGAAGACTTTGTTTCTGTTGCCGATGTGGTTTTGGTTGGATGTTCTCCGCTTCATTCCTTTTAAGAGAATTTCCGGATTAAAATGACGAAACAGCCACAAAGACGTATTTATTTGAGAAGGTTGTTGAATCACATTCCATATAACCACTCTAAACCACTCTAAACGTGCTCCTCTCTTGATGATTGATTCTGTTAGCACACCCGTGCATACCCGTGTTGCCGCTGTCTTGGCAAATAAAGGCATTCATTTGTGGTCGGCTGTTGGCTTTCTTCTTCTTCTTCTGCCTGTGGACTCGGTGGAATGCTGGCGGCACAGGATTTTCTACACGGTAAAAGTACGCTTCCGTCCTGCGGCGATGGCGCTGACTGCTTAGGGCCAGAAGGTCTCAGATTATGTAACGCAAAAGGGAAAAGCTCAAACATCATAACCGGCTCAAGCAGGAAGTATTAGAAGCAGCTTTGTCAGCATCCTGTCCTGCTTAGTCCTTTATTTTGCTTGATCACAATCATGCTTAGAATAATGGAGGGCTATTGGGCAGAAGCGCCAAGAATGTGCTGAGAAAGGTCGTGCAGAGGGCAAATGGAATGCGTTGTCACTTTAGCACCTTAAAACTGCTGCTATTTGAAGTTCAGTTCTATTGGAGGTTCATACGGTACCTACGTTCATGAAAACCAGTTCTATTGGAGGTTCATACGGTACCTACGTTCATGAAAACCAGTTCTGTTGGAGGTTCATACGGTACCTACGTTCATGAAAACCAGTTCTATTGGAGGTTCATACGGTACCTACGTTCATGAAAACCAGTTCTATTGGAGGTTCATACGGTACCTACGTTCATGAAAACCAGTTCTATTGGAGGTTCATACGGTACCTACGTTCATGAAAACCAGTTCTATTGGAGGTTCATACGGTACCTCCGTTCATGAAAACCAGTTCTATTGGAGGTTCATACGGTACCTACGTTCATGAAAACCAGTTCTATTGGAGGTTCATACGGTACCTACGTTCATGAAAACCAGTTCTATTGGAGGTTCATACGGTACCTACGTTCATGAAAACCAGTTCTATTGGAGGTTCATACGGTACCTACGTTCATGAAAACCAGCACTGAGAGACATCTTGAAGTAACCTCTTTTCTTGAGACACTTGGGACTGTCCAGTCTCTATCTCCGGATGGGATTGGGGATCCAACACATATGTCTGGATGTTAAAAACAAGCATGTTGTCAGTGCTGAAGTCCAAAAGTAGGCCCGTATAAGTACATTTGACATCCCAGCCAGTGAATGAGTTCAGCCCCTAGAAGACAGTCACTGCAGCCAGAATGCATCCGGCTGTATTTGCATGTTGCTTCATCTCCACACAAAAAGCGTGCCAGCTGACGGATGACCTTGACTGTGATCCGAGTGGATCTTGGCCGTTATGTAACACGCTGGAGGAACGAGTGAAGCCGGCCAGGCTGACCTGAATAGCGCTGGAAGGTGTGAGCTGTGACGTAAGTGACTTGGTGATTACAGTAATATCTCAGAGGGAACTACAGTTCTGACAACATTTTGACCTAAATGGGCCGACACCATATTTACTGTGAAAATGTGTAGCGGACCCTCCGTCCAACTACCAATGCAAATATAAACTGCATCATTGAAAAAGTCGTGTACAAACTAGACCAGGGGTGGGCAAACTTTTTGACTCGCGGGCCGCATTGATATGACAAAATTTACAGGGGGGGGGCAGACTATATATTTTACACGTAACAGTCCACCTGGTATTATTGTATCTGTAAAATTGTCATGCAATCTGCTATTATTATTTATTATTTTATATTTTAAATATTTTAAAAATAATAAAATATTATAATAATTACAATAAAATTAAAATAATAATTATTATATTATTATTATGTAAAATATGCAAATATAACAATATTATATATAATTAATATAATAATTAGCATTAATATAATAATTATAATAATCATAATAATAATAATGATAATTATTATTATGTGCTTGTGTCCCTTTTTTTCAGGAGCACTTTGTAAACAACAGACCATGTCCATTCATTCATTCATTTTCAAGGGTCGCGGGGGGTGCTGGAGCCTATCCCAGCTGTCTTCAGGCGAGAGGCGGGGTACACCCTGGACTGGTGGCCAGCCAATCCCAGGGCACATATAGACAAACAACCATTCACACTCACATTCATACCTATGGACAATTTGGAGTGGCTAATTAACCTAGCATGTTTTTGGAATGTGGGAGGAAACCGGAGTACCCGGAGAAAACCCACGCATGCACGGGGAGAACATGCAAACTCCACAATATGCAAACTCCACACAGAGATGGCCGAGGGTGGGAATTGAACCCTGGTCTCCTGGCTGTGAGGTCTGCGTGCTAACCACTGTGCCGCCACAGACCATGTTAAAAAAGGAAATTGATAAAACCATCAAAAGGTTGGCTCAGGCCATGATGCCAGGTTGTATGTTGAGTTGAAATGAAATACTTTGGAAAGATTGGGCGGGCCGTATTCAAAGACTTGGCGGGCCGGATGTGGCCCCCGGGCCGTAATTTGCCCACCCCTGAACTAGACACAGCTAATCGCTCCTCTCATATCATATCATACAGTATACAGTGGTTGAAAACAGTTTTCACCATTTGTGGATCATGGCTCTCACTGTGCTTGGCTGGAGTCCCAAAGCTATAGAAATGGCTTTAGAATCTTTTCTACATGTTCAGTTGTGTTGTCATGGACTAATTACAGTGTGACGAACATGCAAAGAAATCAGGAATGGGGCAAACACTTTTTCCCACCTCTGTGTATATTTTTGGACAATATGACATCAACACCTTTGTAAAGATCAAAGTACACAAGTGTGTGTTCGTGTAGCAGTCATGGCTTTGTGTGCCAGGCATCACAGTTCAAAGGTTGTGGAAAGAGCTTTGTTACCATGTACCTTTGTGGAACAAAGAACCTGCGCTGCTGGCTTCCATAGAAGAAGTGAAGCACTGACATGTCATACAGACAAAAGTGTTGGGACACCTAGTCATTCTACCCAAAGGCTGTGGAAATGGAAGGACGATGTAGGAAGTCCCCCAAAGGTCAAGGTAAAACAGCTGATGGTCATCGTGGTGTGGTCCGTGACGGGGGGGTCCAAAGAGTGTGGCGCTGTGTTATGCAATCTTCCACTGCACTATGAAAGTGTGGGAACAGATGGATCAGATATCAACGTAAATCAGGTGGTGAGTGCTGCAAGCTGATTGGGTGAACCTGAACATGCTGTACTTGGCCCTTTTCCCACGGTTGGGTAACTGCTGTGCTCTCGGTGTCTCACAACACAACACAACACAACACAACACAACACAACACAGCACACCTTTACTTTTACAGGCATCGCTCGCAATATCGCCAATGAATCAGTGATGGCTGTTTTGTGGTAGACTATGCCATTTATGCCTATTTTTACACTAAACATATGGAAATACAAGCAAGGGGGGGCCCAGTGAACTGTCAGAAGGGGATTATAAAGGCAGGGGGCTCTAAACAGGTACACACTTATGGTACCCACGTTTCCATTTTGTTGCATTTCACCTGGTTTCAGTTCAGAGGGCCAAAAACATTTATGTCCCCTTGGGGGCAGGACAGAATAACTGAGATGAAATATAATATATAGTACCTCTATGAATGTTTCATAATATTGTGACCTAGTTCTAAAGAGCAGACCGTGTAACACAATGTCATGAAGGAAGATATGTGCAGTCATGCCAACCTGCGTGTGATGTTCCAATGTGTCTCTATTCCCTGCGTGTGATGTTCTCATGTTCCAATATGTCTCTATTCCCTGCATGTGATGTTCTCATGTTCCAATGTGTCTCTATTCCCCTTCGTGTGATGTTCTCATGTGTCTCTATTCCCCTGTGTGTAATGTTCCAATATGTTTCTATTCCCCTGCATGTGATGTTCTAGTGTGTCTCTATTCCCCTTCGTGTGATGTTCTCATGTGTCTCTATTCCCCTTCGTGTGATGTTCCAATATGTTTCCATTCCCCTGCATGTGATGTTCTAGTGTGTCTCTATTCCCTGTGTGTGATGTTCTGATGTTCCAATGTGTCTCTATTCCCCTTCGTGTGATGTTCTCATGTGTCTCTATTCCCTGCATGTGATGTTCTGATGTTCCAATGTGTCTCTATTCCCCCGCGTGTGATGTTCTAGTGTGTCTCCATTCCCCTGCATGTGATGTTCTGATGTTCCAATGTGTCTCTATTCCCCTGCGTGTGATGTTCTGATGTTCCAATGTGTCTCTATTCCCTGCATGTGATGTTCTAGTGTGTCTCTATTCCCTGTGATGTTCGAGTGTGTCTCTATTCCCTGCATGTGATGTTCTAGTGTGTCTCTATTCCCTGTATGTGATGTTCTAGTGTGTCTCTATTCCCCGTGTGTGATGTTCCAAAATGTCTGGGTGACATTCCCCAGCGGTTGTTGGCCTACCTGCTCAGGTGTAAGACTGGCACAGGTGCTTGTGTGTGTGAAGGCCTGATGTGGTGATGTGTGTCATGGAGAAAAGCCTGCCTTGTGTGGGAGGGGTGATACATTGTTGTGTGGGAGGGGTGATACATTGTTGTGTGGGAGGGGTGATACATTGTGGTGTGGGAGGGGTGATACATTGTGGTGTGGGAGGGGTGATACATTGTTGTGTGGGAGGGGTGATACATTGTTGTGTGGGAGGGGTGATACATTGTTGTGTGGGAGGGGTGATACATTGTTGTGTGGGAGGGGTGATACATTGTGGTGTGGGAGTGGTGATACATTGTTGTGTGGGAGGGGTGATACATGGTTGTGTGGGAGGGGTGATACATGGTTGTGTGGGAGGGGTGATACATGGTTGTGTGGGAGGGGTGATACATGGTTGTGTGGGAGGGGTGATACATTGTTGTGTGGGAGGGGTGATACATTGTGATCTCATGGCAGGACCTGCATGCTGATGTGTCCTGCAGCACTGGGAAATCTATGACAGGGAGCTAAAAATAACCCGAGCAGGCAAAGACAAGCCAGGACGGGTACGAGTGATAGCATTTGTAGTCTGGAATAATCTGGATGAGCCCGTGGCTAACATGTGGGAATGTCATGGATGGAGGTTACTCCCAAACATCTACCTCCTATAAACATAGAAAATACACAATATTTTCAACGATGAGTAAACCGCTCCATTAATATCACAGTTTTATTTCTTTAGTAGTAGGCCTTGAGAAGATCTACTGAAACCAAAACGGCCGCTGAAGTGAGAAATAGAGATACTGAACATGCTGTTTAAAACTATTAAAAACATAACATTATTGAACTTTTGTATCGTTTGTATAGTTATTGTGGCTGGTGAGTATCACGCTGGCTTTGGTCAAATATATTCACTCATCTGCTGCCCTCTACTGGCTGTCTGCATGTGTTGCTGTAAAGTCAAGAAATAGCTAAGTCCATCTAAAGGCCTTTTGGTCTGCTTATATACTGCTTATATACTGCTTATATACTGCTTATATACTGTATAGGCTGACTGGAGGTGTACAAGAGTTTGATGGGGTGATTATGATTTGTCATTGGACCAAAACAGAGATGTATACATACATACATAGATGTGTACATACATACATGGATGTGTACATACATACATAGATGTGTACATACATACATAGATGTGTACATACATAGATGTGTACATAGATATGTACATACATACATAGATGTGTACATACATACATAGATGTGTGCATACATACATAGATGTGTACATACATACATAGATGTGCACATACATACATAGATGTGCACATACATACATGGATGTGTACATACATACATAGATGTGTACATACATACATAGATGTGAATCAGCATTTGGGAGAAAATATGCAGTGAAAGAAAAAGGCTAAAAATATGATACAATACATTGATTATCTACACAAAGTTACTGTGCTCAGTTCGTGTGCTGGCCCTTTAAGACGCTGTGTCACGTGGGTAGTGGTGACGTGTCTGTCCGGCTTCCCTCTGACTCCCGGCATCTGCAGCTGTTTTACCGGCGCTTCAGCTTGCTTTGGCCGAGGAGGGCTCAGGTGGACGTTTGGAACATCATGGGCAGTGGGTATCTCCTAATTGTGTAACTTCAACAACGCTGCTTCTGTAATTTTATGGACATAGCTCACAAAGCTTTTTACTGGTAGCTGAATTTAACAAACGATAAAGCAGAACCTATACATCGTAAGCGTGTAAGCTAGCTAGCTAGCTAGCTAGTGTCATATTTTATAACGGATTACTTTCCTGCATGGTGTTGTTATTTGGCAGTGAAGTTACTCTGTCTGACAAAACTATGTATTGTGGTGTTATTTCCTTGTGCTGCTCTGGGACCTGAGCTGGACCTATGCTAACTTAGCCACTCATTCAAACACTGACAGTGGGGAGTTTAGTGCTGACGGCGCTTGACGTTGTTCCTCTGCCTCGTTGTCCACCCGCAAACTGCTGGAATCACCCAAGTTACGAGTGTGCGGTAAACAACGGATGCAGTAAGAAATGAATGGAGAATAAAGAAGGATGCCTGAGCGTTGATTGGCTTTCTAGCAGTGTGGGGCCCGCCCCCTCTTCCTAAGGCCACGTTTCAAGGAAAGTACTGACATGTTGTCATTTGCTTCATTTGCAGTCAAATTCTTGGAGGTGATAAAGCCGTTCTGTGCAATTCTGCCAGAAATCCAAAAACCTGAACGAAAGGTATGTGCAGTATGGCATCAACCAACGACTCCTGACTGCGTGACATTCAACTTGTCATGGTTCTTCATTTCAGATCCAGTTCAAAGAGAAGGTTCTATGGACAGCCATCACTCTCTTCATCTTCCTGGTTTGCTGCCAGGTGGGTGTCACACATGCATATATATATATATATACATACACAACGCTAGGAGTGGGGGACTGTAGTAGTGTAGAAGTGCTTCATGTTGTACTGAGATGTGTCTATGAAGATGATTTTTAATCTCTGTTCTTCCAGATCCCCCTCTTTGGCATCATGTCCTCAGACTCTGCAGATCCTTTCTACTGGATGAGAGTCATTCTAGCCTCAAATCGAGGTAGATACTAATATCAAATACTAATAATATCATATCACCTCTTTGTTTGCATGTTAACATACAATACCAGTGCACAGTTTGAAATAGGGGAATTATTAATCAGGGAATTATTATAAATACTCTGCTAAGCAATTATTTCAATTAAAAAGCACTCCAATGGGCTGAGATTACTTGCACTGTTAGGGTGAGCAAATGGAGCGCTCCTTTTTTCTCCTGCCTCTTAAAGCTCACTTGTAAACAAATGTTGACATTCAGAGGAATGACATCGTACCAATATCAGCTAACTAAATCATGTTTGAAAAGTGCAAAAGGTTTGTCAGAGACCTCTATGGCGTCACACCAGCCGCTCGGCACATGTGTCCAAATACAGTGTACCTTGCTGGGCCACAGCAGGCGGCTCCTCCCCCTCTATACACTGCTTCTCCTGATGGTAGTAGTGATGTCATGATATCTGACCAGGACTAATCAATCCAATCCTAATTTCTTCCAGTCCATCTTACCTCCAGATGTGCACAAACTACATTTACATCTACGTTTGAAAAAGTAGACATGAAAAGTCAGATCAGAAATTTCTCATTATCGGTATCAGTTTGGAAAAAAAAATAGTGCATCTTTAGTTGAAAAGTATGATAACTGCTCCACTACTGTCCTCCTCTAATGTGAGTGTTTCCTTCCAGGTACCCTGATGGAGCTGGGCATCTCCCCTATCGTCACCTCGGGCCTCATCATGCAGCTGCTTGCTGGGGCTAAAGTCATCGAAGTTGGGGACACGCCCAAAGACAGAGCCCTCTTCAACGGAGCGCAGAAATGTACGGAGGCTACGATCGTACGCTCTTTTGGTGACGAGTGATGTCGCCGGTGTCACGCCTGTCAGTGTCTTTCAGTGTTTGGAATAATCATCACCATTGGCCAAGCGATTGTTTACGTGATGACCGGCATGTATGGCGACCCCTCAGAGATGGGAGCTGGTATCTGTCTGCTCATCATCATCCAGGTACACAGACACATGGGCTGTAGTAGACACACACTCAGGGAATTGTTTTCTTTTCTGCTTTTACTCTCCTATGTGGACTGAAACTGTCGTAGAAGCAGCAGTGCTGATCTAAATGGAAGTAAGGATAATCTTCCACTTCCGTCATCTTCTGTTATATTCTTTAAAAATAACTGTTTAACAGAAACGGCTCGTAAGGATTTCGATGGGAATTGAGAATGATCAGACTTTCTGACACTGCTGACTAAGGATCGACCGATACATCGGCTGGCCATTAGCCAAGCAGCTACTGCTGACACAGCCATCACGTTTGTCTCCCCACCAGCTGTTTGTGGCCGGTCTCATCGTGCTGCTCCTGGATGAGTTGCTCCAAAAAGGCTACGGTCTGGGCTCTGGCATCTCGCTCTTCATTGCCACCAACATCTGTGAGACCATCGTCTGGAAGGCCTTCAGCCCTACCACTGTCAACACTGGCAGAGGTCGGCATCCGCACCGTAACACTGTTTGTCTGGTGTGTTGCTCCTCATGCCGGCAGCGCAATAATCCAAGTGTCGTCTTCTCATTTTGGCCGGCAGGCACGGAATTTGAAGGCGCAATCATCGCTCTTTTCCATCTGCTGGCGACGAGGACGGACAAAGTGCGTGCTCTAAGAGAGGCCTTCTACAGACAAAACCTGCCCAACCTCATGAACCTCATCGCCACTGTGTTTGTTTTTGCTGTCGTCATATACTTTCAGGTGAGTCGTTGTGTGTGAAGTATGATGACATGTCCGTCAACAGTCCTGTTCAACGACAGAGGCGCCTCCCATTGCCTCTCTCAGGGATTCAGAGTGGACCTGCCCATCAAGTCCGCTCGCTACCGTGGCCAGTACAACACCTACCCCATCAAACTCTTCTACACCTCCAACATTCCCATCATCCTGCAGTCTGCCTTGGTTTCCAATTTGTACGTCATCTCCCAGATGCTTTCCACGCGCTTCAGCGGGAACTTCTTGGTCAATCTGCTGGGAACTTGGTCTGTAAGTCTTCATTTAATTTTGCTTTTACCGGGGGTGTCACAATCTGGTTTCATTTCTACTATGTTACTCTTCTGCACTGTGTGTGTATGCTAGCAGCCCCGTCTCCACCCGCTGACACAAAGAGAACCTTGACTGGCCAAAAGGGCTCACTCTGTTCATGCCGTTGTTCTATGGAACAGACGTGCTAAGTTGCTGAAAGCAATGCCCAGAGTGAACACACACGTGCCCATGGCAACATATTGGTTTTCATTCATTGTGAGAGTCTAATGTATTATTGTCCCAGGCCGAGTGCCCACAAGAACCCTCCATGAGATCTTGGGACATCTCCAGCTTTTACATTTTCCCATAATGCTTCAATGCAGATGGGCCTGCTGCTCCGGCATCAGTATCCGGTTCCCATCATGTATGTCACTTGTCACGGAATGTTCTGTGTTCTAATGATGGAAAACCACGGTGTCAAATTGTTTAGGGAAATGGAAAGTTTATTGCTTTTGGTACAGTTACTCATGACTACATGATTATGCCATATGACAATAATAGGGCTGCAGTAAAGCTGGCCAAGTGGTTACAGGCGCACTAACAGCACACACAGCTAGGAGACTCCAGTTCGATTCCACCCTCGGCCATCTCTGTGTGGAGTTTGCATGTTCTCCCCGTGCATGCGTGGGTTTTCTCCGGGTACTCCGGTTTCCTCCCACATTCCAAAAACACGTTAGCGTTAATGCTCGTGTCTGCAGGATGCTACAAGCGGCGGTCCAGCCCGGGCGTACCCCGTGGGTGGGCTCTGTTACTACTTCTCCCCACCTGAGTCATTTGGATCAGTCCTGGAGGATCCAGTCCATGCACTCATCTACATTGCCTTCATGCTCGGGTCGTGCGCCTTCTTCTCCAAAAGCTGGATCGAAGTTTCCGGCTCCTCCGCAAAAGATGTAAGATCAAATCCCCCCCCCCCCCCACCCAGACTACAAAGGACTTCTTAATATGTGATTATTCTGGATGATCCAGGTGGCCAAACAGCTGAAAGAGCAGCAGATGGTGATGAGGGGCCACAGAGAGACCTCAATGGTGCACGAACTCAACAGGTAAATCCTAGCCTCATCACAGCCTGGAGCTGTTGGTGGACGTACGACTATAACCTCTGGCAGGACATCACACCTTCACCCTACTAAAATATCTTTATTGGAAACAACAGGGGAACAGACTTCTTGTTGAATAGTCATTTTTATTTTAATATAATAATAATAATAATAATACAACATGATGCAAGTGGAACTTACAGGTACTCCCCCAAACATTTTAATATCACGTAAAACTTGCTTTATTTTGCCAATTTAACATAAAAGATGAAACCAATCAATTGTATTGATCCATTACATGAAAATGGACATATCTCAAGCAGTTCCTTGTTGTAACATTAAGATTAAGATTTTCAGCTTATTAAACTGCAAATCCACAAACTCGGGAAATTAGAATACTGTGAAAAGCTTCTGTTTTGTAGGTCCAAAAAGTCCAATGCTCATGTCCAGCTTCCCTTTAGGTACATACCTACGGCGGCTGCATTTGGCGGGTTGTGTATCGGCGGCCTGTCTGTCATGGCTGACTTCCTCGGAGCGATCGGCTCCGGCACAGGAATCCTGCTGGCCGTCACAATCATCTATCAGTACTTTGAGATTTTTGTCAAAGAGCAAAGTGAAGTTGGAAGCCTGGGAGGATTTTTCTTCTAAGAAGAATGGAGGAGCTTGAGGATTTTGGGCATACTTGATCATTGACTGCGTGGATGGTCTCGTGCTTCCTACCTTGACAGATTTGATACATTTTTCACTCTCATTGAGCTGCCACTCCAGTGAAGGTGGAGACCAGAACCTCGGCTGTGGGACAGAATGGAGTTCATTCCAATCATGTTCCCTGCCAGCGACCCTGTGGACGTTTGTCATCGGCCGCCTTCCAGCATAGAAGAAGAAAAGGATGCGGTGTTTACAGGAAATGATGTCAGCTGATGGATGGGATAGAGATCATTACCAGAGACATCACTGCTGGTGTTTCTATTCATCCAATCACTTGTCTTTATGATTAATATTCCTTTCATTTTCATTGTCTTATTTGATTAGATTTTTTTACCTGGACAGATCATCTGTTTTTTCCATAATGTGTTGGATTGGTCTGTATGTGTGAGACAGTCTTTGGAATGTCTTTTAAAAACATTCCGGGACAAACTTATGGAACATGTTTGCAATAAAGTATTTTTTCCACTAGATCATTTTACTGGCCAACATCTGGACTTATCCATTTTACAATAGCGGTTTGCCGCATACCAAAAGGTTGAAGAATGGGCCATTTGGATGTTTTATTTTTTGTTATTGTTGCAAAAAAAAGCATACAGGGTTCCCTCACTCTAACGTGGTTCACCTTTCACTGATTGGCTTTTTGGAGACTTTTTCTACTTTTATTATTACAGCATGAACACTGTTAGTATGGAGGACCAAAACTGCCAAAATAATAAATAAAGTGGAAATAAAAACAGAAATGAAAAAAAAGAAAAAAATTAAATACAAAAAAAGAAATATAAATGGAAATAAAAACAAAAATATTTTTTTTTTAATTTTTGAATCTTGTTTTTTATTTTTGTATTTATTTTTGCATTTATTTATTTATTTATGTATATATTTTTTATTTTTGTTTTTATTTCCAATTATATTTATTTTTTTGTATTTAATTTTTTTTTTTTTTTTTAAATTTCCACTTTTATTTATTTATTATTTTGGCAGTTTTGGTCCTCCATAGTTAGGGCCAAGCCTGGACCTTTAAGAAGAATTGCATTGTGGGAAGTTGGGTCTCTTTCTCTCTCGCGCTCTCTCTTCCCTCCTCTGTCTGCACCGCCCATTATTTTCTGCATCCTGATTGGCTGTAGTGTAGATCAATCTCCATCGTGCTGCTCTACCGGCTCAGCATTATTTGCTTGCTTGCTAGCTGGCTTGTAAATGCATCCTGGGTTGGAAGAAATAGTCGCAAATTCGCGTAAATATTATGAGAATAAATTTGTTAAATGAGCGGAAAATGGTAATATTCCAAGAATAAAGTCACGAGTCTTTTAGGAGCCGATGGAAGGAAGAACAACACATGTATCGATGTTAAGTGGCAGGGGTAAATGTGATAGGGAAAAGTTGTTATTTTGGCAGGTAAGTGACTTTTTGTAAGTACACTTTTACCTCCTTTATGTCCTTTAGACCCGAGCAAGTGACTTTCTAAATACGGCATTCGTCCCTGTAGACATGAAATATCAACTTTACTATCATGAATTGACTTTGTTTACATCCCATTGTAAGCTAACCAGTTAGCATTGTATTCATTCTTTTAAACTAACTTAAGAAGCCACAAATGTCCGACTTTCACAGGATGGGAGGATAGCTTTTATCCACCTTATCGTGTGGGGCGTATCATGTCTGAATGATTTGCGTCATTATTATCCTGGTGTGCACATGAAAATCCGCATACAAAATAGGACATATCAGTTTAATGTGGGAGTGGATGGAGTATAAGAATGCGAGTCTTAAATATAGTTGGATATAGTCATAAAGTCCATATGTCGGTTGAGCCTGTCTACTGTGCTACTATGTTGCCTGCAATCACGGGTGGACTGGGACGTGTACCATTCTACCAACAAAGTACGCCGACGTCTGATGGCAGCAATGCGCGTCCTTGAAGCTCCAGCAGGTGTCAGTATTGGGCAAGGCAGTAAAGATACAGTGTAGGTCATGTGCCGCAACGCTTCCGCTGACCACAATACTACATATGACTTGTATTTCCGTTTGGACTACTAGTAGGGCATAGTGTACCACCACACATTAACCATTCATCATTCATACATCTGTGATGCAGCGAGGGAGTGATTCCTGTTGATCAGGAATCATACATATTTCTTCCCCTGTCCAAAGGTTTTGTCCACTGAACCACTTCAAAATATGCAATCAATAATTACCAAACACGCTTTCCTGTCATTGGTGGATTCCCAGAGAGGGCAAAGATGAGCACCCGGTCAAGCGGCCTTAAATGCGTGGCCGCGCTCCCAAAGCGGCCTTTCAACGTGACCTGCAGCTGCCGAGCAGACATTCAGCACCATGTCCACCCTGAAGGACATCTGCAGCGGTTTACCTCTGGACCCTTTGCCCCCGAGCCGAGCTCGAGACCCTGGCCTGCCCCATGCGCCCGTCCGCACGCCAAACCTTACAGCTCAAGAGGAGCAGGTGAGTAGGCCGCAGATGAAAAGCAAGGAATGCCACCGTGGCCTTCACTGCTCGTGGAAAATATTAATATAATAACATTTCAGATACAAAGCGTTTCAAAGTAAAATCTCTGATTTCCTATCAGCAGCGGCCTGTGATCGGCAGATGGGCAAACCCGTAGTACGGTTGCATCATCATTGTTGACGAGTGCCGCACTGAATATTGATTCTTCTCTAAAGTCCTCCCTTCCCTGCCAACATGCAACATCATCTTGAGTTAATCATCAACGGAGACGTTGGACGGCAAAACATCTACTCATGCACCCTGATTCAACACACAAAAAACAAGACCGGGGCCACAAACGGCCTCCAGGCCACACTCTGGACACCCCCTGGCTTACAGCTAATAAAAAGCCCAAATGCAGTATGTGATCACATGTGTAAATGTTCCAAAGAAAGAATACTGTAAAGGTGGCCGGTACTCCAACCAACACATGAACTCTAAAACCTTGAATTGCTTTCTCAGCCTGACTTACATATTCTAAAGCAGTAATGCATGTGTCTTTTTTCCATGTGTTCCCTGTAGCTGGCACTAAGAAACGCCCTGCGCTACTTCCCCCCGGCCCACCATGCAACCCTGGCACCAGAGTTTGCAGAAGAACTGCGGCAGTATGGCCACATCTACATGTACCGCTTCTGTCCCACGCTACGCATGAGGTGACTACGCCGCTTTACTGGCTGACGGGCTGACTGCCGTGGCTTCCACGCCACTTCACAGAGGTTCTGCCTCTTGTGGAAGAGCGAGGGTGTTCCTAATATTTTGTCCATACACCCTCTTCCTCAGAGCGTACCCCCTACACGAGTACCCGTGCCGCACACGCCAAGCCGCCGCCATCATGCTCATGATCATGAACAACCTGGACCCGGCTGTGGCCCAGGTCAGCTTCCACCAGCACTAGACGAAATAATACTGTATAAACAGGATGTATGTGGCATGTATACAGCATGTATACTGGATGTATGCGGCATGTATACAGGATGTATGCAGCACGTATACAGGATGTATGCGGCATGTATACAGGATGTATGCGGCACGTATACAGGATGTATGCGGCATGTATACAGGATGTATGCGGCATGTATACTGGATGTATGCGGCATGTATACAGGATGTATGCGGCATGTATACAGGATGTATGCGGCATGTATACAGGATGTATGCGGCATGTATACTGGATGTATGCGGCATGTATACAGGATGTATGCGGCATGTATACTGGATGTATGCGGCATGTATACAGGATGTATGCGGCATGTATACTGGATGTATGCGGCATGTATACAGGATGTATGCGGCATGTATACAGGATGTATGCGGCATGTATACAGGATGTATGCGGCATGTATACTGGATGTATGCGGCATGTATACAGGATGTATGCGGCATGTATACAGGATGTATGCGGCACGTATACAGGATGTATGCGGCACGTATACAGGATGTATGCGGCACGTATACAGGATGTATGCGGCACGTATACAGGATGTATGCGGCACGTATACAGGATGTATGCGGCACGTATACAGGATGTATGCGGCACGTATACAGGATGTATGCGGCACGTATACTGGATGTATGCGGCACGTATAGACTAAGTGGCCTGGCTGTGTGTGTTAGTTCCCCCAGGAGCTGGTGACATATGGAGGAAATGGGCAGGTGTTCAGTAACTGGGCCCAGGTAAGACCTTTCTTTGTTGATGATGATGATGATGATGATGTACCCTGACAGGACACAACATTAGGTACACCTACACACAAGAGCTGGTCGGCCTCCGATACATTTTATTGGAACCTCACCGCTCCAAAAAATGTATATTAGCAAAATAAGGTCATAATATTCCAAGAAAAAAAGCCATCCTACAGGGGAAAAATATATGAGAATAATCATAAAAAAGAGAATTTTACAAGCATAAAGTTGAAATATTAAAAACAAGATGTGATTTTTTCTGTTTATGATGATGGAAAAAGCTTGTTGTGATATTACAAGAATAAATCCTGATATTCTGAAGAAAAATCAAGAGCATGAATTTTGAAATCTTAAAGAGAAAGGATGTTATTTTCTAAACTTCTATTATGGGAAGCAAAGCATTATGAAAGCAGAATAATGTCATCATATCAGGAGAAAACAGTTGTCATATGGGGGAGGGGTCATAAATTGACAATAATGTAGTGATAATAGGAAATGAATTAGGAGTATGAAGTTGAAATATGAAAGAAAAAAGATGTTATCTTCCAAAGCGGTGCGTGTGAGGTGTCGACCTGTAGAGGTGTCGACCTGTAGAGGTGTAGACCTGTAGAGGTGTAGACCTGTAGAGGTGTCGACCTGTAGAAGTGTAGACCTGTAGACATGTCAAGGCAGCTGAGGTGTTTGTGTTGCAGTTCCGCCTGGTGATGCGTTACCTGAGCGAGATGACTGAGGAGCAGACCTTGGTCATGTACAGCGGTCACCCCATGGGTCTCTTCCCCAGCCTGCCTTCCTCGCCCCGCGCCATCATCACCAACGGCATGGTAGCTGAGCCAAGGCTTCTGGGTCTGATTGTTCTTTTCTCCCCGTCACCTCACCCCTCATTCCTTTGCTCCGCTTCCCACAGGTTATTCCCAACTACTCCTCCAGGGAGCAGTATGAGCGCATGTTTGCTTTGGGCGTGTCAATGCAAGTACACCATCATCAGTAGACTGACTAGCATCCTAGCTTACAGCCATCACCCTCATCAGGAATACATCAATCCATCATCCATCAATCCACCAATCTGTCAATCAATACTCCATATGTTGCCGAATGTGGAATCAGTCTGCATTTTGCATATTTCTTTGCAGGTACGGTCAAATGACTGCAGGAAGCTACTGCTACATTGGACCTCAAGGGATTGTTCATGGCACTATGGTACCATAACTCATCATATTCATATTCATAACACATGCTACACCGTCATATTCATAATACATGGTACACCATATATCTTCATAATAATAACACTTTATGCATCCAATGGAAAGGAAAATAATCATTCAACATGATTCACATCCATTCAAATTGCCAATGAATTCATATCATCATGATATGAGCATGATATGACATGATATTCATTCTTTGAGGATCACTGTATTGATTTTATCGTGGTATCCTTACAAAAATATATCCATATATTATAATATATACATGTGTGTGTTATAATATATATATAAATATTTCAATGATAATTGAAGGTTATTGTTAAGTATCAATATTACGAAACATATATATATCATACATCATATCATCCAGAAAAGACATGTTCTTCATGAACAGATGCTGTTATGACTTATGAGAGTTGAATGTCTTTGACAGCGATATGAAGTCTTTATTGATGACGATGATGAGGATTTTAGTCCTTGTGGTCGTTTGTTATTTTAAAAGATGGCCGTGTTTAATTTCCCGTGCAGCTGACGGTGCTGAACGCCGGTCGGAGATACCTGGGTTCTGGTGACCTGAGGGGGCGGGTCTTTGTCACCTCCGGTCTGGGGGGCATGAGCGGCGCTCAGGCGAAAGCCGCCGTCATCGCCGGCTGCATCGGCGTGATTGCGGAGGTGAGTTGGGTCCGCTCGGGTGGCGCATCCAAGACACGGTGGACAGTGTGTGTGTGTGTGTGTGTGTGTGTGTGTTAGGTGGACGAGGCTCCCCTGAGGAAGAGACACCAGCAGGGTTGGCTGATGGAGGTGACCGCAGATATGGATGAGTGCATTCAACGCATCAGGTAACACGCAGGTCATCCATCTTGGATGGCATGGTACTGCATGTCACTCTACAGGTACCTTACTACTGCTTAGTATGGCGTATGTGTGTAGAATACTGTAGTATTGTTACTATTACTATTACTGCGACTACTCCATCCATTCTATGGCGAGGTACTACTTTAGTACCTACCTTTTGATTTTATGGTCACCTTCCAAGGTGACCTCCCAACAAACCTATCAAGTGTTTCCAACTGGAATGTTGATGGAGCTTTGTTGACACAAAAGTCTTTATTATTACACTTACATCATTTCACTCAACTCATCAATAGCGTATAAAAGCATGTCAAATTATTAGAAAAAGGCTTAAAGCAACAAAGCTGTTGGAAGCCATGATGTCAAGGGAGTTTGCGTTTGGAAAAGAAGGCCACCCCACCCCAGAGGTAAAAATGCTCAATGTCGGCGTCTTTCAGGGAATCTCGAAGCGCAAAGACTCCCCTCAGTCTGGGTTACCATGGCAACATTGTGGACCTGTGGTGAGTGCTTTCATCATTGCCAAGCATCTACAATGATAGCCGGCTTAACGTAGTCCAGTATTTGACCTGGCCAGTTGTGTTCATATGTCGCGCTTTCTGGATCAGGGAGCGTCTGCTTTTGGAGTACCAGAGGACGGGTCAACTCCTGGTGGATCTGGGCTCAGACCAGACCTCCCTTCACAACCCCTTCAATGGAGGCTACTACCCAGTGCAGCTCAGCTTCCGCCAGGCCGACCGGCTGATGTCCACGGATCCCGGCCTGTTCCGCCTCACGGTCCAAGAAAGGTGGCGGCGTTCACGCTTCGCTCATATCGCAACACACTTCCTGTCAGGCTAACGCACGTCACACTCACTCCCACAGCCTGCGAAGACACGTCAACGCCATCAACAAGCTGTCGGATGCCGGCATGTTCTTTTGGGACTATGGAAATGCCTTTCTGCTGGAAGCACAGAGAGCTGGTAGCCAACACGACGTTCATCATGATATATATATCAACATATACGTATGTACTATGGAATATAGATACACGTATATGCACCTACCTTGGCTTTGCTCTTGCTTTTCAAAGGTGCTCAGGTAGAAAAGGTTGGCGGAGGAGCCACAGAATTCCGTTACCCGTCTTACGTTCAACACATCATGGGGTGAGACGCTTACAAACGCCATCACATGCCACTGAAGTAGTCAGCGTTGTTTGTACGTTACTTATCATGGGTGGATGGACGGATGGACGGATGGACGGGTGGTTGGATGTATGGGTGGTTTAGTGTGATTGCCAGTTAGTTTATTGGAGTGAGCCAGGCCAGCGTGCGTGGGATTGTGTGTGTTTGATCAAATGTTTGGAATCATACGTAAGACACATTCCTCAGACAACATGGCTGAAAACGCCAGTGACTCAGCAGTGATGTGAGCATGTCTCCGGCATGCAGGGACATTTTCTCTTTGGGCTTCGGTCCATTCCGCTGGGTGTGCACCTCCGGCGATCCCCAGGATCTCGCCCAAACCGATGAGCTGGCCGCCTCGGTCCTGGAGGACATCAGCGCCAACGTGACAGATGGAATCAGACAGCAGTACGATGACAACATCCTGTGGATCAGGGAGGCTGGGAAGCACCAAATGGTCTGCACCTACCATACCGCACCGCACCGTACCGTACCGTACCGTACCGTGTCCCGCTATGATGGTCATCAGCGTGTGTGTCCACCTGCTGCAGGTTGTGGGATCCCAGGCCAGAATCCTCTACTCAGACCAGAAAGGAAGAGTGGCCATCGCTCTGGCCATCAACCGAGCCGTTGCCAATGGACAAGTTTCTGTAAGAAACATCCTCTTCCTCGTCACGTTGCATAAGCGTCACAGCTCTCACGTCCCTGGTGTGCTAGGCTCCTGTGGTGATCAGCAGAGACCACCATGACGTCAGCGGCACCGACAGCCCCTTCAGGGAGACCTCCAACGTGTATGACGGATCTGCCTTCTGTGCCGGTGGGCACGCCTTTCACCTCCTCACCGGGGGTGTCCTAACTTCTTCCCTAAACAAACCATGCAACTTTGCCATTTTCATTTGTTCCAATATGCTGTACACTTTTATGTTCTAGTATGCTAGAACCTCTGGTGTATACTGTACACTTTTATGTTCTAATATGCTAGAACCTCTGGTGTATACTGGACACTTTTATGGTCTAATATGCTAGAACCTCTGGTGTATACTGTACACTTTTATGGTCTAGTATGCTAGAACCTCTGGTGTATACTGTACACTTTTATGGTCTAATATGCTAGAACCTCTGGTGTATACTGTACACTTTTATGGTCTAGTATGCTAGAACCTCTGGTGTATACTGTACACTTTTATGGTCTAGTATGCTAGAACCTCTGGTGTATACTGTACACTTTTATGTTCTAATATGCTAGAACGTCTGGTGTACACTGTATACTTTTATGTTCTAGTATGCTAGAACCTCTGGTGTATACTGTACACTTTTATGTTCTAATATGCTAGAACCTCTGGTGTATACTGTACACTTTTATGTTCTAATATGCTAGAACCTCTGGTGTATACTGTACACTTTTATGTTCTAATATGCTAGAACGTCTGGTGTACACTGTATACTTTTATGTTCTAATATGCTAGAACGTCTGGTGTATACTGTACACTTTTATGTTCTAATATGCTAGAACCTCTGGTGTATACTGTACACTTTTATGGTCTAGTATGCTAGAACCTCTGGTGTATACTGTACACTTTTATGTTCTAATATGCTAGAACGTCTGGTGTACACTGTATACTTTTATGTTCTAATATGCTAGAACCTCTGGTGTATACTGTACACTTTTATGTTCTAATATGCTAGAACCTCTGGTGTACATTGTACACTTTTTCCCAACCTAATTTTCCCAAAATGACAACTTTATGTCGCTTTCTTTGGTCTCGATGTTTTCCAGATATGGCGGTCCAGAACTTTGTGGGCGATGCGTTCAGGGGCGCCACCTGGGTGGCCCTGCACAACGGCGGCGGCGTCGGCTGGTAAGGCCCGTCCTCCATCAGCATCCCACACCCGAGCGCTGCTGCGGCGTGACTTGACGCTCCATCCGCAGGGGCGAGGTGATGAACGGAGGATTCGGCCTGCTGCTGGACGGCACCGAGGAGGCGGCAAAGCGAGCCTCCCTGATGCTCAGCTGGGACGTCTCCAACGGGGTAAGCGGAGGGCGTAAGACGGCGGTGGCCGACCAACGCTCATGTCTGTGTGCGGCAGGTGGCTCGCCGCTGCTGGTGCGGAAACGCCAACGCCTACCAGACCATCCAGCGCACCATGGAGGAGGATGGAAAGCTGTGGGTCACCTTGCCTTTTCCTGTGGAGGATGAGCACATCCTGGACCGGGCCCTGCAGGGCTAGCTTAGCATACGTCCTAGCGTATGCTAGAGGGGAACATTCAGGGTGTTTGAAAGCACACATCTCATGAGATCTAACTGAGAGCTGTTTTTCATATTCATATTCATATTCATATAGAGTCCCTGTCATGCAGCCAAATAATCCATGACTGTGCCAAACAGCTCTCAGTAGGATGCACTGCTGTGATAAATACATGATGTTTATGGTGGCCCCTATGGGTGTGGTCAGACGATGTGCTAGCATACATACCGATATCCTGCTTATGTCCAATGTTTGTTTCCCTACATATCTAAACGGAATGTTTTATCACTTATGTCCAATGTTTCTCTGCATATATAAACATCATGTTTATTCGCATATGTCCAATGTTTCCCTCTGTTAGATGTAACTGATGGTGGTAGAAAATGAACTTGAAAACAATGTGTATATACTGCTTGTGCTATATAGCTTATTATTTCCCCTTGAAAACAAATTTCACTTTGCTTTATTTTGAAGATCATGCACCGGAATCGCTGTCTATCGTAGCTAGATCACGTGAGCTAAAAATTCATGCTAACCTTAAAGTGTCTCTTAATAATCTTGGTCCCCTGTTATGTCCAATGTTTCTGTGCATACATAATCCTAATGTATTATTACGTAGGGCCGATGTTTGATTGTCCTGCATATAGAATGTCATCCATGATCACGTGTGTCCAATGTTTTGTTTCCCTGCACGTGCAGCGTCGTGCATCCATCACGTATTGACGTGGCGTTGGTCCTTTAAGGAAGTGTGACGTCAGAGATGTTCTACAGGGAGAGTCAAATCATCGTCACGAGGAACACGTCTGTTCGATGCCTGCCTGAAATATGTTCCACGGTGTTCCAAGGAAGCCCGGATCGATTGGCGGGGAACTAGAAAAGCCACGTGCGCACCGGATGAAGGATGCATGAAGACGACGCGGAGGTGATGACCGCTCAACCCGGGACCGGCTGCGTCATGGCCGGATGTAGCAGCGGCGGCGGCGGCAGCGACGTCCTCCCGTCCCCTGCTCACCCCGCGCCAGTGAAGCTGAGGAAGAACGCGGTGACGGACGACTATGACGTCACCTCGGAGGTGCTCGGCTTGGGAACCAACGGCAAAGTGCTGGAATGTTTCTGCAAGCGGACCGGAGAGAAATGCGCTATAAAGGTGCGTCCGTCTTCACTGTCACGTGTTTCCGATTGACACCTTTAATTTTGTTATTATATTCCGACTTATTCCTGGTTTTGCAGATAAATGAATTTTCCTTATTTAGAAATCTACACTATTTCCAAACCTTCCAAATCCACCTTTAAACATCATTAGAGTCCTCTTGGTGAGCAATAACACCCCTATAGTCACATTTATACTCTTATTAGCCACAATAGTCCATATAATGAACTAGTGCTGCTGTGTGTTGCCTATACGTGGCCCACTTAGAGGGGACGTGAGTGGGCTCCCCTCTAAGTGGCCCCCAAGAGCCGTTTAGACTGTTTTATGCCGGCAGCAAAGCTTGATGAAGTTCTTCCGCTTGGTGATGTTTGGAACAGATATTGAACGACACACCCAAAGCTCGGCGGGAGGTGGATCTGCACTGGAGAGCTTCTGGGGGTCCGCATGTGGTCCGCATCCTCAGCCTGTACGAGAACATGCGCCAAGGGAAGAAATGTCTGCTCATCGTCATGGAGTGGTGAGGAGAGCTTCTTCTTATTTGCTAGGTTCTGGCATGGTCACAGACGTGTCCATACATGGAGGTGTCCATAGATGGAGGTGTCCATAGATGGAGGTGTCCATATGTATGGAGGTGTCCATAGATGGAGGTGTCCATATGTATTGAGGTGTCCATAGATGGAGGTGTCCATACATGGAGGTGTCCATAGATGGAGGTGTCCATACTGCCTCCATTAGTTTTCGAAGGATGCTTTTCTGAGCTCCAGGGAGTGGGATTGTGGTGACGTCCCCTGATTGTTGCCGTCTGTGTGTTAGCATGGAGGGAGGCGAGCTGTTCTCTTGCATCCAGGCCAGAGGGGACCAGGCCTTCACTGAGAGAGGTGGGTCACGCTCCTCACTCTAAAAATCTCGAGTGGACCTCCGCTAGAGGGCGCCAGAGAGCCGAGGGAGGTCACTTCCCCAACGTATTTTGACATCTTTGCAATCCGACTACCTAGAGGCGTCTGAGATCATGCGTGACATCGGCTCAGCCATCCAGTACCTCCATCTTCTGGACATCGCCCACAGGGACGTCAAGGTAAAACACGTAAAACAACATCTTCCATCCGGATGATCTCCTCTCATGTCTGTCACTTCAGCCTGAAAACCTGCTGTACAGCACCAAGGACAGCAACGCTGCTCTCAAACTGACCGACTTTGGCTTCGCAAAGGAGACCACGCCCCACAACGCCCTACAAACGCCCTGTTACACGCCATACTACGTTGGTGGGTGTTTCCATCTCACACGCCATACTATGTTGGGGGGTGTTTCCATCTCACACGCCATACTATGTTGGGGGGTGTTTCCATCTCACACGCCATACTATGTTGGGGGGTGTTTCCATCTCACACGCCATACTACGTTGGGGGGTGTTTCCATCTCACACGCCATACTATGTTGGGGGGTGTTTCCATCTCACACGCCATACTATGTTGGGGGGTGTTTCCATCTCACACGCCATACTACGTTGGGGGGTGTCTCCATCTCACACGCCATACTATGTTGGGGGGTGTTTCCATCTCACACGCCATACTACGTTGGTGGGTGTTTCCATCTCACACGCCATACTATGTTGGGGGGTGTTTCCATCTCACACGCCATACTACGTTGGGGGGTGTTTCCATCTCACACGGCATACTACGTTGGGGGGTGTTTCCATCTCACACACCTACTACTGTAGGTACCATACTATACTATAACTACTGTAGGTACCATACTATGCTATAACTACTGTAGGTACCATACTATACTATAACTACTGTAGGTACCATACTATACTATAACTACTGTAGGTACCATACTATACTATAACTACTGTAGGTACCATAGTATACTATAACTACTGTAGGTACCATAGTATACTATTGTATAGTTGAGGTTGTGTACCCCAATGACGCACATTAGCACTCAGTCATCAAATCTTACCTTCATGGGTTCCACTTCGTATACTCACTCAGCATATAGGAGGTGAAAGGAGGTTGCTATGATAGGCAATGATGTATCTTTGCTGGGCGTTTCTACTCATGAACGTTCTAATCTGGTGTGTGTGTGTGTGTGTGTGTGTCCCCACTCAGCTCCTGAAGTGCTGAGCTCAGAGAAATACGACAAGTCATGTGACATGTGGTCCCTGGGCGTCATCATGTACATCCTGTGAGTATGAAGAGCGTCCGGCGAGAGCGATCCGGTTTCCACGTTTTCCCGTCTTTTCCCCATCAGGCTGTGCGGATTCCCTCCCTTCTCCTCCAGCTCCGGCCAGGCCATCTCTCCCGGGATGAAGCAGCGCATCCGACTGGGACAGTACCAGTTCCCGGAACCCGAGTGGTCGGACGTTTCCGAGGAAGGTGAGAAGTGGATGCGTGTGCCGGATGGTAGCGTGGAAGCTCAGGATGCGTTCATTAGCTTCTTGTGACGTCACACGCCTAGCGGACACAAGATTAGGTACACCTGCACACGGAATGAGATCCAGCACAAGAAGTTGCATGGTCCAAAGGTTTTGATGTAAGATGGAGCACTTGGGTGCAGTACTTGATGCCAACCAGCAGAGGCGCCCTCGACTTAGTCTCAAGTAGTTAGCTAGCCCTTCCACGCTACGGCACAACTCCTCCAGGTACGAGTATACTATAATACAACACTGGCATGGAAACAGGAGTTCAGAACATTCATGCAAACATTCTACCATCCCGTGTAAAAAATAATGCAGCAATTGCCATGGAAACAGGAGTTCAGAACATTCACATCAATACTTTCCCATCCCATATTAAATAATGTGGGGAAAATGAATGGAAAGAGGAGTTCAGAATGTTCTCATTATAATGTGGAAAAAGAATGAAGTGGCATGGAAACAGGAGTTGAGAGACTAAGTGTGTGTGTGTGTGTGTGTGTGTGTTGTGCAGCCAAGCAGCTGATAGTGCAGCTGCTGAAGACGGAGCCGAGCGAAAGGATGAGCGTGGGCCAGTTCATGAGCCATCCGTGGATCAGCGTAAGTGGCCACGTGGGCCCGTTCAGCCATGACATCCTTCTTGCGTGTGTGCGTTCTCCCCCCTTGCAGCAGTCCGCGGACGTCCCCCCCACCCCCCTCCACACCTCGCGTGTTCTGAGCCAGGACAGAGAACTGTGGGACGACGTGAAGGTGAGCGACCCCGTCCGGGTGTTTGTGTGGGCGACGGGAGGAGGTCACGCTGACGTGCTGGGTTGGTTCCATCAGGGGGAAATGACCAACGTCTTGGCCACCATGCGTGTGGACCACAAGCAGAAAAAGATGATGATTAAAGATCTGGACACGTCCAACAACCCCCTGCTCAACAAAAGACGCAAGAGGACGTGAGGAGACCAAGATCCCAACGGTAGAATATTCACAACAATCAGAATCCTGGCCAGAATGCACCACTTCCTGGTCCACTCACGTTGACATCGTACGCAGACACGAGACCACAACTTCATCTACTCACGAGTAGCAGCGCTAGTCTGGCTCTATTTCTCTATTTCTATTCATGTCTTGTCTTAGGAAAATACAGGCAACTTGTCAAGGGAACACTATTTAGCGTGTCTTCTGTTAGCATACTACAACATCAAGTAGGAAAATACAGTCAACTTGTCAAGGGAACACTATTTAGCGTGTCTTCTGTTAGCATACTACAACATCAAGTAGGAAAATACAGGCAACTTGTCAAGGGAACACTATTTAGCGTGTCTTATGTTAGCATACTACAACATCAAGTAGGAAAATACACAGTCAACTTGTCAAGGGAACACTATTTAGCGTGTCTTCTGTTAGCATACTACAACATCAAGTAGGAAAATACAGGCAACTTGTCAAGGGAACACTATTTAGCATGTCTTCTGTTAGCATACTACAACATCAAGTAGGAAAATACAGGAAACTTGTCAAGGGAACACTATTTAGCGTGTCTTATGTTAGCATACTACAACATCAAGTAGGAAAATACAGGAAACTTGTCAAGGGAACACTATTTAGCATGTCTTCTGTTAGCATACTACAACATCAAGTAGGAAAATACAGGAAACTTGTCAAGGGAACACTATTTAGCGTGTCTTATGTTAGCATACTACAACATCAAGTAGGAAAATACAGGAAACTTGTCAAGGGAACACTATTTAGCGTGTCTTAGTCATCAACTCTTACCTTTATGCATTCCCACATAGTATCAGCATTCGGGAGCAAATGAAAGAAAAAGGGGTCAAATCCATCTAAATCCATCCATGCAGCCGTCTTTGCATCGGAGAACTGTGCGTCGGTGCGTTCAATGTCAAAAAAGTAGGGTAAATCGCATTAAACATTCAAAAACTGGAAATAGTATGGTAATAAAATATTTACTGTAATATAATGATGAATTTCTATGTATTTCAATGCGCTTTAAAAAGAGAAATGAAATATTAGGTTTGCAATTTGGATGAAAGGCTTTATGACTATTGCCCTATTTTAGGTATTTTAGGTACAGTGAAGAAAATAAGTATTTGAACACCCTGCTATTTTGCTATTTCTCCCACTTAGAAATCATGGAGGGGTCTGAAATTTTCATCGTAGGTGCATGTCCACTGTGAGAGAGATAAACTAAAAAGAAAAATCCAGAAATCACAATGCATGATTTTTTAACAATTTATTTGTGTGATACAGCTGCAAATAAGTATTTGAACACCTGTGTATCATCTAGAATTCTGACCCTGAAAGACCTGTTAGTCTGCCCATTAGAAGTCCACCTGCACTCCATGTATCATCCTGAATCAGATGCACCTGTTTGAGGTCGTTAGCTGCATAAAGACACCTGTCCACCCCATACAATCAGTAAGACTTTAACTTGTAACATGGCGAAGACCAAAGAGCTGTCCAAAGACACCAGAGACAAAATTGTACACCTCCACAAGGCTGGAAAGGGCTACGGAGCAATTACCAAGCAGCTTGGTGAAAAAAGGTCCACTGTTGGAGCTATCATTAGAAAATGGAAGAAGCTAAACATGACGGTCAATCTCAATCGGAGTGGAGCCCCATGCAAGATATCACCTCGTGGGGTCTCAATGATTCTAAGAAAGGTGAGGAATCAGCCCAGAACTACACGACAGGACTTGGTCAATGACCTGAAAAGAGCTGGGACCACCGTTTCCAAGGTTACTGTAGGTAATACACTAAGACGTCATGATGTGAAATCATGCATGGCACGAAAGGTTCCCCTGCTTAAACCAGCACATGTCAAGGCCCGTCTTAAGTTTGCATATGACCATTTGGATGATACAGAGGAGTCATGGGAGAAAGTTTTATGGTCAGATGAGACCAAAATAGAACTTTTTGGTCATAATTCCAATAAGCGTGTTTGGAGGAAGAAGAATGAAGAGTACAATCCGAAGAACACCATCCCTACTGTGAAGCATGGGGGTGGTAGCATCATGCTTTGGGGGTGTTTTTCTGCACATGGGACAGGACGAGTGCACTGCATTAAAGAGAGGATGACTGGGGCCGTGTATTGTGAGATTTTGGGGAACAACCTCCTTCCCTCTGTCAGAGCATTGAAGATGGGTCGTGGCTGGGTCTTCCAACACGACAACGACCCGAAGCACACAGCCAGGAAAACCAAGGAGTGGCTCCGTAAGAAGCATATCAAGGTTCTAGCATGGCCCAGCCAGTCTCCAGACCTGAACCCAATCGAAAATCTTTGGAGGGAGCTCAAACTCCGTGTTTCTCAGCGACAGCCCAGAAACCTGACTGATCTAGAGAAGATCTGTGTGGAGGAGTGGGCCAAGATCCCTCCTGCAGTGTGTGCAAACCTGGTGAAAAACTACAGGAAACGTTTGACCTCTGTAATAGCAAACAAAGGCTACTGTACCAAATATTAACATTCATTTTCTCAGGTGTTCAAATACTTATTTGCAGCTGTATCACACAAATAAATTGTTAAAAAATCATGCATTGTGATTTCTGGATTTTTCTTTTTAGTTTATGTCTCTCACAGTGGACATGCACCTACGATGAAAATTTCAGACCCCTCCATGATTTCTAAGTGGGAGAAATAGCAAAATAGCAGGGTGTTCAAATACTTATTTTCTTCACTGTATTTAGGTATTTTTTAGGTGCATTGAGGCAAATCCTTAATAATAATAACCCTTTCTGAACGTTCCTAAATAGGCTTTTTACTAACACACATTTAGAATTTAAAACCAGTATCATAAATGAGCTAACTATTATTTGGAGCTGACACAAATAAACAAAATCATGTTTGTGTGAGAGGTCGTTTGTGGGCCAGTTTAAGAGCTAATAATAAAGAATAATAAAGAAAAATAGTCATCCAAAAATATGCTTGCTGACTGTATTGTTTAAAATAATGGCCCATAGTTCCCAAATTGACATAAAATGTTATGTAATTATCGTTGTAGTTGTACATCCAATAATTTACCACAAAGATATTCTCCCTACTTATTATAGATAAAAACTAATTTCCATCTGTGATTAAACGTGATTAATTGTGAGTTAACTATGGACAAAATTAGAATTAAAAATGAATGAAACTCATTTTCATCATCATATTTTCATATTTTAATCGATTGACAGCCCTACTTTTTACTTTATTCTTCCATCTTTACAATTATTTTCTCGTAAATTTAGGACAATTTTTCCTCAGAAATGTATGACTTTTTATTTTAAATGTATGATTTTTAATAAATGTTCAATATTATTTCATTATTGTGCAACTTTTTCTCATAAATGTACTGCATTTTTCTTCAAATCTACTGTACTTTTTTCCTCACGAATTTATGATTTTCTATTTTAAAAGTAAGATTTCTTAATTCATGAATTTGCAATATCGTATCATAAAATTACCCCAAAAATTCCTCATTAATGTATTTTTTAATTTTAAATGTAAGGTTTTTATTCATAAATTCATAAACTTTTTTCTCATTAATTTACTACATTTTTTCCTCAATACATTTATGATTTTTTATTTTAAATGTGAGATTTTTAACCACAAATTAGCAATATTATTTCATCATTTGACAACCTTTTTCACATACATTTCCAACATTACATCCTTCATAAACTGTTTGATAAATGTTCAACTTGATGGATGGATGGATGGATGGATGGATGGATGGATGATTGGATGGATGGATGATTGGATGGATGGATGAATGAATGATTGGATGGATGGATGGATGGATGGATGAATGAATGATTGGATGGATGGATGGATGGATGGATGGATGGATGGATGAATGAATGGATGAATGAATGAATGAATGAACGAGCCTCTTCTCCCAATCTGGGATTGACAAAATGCTGCCCTTATAATTGGTGGGATTTGGGGGATTGGCTTGCGCGTGCGTGTGCGCGTGCGTGTGCGCGTGTGCTTTTGCAGCAGACCCGGAAGTGCAGGACGTCTGCAGGACGACACGTGCGCAGCAAAACAATAATAAGTGGAGCGCGCACGCGCGCGCGAGGAGGCGTGACGCGGGAGCGCGCACTTCATTCATCGCAGTCGGCGTGGACGCCGTCGCTCTTCTCGCCTTTTCCGTCAACCACGCGTGGAAGCGGAGCTCCGAAGCGGGACCATGAGGGGCTCCTGCCGCCCGACCGACCCGCGGGACCGGGCAGGTAAGCTAGCGAAGCCTGTGAAATGTCTTTTAGTGTCCGTCCTTCCGTGTTTGGTCGACGTAGCAGCAGCGGCGGCCAAAGGCTGTGCTAGCATTCCACTGGTAAACAAGCACGCCGACCACCAAACTGTCGTGGGGTGGAAAAAGTGTTTGTTTGCCTCTCAGCTGCACTTCATGTCGGTCATAAATGGCGTCTTTCTTTGATTTGTTCAACGTGGCCAGCTGCCATTGAGGTCCACCAGCATGGGAAGCTAGTCCTACCTGGCAGGGAAACAATGTTGACGTTTTTAAAAAGCATCATTTCTCTTGTTTAAAAGGCAGTCCTTTTTAAAATGTACACCTAAGTAGTAGTTTGTGTCACAAGGACTGGGACGTATTAGCATGGGACCAAGTGGACCTGTTGATTGGTCCTAATGAAGCAGGACCAATCAACCTAAATGAACCAGAGTATAGAAGGGAGGGACTCACCTGCTGTGGCCCAGCAAGGTGCACTGTATTGGGGCAGCCGGTGTGATGTCATGGAGGTCCCTGGCAAACATTTGCACTTTTCAAGTTGGACTCCAAATTGTCCATAGGTATGAATGTGAGTGTGAATGGTTGTTTGTCTATATGTGCCCTGGGATTGGCTGGCCACCAGTCCAGGGTGGACCCCGCCTCTCACCAAAAGACAGCTGGGATAGGCTCCAGCACCCCCGCCACCCTGGTGAGGAAAAGCGGTAGAAAATGAATGAATGAATGAATGAATGTGCGTGCCGCATTGCTGGCGTTTCAGGTGGCTGATAAGGTTTTTTTGCTTGGCTTGGCTTTGCTTTGTCCCCCATGACGGAGTATTTGGTACAGCGTTGACTTCCAAGTGAGCTCAGGGACGTTAGGACACGTCAGGAGAAAAACAGGATGGATGTTTGGTGTTTAGTGGTAACTTTGGCTGCAAAACAGGTGCCACAAAAGGACATTTGCAATGTTAGTATATCTGCAGTTAAAATGCTTGTTAAAGGTGTGTGTGTGTGTGTGTGTGTGTGTGTCCAGTGACTGGGATGTAATACAAACACGTTATGTAATTTGTGCTGCTTGTAAGGAATGCTGACACAATTTGCTGGCTTCCTGTGTAAAGTTTTGGAAATAACATGGCATAAACGTATGTGTGTACCTGTGTGTGTGTGTGTGTGTGTGTGTGGTGCAGGAAAGCTGTCCATGTGTCCATCTTTGCCACAGGACTGACTAAGCTGCAGTCCTGACAGGACTTCACTAAATAAAGAATGGAAATATGCAGCAGCAACCTGACCCAAGATGTCCCCAATGTGTGTGTATGTGTGTGTATGTGTGTGTATGTGTGTGTATGTGTGTGTACGTGTGCGTATGTGTGTGTACGTGTGCCGCAGTCATCTTCCTTCAGCCGCCATGTCTTTGTGTGTAAAAGTGTGCAGTGGTGGTGGTTGTGTATTATGGTGTATCACGGCGTATTGTGGTGTATCACGGTGTATCGTGGTGTATCACGGCGTATCATGGCTTCAGTGAACAATCATAACAAAACAAATGGTGCTGGCTTCTCTGGCCGCCGCCCCTCCCTGGCTGGTTGTGTCTGAGCAAGATGTAGGGGAAAGTTCACCCTCTGCTCTGAATCTGGTTATACGCTGCAGGCTGAGCTGCAGCTGCTGTGTGTGTGTGTGTGTGTGTGTGTGTGTGTGTGTGCATCTGAAGTCTTCCATATTGTGTGTAAATGTGTTGGAGGAGGTAGTGGCCATGTTTCCTGGTTTTGCAGTCATTAAACCCAAATGGTGGATGACCAAGCCCTTACTCAGGCCATTGTTTAGAGAATACTTTGACATTTGCCAATATCAATAGTTATTTTCCCACAAATAAAAATGCAGGTCATATGGTGTTCTTCTGAGAAATGAATAGGGAGTCACAAGATCTCTCATGGCATTAAAATGTTACAAGATTTCTCTTTCAGAAACAATCTGTATCATGGGCTCTGGGCCTGGGTTGGAATCAATCACACAATAAATGAAAATGAATTGTTCATGTGTGTCTGAGCCCCCTAGATGTGAAATAACAGCCCTATAGTCACCATGACACTCCTATTATCCCCTTTAGTAGACATAGTAAGAGATAATAAGACATTGACTATATAATAAACCCATTTACCACCTACCAAACAGCCTTTTAACATCATTAGAGCCCTCTACATGTTAAATAACACCCCTATAGTCGCCATGACACTCCTATTACCCCTTTAGTAGACATAGTAAGACATTGAAGACATAGAAAACCTGTTCAACACTTTCTAAACACACTTTTAACATTAGCGCCTTCTAAACATATGACCCTATAGACACCTTTATTACCCCATAGAAAACCTGTTTACCACCTTTTGAAATATGCTGTTTACTATTAGAGCCTTCTCAACATGAAGTAACAACCCTATAGTCACATTTCCACTCCCTTTACCCATAATAAGAGAAAATAAGACATATAAGGCACAGGAAACTTGTTTTTAACATGATTAGAGCCCTCAAAACATGAAATAACACCCCTATATTCACCTTTACAGCCCTATTAGCCAGTATAGTAGACATAGTACAAGATAATAAGACATAAATAAGTTTCATGCTTGTGTGTGTGTTACTGTAAATCTCCATGTAATGGTGGCCAGCCAATGGCAGGGCACATATACACAAACAACCATTCACATTGTCATTTAGCGTTAGCATGTTTTTGGAATGTGGGAGGAAACCCACACGGATGCAGAGAACATGGAAACTCCACACAGAAATGTCCAAACGGACGTTCCAACTTCAGAGACTTGGTCTTGCTTTAGGGTTGGTAGGGTTTGATATGGCTCTGACGGAAATACACGATGTAATATGTGGCTTTCAAAAAGGTTGCCGAACCACATCGAGTGGGTGCAGTGAGCTTCGGCCGATCGGGCACACAGCTCCATCTGCTGGCCTTTTTATGTCATAACAGAATTTCATGCTTCAGCTGCCGGCCGTACAGCCCCCCCTGCTGGCCACATTGTGTCATTCAACCCAAGTGAATGTTGGTCAGTGGAAGGAGAGCCTTTGAGTGAAATGAGTCATTAGAGATGAAATGAGTGAAATGATGATTCTGAGTCTGGTCCAGTCAATATTTCATCCTCGTACGGTTGCTAGGCGACAAAGAACAACCCTTGAAGAGAAGCAAGTGTTCCGTTTCTCACGTTTCTCTGCGATCTCAGCACGCGTTGGTTGTTGTCGTCACAGGCTGCTCTCATTGGCTGCTGGGCTTCCGGTTTGTTCTCTGATTGGCCATGTAGTTTACATGCACGTGTGTTCATTTTAGGGCGTGTTTGTCAGATGAAATGACGTATAGGTAAAAAATAAGTAGTATTGAAACGAGTGAATGTGTGCGTTTAAACTGAGCCAAAGGCTCGTGCTTGTTTTCCTGCCTTCTATTCTTGTTGCGCGCTCGTGAAGCCATTACGGTAAAGCCAATCTGCTGTTCCTCAGATGATATGAGACGTCCTCCCCCCCCCCAGCCTGCTCAGACCCTCTCTCGCTGCTGCTGGAGCAGCCAGTCCCGCTCCGTCTAGTCTCTCTTGCCCCCCCAGTCAGGAACCGTACAGTAAAAAAGGATGTTGGACAATGAGGACTTTTTGCTGGAGCCTTTCTCGCGGGAGCTGACTCAGAACCCGCTGAGGAAGATCTGGTTGCCGGGCAAAAGCAGCCACATCGCGCAGAGACGCGGTAAGATGCAGCAGCATCAGCATCAGCTGACCATGCTGCTTCCTGTTCCAGCACTTTGGCTTTCCATGTTGGGTTAGTGTTTGGGGGGTCAGACCTTGATGGGCCCAGCAGCAGCATCATGTGGTCACGTGATCAGTTATCATCGTCCCACAGCAGTGGGACCTGCCAGCTGGATGGCTCTCTGCAGGTCGGCCTGTTTCTGCTGAGTCAGGCTTCTGCGTGTTTTGCTGCTGCATCCAAAACCTTGGAACCGGTCCAGCCTCGCCTGGGCATCCTTTCCCACCAAAGATCACTTATCTTAACTTATATTCATAATCAATAATCAATCTTCACAAAGCTAACATTTTTACAGGCTGACTTCTTTTCACCTTCTCTAAACTTCTGAATGTCAACATGTTGATCCCCCCCCCCCTCCCACAGTGTGTATGACCAACTGCCCCACCCTCATTGTGACGGTGGGGCTTCCTGCCCGAGGGAAGACCTACATCTCCAAGAAGCTGACCCGCTACCTAAACTGGATCGGAGTGTCCACCAAAGGTATCAGCAGTGGTTTGTTCCTGCTTCCTAACAGGCCCAACGGGTTCCACGTGTTGACATTGGCACACTTCAACATGTCCAAAAAGTAGTAGGAAGAAGCAGAATTTATTTAATCCCTTAATCCCTTGTCTCAACAATTACTAATCCTTTGTTCACTTCCATGCAAACGTGGAAAAATAGACTGAGCGGGATTGCTGAGGCAGAGATGAAGGAAAGGAAAACTGGAATAAAAGGGGAATAAAGATAGGGATGGATAGTAGGTAGAAGTAGAAGTCAACAAGAAGGTAAGAGATGGATACGACCACCATCATGTGGGAAACGGGTGAAGCAGCTTGGTGTGCAGGCACCCTTTGGGAGGGGGGGGGTTAGGTTCCTCCACGGCCAGGACAGAGGATGGGACTTGTTTGGGGGCGTTGATGACCATCCCCAAATACAGAGGTCAGAGGTCATTGATGTACAAGTTGGAAAAAGGAAAAGACGTCTTTGATGATGACCTCATGGAATAGTTGCATGAATAAATAAGAATAAAGAAGTAATGTACATAAAGTATACAACACAGCAGGATGCATTATGAATTATTATAATATGATCATGAATGAATTATGATTGATTGCTTTTGTCACCCACACGTTGAAGTGCGTCATCAAAGGTGATGTTGTTGCTCTTGGATGTGTGGCAGAGTTCAACGTGGGCCAGTACCGCAGGGACTGCGTCAAGATCTACAAGTCCTTTGAGTTCTTCAGTCCCGATAACGAAGAAGGCGTAAAAATCAGACGGTGAGCACGTGGCCCGACATGATCGTCACCTTTCCTAGACCAAATGGTGCAGGTCTGTTGTTGAAGATGTGTAGCGAAGCCTGCCTTTTGTGCCCCCCCCCCCCCCCAGGCACTGTGCCATGGCAGCGCTGAACGATGTTCGCCAGTACCTGAGTGTGGAAGGAGGCCAGGTGGCGGTGAGTCCCCCCCCCAAAATTCTCCCCTCTAGCATGGGAGAATGTTCCCATATTTCCATGTGGTCTCAGGTCTTTGATGCCACCAACACAACCCGAGAAAGAAGAGGAGCCATCGTCAAGTTTGCAGAGCAAAATGGGTTCAAGGTAGGCCGCCAGAAGCTTCGGTCCGGATGAAGTCACATGTGTTAATCTGGTTTTGTGGATCCACCAGGTGTTCTTCGTGGAGTCCGTGTGTGAAGACCCGGACGTCATCGCACAAAACATCGTGGTGAGTCCTCCTGTCTCGGTTTTCCCGTGGAAACGAGACCAGCACCCAAGCTGTGGTTCCTTGTCCCGGTAGCAAGTGAAGCTGGGCAACCCGGACTACATCCACTGTGACACGCAGGAGGCCATCGAGGACTTCATGAAGAGGATCCAATGTTACGAGTCCTCCTACCAGCCTCTGGACGACGTGTTGGACAGGTGAGGATCCAGGAAAGAGTCTAATGTTGGTTTCTGGTTTCACCTGGTCTTGGGCGGCCAAGTGTGGTTCTGGACTGAAGTTGTCCGCCCCGCCCCCAGGGAAGTCTCCTACATCAAGATCATGGACGTGGGCCGTCGTTACCTGGTGAACCGCGTGCAGGACCACATCCAGAGCCGAATCGTCTACTACCTGATGAACATCCACATCACGCCTCGCTCCATCTACCTGAGCCGCCACGGCGAAAGCGACCTCAACATCAAAGGACGCATCGGCGGCGACTCGGGCTTGTCGGCGCGAGGCAAAGAGGTAGCCAACGAAGGGGGACGTGGAATCCGGGTTGCTGTACTGCCTGTGGTTTTCCACCCCCAGTATGCCAGATGTCTGATGAAGTACATCCAGGACCAGAACATAAAGGACCTGAAGGTCTGGACCAGCCAGATGAAGAGAACCATCCAGACTGCAGAGTGTCTCGGCGTGCCCTACGAACAGTGGAAATCCCTCAACGAAATCGATGCGGTGAGTGGATCTCCACCCTGAACATGACCTTTATGTTGGCCGTACGAGCTTGGAAGGCTTTGGTTCCTCGCCAGGGCGTCTGTGAGGAAATGATGTATGAAGAAATCCAGGAACATTACCCCGTGGAGTTTGCCCTCCGAGACCAGGACAAATACCGCTACCGCTACCCCAAAGGAGAGGTCAGACCACCGAACACGTACGCCCTATGGCACCGCACCACCTTGTTGCTCACCGCTCTGTCGTGGTCTTCCGCCAGTCGTACGAAGACCTGGTGCAGAGGCTGGAACCCGTCATCATGGAGCTGGAGAGGCAGGAGAACGTGCTCGTCATTTGTCACCAGGCCGTCATGCGATGTCTTCTCGCTTATTTCCTCGACAAGACTGCAGGTAGGACACGGGTCTATGAAAGGAGCCCGTTTGGATTCAAGGCCTTAGGGGTAGGCTAACGCTAGGTTGGGTTTGGATTCAAGGCCTTAGGGTAAGGCTAACGCTAGGTTGGGTTTGGATTCAAGGCCTTAGGGGTAGGCTAACGCTAGGTTGGGTTTGAATTCAAGGCCTTAGGGGTAGGCTAACGCTAGGTTGGGTTTGGATTCAAGGCCTTAGGGTAAGGCTAACGCTAGGTTGGGTTTGGATTCAAGGCCTTAGGGGTAGGCTAACGCTAGGTTGGGTTTGGATTCAAGGCCTTAGGGGTAGGCTAACGCTAGGTTGGGTTTGGATTCAAGGCCTTAGGGGTAGGCTAACGCTAGGTTGGGTTTGGATTCAAGGCCTTAGGGGTAGGCTAACGCTAGGTTGGGTTTGGATTCAAGGCCTTAGGGTAAGGCTAACGCTAGGTTGGGTTTGAATTCAAGGCCTTAGGGGTAGGCTAACGCTAGGTTGGGTTTGGATTCAAGGCCTTAGGGGTAGGCTAACGCTAGGTTGGGTTTGGATTCAAGGCCTTAGGGGTAGGCTAACGCTAGGTTGGGTTTGGATTCAAGGCCTTAGGGGTAGGCTAACGCTAGGTTGGGTTTGGATTCAAGGCCTTAGGGGTAGGCTAACGCTAGGTTGGGTTTGGATTCAAGGCCTTAGGGTAAGGCTAACGCTAGGTTGGGTTTGGATTCAAGGCCTTAGGGTAAGGCTAACGCTAGGTTGGGTTTGGATTCAAGGCCTTAGGGTTAGGCTAACGCTAGGTTGGGTTTGAATTCAAGGCCTTAGGGTAAGGCTAACGCTAGGTTGGGTTTGGATTCAGGGTCTTAGGGTAAGGCTAACGCTAGGTTGGGTTTGGATTCAGGGTCTTAGGGTAAGGCTAACGCTAGGTTGGGTTTGGATTCAGGGTCTTAGGGTTGGGTTAGGGTTTGAAGTCACCAAGAGTTAGGGATTTAAGTCAAGTCAGGATTTGAAATGAAGTCAAGTTGTGTTTCAGGTTGAAGTCAGGTTAGGATTTCAAATTAAAAGCCCAAGCATAAAAAGGTATCCCTAAACGTACTTGACTTTGTTCCACAGATGAGCTGCCTTACCTCAAGTGTCCTTTGCACACCGTGTTGAAACTGACGCCACTGGCTTACGGTAAGCGATTGATCATCCGAGGACTACGCAGAGTTTGAGTCCTGACGAGCGTTTGTGCGTCCAGGATGCAAAGTGGAGTCCATCTACTTGGGCGTGGACGCCGTGAACACGCACAGAGAGCGACCGCAGGTACGTAACGCAGACGTGACACCAGAGCGGACGCCTTGAGTCCGCCATTTCTTTTACGGTGACTCTTCCTGGCGAGGACGCCCACCATCAGCACCTCTTGAGAGACCGCTCATGGCCGCCCCTCTTTGGTCATCTTCGCCGCTGATGACCTGCATGAACGCTTCTTGTATCAACATTCAGGTTTTTATTGTAGATGTGGGACCCAATCAACTTTGTCATGTCCTCCATTGGCCGCTTTTGGAGCCTCAGCATGAAACACAAATAGATTTTCTTATGCAGCATTGCTAATAAACGTGTCTGGTTTCCTCTTCAGTTTTGTTATCTTCATCTTCATGTTGGTGACACTTGGCAATAAAAGTACACACAATTACAGTCGTTAATGAGGAAGCAACCCACCTAGCCCCAAACACTAATTACCCTCTGTAACCACTCTAAATGGATGTGCCTCACCCATTAGTTCAATAAGGTATACACGTTTACAACCGACTTAACCATAACCACTAGTTAGTTCCTCTGTAAGTAACCACTCTAAATGGATGTGCCTCACTCATTAGTTCCTCACTAACTACTCTAAATGTATGTGCTTTAGTTTGGGCTTTTCACAGCAAACCAATCTCCCCCATCCAAGCCTGTCTGGTGTATCTGTCTCTCTCATGTCCATAAACGCCCCTCTTTGGTCTTCTTCTACGCCTTCTACCAATATATGGACTATCTCTCCTCCGGACATGTCCCAACCGTCTCAGTCTGGCCGATAACTGACTTTATCTCCGAGGCCTCTAACATGTAATGTCCCTCTGATGTACTCCTTCCTGATCCTATCCATCCCGGTCACTCCCAATGAGAACCTCAGCATCCTCATCTCTGCAACATGGTTGGTCTCACCAAAGTTTTGCATACCTTTCCTTTCATTTTAGCTCAAACTCTTCCATCACATCTCGCCTGACACTTTCCTCCACCCGTTCCTCCACCCGTTCCATCCTGCCTTCACATGCTTCTTCACCATCTCCATTCTTCTGGACTGTTGACCCCAAGTACTTTGTTATTAGTTACTTAGTACATTAGTTCCTCAGTAAGTGTATATGGAAGTACCTTAGTCAGTAGTTCATCTGTAACTACTCTAAACGGATGCGCCCCAGTTACTAGTTCCTCAGTAACTACTCTAAACGGATGTGCCCCAGTTACTAGTTCCTCAGTAACTACTCTAAACGGATGCGCCTCAGTAACTACTGTATATGTGTGTGCTTTACTGTACAGTGAGATCTAATTTCCCTCTGCTTTGTATTTTTACTCACCGCCGTTCCGTCACTGTTTCAGAACGTGAACGTGCAGCGGAGCACGGAGGCCGCTCTCAAAACCGTCCCGCCGCATTTGTGAGCTCCCGCTGCCTCGCACCGTGACCGCCTCCTGGCCGACATGAAGACGTTTCCAACCTGTTTGGGACAGCAAACGTACGTTGATGCTCTGAAGCTGACGGACGCTGAAGTATTGCACCACCCGTGTCTTTTATTTAGTGCACCTGCACCCTCACCCGACATTTTGCCGATGGATATATTTTCCATGTGGATCAATGGTGTGGTCAAGAGCGGTCATGGAGTGCCGGCACGTACGGTACGGAGTCATCAGCCGTGCTTCCTACTTGCTTCTACTTCAGCTTCCGTGTAGGATGTTTAAAAACCAAAACACGCTCATCATTTGGGATGATTCTTTGAAGGAGTAAGACGGTGTCCAAGTGGCCCTCGGCATGTTCTGAAAATGAGGGCAAGTGTTAGATACTACGCCGAGGTGCCAACATTTCAGCGTTTCTTCCAAAGGATGAACACACATTGACCTACTATGGTATCATCAATGGACAAACTTGGATACTAACGTGTGGTTCAAGGAAAAGTGCTTGGAATTTTGTTGGAATGTTTCCCATCATGCACAATCCTGATGCGAGACATCACAGGTAACGAGCTTTGTGTTGGTGAGGCCTTTGTGTGTTGCCATGTGAAACCAATGCAGCCAGGAAGGAAGTAGTACCTGTACTACCTGTTGGGTAGATAGAAGTCCTCCTTGGAGCTTTATGGAGGTGGTTGGAGAGCAGGAATAGGCGTGTCCCATGACGTGCATCCATTGGCTGCCTCTTTTTTACCTGTTTTTACATCTTTAGAACACACAGAAAAGACAAGACTTGTGTGTGATGGGTAAAATCCCAGTTTTCCTTTGCATATTCTGCAATGTATAGAAGAAGTCTCACCTGCTTTGTCCACGTGTACAAATGTCAATAAAGCTTATTCACAAGAGGACAAGCTAAGTTATTCTTCATCTCCATTTATTCCTTTTGGCCATTTCATCATCTCTGTGTCATAAAACATGAAAGTCGTGCACCAAATGGACCCCCCCCCCCCATAGCACAATAAAACAGGAATAAAAACAATTAGCGAGGAAGAGAAAAAGCCAGCCAAAGTAGCCAAAGTACGCCGTGCTCATCAGCGTGGATTAGAGAAGGACTAAATGTACATTTGTACATCATTTATATTTGTCTTCTTGGAGTGGAATGTTGCCTCCTGGGAACGCCAGCTTAGAACTGCAAAACACAAAATATGACTCCTGTTACTCCACGACACCCCTCGGTACACACCTTTGGTACCTTTGGGCAAAGCCGGCATTCGTCTATTCAAGCGGCAAACTCCACGTTGACAAACTGAAAGTACGCTAAAAGCGTGAGGAGAAGGGTCAACACTCACGTTTTTGAGAAACTCCTCCGCGACGATGCGAGCTCGGGCGTTGACCGACAGCTTCATCTCGCTGATCTCCTTGTCGATCTCCTCCATGAAGTGGATGACAAAGTCCACCAGCTTGTGTTTGTACATCTGCTCCGTGTGGAAGTTGGTGATGAGGAAGCTGATGTCGTAACCCTGCACAAACACGCTAACTTCAGCTTCACAAACTCTTCCAGCCGCCTCACAGCTGCTGGCCTGTCAGCACAGCACAGGCGTGCCTCGGGCTGGCCACAATAAAAGGCTGTGCCAGGAAATGTTGGCGCAGACCTGACCGTGATCAGCCAATTTCAAACAAGTAGAATTCCTTCTTTGCCAATTGGATACTTTGGTTGTAAGAGCATAGAAAAGCTGTTTGCCACCTTCTATATACACTTTAACATAATTAGAGCCCTCTGGACATAAAATAACACCCCTATAGTCACCTTTACACTCCTATTACCAAATATAGCAGACATAATAACAGAACATAAGACATAGAAAACATCTGTACCACCTTCTAAATACACATTTTAACATAGTTAGAGCCCTCTAGACATGAAATCCTTCTATACCAGGGGTGGGCAAACTACGGCCCGGGTGCCACATCCGGCCCGCCAAGTGTTTGAATACGGCCCGCCCAATCTTTCCAAAGTATTTCATTTAAAGTCAACATACAACCTGGCATCATGGCCTGAGCCAACCTTTTGATGGTTTTATCAATTTCCTTTTTTGACATGGTCTGTTGTTTACAAAGTGCTCCTGAAAAAAGGGACACAAGCACATAATAATAATAATAATTATTATTAGATTATTATAATTATTACTAGGACTATTATGATTATTATAATTATTATATTAATGCTATTATATTAATTATATATAATATTATTGTTATATTTGCATATTTTACATAATAATAATATAATAATTACTATTTTAATTTTATTGTAATTATTATAACATTTTATTATTTTTAAAATATTTAAATATAAATATAAAATAATAAATAATAATAGCAGATTGCATGACAATTTTATAGATACAATAATACCAGGTGGACTGTTACGTGTAAAATATATAGTCTGCCCCCCCCTGTAAATTTTGTCATATCAATGCGGCCCGCGAGTCAAAAAGTTTGCCCACCCCTGTTCTATACTTTAGAGGCCAAAAACTTCATGCAATGTTCAGGTCATGTAATGTAAGCTCATTACTGCCACCTAGTGACCACTTATATTTACATACAGTATGTCTTGACTGGTAATACTCCACAGTCTACCACCAAACGGCCTTGGTTTACTCATTCATGTCTGAAAAAACACAATATAGCGAGGGAGCCATAATAAAAGTGCAAAGTGACAACGATGCAGAGCATCCCAAATGTGCTAAATGGGAATTAGCTAAATGGGAATTAGCTAAATGGGAATTAGCTAAATGGGAATTAGCATGCAGCAACACAAAGTGATGGTTGTGGGTGGAGGATACCATCATATTTCTGTACATCCAAAATGCATGCATGTTCATTGTCCATAGTATATACCCCCAGTACACGCCCACACGAGCACATACATACCCAACCCCCCCCCCCACACCTATAGACGCAGACACCCTAAAACATACAATACATACCCGAAGACCCCCCCCCCCCACACACACCCATGCAAATGCTCACCTCCACTGGTTTCCTCCTGAGGATGAAGAAGTTCTCAGCTCTCATCATCATGAAGCGCATGAACTTGTGGCACAGAATCTTCTCGATCTCGTCCGCCTGGTTATCCAAGACGACACTGGCGGTCAGGCGGACACACACAGGAGTAGTTTTGTTATATCTTCACCTGCTTGACGGCGATGCTGACTCGGACCGAGTTGATGGATCCCTCAATGAGAACTTTCTCCTTGTCGTTGCGGCTGATGACGACAGGCTGGAGGAGGAGTTCTTTACTACTCCTGGAGGAGAAGACCCGCAGGGTTGAATGTCGTGGGTCTCCCGGGTCTTACCAAAATCACAGTACTCACCGTACTTCCACCTCTGGCTTGTTGTGTCTCTCCACCACCTGTGAGGAGAAGTTCTCCAGACAGAGGGCGGCCTGCAGGGTGGCACGCACCGCATTCAGGTAGGGTCGCAAGGTGGCGGTCTGAGGGAGGACAAGCATCACCAACATGAAAAACGTTTGTAGTCCTGTTTGTTCTGTTATATATTCTTAGTAGACGAGTTGGTCAAACAAAAAGATCTTTGACATTTCATTAGCTAAGATGAATATATTCATATGCAAGACCATCAAAGACTCAGCTATTTTGCTGGTTAATATTATGTTTGTAATTGGGGACGCAATGTATTTTTAGCAAAAACAGAACTCTGGTTATTTATTTCCCCCATTGTATAATTTCTTACACAAGTTTTTTTTAAAACATTTGTTTTAAAAAAAATTTTAAATTACAACCATTGTTTCATTGAAATACTGTTAATATATTTTAACGTGTAACTATTACACAATTTTTCGTTAATTAAATGATTTACAAATATTTAATATTTCAAGATTTAATTAAAACACACACTTTTTTATAGTTTTAAAATATGTTGTATATTCTTCCCAAACGTTTTTGCAGTTTTAATTCAAGTTAACGAGGGTTTTTTTGAGTTCATACTGACAGCTGTTAGCTTTAGCATGCTAGCATTCTAGCGCGCTACAAACGCCTTTAGCCACGACGTCATCGATCTTACAGGAAACGTCATAGTACGAAAATGAGAATGCGGACGGGTTCATTGAAGTGTTTACACTAAACGCTGAATGACCAAATGTGGCTTTAATAACGTAAAGGGCCGAGCAGTTATAGTGTTTGCCTGCTAGCTCCTTTGCTGTCTAGCATGTTTGAATGAACTCCGTGGATAAATTCAACCTCCGAATTTATCGGCACGTAAAAAAGTACACGACGCGTACAGTTCCCAATAACACCAAAAAACAAAGAAATGTCGAACTGAGCTTACCATTTTGATGTGTCAAGACAGGCAGCTACAGGCGGAAGTAGCTGTTCTTTGGTGAAGCTATTTCCGCAAAGACACCGGAAGTGAAGTCATCCAAGCCGTAGACGTATGAGCCAAGCCGACAACTTTCCCCCTACTTTAAACAATAACAATATTAATTTCACAATAAATACACCACGTATAGTTTTATGGCCTAGAAGATGCGTCTTTAATATGCATCGTTACTTATTTTTCATTGCGGTGGCCAGGGCGAGACCATTACTCACATGGGGTGGCAATTAGTTTATACCTGAATTGTCTGGATGGCCAGTGGGGTGGCTACCCCGCCGCTCGCTTCTGTTGTGTGCTGCATTGAAATGCGTCCATTCGGAAACGGCGGTCAGGCTGAACTATCGTTCCGCAGCACAGAGCTCCATTTGTCAAAATTGTCTCCCAGCCGTGGGGGTGGCCAGTGGAAAAGTGGGGCGTGGAGAGGATTTCTCTTCTTACTCACACCCCACAACATTCCCAGGAGCACAAGCGTAAATCATGTCATGATGTAATTATTTTCTATACATTTCTATTGGATCATTCCATGGGAGATCGTTCACTTGGTGCTCATGACATTGCTTTCATTTTGACTTTCATATATTTAGTACGACAGCCTATTTTACAGCAAATCAATATTTTCCTCAAAGCGTGTTTTTTTTTGGGCTATGATGTCATCTTTTTGTGACGTCATCCCTCCCTTTGTGTTTGCCATCTTTCTTTCTTGTCAAGCGAAGACTTGCTTTCCAGCTTTTGCTCCTGGGATTCTTCTGCTTGGCCATAGGTGAGAATTAAATATTTATCTTTTTGTTTGGAATCCTGATTTTTTTTTTCATTGGAAAAATGAGTACAAATCCTGCTATATAACATGGCTTTGCGTGTTTGGGCCTTTGGAAACAGCGGCCTCTGGTGGACAATTGTGTTACTCGCAAGTATCGTCATCCATTCCTATTTTTGTTGTTGCAATGGTGTTTTCATCGCTGTACAAATTATTGTATTTATATTTCATGATGTCACTCACCTCTTAACCTTTTGAATCAAGATGGATAGAAAATGATTGACAACAGGACAGCCGCTCATTAAAAAAACATTTGCAGATGTTTTAGTTAGAAAGGCGTCAGCTGGATGATGCCGCTGTAGGTGTGTCTACAATGTATGGAGTGTCTTTTGTGGATGAAGAAGCGGGGACTGTCGTCGGTGAGCGCCACCTTTATTGGAGGAAGGCCGCCATGCAGAGAATGGAGCTGCAGTTTAGACGGAAGCCAGAAGTCTCCATATGATGCAACGTGCTGCAGATTCCACTCTTGGGTACCGCCCCCTCCCATGTCCAACACAAGCACCACTCACATTCTTGTCCTTGTCACCCCCCAGGTAAGAATTCCACTCCGCTTTGTGCCATCATGCCATGTATCATTCCAACATTCCGCTTCGTGCCATCATGCCATGTATCATTCCAACATTCCGCTTCGTGCCATCATGCCATGTATCATTCCAACATTCCGCTTCGTGCCATCATGCCATGTATCATTCCAACATTCACAGGCAATGTCTTCTGACACTGCATACCTCAAGTAAAAGTAAATAAAGTAAAAGTAGGTTATTGTCATAAAATCATGACGTTTTCTCGTTAGATTCCAACTTTATTCTTTTAACATGTTGACTTCTTGTAAAATTACTGCTGATGTATGCGTTTTTTTAACAGATGGCAAATGATTTTATTTCTACTTCAACAGAAAGTACAATATGATCAACTGAAGAGTTTTATTATTAGCTGTTCAAATTTCCATTGACAACATTCTTGGCGTTGCAGTGATTGTGGGTTTATTCCCCGTAAGGAGACTGAATGATATCAGGGCAGGAAGATGAATATTTGTTGGATAACATCCATTTCCATTCAAGCCATCAACCCGTGTTTGTTGTTGTGTTGTTTTGACCATCTATACACCGTAATACACAAGCCGTTAAAAATCAGAAACACTTTAGCCAACCTGAGCTACAAGCAGACAGTGAGATGGAAGATGGAGCATCAGGCAGTTGAAGGCCTGTAGTGCGGGTGCTCGTACGATCCATGTGGAAGTGAGGAGACGGACTGTTTTTCTGGGATATCCTTGGAGAAAAGGCATTACACGCATGTAGATAGCGGCAGATGTCATCCCTCTACGTTTACAACTTAGAAAGACAAAACACATGACAAAGTGCAAAAACAAAAGGTTTTAGATTGGCTGGAGAAGTAACATCTGCCAATGAAAATATATATGTCATTTCTATATATATGTATACTTTTTATATGCGTGATGACTTTAGAGGGCGAGAGAGACGGAAGAGAAAGAGCTAATAGGCTGACGTTACAAAGCACCAAGCGCCCCAGTTAAGAGTTCCCAATTGGGGTCCAACAAGTGGAGGTCTCACTGCTGAGGGATCAGAGCGGGGGCGCTGATCTCCTCATGTGATGTTTGGACACTGGTGTCACTCTTTCTTTTCTTTTTCTTACCAGAGTAGTGAGGGGGAGTGTTGCATGATGGGTGAAATGAAGCAGGAAGACTGGCAGGGAAGGGGGGTTCCCTGGGAGCGAGGTGCAGGTGACGGATGGGCCGAGGGACGAGAGAGAGAGAGAGATGGTCCCAATTGTCCCTCAGCAGCTGCAGCTCTCCGCCGAAGGCTTGGCTCTGTCGTTTCTATCCAGTTTGATGGGCTCCGGGAATTCGTTGTAGAGCTCCACCTCCGTCTCCTGCAGGACAAATGACACCAATGACAGGCCGCCACTCAACCACTCAACCACTTAACCCATTCACTACCAAAGCATACACTTTTTGACCCCAAAGACGCTTTTATACGTCCTAATGTTTGTTGCCGCCACTGCCCATCAGAGGAGGTCAAGAGTAGAAAAGGGCCACAAGGTGGTACCAGAGCATCTGGTAAGAGCTGGCGAGCTGATAATAGTCCCTTTGGAAAGTCGATGTTCCACTGCTGATTACCAGAAGGGAAGAAGGGAGAAACAAACCTTTTCTTCCTCATGAGAGTCATCTTTTCTTTTAAAAAGCAGTCCAAATATTCCAAAATGGTGGCTACTGGTGGGATGTGTTGCCAAATGTCTGGGAGTGAAAGAGTGCTAACATTGCACGTGAGGTGCTACTAAAGCAACATCTCGCGGTGTGTGTGTGTGTGTGTGTGTGTACGCTGCCATGACTCACCTGTTTGAGGGCGTTGCGTGCAATAGTCTGGAATGCCTGCTCCACGTTTATAGCTTCCTTGGCGCTGGTCTCAAAGTAGGGAATGTTGTTCTTACTCTGACACCAAGCCTGAGCCCTTTTGGTGGTCACCTGCCAGTCAGCAGGAAGAAACAAGGGCATGAGCGGCTGACACCTGAGGGAAAACTCTCACCTCTCGCTCTCACCTGGGCCTTGAAGTGCTCCAACCTGGGATTAGGATATAAAGTTAGTCCAAGGGTATGGACTAACTTTACAAGTGCCCCTGAACAACTTAGCTGGCTACTTTCAACAAGGACCGCGCGGGGGACGAGTGGTTAGCATGTGCACCACACAGGAGATGTGGAAGACCCGGGTTTGATTCTGCATGCGTGGCTTTTCTCCGGGTACTCCGGTTTCCTCCCACATTCCAAAAACATGCTAGGTTAATTAGCCACTCCAAATTGTCCATAGGTATGAATGTGAGTGTGAATGGTTGTTTGTCTATATGTGCCCTGGGATTGGCTGGCCACCAGTCCAGGGTGGACCCCGCCTCTCAGCTGGGATAGGCTCCAGCATAGCCCCACCTCAGTGAGGATCAGTCAAGGATGGATGGCCTGTGTATGTGCTTGTCTGATGAACATCCAGCATGGTGATGGTGATACTACCACAATGGTCTCCTAGCCGAGTGAGCGTGAGAGCAAACATTGGCTCACATGCACATATTCTGCCCCCCCCCCAGCAGCACTTGGCATGAGAAGGAGCCAAGCAGAGCATCATCATTGACCCTACCTGTCTGTTCTCCAGGTCGATCTTGTTGCCGAGCACCACAAAGGGGAAGTTCTCCGGGTCTCGAGGGCTGGCCTGGATGAGGAACTCGTCCCTCCAGCTGTCCAGCGTCTTGAAGGTGTTGGGCGCGGTCACGTCAAACACCAGCACACAGCAGTCTGCTCCGCGGTAGAAGGCCACACCCAGGGACTGGAACCGCTCCTGGCCCGCCGTGTCCCAGATCTGAGCAGCCACACGGAGAGACAGCAGGATGAGCAAGAAGACGGGGAACACCGGAAGGAGTACGTTTTGCAGGTGTGGTGGTGACGCACCTGCATGGTAACAAGCCTGTCGTCCACCATCACCTCCTTTGTCAGGAAGTCTGCACCTATTGTAGCTTTGTACTGGTTACTGAACTTCTTGTTCACATACTGGTTCATCAGGGAGGTCTTTCCAACGCTGTCGGCACAGAACCACACGTTATGTACCACCAGGTACCAGGTACCAGGCCATGCCCTGATGAGACTACCGTAGCGATGCAAGCCTTCCGGCCCAAACTGCTCATTCTACATTTGGTTCAATACAACCTGCTTCAAATCTCGTCTTTTCTCCTCTACAGCACTCCACATTCCACGCCATAGTATTCCATAGTATTCCACAGTAAAAGAAGTCACTACCACACAAACAGCAAGACAGAGTTTGGAAAACTTACTTCCACGTATTCCAAACTCTGAGTTTGTACGGACAATAACCTACATTGGACGTGGACCAGAGGTGATAAATCCATATTTTATAAAGATCCATGTAGACATGGCCTCACATCAGCCTTGGGTGTGACGCAATAAAACTCAAAGAAGGGATAGCGTTTGAGCTTTCCATGTTTAATTGCTCCCATTCATTCAATTAGATGATGAACTCTCCTAAAAGCCGGGCACCACAGATAGATTGTAGTCCTTTGGGAAACATGGCTAGCCAGTAGGTGAGAGAGTACCCTAACTAAAAGGAACAAGACATGATGTTCCGTGGGTGTTTCAGTCACACTCACCCAGAATCTCCCAGGATGATGACTTTCAAGAGGACTTTCTTCCTGGAGGTCATTCTTCAACCTGTGAGATGGAGGACACAAAGAAAGAAATCAATAAATGAAGCGGCTCAACGTGCAGCTCCCCCAAAACCCCAGTTCCCCAAACAGTCCAGTCCAGTTTTCGGCATTGTGCTCATTGCACGTTTGCATAAAAGTGAGGCCATCCCAGCCGAGCAAGTCATCACGATGGAGCAGTATGAGGAGTTGAAAAAGATGCAACAGGGTAGTAAGGCTGGCAGCATGATGCTGGTCAGGACCAGGTTCCTACAGACTTTAGTTACCAAGTTACCATGGCGCTATACACCATGGCAGTACACCTGGCAGGTCTGGCATGTAAACAGGTCATACAGACGTTTGCGTTGGCCCCAACGGGTGTATGAGTGCAACACGTGATGAAATCAGCTGTGAATGGCGGTCATGCGTTTGCTAAGCTGTTGGACTTGTCACGAGGAACACACCAACCTCTGGACTCCAGGTCCCACCTGGCTAGAACTGCTTGGTGACAGGACTGTCTGCTGGTGTCCAACACACCAACACATGGGGGCTCCTCTCACCACCCAACCACTAATTCAAGCACCCAGTGCAGTAATGTGGGACATCATGTACGACACCATACAGTACAGTACCATACAGTACAGTACAGGGATGCCATGATAACACATTTTGCTGGTCAATAACTTATTAATTAGTGACGATATTCGATATTGTCCTTTATTTTTAAAAAATAGCAATTATCATGAGATGATGAAATATTGTGTGATGTCACATTGAGCCACTAGGTGGTAGTTATTATGGTAGTGTAGTTATTCCCATATGTATCATATTATACTGGGTCCGGGTAAGGAGAATTGTGGTGTCCCCAATTGAAACACCAAGCAAACTCATGGTGTCAAAAGAACTACACACAGCAACACAAGACTTGAAGCTAGACTAAGGGCAGAAGTCTGTGAGAAGCAGTATGGTTTCATGCCACAAGTACTACAGATGCAGTATTTGCTTTAGGAGTGTTAATAAGGAAGTACAGAGAAGGTCAGAGGGAGCTGCATTGTGTCTTTGTAGATGTGGAGAAAGCCTAGGCCAGGGTTCCTAGACAGGAACTGTGGTACGGCATGAGGAAGTCTGGAGTGACGGAGAGGTATGTTCAAGTGGTGCAGGACATGTGAATACTTATGAACAAGTGAAGTATATTCTGTTTGGATGCATTTACAAACATTATATAAGTAAGTAAAAAGTATGTCAAAAGTGAAGCTTCACACCGCAAGAACACTGTTACAGGCCGGGTCTGGCCCTTTAAGAAGATTTGTTTACACACTGAAAGACGGCAAGCTACGAACAAATGAATCCTCAGCCAACAGAACATGCTTCAACAAGGACACAAAAACTCCAAAGCCAAATGATGGTAAGTCAGTCAATTTCTTGTGTCCAACCAAGTAGGTTGTTAATTAAAATTCAACAACACAACAACAAAACAAACAAAACTGTAACTTTGAGAGTGTTTACATGACAAATGTGGGAAAGTGTTATTGCCTGTCTGAGAATAGTATATATAGTGTTTGGGAGGGATTTACAGCGTATGTAACCATGGTAAACAAATACACTCGGCGACTTGGCAGATTTCACTTATTGCGGGCTATTCTGGGAATGAAAGCGCAAACACTGTATACTATTTACTGTATATTATAATGGACGCTCAGGCCAATTTATGGCAAACCAAACTGCAATGTAGGAGTAGCAAGTGCCAGCAGAGTCAACATTTAGAAACCACATTTGCTGATGTGTCGAAAACTTGATGGTTGCCAAGTGATGGAACTTCTGTCATCCAAGACAGAGAACACGGAATAACGTGCATCAACGTGACGCAAATGAGTCACAGCAAAGTCGAGATGTATCAAATGCAGAGAAAAACACGCCTTCCAAGTCTTCCTAGCAACAGTACCGCATCCATACACAAGACTAGCCACAATACACACACTGACATTCCAGTCTCGTGCTCCTTTATCTGAATGCCTAACTCAGGATGTACATACAGCATCTTTATCCTACATTTGCAACTCTGCTCATGCCCGGTTGATGTAAGAATCGCAGACGTGAAGCTGAGTGAGGTGGCCATGGAAAGTGACAGACAGCGGTTTCACGAATGAAGCACAGCTCCCATTACTGCATGTCCAATTCTTCTTCACGGTTTACAGGCGGGGGTGGGGGTGTCACAAGAGTTTGCACGATTAAGTTGTGGCAAGATTCCTTGTCCAGAAAAAAACTAAGAAATAATAAGAGCCTTTTGAGCTCCAAGCTTGGGATGATAATAAATCAAACAATCCCACAATAAATGAAAATGAAGTGGATAATCCACACATTCCCATGTGTATGTGTGTCTGTTTTCCTCACCTCCAAACAGGAAGAGGGGTTCACTCTGTGCATTGCCTTCAGCAATAAATGTGTGCCTTTTTGTCAGTCATACAATTGCTGTCTCTGTGGGTGGAGGCGGGGCCGCTACTACACACACAGTCCAGAAGGTGAGGGAGTGGAAATGAAATGACTATATTTAAATATGTTGTCATATATTCTTTTATATGACATTCAATCTTGTGCATGGTCTTGTGCCACGCCTCTGGAGCAAATAACGTTTGAGGGAGGCGTGTCTCTTTGCAGCAGGGAGTTGCACCAATCCCACTTACTGTAGATATACTATAATAGGTCCAATATCATTTGTTCAATGCTAGTCTTTCCCATAGCATATTATCTTAGACCCCATGTTGTATTTCCAGTCTTCTATAGTTGATATCATTTGAGTAGTATCTACATTTTTCGACCTTCTTCCTGTCAAACATGTCACATGGCTACCAAACATATCCCATTACTACCTCGGTAGCAACATTATCATTATAAATACCATCGAGTTGCATCATTATCGCCCTAAGCTTGTCCACAAGCATTTGTGCCGTCATATGGCCTTTTAAATTTAGCAGCATATTTTCCAAACACCCTCAATTTTCAGTCAACAATCACAGACTTGGTCCCTGCCGGTTTTGGGCCCAAAGACCTCCAGGACGGAGGGCCTTGTTTTGACAAGGAGCTCGTCGCAAACAGGGCTGCACCTCAGCACCGTTACCATCAGCCCCAAGAGATTGCGGATACTAATTCCGTTTACCGCTCCACAAGCATAGAATAAACCCCGCAAGGTCGCCGTCGTCGAAAGCAACTTACTTTGGGGGTCGGCTTTGAGGTTGCTCCACACAGAAGGCGACTTCCTGCCGGCTGGAATGTGCGGGCTAACAGGCTAGCTGCTGCTAGCGCTGACAGCTAACTCGGCGGTGCGTTGGCTAGCTCGCTGACACTCAAGTCGTCGCCCGAGCAGATGTTATTTTAGCAGAATTTTAACTAACTTTTGGCAACAATCACCAAAGGTATGGCAAAAGGAGGCGGCAAGTGATCAACAGTTGGTAAATTTGGCACTTTGTTACAAGGCGAGCCTGCCAGCCAGCTAACTGTCTACTACTCTCTCGGCTTCTTCCCCTTTCACTTCCTCCTCATAAGCCACGCCCATAAGCTACGTCACCAGGTCCGTACGTAGTTTGGAGCATAAATTCAGGATTGTACTTTTTAAAACACTGTTTTTATTATTTCTGTTACACACCGGTTTAACGAAAGGCTTGATTGTGTAAGTCCTGCTTTGCTACGATTGAAGCAAGTGCGCCACTCCACCACAAGAGGGCGGTGTCACCTTTTTCATGAAGTCACCTGATTGTCCAGTGAAATACTGTGGGTCATAACCTTTGCTTTGATTGACTACTTTCCTTCTCTCTCAGCATCTAGTAAAGGTTGTGGGTATGATATCATTGGTTCTTTTATGAAGACCACTTTCTGATGTCATTTATCCTAAATTCATTCAGTCATGAATGATTATTATTGAAAACCATAGTTTCTATAATATATCATTTATCTTGAATGGTATATAGAATGCCTTGCATGGTTGCTCGTATGAGTGTACGTGACCAATGACTTGTGGACGTCACATTGGAGTGAAAAGCTGAAATATTCCTAAACTGAGCACATTTGCATCCCATGTTAGGATGGCAGCGTGCCTCCGCCGACTGGCCGGACTCTGTCTTTTTGACATTTGTATTTATTTGCAGAGAAATTCCTGTCCTCCCGAGCCCATAGAAGGGGGCTCTCTTTATGGCCTCCTCGGAAATGCGTTTGTAGACACAAACGCTGTCGCACAAAAGGAGGTGAGCGAGACTCAAAGGGGTCACATTCTTCAGGCATCTGCTGCTTTTGGCTTTTGGCCGGATGGATGGATGGATGGATAGAACATGTCAAACAAAAAAAAGTGAGCTGCTGCTCCAAAACACCAACAAAAAAAGGCATCCATAAAGCAACAATTTGGAGTATGTGCATAAACACCAATGGCTGAAGAGAGGGGCTGAATTAGGGAGATGCAGTGTGTGTGTGAGGGGGTGTGTGTGAGGGGGTGTGAGGGGGTGGGTGCATCAGTCCGTGTCAGACAGCCATCTAGGAATCCCAGCCAGGACAAAGATGCAGCGAGGGAGGCCAAGCCTAAGAGGATGAGAGACTCACCGGAGGAGGACACCAGCAGAAAGACCTAAACTGGTGGACGTTTGCAGAGATTAGGAAGAAAAGGAAGGACGAAGACCTCCAACACTTTTAGGCCTCCAAGAGCTGGCGGGAATGCTGGCTCTGCTGTCTCTGTGCGTGGGAGCGCTGCTCTCCTGTCAGGCTTCTCCAGACTGCACGCAGCCTCCCTGCGGGGATGACCTGGTGGCGGCGCCCGGCCCACCCGGCCCCTGCGGGGGTCAGGCGGCGTGCAGGAGGGGCCTTTTGCTTCCGGCCATCTCGGACGCTCCTCGGAAGGCGGAGCACAGGACGGACCTGAGCCAGATTCCGCCTCAGGTGAGTGAAGCCTCGGGAGAGATCAAGGTTGAAGCAGAGCTGTGGGCCAGGCAGGTCCACCACGTTGGCTGTGGAGCAATGGAAGGAAGGATAAAATTAGTCCTGCTTTCCAAATGTCCTCATCGTAGGCTTCAACCACAACAGGTGTTGGAGGGACGGCATGGTTGATGGAAGCCAAAGAGACGGACGGAGAGTGACACAAAACACTCGCCTGCCGGGTCTTGAATGGCCACTGACGTAACTGACGCTCTTGCACAAACGTAACCGTACCCACAGCTTCTCATCATCTCAATCCATTAACGGCACCTCGCCTTTTCTTAGCAACCACTGCCAAAAGGTCCCACCAAAACCGAGGACGTTGGTGTCCAAGGTGCGGCCTGGTTGCCATTTGCTGCCTGCAGTGGTTCTTTTTATGGGCCTGCAGCACATTCTAAAAACACAATTTAACATCAAAAACATGGAACAATTTGCTGTAATTTGACAAGAATAAAGTCCAAATATCAAGAGGAAAATATCCAAATATCATGGCAATAAAGTCATTCAAGTCGGGAGAAAGACGACAACAGAAATGGAAAATCATTGGAAAATCATTTTACCAGAATGAAGTCAAAATATATTTTTTAAAGTGGCAATTCTAATGAAAACTGTCTCAATTTATGAGAATAAACTCAGAATGTTATGAGGAAGAATAACATCATTTTACCAGCAGAAAGTTGAGTTACGAGAATAAAGTCAAAATATCATGGCAATGAAGTCATTATTCCCATTTACAAGAAAGTTTGAAAAAAACAACCGCAGAAATGGAAGAACAGCTGTAACTTTTCTAGAATAAAGTCAAAATATTAAGAAAAGTATTCAAACGGGAACAAAAGTTTGAATTTGAGGGAAAATAATGGCACTTTAGAAGCATAAACCTGAAATATTCATGACAAAATGTGTCACATTGTAAGAAAAGCACTCAGAGGTGGAACCATGGAAGGGTTTGAATGACTTAAAGCATGCTAACAATGTTAACATTAGCATGCTAGCACCTTGCCTAATAGCACTCTTTGTGTCATTTTCATTTTTGGAAAATTTGGTTGTTAGCAGAATAAAGGCACAACATGGGAATCAAATCCACCCACCCACCCACCTCATCCATCCATCCATTATCCAGCCATCCTGCCCCCCATCCCTGTAAAGTCCCCATAGGTGTGATGCGTGTCTTTGCAGGGCGGCGGTGTGAAGGAGCGCCTGGTCCAGCTGCAGCGCTGCATGCTTTCTCTCCAGGAGTCGGGGGGAATCCGGACAAGCCAAGATGGGGACTCACTGGGGGCCATCCTGGCCCTAATGGCGGCCGTGCTGACAGAGTGTGACCTCCGCTGTCACAGCCAGGCCCTGGGGGCCATGGCTAAGCGACTGGGTTAGTGGCGTGCATTCATAGCCACCCGCCCCTGTGCAACACACACACACCAATGTGTGAACAAACACAAACATACGCACACACAGTAAACACAAGCCGAAGGAGGCCTGCCAAGAGTTGGTCACAGGTGAGAGCTTGGGAATGGAAGTGTTTGGGGAGGGATGGAAGAAATGTCCACAGCCAGCCTCATCATGTTCAGGGGAAAAAGGGGGGACAGGGGGGGACCACGCGTGACAAGGTCGTCTGTCTCTGCTTTTGTCAGGAAGTGCAGCCGTGGGTCGAGAAGGGGAGAAAGACCTCCTTCTATTCCTCAAGAGCATCACACATCATCCTCCCACAGGTGAGTAGGCCGGATCCCACACATGGGCCTTTCAGCAGACCTGTCATGAAATGGAACTTTTGCTCGGCAGTTGCACCGTTGGAAAGGTTGCATCCTCAGGACTGTGCAGAGATTTACAGACTGGGGATCAAAGAGAACGGTATCTACACCATTCAGCCAGACCTGCAGGGACCAGCAGTGGAGGTATTTGACATCCTCCGCCCACATAAAACAGACCCCCGCTTGCACCGTGCTTCTTTTAGACCGTGGCTTTGGAAAAATCAAAGTCTTTGTTTTGGCTCAGGCTAAATGTGACATGGTGACGACGGGAGGCGGGTGGACAGTGATCCAGAACCGCCAGGACGGCTCAGTGGACTTCAACAGGACGTGGCGGGAATACCGGGAGGGCTTTGGCAATCCGCAGGGAGACCATTGGCTGGGCAACGCCGCGCTGCACGCACTGACCTCCGCCTCCCAGCACCAGCTCCGTGTGGAGTTGGAGGACTGGCACCAGCAGAGGCGTCACGCCACCTACGCCAACTTCAAAGTAGCCGCAGAGGCACAGAGGTGACCAACCCACACGTGGCACCCCGTCTGAGGGCTTGGCTCTTGTCTCAGATGCACCTGTCAGGAACTTTATTTCCAAAAGTTCATTACACGCGGCGACACCAGGCGTCTCCTCGGGCAGGGCTGGGCAAACATCTCAATGACTTCTTTTTTTGACAACCTTTGACATGGAAACTGTAGCTAGCAACATGACTTGCAGGGCTACTGCACCACGCTCGAGTCGCACGGAGAGAGTCTGATGCAATGTGCAGCTCGTCCAAACAATGGAAGCCAAGTGGCTTCCAATGGCTGCCCCATGTGGGCATTCAGATAAACATCTACGTTCAACACCATCACAAAACCGCACCCATATAGTCCCACGGCGAGGCGTGCCGGCTAGCTTGTGGTACTCTGTCCAAATTTGTTGCATTTTTGCTTGATTGCAAATCATGTTGAGGAGGTCGTCAGGGACCTAAACAGGAGAAACATACCATGTTTTATTATTCATAGTTCATATTGTTGCAGCCACAGGACTACCCAGCATGCCATGTGGTTACCAAAAAAGTTGTGGACCGTAGTAAGGGGGCACACTCCCAAAATCTGCAAGGTATGGAATACTTATTCGACCCGATGTACGCTACTAGCATAGTTCAGGGTTTTGTATAATTCAGACTTTGTGTTTAAAGTTCTTGTGAAGCAAATGTTGAGTGAGTCCACACTGGGTGACACTCACCTTAAAGGTCCCACCATCTCCCTCCCCCAGGTACCGTCTGACAGCTCGCGAGTACTCCGGTGATGCAGGCAACGCACTGAGCTACAGCAAACGTTACAACCATGACGGCCGATCCTTCAGCACCATGGACCGAGATCACGACCGTTACGCTGCTGGAAGCTGTGGTCAGTACTACGGTGCAGGCTGGTGGTTTGATGCCTGCCTGGCCGCCAACCTGAACGGGCGCTACTATCGGGGGCGCTACAGCGGGGTGACCAACGGTATCTACTGGGGGACGTGGTACATCCTGACTGACGGGCGAACCGGTGAACGCTACTCCTTCAAGAGAGTGGAGATGAAGACAAGGCCACTGAGCTTTGCTGGCTCCTCTTGAAGATCAGGGAAGGTGCACATGAGAAGACAATCATTTTGTGTGGTTAGCAGTAATCCTCAAATAAGCTAAAGTCCACACAGATGGCTTCATAAAGAGCAAAAACTGTTGGTACAGGTTAGTGAACGTTGTGGAAGTCCTAGCCTGCTCACTTTTAAACTGTGGAAGCCAAACATAAGATACTTTGAATAAAAATGACTCCATAAATCCAAACTGTGTACAGGCTAAATCTGCATTTTTCTCCTTTTGGAAAAACCTGCAACGGTGTTCCATTTACATAAGTGACTTTATATTTATATATACATACAGCCATATTTTTATTGTAGCAGCTAATATGAGAAACTATTTTTATGTGACTAACACGCCTCACTAATTGCTAGTCTTGGCGTAATTCACAGACAGAAGAGTGGCTAGTAGTTAGCTCTCCATTTGGTTACAAAGACTCAACAAGATGCTGGTTTGCTGTCAGCATTTTTGACCTGAGGACAGGAGCGCACGTCTTGTGCTGGAAGATACAGCCATGCCAAGGAGATTGGACATCGGAAGTGTTGTTGCTGTATCTATGCATACAGATGTGTATCAATGCACCTAGGAAAGAAGTTTGGTAGTTTTACATCATCCAAATAGGCCAAGATACTGCAACTATTACATGTCCAAATAGGTGTACTCCAATGACAACATTGTAAACTAGATTATAATATTTGTAGATTAATTGGATTGAAATGGTTTTCTATGGGAAAATTGCTTTGGTTAGAGTCCATTTCTGTTTGAGTCTGAACTTCTGGAACAAATTAAGTGGATTGACAATATTTTCTACAGGAAATTTTGTCTTGGTTAGAGTCTATTCTGGTTTGAGTCTGAGCTTCAGGAAAGACTGGATTGGATTGAAATTATTTTCTACAAAAAATTTGCTTTGGTTACAGTCAGTTTTGATTTGAGTCTGAGCTTCTGGAACAGATGAATGGGATTTCCATGATTTTCTACGGAAACATTTGCTTTGATTAGAGTCTGTTGTGGAACGAATTCATCGGATTCACAGGATTTTTTATGGGCAAATTTGTTTTGGTTAGAGTGTGTTCTGGTTGGAGTCTGAGCCTCTGGAACATGTTAATGAGGTCCTTATGGGAGACGACAAGCATTCTCCAAGCTCGCTAGCAGACCCGAGTGCTCCGCCTCCAAGCCCAGCATCGACACTCGATGACTCCATTTGCTGAAGGCATTCTTCACATTTGAATGTTGCCACACCCATGCAGGTCCGGGTCACACTAAAGCACACCTGCTTTACGCATTTGGCATCAGGTGGGTGTCTCCCTCAGACGGCCGCATGCTCAGCCTTTGAACGCTTGGGCCAATTTTAGCAGTGTTCACGATGAACTGTCAGTGTCTCCATTCAGCCCAGGGTCTATTGTTAACTACCCGGGGGTCCCGGCGGGCTCTGATCTGAATGCACAGACACACTTGAGACCTGCTTCTGACCCGCCTCAGTGCTTCGCCACACCACACACACACAAGGATCAAAGACAGTGCTCATAATCAAGGTGCTATAACAAGACCTCCAGCCAGTCCGGTCCAGTCCAGTCCAGTCATTCCATACCCAAAGGGAAAGACCATGGCTGAGACAAAAGCTTCATCTAAGAACATCACGTTCACGTTTGCACAATTCAACATCGCTGAAGGAAGAAGCCCCGCAAAAAAACAGTCAAATCAGTAAATGCTGACAAAGTCCCACGTTTTACCACTTTTATTCTTGTCAACTACATTTTTACTCATAAATTGACTACTATTTTTTCTTTTGAACTCATGACATTTATCATGAATGAACAACTTTATTCTTGACCCTTTCCTCATAAATGTACGACTTTCCTTGTTGGTGTACAGCTTTTATTTCCGTAAATGTACTTATTTATTCTTTTTATATTGTGTATTTTGTACTGCTTAACTGATTCTGTTCTCTTGCTGCTGTGCAATGCAAATTTCCCCACTGAGAGACAAATAAAGGCATATCTATATCTATGCATATCTCGCCAATGTTTAAATCTATTCTTCTCATAAAGATTCTCACAAATTTGACTTTTTTCTTGTAAATTTAAAACATTTATGCTCATAAATGTGTGATGGTTTTGTACAACTTTTTTTCACTAATGTACAGCTTTTATTTTTGTATGACATTTTTTAAATAAATGTATGACTTTTATTCTAGTAATTTAAAAAAATTTACAATTTTTTTCCCCTAAGTTTCCAACTTTTAATATCATAAATTATTATTATATGACACTATTCTCGTAAATGTATTTTTATTTCCGTAAATGTATGACATTCTTCTCATAGACGTAGGACTTTTATTTTCATAAATAAGACTTTTATTCTTGCAAATGTATGAAATGTTTAAAATAAATGTACAACTTTGATTCTCATACATTTATGACGTTTGTCTCATGAATGTACATCTTCTTTTCTGGCAAATTTACAACTTTTATTTCTGTAAATGTTTTTTCTCGTAAATGTATGGCTTTTATTCTGGTAAACGTAATACTTTTTTCTTTTATTCTCAGAAATTGATGATGTCTTTCTTGTGAATATACTACTTTTTTGTCATAAATTTACAGCTTTTATTTTCGTAAAGGTATGCCGTTCTTTTAAACATGACTTTTATTCTGGTAATTGTATTGTCATTGTTTCTTGTAAATTTCTGGGAAATGTAAAAACATTTTCTCACAAATTTTACGCTTAAATTCTTGTAAATGTATGACTTTTTTGTCATGAATTTATGAATGTCCTCCAAATGTGATGGCCCCAACAGTTGGTGGTAATGTCCTGTTAACATGAAGCAGTGGTTTTCCCCAATTGGAAAAGAAAATGTAGGGCAAGTTAATAGCTAGTAGGCTTGTAAATAGCTCATTCCGTCCATTCATAGTTGACAGAAATAAGTCATAAGTCATAAGTCATAAGACAAGCAACACCTGAACGAAACCACCCAAAGACTAAACCACGACCCTAGGAGTGACACCAATGTCAACAATGACCAGTCCAGAGAGAGAATAGAAAGTCAGCATCTGCAAGGGTCCCGAGCTCTGGTCTGGGTCTGGTGCTCTGCCCCCTGGTGGTCGACACGGGGAGCGCACGGTGATGACAAAGTGCAGTTTCTGAGATGAAGATGTCCCGTCTGGTCTGATGTGGTCTGGTCCGTGCGGTTGGACATAGAGTGGAATCGATCGCCAGCCCGGGAACTCCCCTCCAGGTGCTAATTAGCTAACAACGCAGCCTTGTCATGTCAGAAGTCCCACACAGATGCATGGTTTCTCGTCATCCCCAACATCTTTATCCTCCCCTAATTGCCTCCTTGAAGGTGTTTTTTACATCTTCTCCACTGCCGCACCCGTCGCTTTGTGGTGTCGTTAGATATCAATCAGTCCTCCGGTCTTCTCCTGCTGCTCCTTTCTGTATCCATCAGTCTTGTTGACAAGGGAGGAACAGCGGCTCGCAGTTGTGTCACCACAGTATCCTGGCACGGTGTCTGGAGTGGGGTGATAGCGGCGCTGCTGCGAGCTGTGAGGGGTACCGCTGCGCTCAGTTGCCCCCAGAGCCGGAAGCCCCAACCCGGGCAGCGGTTAGCCTGCACATCCCTCTGAGAAGCTCTCAGCTACTTTAAGGGAAGTGCCCCTCGTGACTTGTGTCACTTATTAACAGAAAGAGATATCAGAGTGAAACCAGACCCTCGTGCATCTTGGTACGACTTTTGGCAGGGTTGGAAAGCCAACTGACGGTGACCTCTGTGCCCCCTTGATGCAAGCATCGGCAACAGTCGTCTTCTAGATGCTCCTTAACTGCTGCTCTGGATGGAAACTACACTACACTTGCTAGATCCCGTTCCACAGCTTCCTCACCAGCTCTCCACCATTCACATACATTTCAAAACCACTCAAACCACTGCAACAATATGGCACTGTTGGATCTGAAGGAGGTTCCAAGTAGAGCTTCAACATGGAGGGAGAGAAAAAGAAGCATTGAAGTGGAATAGGCTGTTGATCCAAAGTGGAAGAGCACAGCCTTTAGAAGGTCAAATGTTGGTCAAAATGTGGATTGGATGATTTAGTGTCAGGTGTTCACATTGTCATCATCTCTCCAAGACACGGGACCATCCTAGGCCCAAGTGCAGGCCCATAACCATCAGACGCCATCTGCCAGAGAAGAAAGCACATCTCCGAAGGCCTGGTCTCCTTCAAGGTTTGGAATGAGCAGGAGAGCACCAAACATGGGACATTGAAAGGTGGAAGAAAGTTTTCTTCTCCATGGACGGTCCTGATGGCTTCCAAGGAGATCCCACCTGAGATGTTTTCCACCATCATCGTCCTTCAATGGAACAGTGGAGCTTCAGGTGGTGAGGGGGGCGTCAAACGGTGGAGGGGTCTGAAGGCCCTGGTCCAACACTTGACCAAGGACTTCTTCCAGAGGAATAAGCTGACTCTTTCGGACCATCCTGCGTCTTCCCCTCATCTAAATCCAATGGAGAAGATTTGCCATCTTCAGCACCCGGAGCAACATTCCCACTAGCCTCCTGGGGACACTGGCATCAATTCTCATGTTTTTTGAGCTATGCTCTTCAACTTCTGATCAGCAGATGATCCGTGTGTTTCACTTCAGTGCTTCTTTGTAACAAATTGCCTTTTTGTCTCACTCTATTCGGATGTTGAATGTCTACTTGGAACCTCTTTTAGATCCAACAGTGACATAACAGTAAACACAGCGGGTACAAAAAATAGGAGAATGCAACACAAAAAGAAAGGTTTCCATATTTGTCTCCAAGAAATAAATAAATCCACGACTAAGAATACAGTCAAAGTTATTTGGATGGAAGAGAACCAATTTTGTGTTGTTTATGTTGGTATAGTTATTGGCATAGTTGGGCTGTCACCAAAATAAACAATATTACTAGTTATGCCTCAAATGTATGTTTCTGGTGGACCCAATCTCGTGTCTCCTAAGACCCCCACCAAATACAAGCCCAAGTGTTTTTCAGCCTTACCTGTGAAGGTGAGATCTTGTTGGTAGAATTCCATACACAAGATGAACCGGGCATGTTGCCTGCTTGCCTTTGTCGTTTAGCCAGCAGCAGCAGGTCCAGTCAGGGAGTTAAAGGAGACCAATACCAGTCCTGGTCCAGTACTCCACCATGACTATTTGGCACATCCGTAGAAGAACAAAGTCAAGAATGAAACTATGCACTAATAGCATTCAAGACATCACGCATGAAGAAAACATCTTTGATGACAAGTAGTCAAGGTGGGCGGGGGGGTGGGGTGAACATGGAGTTCAGAGTTAACAGTGCGATCTGCGATAGCAACAATTGTCGTGCAACATACCTATGTAGCGGCCGCAGACGTGACCGGTGTGAGGGAAAGTTGTTTTCTTTAGGTTGATTTCCAAAAGGGTCGTGAAGGTGCCGCTTGTTGACCATCCACAGCAGGAGCCAGGAGCCTGCTGGTATTCAGCGTTTCCTTGCAGCAACCACAGCGAATCAGGAGGGGACTTCACGCTCCTCGTTGGTGCACCATGACAAGGGTTACAGGTCCCCCCCGTACTCTTCTACGTCCTCGTACGTGTAAAAGCTTGAATCCTTTCCTGTTCTTTCTGAGACATTGGGTCATTGATGAGGCCTCCATGTGGCCTACTAGAAAGAGCATCTGCATCCATACTGTGTTTGTCATTTTAAAAGAGAATGTTGTTGAATGCCCACTTTAGGGCCAGAAACTCTTGTCAACAAGAAACTTGTGGGCTGGATACTTGGACTCACATGTGGACAGACCCCGGCTGGCATAGGAACTCACACGAGGTTGACCTTGTACCTCCTGGTACAAGACAACACCTAGTCCAGTGGAACTGGCATCTGTGTGGAGAAGGTAAGGTTTTTGAGGTAAGCATCCTCGACAAAAACGCTTCAAGAGATGTTTGTTCAAGCAAGTTGGAGGCGCTGGAGATAGGCAGATGGTTTCTCAAGACATTTGAATGGATTTACACACATAAATGTCAATGTTCAATGACTGCATCACAACCTTTTTGACAAGGTCGTCTTGGACCACAACCCGAATGATGAGAAAGACCATCACCGCAAAATGAGTGTCCTTCCTCCAACCAAGTCTGTCTGACCAGCCCAGTCAGATTGGCAGCCAATAGTAACCCAGCATGTTAGTCACCCAGTTTCAGCAGACTGGGATTTCTACACTTACCAAGTGCTAAGTGAAGATGGATGGACCATGTTGCATGCAGAGACAAATTTCCTCCAGTGTGGCATTGGTTCCTGGGAGGCCCTCCATCAGCAGCAGCAGCAGCCCAATGACCTGCAGGTGGCAATGTTGCACCGTGGAAGGAATAAACCAAAGCAGGGACTCTCAAGGACCAGACATTTTCTCAGCACACTGCTAGAGCCTTGTGCTTTCTTTGGAGATATTTTTGTATTCAAAAGTGTCCAGTTTCTCCTCAACATCTTGAACATCTTGATGCGTGGATGTTTTGCTTTACTCAACCACGCCTCTGCTTGTGGAACACTCTTTTGGAATGGGTGGCTCATACTCTGCCATCTTCGCTTTCCAGCGTGGTCGGGGTCCTGGTAGTCCATAATTGTCCACAATCCTTATGTGAGACATCAACCCACAAATCTCCTTTTTTCTGTGCTACAGAAATAATAGAGAGGCAGCTATAAAAAAGAGGCAGCTATGAATGCGCATACTAGGACACACCACTTCCATCATCTGAAGCACGTTCTTATTATGACTGTTATTAACATTGCTACGCCCAAGAACTATGCTGCTGCCGTAGTGACACCATGGCAGCTAGCGACTAGTCAAAGGTATTGGAGTGTTTGGTTTTGGAGGCTAGCTGTAGCCTTCCTTTCTATATTGCTGTGTGACATCCATGCACCCAGGAAGGAAGTACTACCCGTATGACATGTTACCATGCATGTACCTATTAATACAGGCTCACGGCATGGATGGAAAAGCACAAAAGCTCCTTGGAGCTTTTTGGAGGTGTTTTAAGAGCAGCCAAATAGGTATGTCCCATGACGTGCATTCATTAGCGGCCTGTTTTGACCTGGTTTTCTCTCTCCAGGAGGCACAGAAAAGGGAAAGAAAGAAATAGGTGTTCATGTCTCATTAAGGATTATGGAAAGTGCACCTTTCCTTTGAGGAACACAGAAGTGACTTGGCTCTTTCCATAACGACTCTAGCAGTGTCTACTTGCAAACAGAGGGGGCACCATACTTGGGTCAAAGGTCAAAAGCAGTGTGGTGACTATGACACATAGAATGTCGGAATGAGACGGACTAATGTATGCACGGATCAACTTAATGACGCTAACGGCTTTGCAGGAGGGACACCTGATACAATCATCATCATCATCTTCACAATCTCATCTGGTATCGTGGTGATAAAGCACGTTCATGTGAGATGAGGCCCGGGGAACAGGAAGCGGGAGTGTTACAGGTCCCAGGATAACAAAATACAACTATCTGTAAGGACGGATAGAAGTGGACAGCAGTGAGGACACGGAGCAACAACTTCTTGGTCCAGATTGCACCTGAGCGGTGGTCCTGACACAACAGCTCCCGAGACAAAGGTTCCACCCGAGTACTGCTCCAACTGTATAATATTATTCATTTTACGTTTTCACTGTGTTAGAGTCATCAAAAAAATAAAAAATAAATTATATATATATATACATATATATATATATATATATTCAGTTTTTGGGTGTATGACACAGGAGCAAAGTTTCAAAAAGGTGTGTGAGGCCGTTGAGGGGCTCCCCTCCCCTGACCACACACACACACACACACACACTGTACCTGCTTGCATGAGACCCGCAAAGGCAACACAGGCAAGCAAGGCAGCATTCCGTTTGAAACCGGAATTGAACAGAACAAGTGTATCCTGATGTGGTGAGGGCTGGGGTGTGTGTGTGTGGGAGACAGATGGCACCACATTGCAGGCCTGGTGTCATTTCTACATTTGCACAAGGAGGCCAACACGTGGCGGGGGCAGGGTGGGGGGCCATCATTTGCTCCTTCTACACCCAGCCAGCAGACACGCTTAACTACACCCCTCCTGTTTGACCCTCGGCCCCCACCATAGTTTGGTTGAAGCACGGTAATTCTGTAGCCACAAGCTGGAACAAATATTGATGGGAAATGGAGAAAGAAAAGAGTATTTAGATTGGTAAAGTTAGCTTCAAAGCCCTGGCAGGTGGCTCTGGTAGCAAGACCAAAGTTATTTAGATACTTATTTATGTGTATCTATCATATATGATATGACTGGAGCAGTGCAGGTATTGTTTTTATTACTACTAACCAGTGCTTATTTATTGCTGTAAAAGAAAAATAGCAATAAAAAATATGCTTGCTGACTGTATTGTTTAAAATAATGGCCCATAGTTCCCAAATTGATATCCTTATACATCAAATTGGATGGAATTATCGTTGTAGTTGTACATCAAATCGTTTACCACAAAGATATTCCCCCTACTTATTATAGATAAAAACTTAATTCTATCTGCGATTAAATGCAATAAATTCTGAGTTAACAAAGTTAACATTAAGTTAACATTGACAAAAAATGGTATTAATCGTGATCAAATATTTTAATCGATTGACAGCCCTAATACTTAACATAAGAACAAGTATTATATTTAAATAATGAATAAAAACTAAATAAAAAGTAAGTAATACTATCATTTGAATAATAGTCCCAGCAGTCCCAAAAGGGATGTACTGTGTAATAGAGGTATTGATTGACTAATAGTGTACGTGTAGAGTGGTGAATGTGATAGAGGTATTGATTACTATTATTATACTACTACTAGGTATTGACTATTAGTATGTGTATGTATTCTTGTGTTTGTGGTGTGCAAGGGCACGATGTCACACAGAGAAACTCCCTATATTTTGTGGCCGTGTTATTTTTCTTGCCTGTTTTCTTGTATTCTGTCCTTGTCTCCCAGCTCCTGGAAGGTCAGCCAAATCTTTGTGGAGTTGGAGCATGCAGGATGAAGAGATGAAGGATGAAGGATGAAGGTGGACAAGGAAGAGGAAATGTCAGTGGAATAATCCACGCTGCCAATGTCAGGAGTGGTGAAGCGCCGCGTGTCAGCGTGTCAGCGTGTCAGCGTTTCATGGCTCGTTGATGCTGGTTGGTGGGGACTCACCTCTCTTTTGAAGACACGTCCCAAGTCTTCCCGTACAGGCTGTTTCAGGGTGAAGGGTGACGATTAGCGGTGAGTCATCTGAAATAAACAAACACACGCGTGGTTAGCATGACCTCACGACTCCCTCGTCTCGGAAGAAATAGAGCAACATTTGTCTCGGTGAATTCCTTGGAATGTTTTGAGATTATGTTGAGTGTGTACCTGAACACAAGACAGCGTGTGTGTGTGTGTGTGTGTGTGTGTGTGTGTGTGATGCAGGGCGGCTTGGCTCTGAGAATGAGCTTAAGCAAAGTAGCAGATATTCTACCACAGAGGAAGAAAATCGGGATTTCCACACTGAGGATCAGAGTCAGACGTAACAATGCTTGCATATATTACACACACACACACGCGCACACACACAAACACACAGTATCCCTGGAGGAAATGAGAGAGACAAAATAAAAGTCTGAAATTGGTGAACAGACATTTGAGGTTGAGGAGTTTAGAATTCTTCAACTCCCTGGCCGTCGCTGACTGACAGCTTGTTAGTGACAAGGTGTCGTAAACGCTCACTTCCTGCTCCTCTTGGGGCAGGAAGTGAAGTATTCAACCTCTGACCTCCAATTAGTCATTAGAGATCATGTTGAAGAAAGCCCAGGCTGATGGAGAACACTCCCGCAGGCTTGTTACAGGATTGTCTCTTAGACGTTTATGGGCATTATGGCCTCATGTGGATCCCAAACATCATTGGCGTTGAAGAACATCTACTCTGGAACGTGCACAAAAACCGAAGAGATGAAGCACAAAGAACACAACGTGCATGTGACATTTGCATTCCCCACCATGGCCCAAAAAAAACTGACCATTACAACACAAATGATATCTTCAAGGAACTAATGACTAAGGCACATCCATTTAGAGTAGTTACTGAGGAACTAACGACTACAAAATATTCATGTAGAGTAGTAACTGGGGAACAAATGACTAAGGCATATCCATTTAGAGTAGTTACTGATGAACTAATGACTAAGGCACATCCATTTAGAGTAGTTACTGATGAACTAATGACTAAGGCACATCCATTTAGAGTAGTTACTGAGGAACTAACGACTACAAAATATTCATGTAGAGTAGTAACTGGGGAACAAATGACTAAGGCATATCTATTTAGAGTAGTTACTGATGAACTAATGACTAAGGCACATCCATTTAGAGTAGTTACTGAGGAACTAACGACTACAAAATATTCATGTAGAGTAGTAACTGGGGAACAAATGACTAAGGCATATCTATTTAGAGTAGTTACTGATGAACTAATGACTAAGGCACATCCATTTAGAGTAGTTACTGAGGAACTAACGACTACAAAATATTCATGTAGAGTAGTAACTGGGGAACAAACGACTAAGGCATATCCATTTAGAGTAGTTACTGATGAACTAATGGCTAAGGCATATCCATTTAGAGTAGTTACTGATGAACTAATGACTAAGGCACGTCCATTTAGAGTAGTTACTGACAAACGACTAAGGCTAGGAATCGAACGACCACCCTCGGCCATCTCTGTATGGAGTTTGCATGTTCTCCCCACGCATGCATGGGTTTTCTACTCCAGTTTCCTCCCCCATTACCCCACCCTCCATAGGTATGAATGTGAGTGTGAATGGTTGTTTGTCTATATGTGCCCTGTGATTGGCTGGCCACCAGCCGGGATAGGCTCCAGCACCCCCGTGACCCTGGTGAGGATAAGCGGTAGAAAATGAATGATCAATGATGGTCATTTTGTGTATCTTATAGTAAAGTGTTACCAAGGAGGTTATGTTTGTGTTAAAAATAAACCAAAAACAAATGTAATAAGCGTAAAGAAGATGCTTCATATGAAACCACATCAATGAAAGAAGGTTTTACAAAACTCCTGCATTTTCTTTTCACTGTGACGTTGGAAGGGATTAATTCTCCTCTAGGTGGCGCTGTCCACTAGATGATTCCAACCGTCATGGCCGAGCCTCTAACCTTCCACTCTTCATACCAACTCTTTCCACATGTAGCAGATAAACAAACGCTTTCATTTCCTCCAACCAGTCAGGGGAAACCCTGCTTGCTTGCGCGTGCGCATCGGGTCACTGTGAATTCATACACATTTTATGACCGGAAAGCTTTCCCTGGCCAGCCTTGTTATGAAAGAGCACAAATCCAACTTATTGGGAGAGGTCATCTCGGCAGCTTTGGATATGAAAACATGAAAGGGAGGAGGAGGAGAAGGAGGAGGAGCAGGGGGAGGAGGAAGAGGAGGAGCACTCCTGACTGGCTTGACTTGATGTTTGACCTTAGGAGAAGGAGAACTAATCCTTGAATATAATAGACAGTAAGATACGGAAAATGAGTGCACGGCTATCTGCGTTTCCCCGGAGACCATCAGCATCAGCACCCAACTGATTAAAGCATACACTTTGGACGGATGCATCCAGCACTGACAATACTCAATCTTCACCTGCAACTTCATAAACATGTTGGGGTCTTTTCTCACCCTAGTTATGGATCATAACACCATCATAAAACCATTACAAAAAATACCAATCACAATAAAATAGCATTCAAAGTGTGTATAATATAAAGACAATGATACCAATATGGATCATAACTATATACATATTAATTTATAAATAATATTTTTAAATATTATTATTAATGATGACCATAATAATAAAATAAGCTGTGGACAAATAAAAATACTAAAAATAAATGACAGTTACGTTAGAATCTTTTAGTGCAAGTTTATACACACGTTTTATGTCATGTTGTCACCGTGGTTATGGGGGGAAATAGTATTCATAATAAAATAAAATAGCATTATAATGACAAACATATGCGTTCAAATAAAATAATAAAAATGATCAGTCATATACAATACAAGTATTATAGAATAGTAATTGTGACAAAATAATAAAATAGGCTATTAAAACAATAATAAAAACAATCAGATTTAATCTTTTATATGGTGCATCTTAATTGTTCATATGGTTATGGATTGAAATATTAATAACATGAATTATACAAATAATCAGAAGTCTAATACATACATTATGATAAAAATGATATGCATCAAATAATAAATGTATCTTAGTAATATATTACTAAGATACATTTATTATATATATACATATATCAATATAATGACTGTACGATAATTGTGATAGTGTAATATAAAGTAATGTAATGAGATTGTAAAGGATAATATGAATTTGAAGATAGTTATTGATTGCTGAATGTATGAGGATCATTCCTTACATGATCCTTACATGGTAAGGAAGGTAAGGAATGATGCTTCCATCGTTCTTGATCCAATGATCTTTACGTGGTAAGGAATGATCCTTACATGGTAAGGAATGATCCTTCTGATCCTGGTCCACGGGAGGAAAGATCACCACTTTCCAAGGAGACAGACAAACACCAGACAAAGAAAGGGTGGTAAAAAAATGAAGTAGTTCACAAGTGAGAAAATGACGAAAGGCTATGATGATTTTAGCGGCTGCTACTGAAAGATGTTGTGGGCAAGCGGCGTGGAAGCGGGCCGTGGGGCCGTGGAACCGTGGAAGCGGGCCGCGTCTGTTGAAGTCTTATCCCGCCGAATCCGACATGAAAGAAATCATATTCGCGATGGCACAACAAAAGAACCGGAACCTGTGATGGCTGCTGCAGATAACCCCCAAATAAGGGGGGTAGAAAGAAGGGAAAGAAGCAGCCAATAAAAAGACTTTGCACATGCAGAGCGTTAAATGTGCAAGTGAAAAGCTGCTCGCATCTATCTGTGTGTCTATCTATCAATCATCGTCCCGGATCTGCGGCAGCCGACGATGCATTCCCTGCATTAGATGTATTTGTTGTGCCAATTTGAAAAGGCGGCGATAATCTGGGAGAGAGCGATAAGGAATACCATTTATTCCGCGCCACTTGGGAGCCTATTTCCCGGCCCGATCAGCCCCCATTCTCCGCGACACCTCCAGCAGCTCGCTGATAACGATTAGGCCATTTATTATCTTCACAAAGAACAAAGATTAGCCTGCACCGATGAAAAATTACCCCGGGATGGCTTATAATCAGTGGGACCCGAGGATCCTCACCGCTTTGGATTGCTTATTTAGCTGCGTTCCGCTTTATTAACCAGAGCGGCACGTGCGCGGCAAATAATAATAATAATAATAATAATATTAACAATAATAATAATATAATAATAGTGATAATAATAATAATAATAATAATAATAATAATATAAAGGCTGCCGGTATGCAGGCATTACAAAGCTATACTGGAAAAGAAAAGCTATGTAATGGTAAGAGTTTGTGGTGAAAGAACCAATTCCTCATGAATTGGTCATCATCGCTATTTTCACAAACATCAATGTTTGATATCTTGACCAAAAAAGTTCATATTCATCATTTGCCAGTGAACTATGGCCTTCTATTGTACTTCCTGAGCAAGTAGAAGAAAAATGCTGGGATGGAGGGTATGGGTGGCTCCAAATGGACCTGCTAAAACTGCCAACTGTGCCTCCAGCTGGTCTCTTCAACCAGCAGAACACTCAGGACACAAGGAGCCATTGGCGTTGCATTCAAAGACACCATGGCATTTTCAGTGTTTCTGGAAAGCCCTTCTCGTCATCAGTGATTTTTAAAAACTGTCAGTGAAGCGGTTCACGGCTCCTCAGAACGGACATCACCACAGCCAAAATCCTTGCCCTCTTTCTTTTTAATCCGCTATGCAGGATCATTTGCTTCAGAATTATTGTTGCACAAAATCCTAGAAATTGTCCCAAACTTAGGGCCAGGAGCAGAAGAATCCTGACTTCTGTAAACACCCGCATTATGCCCTGACAGGTGGCATTGTACTGGAGGGTAAACTCAAGTTGCATCGACGCGCGTGAGACGTGCGTGTGTGTCGGCTGCTGTGACTTCCCAGACGGATTCCAATGGAGGCGATGGGAAAGCATATGAGGCACGGCTACGGCCGCGTGACGTTCCACGTCTGGTGTGAATTTGGGCCAAACTGAGCGGTTTTAGTGAGCGGTGAGAAGACCAACTTCCTGTCTGTCTTTCTACTGATTTCAACCACCCATACACGCACAATAAAGAGCTTGTTGTGCTGTCGGCCATGTCTGTGAAGGCGCCGAGCTGCAGTTGGGTGACAAAGAGGAAGTATGGTTCCGAGGAGGCCCAGAGACGTGTTTGTTTTGGAACTGCAGTGCTGCTGCCGGGTTCGGGTTGAAATAAAGTTATAAAAGAGAGGTTGACTGGAGACTGCAAGGATGCTTGCCTCCGTCTGCCATCATAACAGAATGCAGGGGGCTTGCATGTGTTAGTTATGCTATAAAATGTTAGCTCTAATAATGAAATAAATACGGCAGTTGGCAGCCCTACTGATAATACAACAATTGTGTTTTTGTAAAAAATGATCCCATTGCTAAGAAGGACTGACATTTTTTAAATGATAGGCCAAAGCCACTTCCGTTTCTTTGCATAATAACAAGATTGTCACTGTGTTGAGATCTCTCTGTCTCTCCTTGGATCGTGTGAGGGGGGTAAAAAACCCACAGGGGATTGAATTAATGTCAAGGCCTAAAATGGATGTTTGTGGCTGATAAGGTTTTATCGCCAGCATCAAAAGGGCCCCACACAGCAAGCAAGCGTGCGTTGGCATTATCATGCTGATGAGCTGTAATGCTGCGTGCCACTCCTTCTAGTCCAGTCGCCATTTCCCCGACTGTCTTATTTTCTAAGAAGTCTCTGGGCATATGGAACGGCATTCATATTGGACATGGAGAACTGGAAGCCAAGTGGACAGCCTTTCATTTCATTTTCATTCCTCTTTGCTTTGCTTCCATCCCCGGGAGTGTGACAGTGAGCTGCACCTCCAGGCAAACATTGTGCAGTAATGTGCATTTCGAAATTGCACAACTTGTGCATAAAACACTAGCCGCAATCAGGTAAGTGGAGCGTACAAATGACCTAGAACTTTTATACTCAAAGTGGCACCAGTGCTACATGGTGGTGATATCGTTCAGTGAGAAGACTATACAGGACTACTGAACAAAGATTCACTGAGCTCCAACAAATAAGGCCTATCATGTGGCTGACACTTATGATACACCTAAATTCACAGGTACTCACCCACAGATGGAAGAGGAGTCAGCCTTTACCCTGGTGGCCAGGCTGCCTCCATCTTGGTCCGGCCGTGCTTCCGTTGCTCCCGAGGATGCTGGGTTCTCCCATCTATAGCGGTCCGAGAGTTGCCGCATCTGCATCATCCATACCGCCGGCCTGTTGTAAACCCAGAAACCACTTTGGGTCACACGCTAACTTGTATTCACCTCCCTGCGCGTTGTGAGGGCGCGGATCATAAAGTTGCCGCAGACGCACAGCACACGAAATTGAGGGTTTTCCACAAGTAACAAAATGTGTAATAAAAAAATATCAGCGACTAAGGGAATGATGAATCGCAAATTGCCCCCCCCCACCCCATGCAAAACTCAGTCTCAAAGGTTTGTTATGCTCACCTTTATTAAAGCTTATTGTATTGTGTAGGCCACAATTCTCCAAATTAAACAAAAATAGTCGCATTGGTTTGTGCTAGCTTTGTGCCTGCTGTCTCTTGTGTTACGTCCAGCGATTACATCATCAGCACCCCCACCCCCAAGCTCTGACTGACAGCAAAATACTTTCTTTCCCGCTGTTTGTGCAGTAAAAATACAAGAAGCAAAAAGCTTGGATAAAAGCAGTATAGAAGACAAAAAAGCACCAAGTGTGTGAACAACAACACAGCTTGATTAGTGGGAATGCTGCCACTGGTCAATCCATCCATCCATCCATCCGCAAAACATACATGCTACGTTAATTGGCCACTCCAAATTGTCCATAGGTATGAATGTGAGTGGGAATGGTTGTTTGTCTATATGTGCCCTGTGATTGGCTGGCCACCAGTCCAGGGTGTACCCCGCCTCTGGCCCAAAGACAGCTGGGATAGGCTCCAGCGTATCCAATCTGATCTAACGGAATAAGATCCCACTGATGCTGGCCTACATGCCTAACAATGGCAGTAAACCAATGGAGCTTGCATGTCCTTCCAGAGTTCATCTGCTGGGCAAAGCTCTTTTCTCCTTGTCTCTATATTCCTGTTGTCTCCCACTTATGGACTTTTTAAAAAGTTCAAGTCCCGAATGGTTTTTTCCTCCCGCCCTCTGATACAATGACGTCAGCAAACGGCGTCAAGCAGGCGGCAGTGGAAGTCCAGAGGCTGCACGCGCTCCCACTCCAATTATTGCCTGTCAATCACACCCAAGTAGGGAGGAGGACCCCCCCCCACACACACACGATGCAAAGTGCCATTTGATACACATTGGCTGAGAATGTGAAATATATGAGTTAGTTGTACTTTAAATGGCTGATAAATACATGCCCACTAAGACATACATCAAACCGGGCCAAAGTGCATTTCAATGAAGATTACATCTTCCAAAAAAATACCTTTTGCGTCCAGTCCAAATGCCCCGCCCCCGGCAGAGTAGCAGAGCCTCTCATTGGCTGAGACGAAGACCAGAGGTGACTCCGCCCACCGCTTTGACAATCGCGGTGGCTCGCTGTCAGCCCGCCACAATTACGTGTTGCTTCAAGTCCCGGAGGACGGAGTCTTTTCTCGACAAACATCCGGACAGAAGCAGCACAACCGCACACGGACGAGGAACCTGAAAAACGGAAGAGGATCCAGGACACATGAAGTTTAGTCCGAGTAAGTCGTGTGACTCCCGTGTCATGCACCGTTTTTATTTGTCTAACTTTGACATTTGCATGTGTTTCCTGCAGCTTTCCAAGTGGGCTCCGTGTGCAAGAGAATTTCATGTGGATGATAGTCGTCCCCTGCGAATGGCCATCTCTCGAAGGAGAAGGGTGTAAGAAAAAAAGAGAAAAAAGAGAGAAATTATCCGGCATCTCGCGTGTTGTCTGTGTTCGGATATAAAGATAAAGATAAAAAAAGAAATCAAATAGGATACAAGAGAGAGATGGATGTGGCGGCTGATCAGCCCCGCTGGATGCACCCCCACGCCGTGCTAAACGGACAGCACCCGGACTCGCACCATGCCAGCCTGGGCCACAACTACATGGAGCCCTCTGCACAGCTGCTGCCCCCGGACGAGGTGGACGTCTTCTTTAACCACCTGGACTCTCAGGGAAACCCGTACTACCACAACCCCGCCAGGGCCAGGGTGTCCTACAGCCAGGCTCACGGTAGGAAAAAAACAATGAGACTTTCATCGCCATGCAGCGCATAATGACCGCCATGAAATGAAATGTAGTATGTAGCCATTCACTTCAGTGAGGCATCAAACTTCAAGGGCCTGTTGTTCCCTCCACAGCTCGCCTGACGGGGCCTCAGGTGTGCCGGCCTCATCTCATCCACAGCCCGGGCATCCCGTGGCTGGAGGGCGGCAAGGCGGCTCTGTCCGCCCACCACCACCACCACCACAACGCGTGGGCGGTGAGCCCCTTCAGCAAGCCCGGTCTCCACCACCCGGGCTCCGCGTCCCCCGGAGGCCTGTCGGCGGTCTACCCGTGCGGCGGCACCTCAAACGCGGCCTCCGCGCCTTCCCTTACGCCGCCGTCCCACTCGAGCCCGCACCTGTACACCTTCCCCCCGACGCCGCCGAAGGACGTCTCGCCGGACCCGGGGGCCGCCTCGCCGAGAATGGACGAGAAGGAATCTATTAAATATCACGTTTCGCTGTCCGAGGGGATGAAGATGGAGGGTTCGAGTCCGATGAGAAGCAGCCTGGCCTCCGTGGGAGCTCACAGCGCGTCCACCCACCACCCCATACCGACGTACCCCACCTACTCGCTGCCTTCGGCCCACGACTACGGCGGCAGTCTGTTCCACCCGGGCAGCCTGCTCGGGGCTTCCGCCGGCTTCACCCCCAAGAGCAAAGGCAAGACTCGGTCCTGCACGGGTGAGTCCCCGCACGCAAATGCACGCAATTCATTGAACGTCTTTCTGCAGCTTTCATAATTTATGAGGACTATATTAATATTACCGTTAAACAGACGCACATCCCCAAATAAAGCCTTTCATTCTTTGTTACCCTAATTAGCATCAATACTGTAAACGTTATAAACGATGGGATTTAAAAAATTACGCCTAACAGGCCATAAAATCTATTTGAGATCGTCATAATTAAAGAGATTAATTTATGTTGGACTCTAAGTGCTGCCAGGATTTGGCAGTGTGATTTATGAAAATGTGTTAATTATGAAAATAAGAATAATAGTAAAAAAAAAAAGCAGGCGGCTGCATGGTGACACTGTTTCTTTTAAGTGGAATTACTTCTGAGTTGGCTGCAGCTCAACGTCCAAAAATGCATGCAAGATAATAACTTTATTCGAGATCAGGTACGCACAGCCTGAAAACCTAAAAAAAAAAAACAATATATATATATATATATATATATATATATATATATATATATATATATATATATATATATATATATATATATATATATATATATATACACATACATACACACACACACACACACGTGTGTGTATGTATGTATATTTCAGATGAATTATGATGTGACATCATTGTTGCATATTCTGTAAAAATGTATATTTTGTAACTGAGACTGAAGGTGCATTTGTGGCCTGCTGGTAAAAAGTAGGATGATGCCATTCGCTAGTGATGTGACGTGAATGTGTATTCTGGCCGTCAGAGGGCAGAGAGTGCGTGAACTGTGGCGCCACATCCACGCCTCTGTGGAGACGCGACAGCACGGGACACTACCTGTGCAACGCCTGCGGACTGTACCACAAGATGAACGGCCAGAACCGACCACTCATCAAGCCCAAACGCAGACTGGTGAGTCCACTGCACCCTGTGTGTGTGTGTGTGTGTGTGTGAGGGTGGTAAATATAAAGAGTGCACAGTTGGGGGGTAGAACACAATTCCAGGAAAGTTATATTTTCCCAAAGAGTTTCCAGGAATTGTGTGTCGGGCTCACCTCTTGCTCCTCCAGCTCAAGATGTCAGCCGAGCGGGGGCACGGTGCTTGTTGCTGCTATCATTATTGCTGCCTCCCCTGATAACCGTCACTGATAGCGTCCCTCCGACTGATGCCTCGCTGATAAAACGCAGAGGATTTCACACGACAAGCCACTTTCAAAATGTCATCTGTGGTTTTCAGAGAAGATGGCTTTAGTGGGCCTGCTACAACACAGAGCAAACAATTGAAAACAATCATGCTTCAAAGATTCAACTTGTATCCAAAAGGCTTGAAATAAGTGGTATGATGCAACGGCCAAACTAACAAAGTGGACTGTAGCAACATACTACCTACAAAAATACCTAAACCTACAAAAATACTAAAGTGAGAATGACCAATGCAGTGGTAGGGTTTACTTAGCCTTAAGTATATTCCGCCTAAGTCTAGAGGGAGCGTAGGAAAACAAGCCTGCGATTGATGCAGAATCTACGAGCGTTTGACTTCAACACATTTCAGCAATAATAGCGCATGGGGCCATACATCACAGCCGCTTTCCGTATGGCTCGCCACTGACTCTTGTGTTGGGTGGCAGCAGCCTTTCAGTTGTTTCCTATCCGGATATCTGACCGGTCCAGATAAAGCGGCGGGCCCGGCGTCTGTTTCCTCCCGCGACCTCCTAAATAGACTTAGACCTCATTTTTCCAGTGGTCAAGCTCTCTGGTGTCGACGGCGCAGAGACGCACAAAAAGAACAAGCAGAGAAAGGGGATTAGTAAAGTTGTGGAAACACTATGAGGGCTTCTGTGGAACACATGGCATGCATATATTCCTGTTTCAAATTCATGTGCTTTTGTGGAGTTTAGTAAAAAAAAATAAAATTAAAAAAAAGCATGAATGCAAAAATTCTAGTAAAAGATCCTTTATATGACAGGTGTCAAACGCACATCTTGGGGACCAGACTTGGCCCGCTGCCTGGAAATACAGTATATATAAGCAGAATGTTATTCAATTATTTGAGTAATAATTTTTTATACATATACACTTTTTACTACTATTTATATTTAAAAATACTTTTCAAAAATCCTTGCATGCAATTTGAGTTTCAGATGTTTTTGTTGTCAAACGCCGTTGAAATGAAATGATTGTATACACAATAGCTTGACTTCTTTCACCGTAAGTTTGTTAGTAAAACAATACAAAATGAAAAGGATAAGGATCAAATGGGGGGATTAGGTATGGGGTTTCACAAGCGGCCCTCTGAGGGTAACCGTAACATCAAACCTGGCCCACGGTGAAAATGCCCCTGCTCTTCTGCAAAAAAAATGCTAGTAAAAGATCCAGGAATCCTTGGCTGTTTTAAGGCATCTGGGGCAGAAACGCTGGTCTTCTGTACATGCCAGGAGGGGCACTCGGCTCGCTAGGCATCTGCTTCAAAAACACTCTGGTCTCCCCCAAGTTTTGAAGTGAACACGCGGGCTGGTGTACGCTTTCATACAGCAGATACTCACTTCCTGCGTATGCCCGAACGTCGCCATTAAGATTCATACTGTACATTCATTCACGCCGTGGACAGGAAGGGGAACAGAAACAGACACACATTAAAGTTGAACCATTTTCCCTTGGTCCTGGCCTGTCAGTCCTTGACCAAGTTTGATCGACATCTATCAGGCGGTTGTGGCACGGTCCTGCTAATGACGTGTGATGAAATGATAGCATGCTAGGTGGTGCTCAGCAAGCATTTCAAATGTCACAGGAACAATGGCTGCATATGTTCAAACATGTTAAAAAGGAGTCTCTTCCTTTGGTCAAGTTGCATGAAGCAACAAATAACCTGCTACCAAAATATGGAACAATTATTCTCAACATGAGGGGAGAAATATTATATTTGGAAAAAATTGGACTTAAAACATGTACATATGTATATGTGCAAACAACCCATAAAACCTCAAATCTGAATGAACTTGAAATAAAGACCATACTGAATTGGTTCATTCATTCCATGGTCATTTTAGGTGGGTATTTTGCACGGTGATATTTTGAGAGTTTGACATGAGTGCTGATAAATAGATGAATAGATTCCAGTCTGTACTAGGGCCGGGTGATGTATGGATATTTCTGTTAAGCAGGATATGAAAACCAAGCATATGGTTATAGACTGGATTGGATGCGGAGGTCTCATGTTTCGAGTGCAAGCTAGTTACATCAGCTCCGTATCTTCTGTGGTGTTTTTAGTGTTTTTTTTTATTTATGACCTTATTGTTTTGGTGCCATTAGGACCCCCTTAAGCAAGTGTGCAGCTATGGATGTTCATCTTGTTATGTAGCTTGCCTCTTGCACCATTGTTTACCCTCGGGAGCAGCTGTTAGCTTTGAGCACCCCTTCGCTGCGCCGGGCGATGGGGGATCCCGAGGAGATACGGAGAAGGAGAGGCTGCACAGCGGGAGTGAAGAGAGAAAAAGATGGTGTAAAGGTTGCTGTATAAAGAACGTGAGATGAAGCGCGAACGGCACTAACCCGGCTGATTGCACTGAAGATTGAATTATATTTGACTTCTTCTATATTTATTTAAATATACTTATCTCCTTCAGCTCCTTTTCTGTAAGCTTGTTTACATTTTAATAAAACTTTGCACGCATACTTGGCTTTGACTTTTGTCTAAATTCAGTTTGCCCACTCACACAGACAGAAACGCAATCTTCAAGACAAGATGCGCTTAATGCACAAAATAATCACCAAAGGTACTTATTTGTTTATACCATGCACAACTTCATGCTGGGTCTCCTTTCTGCCCTGTGAGGCATTCAGGCACACTTGTAATTGCGTTAGGCACTAATTGTTTAGAGTTTTTATTGACGTACCTCCATGACCGTTTGTGTAGTCCTGCGCTTCCCCCACGTTGGCAACCTAGGCAGTTGTCAATGGTGTTTACTGTGGCTCATCCTGCAAGCCACAATAAATATTCTCTTAGTAAAAAAACAAAGCAAAGTGCAAATAAATGCATTCAAGTTTCCCAAGAAGGTCAGAAATGATGAAACATAAATCCTGACAAAACATTCATAATGTTGTGTTATTATTTTCCACAGAGACTTAGAGCCACATAAAAAAAAGAATTGGAGTTTTTGGGAAAAAAAGTCATTTTCCACAAAGCTGCCTTCCGCATTGTTGTTAGCGAGTGAGACGTTAACTGGTCAATCACATCTCCACGTTTGGGGACCGTCCATGGGAGTAATACGTGCAGCAAAATGTGGAAGTGTTTTTGCATGCGTGAGCTCTAATGGACTGATGTCTCTTTGCAGTCGGCAGCCAGACGAGCAGGCACCTGTTGCGCTAACTGTCAGACGACCACCACCACGCTCTGGCGACGCAATGCTAACGGAGACCCAGTGTGCAACGCCTGCGGCCTCTATTACAAACTGCATAATGTAAGTCTCACACTGCTGATGGCCAGGTTGGGTCCGCACAAAGCCGACAGGGTCCAGTAGTCGGGGAGCGAGCAGGGAAGGTTTCACTGATTGTTGAGGCCAAAGAGGCGGGAGAGAGGGGAGTGAGAGTCGTTTGACCCGCGTGCACAGAGCTTGCACTGGAGGCTGCTCTTTGCCTTTGTGCTGTATTGTTTCCATGGTTATCCCCCTGAGAGCCACAATGGTGAGACTGTTATTGAGTGGAACCACAGGGCCGGCATCCATAGGAAGAGCGTTGAGACAGCCACTAGGATGCATTTCTTAAAGTCTGTATAACACAGTTGGGTCGTGTCATTGACTCCTTAGCCCATGAGCTAAATACACAACAACGTTGGTAATTGTGTATTTGAGGGATGGGTGACAGGAACCATACTTCTATAAGCTACTACCAGGCCTCGACTCACTTAAACCCAAAGGGTACCAGGTTTGGGTTCCTAAATGCCAGGCTCCGTGGAGTGTCACGGCATCGCTGCCAAGGACATTCAATTCACAATTGAAGACGAACAAGCCAGGGGGAGGGGCCAATGTAAAGTTAACAACGCTGTCATTTTTAAGTATATGGCTAAGAATCTCGCTGTGCAGAAACGTAAACAGTGGCGGTGCCGTATTTTAACACCAAAACTTCACTTTTGTATTCACAAAGGAATAAAAATAGCGTCGGTAGATTGAATAAAACCTTTTGTGAGAAAGTAAACATCTTCCATCATGCTTTATTTAGTCAAATGAGACTGGAACAACCATTTCATCAAGCAGTAACCATCATTTCTATATTCTAAGCCCCTACTTCTTTCTGCATCTTATACAATGCTGTGGCTAATTTATGATCATGTTGTAATCTTGTGACATTGTTAAACTCATATTGGTACATGTTTGTATCTTTCTTTGGTATAACTTTTGGGTGTTAAATTGCTGTGTGATGGGTTAATGTTTGTAAGATGACGTCGTAAGTGAGGCTGTTTGAGTAATGACCTCCTGCAATTTCCGAAGCGTTGAAGGGCTCGTTATGAGTTTTCTCATAGCTCATGATTGGCTACTAACAAATAAAGACCGCGGTGCACATCACAATATGGTGGACATGCATAGGTGCGGGTTAAACAACGGTGCATCTTATACACCGGACATTATGGTACAAACAATCATTACGTACATACATAGAAACACACTACTTTTTAAAATTTACCAGACACATTAGGTGTATTTGTACCAAAGATCGGTATCGGATCGGTACTACCGATACCAGCCTTAATTTGGATGGGACTGTAGTGCCTATTCAGAAGCTTCATGTGTGTCCATGCTGTGTTGAACCTCATGTCTCCTAACTAACATTCTAACATTCTTTTCAAACAAACACGGGAACCACTGCAAAAGGCTTGGAGAGTCCACTGTTTCAATGATTTCAGTGTAGGCCAACACATGCTGGCGCCACTTTTATTTGTTGAATTTTGTTGTTGTAAGAGCTAACATTAAGAGGAAACTCTTTCTTCTTCTATAGTTTGGTGTATCTCCCAAGGTTCCATCTGCGCCGCATGTACCGGAGGTGTGCCTTTACACCCAGTGACCCCTTCCGTTCTTTATGAAACTATTTCTTTTCAACCCGCCGAAACAGAAATCCCAGCAATGTTCCCATGTGGACAGGGCCTAAGAAAATAATCAGTAGTCCATTAGTCGCAGCCCTGATAGCAACATAATGACTTTTGCAGAGAAAAACTTTTGTCAGCATTTTTAAGGCGGTCACTAACAGAACCTACCCCTGCCCTCACAGGTGAACCGACCCCTGACCATGAAAAAAGAGGGAATACAAACGAGAAACAGGAAAATGTCCAGCAAGACCAAAAAGATGAAGCGGGGCAGCGAGAGCTACGAGGAGTACACCAAAAGTCTTCATGACAAGAACTCTACCTTCAGCTCCTTGGCGGGACACATGTCCATGGGACACTTGCCGCCTTTCAGCCATGCTGGACACATGCTGCCCACGCCCACCCCAATACACCCGTCCTTTGGCCACCACTCCAACATGGTGACAGCCATGGGCTAGACCACACCACTACGCAAAGACTTGAATTGTGGATTTTCTGATTGATTATGCAAACGGTATGGAGCAACTGTAGGTACCTAACTCTGGCTGGTGGACCCTACACACACACACGATGATATCATTGCACCTCACAGTTTTAGTCCACCAGACTTGCCGGCATGACTGCATCCAGGTTTATTTTGCCCTGGCACATTTTCCTTACCTGTGAATATTGTATAGAAGGGGACAAAGTCACCCCCACCGGTCTCCCCAAACCACAATCCAATGAAAATATGCTGGGATTTTTTTCCCCTCACAAAAATGTAAAAAGAAAGAAAACCGCTTTATGATTTGTAATTTGAGACTGTTACTTGTAATTATTGTTATTGAGATAATTTATTTTCCACTGCTTTATCACCGTGATCCTAATCCAAATGCTGCCGTCCCAGTTATGACAATATTATTTAGCAACAAGCGCTTTCTTCTGAGCTGCTCATCCTTTATACTCATACGAAATAAAGAAATCACGTTCACACAATCACGTCCGCTCCTTCTGCCCCACACTAACACTTCACCAGTCCTCGTACGTAAAAGTGTGATTTTCTATGCTAGGGGCATAACACTCAATCCCCCTGGGGGCTAAAACCCAAAACCGACGTTAGAAGGTCCGGGGCTGAACAAGACCAGAGTCTGGATGGAGTGAAAATAACCTCATTGGTGTCCAGCTTGAAATGTCTACTCTCCCCGGGGGCTGCCAATGTGTCCTGACTGCTGATTGGGTGAGCCAGACGTAGGGCTGTGGCTATACGTCTGCGGCTGTTTTGGCGTGGTGGTTGGTTTCAATAAAAGTGATTTATGATCAGCATGCTTTGTTGTAGCTAAAACTTTTATTCGACATTTTGAATGGGCCTGTCCTTGCCATCACCCCAGGTACGGCACCAGTGTTCTTGCAGGTTATCACAACCTCAACACTGGGATCAATTTGCCCAATTTAGTATGCTAATGTTAGCATGCTAGCAATGCTAACATGCTAAGGTTACCATCTAGCATGATAGTGTGTACCTATGAAAATGGCAAAAATGCTATTGTGCTTTTGTTGGCATTGCTAGCATGCTAACATAAGTGTGCTACCACCAAGCATGATAGCGTTAAGTGTCTACTTAATTTCATATTCACGAACACTGCAAGAAAATCTAAAGTGAAGCAGATCATTCCGGTTTTGCCCACTACTAGTGCATAGGTTATATTTCTGAGGGTGTTAATCTGTGTTCAAAGTTCAAAAGTTCTAAATAAATTTGGATAACATTTTCAGGATTTGTCAGAAATTGGATATGAAAGAACTAATTACATTTTGGGGGTGATGCGGATGACTCTCTGGATCCAAGATTTTTTTTTAAAAAAAGGACCATTTTTGACATTTGTGCATTAAAAAAAAAAAATTAAACAGGACAAGTTTGCGACAGCATCTCTGTGTGGAGTTTGCATGTTCTCCCCGTGCATGCGTGGCTTTTCTCCAGGCACTCCACTTTCCTCCCACATTCCAAAAACATGCATGTTAGCTTGATTGGAGAGTGTAAATTGTCCATAGGTATGAATGTGAGTGTGAATGGTTGTTTGTCTATATGTGCCCTGTGATTGGCTGGCCACCAGTCCAGGGTGTACCCCGCCTCTCGCCCAAAGACAGCTGGGATAGGCTCCAGCATACCCGCAACCCTTGTGATGATATGCGGCATAGAAAGGGGCTGCATGTTTCCAACAGGCTCTAAAAGATATCACTGACTGATCCAAAACCAGGCCACACAGCGAGGAGACCGAGGTCTGCACTGCAGTGCTTCTGTCATTATTCAAAGTTGACGTCGGCATGTGAAAAATGGGTCCGCTGTACTGTCAAAAACAGCATCATAACCGCCGTCTAGTTACACAGTATTCAAATGTTCAGTGCAAAGTAAGCTTCAAAATAAAGCCTGGCAGTATTAGCCTGGATTATTCCATCAACAACGAACAAATTAAGCCATTTCATTGATTTTCACATTTACTGCTGTTGCAGTCTAGACATGCAACAACATGACTCCACCAGGCAGAATAAAATATGGCATGAAAAATGAGAATCTAAAAATGCAAGTGGAAGTACAACATACAACATGGACAAGCCTATTTCAGACGTCACTTCCACGAGGACTTCAGCTGTTCTCTGGATAGCATTATCATGGTGGGCTTTTTATTCCACATAATCTTAGGTTGCTCAGTCAATTCCTAATGATTAATGATGATTATCATTAAATAAATACAATGAAATTATGTAACGGCAGTAAGAAGAGAAGAAAGTGTATAAAAATAATCCAAGCACAAACAAAACAAGATTATTGTAAATCTGTGCTGTCCACACTTACTGTGTATTCATGTTGTTTACCAAAACCATTAGTATTTGTGTAATTAGGTTTGAATGTATGGTATGGTTTGTTGATTTTATTTACCAAGGAATTTTGTAGTCCTTGCAAACATGGAAAGTGAAATTTGAACTCGGGGGCACGGAGAAAGAAAAATACAATAAACAAGATAGAAAAAGAGAATAAAGCAAACCATAATTATACATGAAAAAAATAAACATAACATTTGCAACTGCACAAAGTCACACTGGAGCTTGTTCAAAAAAAATATATGACTAAGCTGCAGAGTCTTAGAATTAATTTTTATTGTAACACTTTTTTGCTCTTTTTTCCCCACATTTTTCTTTTCTTGTTTAATTGTATTTTGAGAATATGCTGCAGTGTACTTAAAAAAAAAAAAAAAAAAATGAGCTGGAGGCCATACATGTCCCTTGGGCCACACTTTAGACACCCCCGACATAAACAGCCAAGTTTTACTGAACCAGCGCTGTAATGTCGTGATATGACACGGGTCAACCTCAGTGCAGCACGCCATCCCTTCTCAGTGTGTCCCTGACATTTGACCCTGGAAGCACTTACTCCATCTTTCTTCTGGGCCCACCTCCACTGCCCTTGGAATTAGTTACAGACACTTTAAAAATGTCACATCCTCCCTGTGAGTGCGAGCAAGCAATGGAAGGAGGTACTTCCCATAAAGATGTAGCAAGAGGTGAAAGGGTGACTTTGGGAATGGGTGGCCACTGTAAATCAGCTCACAAGCAAACGTAGCTCCATTGCGGACACATCCTCCCTGCTCACGGCATTTGTTGTTCTAGCTAACTCAATTACTGGACTCCAAAACAACGCCAGCATGAGCTTGGAGGAGTGACGGAGCAGAAATCCAGCCAGAAAGATATAAGAGATGAAAGAGGAGCAAAATATTCAAACCACGACAAGAAGGCTGAAGAGCTAGGATAGCAAGCTACCAAGCTAACTAGTTAGCCTCTCCAGTTGACTGAGTGTAAACTGAAAGGGGACCTATGATGCTTTTTCCCCTTTTCTGGCCTATAACTGTAGTTAGAATGTTGTATTCCGATGTTAAATCATGCCAAAGTTTCCCATCATTTGGAAGTGAGCCCTGTAAGAAGTTTGGCATGGCTCAATACGCTTCGTTCCAGAGGGCGTTGCAAAGCTTCCTTATATGGTTGTGGCTGTAGGCGATATGCTCTCTGCCCTCCCCCAAGCTTTGCTTCTCTGTTTAGAAGGGTAGTTATTGTAGTTGGTGCAAGAGAAAAAGAGAAAGAATATTTTCATCTGTCAAAGGCATTTCAAACTGGACCGTGACCAAACTTGCTGAAGCCAAAAGCAGTGGGCTCTCGCCAGGACAGGTGCATTAATGCCGACCACGCTGTGTGTCCTGCATGCATTGTGAAAGCTAATGTCATCTAACGTCATGTCTCACATTACTGATGCCTAGTGACGTGCAAAAATACTACGTATAACTTGTCTTTCTAAATTTCTGGACTAGTAATCACAACCACAAAACAGCTACTATTTATTAAGGAGATCTAGCGAGGGCGCGATATAGTAAGGTACGACTACTCTTAATCGATATGATGGAGTAGTACACTGTCAAAATTCACACACTCAGGATCTAAGTACATAGTGTGCACAACACCGGCCAAAGTATTCAATCTGAGCCACAGCATGGGTCTTCATAGACAGGACTGGACCCACCAGTCTCAGGGCACGTCCGCACAATCCAGTGAGATCCCATATAACAGCTGAAGGTCTGAGCCTTGTTGTCTTTGGAAAGGCAGACTGTTGATACTGTTCTTGATGGGGATCCCAGTAGACTGCAGGTGTACCCAACCGTGTGGTTGACAAGTATGAAGCCCAGAGAACCCTTGAGCAGACATAAAAGCTCCTCAGAAAAGTGAGAATGAAGGAATTCACACCTGCGCACAGTAAAAAAGGTAGAAGTTGACATGCTGCATTCCCACTCAAAAGTGGGACACTCCCCAGCCACTGACAAGTCCTTTTCAGACTGCCTTTCTTCACCTGTCTGGGCCAGACAAATTCATCCCTCTTGTCTCCCAACAATCGCCTCTTTTCTCCCGCCGCATGCACTCCTGACAGGAGGAGGGAGGGTCTCACAGGGAGGAGGAAGGCAGAGTTGCACTGGGCCAATGTCGCAGCCCCAGGGACTGGGCGTCTTGGCCCAGGCTATCTTATAACACTGCTGACAAAAAGCCCAAGGCTCAGCCTTCGGGAAATCTGAGAGGTGGGCTATCTAGGCCAACAAAGACGGAAGTAGGGACAACGCATCTTGGATACGCTGGCCCATACAGTATCTCACTCGAGTCAGCACCTCCCTCACATTCTAGCAACCGTTTGTATTATAGTACGTCTTTACAATACACGGTACCATAGAAATTGTACCACTTCAGATTGGTCAGTGTACAGCGTCTTTAGTGGTATACATTTACTACACAGAAAATGACTCAACATATTATTACTGATAAAATTGCAAGATATTGGTCTTGCACAGTGGAGGAAACATACATTCCTAAATGTAGAGTGACATTGTGAAGCAGAAACTGGGCCACAGCCCAAACCCACCCCAATGATGGCAAGCGCCTTCCTGTGGAAGCTGAAGGTGAAGACGACAGAGCGGCCAAGTATGTCTCCTCCACATCTGAACCCAATGGAGCACCTGTGGGGCATCATCAAGCAGAGGAAGAGGAGCAAGGTGGAGCAGTGAATGGCGTTCAAAGTATTTGCACACTTGCATACTTGACGTTACTTAAAGGGGAACCGCAGTTTCATTACAATCCTATGTGAAACATGAACAGATACGCCCTTTTCTGTGCATTCTGGCATGACAAAACAAGTTAATATAAGACAGCTAACTAAAAGATGTCACAGATGTTATCTTCGCTTAAAAATAATATTTATATATTGAAAATATTAAAGTTTCGTTTTATTATCTGTCAAGAAATATCCTGAGACATCCACTGATTGAATATCTACTATGCACTACTGACGTACTTTTTCTTTTTAGTGATCTAATAAAGAAAACTGTCACTATTTCTTTTTGGTGGCAGACCAGTGATAGGTCCATGCAATCATCATATAACTTTGCGTTGTTTTCTGCATTTAAAACTATAATTATTCACTATAAAATCAGATGAATTGGATTTACATGATTTCCTTGGGAACGGTTACCTGGGTTTTTGAATTGACAGGCTGGCATACACTCACGTATACGTAGCTCTGGATTTGCATACAAATCCAAAAGGCGTGTGTTTATTTATTTTTTGGTAAAAAGACAAGAAAGGCAAAGGTGACCTGGCAAATGTGACATGCTGGCTAGTGACACGCTCCTTTTTAATTTGAGCTGATTGCCTTTGTGACAAGCGCACAACTTTATCACCCCGCACCATCAAGCAGCTTTTCATTTCCTCTCCCTTTTATTACTTTTCTTTTATCATTTAATTTTCTAATATAATGTGCCAGCGGCCCCCTCAACCACTGCAGACAGATACCTTGTTATTCTCACTCCATAGATCAGGCCTTTTGTTGGTGAAATCACCGTTTTATGACATCTGATCATAAACGGCATACAAGCCATCTCCTATTGCTTCACACAAGGAAAAGGAAGAAGCTCTGAGAAAGACGAGACACAAAGTCGACAACTTTCACACACTGAGGTGGGGCGAGGGACGGAAATCGGGCCAAAGGAAACTGGAGACATGGACGAGAGCACTGAGGAGAAAGAGCGGCAATAAAAGAAAAGAGACACGGATCCTCCTCACCTGTAGCCTCCGCCGCTGCTGTACACTATCCATCGGAAGCCCCTCCCCCTTCATCTGCACCCACCAGCTTCGTCACATCTTTCATTTCAGGGGGGTATTGTGCCCGCGACCACAACACCCTGTTGTATTGTCCTTTTAACGGCGGCGATATAATGAGGCTGTTTTGTCACCTACAGAAGAGAGGTTGTGTGCAGACACAAATCACTGCAGGCCTTCACGGCGACGACCAGTCAAGGAACCGGCACACAATGTCTTTCCTAAACAGTTTGACCCCATTAAACGTCTCTCTCTCTTTCGCTCTCTTTCTCTCTCACACACACACACACACACCTACCTACATGGCCTCACATATTTGACGCTGAATGAGGCAATGTGAGAATAATGGAAGCAATTCAGCACTATGCCTGACTTCAAAGTCTTATTTCTGGGCATGAAGTGCAGAATATTTGGAGCACAGATTCATTTGTAGGGAAAACAATAGCATGGAAAAGCCTGCACAATAATTTAGTCAGATTACAGTACCCAACAAGAGTACAACCCTCATACATTTCAGTATCCATTCATATTACAGTACGCTATACTGTAGCTGCTCTAGGGATAGCACTAGTAAGCGTAAAATGCACAGCTTGTATAGCAGTATAGAAATTCTTCCAATAACAAGAAAATGACTTTTGAGGTATAAATGATCAGTCAAGATGAAAAAAGCAGAGTTGATGAAGTAAGCATGTTAAAATGGCAATAAAGACCAGTGAAAGTTGGCGTAACCTCTTACGGAGCGTGAAGAATCCGTACCGCGATATATATATAAAAAAAAATCACCCAACCCTTCTCTTGACATTTCAGTTCCAATGTTAAAAACTCTTGAGAAATTAAAGTTGCTTTTGATACGGTGTACTGGCATTATTTTGCCATATATTATCACTACATTCATGAAAAAAATGGTCTCCAAATCACGTAGACCAGTGGTTCCCAAACTTTTCACAGTGCGTACCCCTGCAGACATTTGACCTGAAGCCATATCTCACTGCATCTGGAATAATGCTAATCAGCGTGACAGGGAATACTCTATAGTAGTGGAGATTAGATTGGAGACAAAAACACTCACCTAGCAGGTTCCCAAATATTCTCTAACAGGAAGTCAAGTTGGAGTCCGCCCACACACACGAAGGATGCCTGGACACAGGACAGACAATGCCTACTTTATCCCTTGTCCATTCAATATACTCTATGGCAGTGCTATCTCACACAGAATGATCCACAATGACCCGTTACCAATCACCCGGCAACCTGTGTTGTTATTAAACCCTCTGAGTTGTTTATTAGCAGGGTTATGTCAAACCTACCTGAATTACCCAGGAACACCCACTTCAGGTGGAATGGCATTGGCCTGCTACATCTAACCCTCAAGTTATATCTTGTTTTAAAGACCAAAACCTCCTAAGCACATATATTGAACACGCATACTCTGATGAAACACACATAAAAAAAGCAACAGACCTAGCTAGCTTAACAAGGCTAGCTCAAAACTAGTTTAACAAGGCTAACTAGAACATGTTAGCTTAACAAGGCAAACTCTACTAACAGCTAAACGCTACATGCTCCTTCTAAAACAACACTGAAAGTCTGTATGTTATTTAAAATAACAATTAGTCTTACCGTTCAATGTCTTCTTCAGAAACATCCATTCAACTGCGCCGCCTCCATGACGTTTCAAAGTATCTTCGTCGGTGTTAAAAAGTTACATTTTCCCGCTACAAAGCAACCAAACCTGGACGCAACTCCTTAAACCCCCGTGATTGGCTTACAGGAGTTGGTCAACGCCTCTAATGAGCTCGCCTCATAATTTGAGATCTGATTGGTCAAACAAGATGTCAATCAGCTAAGATGCTTCAAAACAACCACATTACCAGAGTTAAAAATAAAACACACACATCTTAGATTACAACGAAAGCAAAAGGAAGTAGGCCAGCATAAAGGGTGTTTATTTAATATTAAATATTGTTTTAATACAAAAAATAAACAGTATGCAAAAAGAAAACCTGATACATCCATAAATCTAGAATTGTATTTATAATCTAATGTCTTTTTTTAATCGTCAATGGCGCCACCCCAACACTCACTTCTATTGAAAATGGGGAATGTGTAGCCATGGTAAATTTGTATAGGAACAAAGTAAAGCAAATCAATTGAGATGAAGTGACTGCTTATGAAAAAATACATTCAAAAATATTGAAATACTAAATATCCTCAATCTCAATATAATCAAAATTATAATTATTATATAATTATAATTATTCTGAACATTTTTTTTTAGAATTATTCCAATTTATTTGGGCTTTTAAAATGGATGGATGGGCAACACAACAGAAAAGCGCATTGACTTGATTGAATTTCATACGGAGGTATGGTGTCCATCCCAACTAGCAAAAAGTGTGCCAGACTGAGATGTCAGAAATACATCCATCATGCTTCACTCTGTCATGACTGCCGAGATGACTGCCGAGATGACTGTCGAGATGACTGTCGAGATGACTGCAGGGCCAACGTTGACGGGAGACAAAGAAGGCCTTTATGTTCTTGTGCTTCTTTGCAAACTTGTGTGTTTCTGCGAGCGGCACGTGCACAGATTAATACGCCATTGTGAACGGTGGCGGCGGTGGGGGGCAACAGGGGATCATGTGACAAGAGTCAGACTGAACCCGGCGCCTACACGCTTCTCAGGGGTCACGCCGGGGTTATTATGTGGTTAATGCCCACACACACACACACACACACACACACACACACAAGCAGCATACGGCAGACCACATTATTAATTTCCACATAACCGCAAGTGTATTGTGTGTGCATAATAATAACAATTGTCATGACTGTGTGTCCGTGAGCGTGTGTGTAACAATGCACTTTGCCTACCTTCTTCCCGGGTAACCTGAGCGTTCTGTCCTTTCTCCCGACCATTAATGACATCAACACAGTTTGGACATCATGGGAAGGAGACGTCAGGGACCGCCATGGACGAATGAGACGGAAGCGCCATTATGAGGTATTATGAAGACAAGTGGAGGAAGTAAGGGAGAGGCTCTAGATCGGGTTTCCGTGTGTTTTCATGACCCGTTCCCATTACAGTAATGCCCACTTAACTGGAGCATAAAAGGCCCGCCATACGCACAATAAACACCATTACACAACAAATTAGTACCAGTATGAGATGTTAAATGTACTGGGCGTGCGTTACCTAAGCTACCCCCCACCCCAACTGGTCCTGGCGCCTCTCTCCCCACACACACGCACACACGCAGTAACTTCATTACCTCCCTCATTCCTCTTAGCGAGCGCAGCCAATTGAAACCTAATTACCACACCAGCGCCAAATTAAAAGCTTTTCCTCTCAATGACTGCAATCCATCTCCTGACAAATGAACAGCGCCGCTTGGAGTGTGTTAGAGCATCTTCCCCCGCACAGGAACATCTTTATCAAGGCTTCCTTTGAAACGCATTCTTGTTCCGATCATCACATTCAAATAGCTGCAAAAGAAGGAAAAACACCACTTTTATTCTACAATTCTTTACATACAATATAATACACTCCTAGCACGTGAAGAATGTGAATAAAAGGACATTTTGCACTGTTGTATCTTAAGGAGGGCCGCACGGTGGATGAGTGGTTAGCATGTACGCCTCACAGTCAGGAGATGGGAAGATCTGGGTTGGAATCTCCACTTGGGCATCTCTGTGTGGAGTTTGCATGCGTGGGTTTTCCTCCCACATTCCAAAAACATGCTAGGTTAATTAGCCACTCCAAATTGTCCATAGGTATGAATGTGAGTGTGAATGGTTGTTTGTCTATATGTGCCCTGTGATTGGCTGGCCACCAGTCCAGGGTGGACCCGGCCTCTCACCTGAAGACAGCTGTGATAGGCTCCAGCATCGTCATCCTTCAACGGAACAATGGAGGTTCATGTGGTGCGGGGGCGTCAAACGGTGGAGGGGGGTGAAGGCCCTGGTCCAACACTTGACCAAGGACTTCTTCCAGAGGAATAAGCTGACTCTTTTGGACCATCCTGCGTCTTCCCCTCATCTAAATCCAATGGAGAAGATTTAGGGATGGATTTAGAAAAAAATGTGTATTGTGTACAGTTAGAATACTTAGCGAGTACAAGTAAAGGTGAGCAGGCTACAAGGTTAGCTTCCTCTGGTTGTGCCTGAACAAAGACAAAGCTCACATCGGATTGATGAATATGATTATCATTGTGGCCGTACAACACTCAGTAGAACGTATAATATAGTTCTAGTTATGATGCTGGTCCAAAGCGCTCAACTGTTGCAAACATCAGTAAGGTTAAAGATATGGGAACACTGACAAATGCTGGGGGGGTTATGGAGTCTGGGCGCTGTTACAAGGAGGAAATATGAAAAAAGCAGAGCTGGGCTGAGCTGTTCCAGGATGAGAATACTGCAGACGCATGGATACATCATATCGTCATTCCCAGACGTGATCATTGGACCAGAATCCAGGTGCCTTCCGGTAACCACGCCATGAGCCTAATGTGTCATTCCCATCGGCCGTACAGCCGTAATTGCACTTGGTAATTAATAATGGCAGGTATCCGTTACATATCAGATGCTTAATCCAATGATGTCGTCCTTGCAGAGATAATGGAGGCCAGGCATCAAGGTTATCAGGATGGCGCAGGGACATCACCAGTTCTCCTCTTGTCTCTTTCTCCATGATGGTTTTTTCTACGGTCCAGCATGCTAATACATGCTAAGTGTGCTCTCCGCCCGGAAACAAATGCTTATCACACGGAGGGCAAAGTGCTCTTCATTTGAAAGTCTTTATCACCGGTCGGTCGCGGCCAAACAGATTTGGATTGACGATTGGTCAGAGCTGGGCAGCTGAGCTGGGCAGGTACTAATAGCATTAGGGTCCTTCTGGCTCCGCCTCTGCCTGTCTATCTTAATCCACTTACACGGCATCACACAGACCCGGCAGGACGGCACGGGACCTTCCACAGCACCGTCATCCATGTCATCATGGCAGGTGACGCCTCCTGCCACAAAGACAATCTTTGACCGGCAACTTGGCACGGATCCTTAAAGGCAGCAGTGTGCTCATGCTGTTATAGAAGATCTTTGACTGGCATTTTGGTGGCAGGTCCTTAAAAGCAGCAGAGCATGCCCGCCTGATCTTTGACTGGCGTTCCTAAATAAACGGCAGATGACTTCCATCGGATTTTGGAGCAGGACCCTTAAAAAAAGCAGAGTACACTTGCCTGTCATGTAGAGGATCTTTGCTGGGTCATTTTGCAGTGGATCCTTAAAAACAGCAACAGTCATGTTGTATAGAGGATCTTTGACTGGCATTTGTTGCAGATCCTGAGAAACAGCAAAGCACACCTGGTTGTCACATAGAGGATCTTTGACTGGTATTTTTTTTACTCTGCAAAAGCACATTTGTCACATTGAGATCTCTGTTATTCAAAACAGTGAGTGCTCTTGCCATGTTGATGATCTTTGACGAGCATTTCTGCAGTACGTATAAAGAACTGCTAATGTCATATAGAGGATCTTTGACTAGCGTTTTTGCCACAGATTCTTATAAAAACAGCGAAGCTCTTCTGTCATACTGAGGATCTCTGCTTCTTGCAAACAGCAGAATTTATTTTTTTGGTTCCTGAAAACAGCACAGCACCCCGTCATATAGAGCATCTTTGACCATCACGTTTGTAGCAGGTTCTTCAAAACAGCAGAACACAAATGATGTTAGACTGGCTTTTACAGTAGATTCTTCTCCTGTCATATAGAGGATCTTTGGCTGGTGATTTTTTTTACAGTAGGTTCTTAAAAACAGCATATTGCTCCTGTCATATAGAGGATCTTTGGCTGGTGATTTTTTTTTTACAGTAGGTTCTTAAAAACAGCATATTGCTCCTGTCATATAGAAGATCTTTGGCTGGTGATTTTTTTTTTTACAGTAGGTTCTTAAAAACAGCATATTGCTCCTGTTATATAGAGGATCTTTGGCTGGTGATTTTTTTTACAGTAGGTTCTTAAAAACAACAGATTGCTCCTGTCATATAGAGGATCTTTGGCTGGTGATTTTTTTTTTACTGTAGGTTCTTAAAAACAGCATATTGCTCCTGTTATATAGAGGATCTTTGGCTGGTGATTTTTTTTACAGTAGGTTCTTAAAAACAACAGATTGCTCCTGTCATATAGAGGATCTTTGGCTAGTGATTTTGTGCAGTAGCTCCAGAAGGCTTCTGTCATGAGAATGGAGCGGAATGGCTGGAGTGGCTTCTGTTGACTTCATGAACATGATAGAGTGGAGCATGAGGAGCATGAGGAGCATGAGGAGCATGAGGAGCATGAGGCGCATGAGGAGCATGCACGCTATGGTGTAGACAAGTCATGTCGCCATCCCCGATCCAGGAAGTCTTTGCGTTAGCGGAGGAGAGAAAGCGAGGCTGTGACAATCAGAGCTGGAGATCCACACAAAGGAGAGGCGGGCTGGGCTACGAGGCTACTTTGTCCCGGCAACACGATACGGGCGGCCACCAAAGACGGAGGCCTGAATGGAGAGAATGATAGTTTGGTTTACAGACGCTGAGACCGGGACGCAGGATTACCCGGCATCTGACCCGGGCCCAGTCCAAGTGGAGACGTGTGCTCCATTCAAACGTGCCTCGCCGCCAACAAATCTACGTCCGTATTTGATTTGCATGATTGCTTCCTGCCTGATAGAAGCCCGGCGTGTTACTGTGGTCCACGCGGCAGCAGCGCCAAGGCTCACCTTATCTGCTCGTACCGCCAGACGGGTGCACGGGATGCAAATCAGGCCAAAGGCAAATGGGACTTGATTTAGATAAGCCAAGAGATACTTGCCACTTCTTATTCTACTTTGGGAAACACCATTTTATTCTGACAAAACCACTTCCTGTTTGCCTTATACGGATTATAAACATAGATATAATAAATAAACAGGCATGGCCGATAGCGGCTTTTTGCCGATATTGTCAAACATTCCAATTCCGATATCAACCGTTACCGATAACAATATATATACCATCACATATACTTTTATTGAGCAGTGTTTCTCAATTATTTTTTGGAAGTTTTTGAAATACTAGAGGTGGTGATAATATGAATATGAAGTATCCGTACTGTCCAGACTGAACTTGAAACTGAAAGCAGGACGATGCCCCAAAATGGAGACCAAGGACCAGCGTATTCAGGAGTCAGATTGCATGCTGAGTACTATAAATGTGTACATGTTGGCAAGTCTGCATTACAAGGAAAACCTCTCTCGGGTTCTTAAAAATAGCAGAACTTCCCCACCATATAGAGGATCTTTGATCATGTTTGTAGCGGGTTCTTAAAAAGACCAGAATAGGATGTTTGACTGGCATTTTTTTTTTGCTGTAGGTTCCTAAAAATAGCAGAGGTCTCTCGTCATATTGAGGATCTTTGACTATTTTGAACAATGTGGGTTAAAGCTGAGCAAATCCTCAGGCCACACACACACACACACACACACACACACGTCTAACACTTAACACTTGGCCTGTAGGCGACGTGCCGCCCATACAGCGAGCGTGATGAAAGGAGAGAAGGATGTAAAGACGAGAGAGGAGCGCGGTGACATTCAATCAGCTCTCCATGATCACAAAGTGGGAATGAAGCTTTGGGATTATCTTCCAGAAGATCACACTGGTCTTTGTGTCCCGTTGGGCCGTCTGACAGCTACTTTACCTTTTATGCTTCATAAACGGGGAATTAGCGTCCGAGGCTCGCTTTGCTGCGTCTTTGTCTGCAGACGTCGCCGCCGCGTGCGACAAGGAGCTAACACCTCGTCAATACAGATGGAAGCCGCTGGGGGGGAGGGAGGGGGAGGGGGGGGGGGAAGCAATTACAATCTTAATCCCTAACACTTTCTAAACTCCCAGATTTAGCTTGTCTTTGCTCACCTTGTCTGTGTCCTAAATCAGCATCCACTGGGGAGGGATCAGCGTCAGGGTAACCTTTCAACCACAACAACTCTTACAGAGGGGCCCAAGGCTGGGGACCTGCTCTCGGGAACCACGGGGCCCAAGGGGAGGAAGAAGAAAAGGAAGAGGAAGGGGAGAAGGAGAAGATGAGGAAGGGAGAAGAAGAAGAAGGGAGAAGGAGGGAAGAAAAGAAAAAAAGCTGGAAGGACAAGAAGGAGATGAAGGAAGAAAAAGAAGATGGAGCAAGAGGGAAGAAGAAAGAAGGCCAAATAGGGAGGGAAACAGAAAGAAGGAATAAAAAGAAGGACAAGAAAGGAGGAAAAGGACAGAGGAAGAAGTAGAAGGAAGAGGAAGATGAGGAAGAAAGAGAAAGCAGAACAAAGCAGCAGGAAGAGGAAGAAGAAGAGGAAGAGGAAGAGGAAGAGGTTTGTGATGATTGGGTGCCTTCCAGTGCAGCATTAAAGATGGCAGCAGGACTGATAGTTTTAACAGAATGGAGTGGTGATAAGGAGCAGAGAGGGAGATGATGGAGGGAGAAGTTAATTACCTGAGCAGAGGGCATGCAGAGAGAGAGAGAGAGAGAGAGAGAGAGAAAGAGGGAGAGAGAGGGAGAGGTGATTGGAATGAGGGATGTGGAGATAGCTGGCGTGGCTTTCCCTCCCGCATGCATGCAGAAATTTAATGGAGGCTTGTTGGTCCTCCAAAGACCACAGACAACCTTGGAATATTAAACGGGAATCACACACACACACACGTTGAGATGTCTCCCACCAAAGGAGGTAAGGCGGGGACACTTGACACTATTGGGGGGGTATACTGTTTGTATTAAGGGACATGTGTCAAACCCAAGGTCCGGGGGCCTGGTGTTGCGTTCCGCATCATTTAGGGCGGAGGGAATGGTGTGTATCAATCATGCACCAACAACTAGCATAATAGTGGCTAAAAAGGCTACTAAGCTAACATTAGCATGTTAACAAAGCTACTAAGCTAATGCTAGCATGCTAACACCTAGCATAATAATGGCTAAAAAGGCTACTAAGCTAACATTAGCATGTTAACAAAGCTACTAAGCTAATGCTAGCATGCTAACATCAAGCATAATAGTGGCTAAAAAGGCTACTAAGCTAACATTAGCATGTTAACAAAGCTACTAAGCTAATGCTAGCATGCTAACATCAAGCATAATAGTGGCTAAAAAGGCTACTAAGCTAACATTAGCATGTTAACAAAGCCTCTAAGCTAATGCTAACATGCTAACATCAAGCATAATAGTGGCTAAAAAGGCTACTAAGCTAACATTAGCATGTTAACAAAGCTACTAAGCTAATGCTAGCATGCTAACATCAAGCATAATAGTGGCTAAAAAGGCTACTAAGCTAACATTAGCATGTTAACAAAGCTACTAAGCTAATGCTAGCATGCTAACATCACGCATAATAGTGGCTAAAAAGGCTACTAAGCTAACATTAGCATGTTAACAAAGCTACTAAGCTAATGCTAGCATGCTAACATCAAGCATAATAGTGACTAAAGAGGCTACTAAGCTAACATTAGCATGCTAACATCAAGCATAATAGTGACTAAAGAGGCTACTAAGCTAACATTAGCATGTTAACAAAGCTACTAAGCTAATGCTAGCATGCTAACATCAAGCATAATAGTGGCTAAAAAGGCTACTAAGCTAACATTAGCATGTTAACAAAGCTACTAAGCTAATGCTAGCATGCTACCATCAAGCATAATAGTGACTAAAGAGGCTACTAAGCTAACATTAGAATGTTAACAAAGCTACTAAGCTAATGCTAGCATGCTAACATCAAGCATAATAGTGGCTAAAAAGGCTACTAAGCTATGTACCTCATTTGCCAGAAATGTTGAGGATGGATCATCATCTTACTACTCACACTTAAATTACCCAGGATGCAACGTAACGTCACTGCATGCAAAAAAACAAAAAAAGGTTGGCTGAACATTGAGCAGGATATATTGCGAGTTGGTTGGCGTCTTGTTTTCAAAGTAAAAGCAGTGATTTATCACTGTGGGTTTTTGTATGAGAAAAGTAAGGGGGGGGGGGTTATTTTGTTAAATAACCTGAAGTGCATTGCTCACTTCAGCTAGCTTCAATTTTGCCGAATTTGTCAGAACAAAATTGTAAACGGTTGGTATTTTGAAAAAAATGCCACTATGCTAACATTAGCATGCTAACCCCTAGCATGCTAAATGTTCCATCAGCGCTCAGACCATTTTTTTGTGGCGTTAGTTGCACCTTTTGCAATGTTAAAGAATCCTTTCAAATATTCCCGGAGACGCGATGCAGATCCCTCCAAAACTTTGATCCGTTCTTCCATATCCCATTCCCAACTATTCCTGAGAATTTCATCCAGATCCATTGAGATCTTTTCGAGTGACAAACAAACAAACGGCGGCTAGAGATCACAGCAAGTTTAGAGGCAGTTCCATTTTGGATGCCGTTGTACCTAATGAAGTGGCTGTGCGTTGGCTTCCTTTCGGAGGAATCTAGGACGCCACGAGGGGGGGGGGGCAGAGTTTCCATTAATAGAGCAAACTTCAGAGGCAAATTACTGCGGCGCCGCAGAGATAGCCATCAGAGCGCGGCGGCCATGCACCCTGAGTCTGTTAACGCGGCGCTCGCTACATTTCCATCAGCATCATTAGCAGCTCTTATCGCTCACGTCCTTCAAAGCGCCACGTGGAGATATGGAGCACATTTGGTGAGCTGCTGGTCGGCACACTGAACATCAGAATAGTAGCAAAAAAAAAGTCCATTTTTAAAAGGAGGAAGTGGTGGAGTGGAGGTCCTCTGTGATTGGTCCCTGCAGACCAGCCCTGCGGCTCATTCGCTGGCTGCACCGTAATTTTGTTAAAGGGCACGGGCGGCTTCCTGTGCTGGCTAAACATGTCTTCCAAATGAGGTTTGGGATGCCTGAGGGGAGCGGCCTGAATGGCTCTGGTAACGGAGCCAGTTGAAGGAGCAGAGCAGGAGGACGGGGAACGAGGAGGCAAGGCCGAGGTAACGGAGCTTCAATGAAGTGGAGAAAACATGGCGGCGTCAAAGTCAGTTCAGCCTCGTATTTGGAAGCGACGCCATCGGGGTGACACCTCAAACAAAGGCTGCTCCACAAAGATGCTGGACTTGCTTCAGTATATTGTTCATCCAAAATGTTGTGTTGCTGCCGGATGTTCACAACATCCCAGTCCTTTCATTTGCTTTAAGCTTTAAGACATCAATGGAGGAAGCAAGTTCGGAGCAGGAGAGCATGGAAGCCCACCTCCAGTTCTGTTCTTTGCAGTGATCCTTTCACTGATGACTGCTATGAAGAAACATATTTTGAAAAAGGTTGCTTTTGTTATATGAGATTTGAACGTTACTTTTAAGAAAAGTACCATGAAAAAATACAAGAATACAGTGAAGAAAATAAGTATTTGAACACCCTGCTATTTTGCTATTTCTCCCACTTAGAAATCATGGAGGGGTCTGAAATTTTCATCGTAGGTGCATGTCCACTGTGAGAGAGATAAACTAAAAAGAAAAATCCAGAAATCACAATGCATGATTTTTTAACAATTTATTTGTGTGATACAGCTGCAAATAAGTATTTGAACACCTGTGTATCATCTAGAATTCTGACCCTGAAAGACCTGTTAGTCTGCCCATTAGAAGTCCACCTGCACTCCATGTATCATCCTGAATCAGATGCACCTGTTTGAGGTCGTTAGCTGCATAAAGACACCTGTCCACCCCATACAATCAGTAAGACTTTAACTTGTAACATGGCGAAGACCAAAGAGCTGTCCAAAGACACCAGAGACAAAATTGTACACCTCCACAAGGCTGGAAAGGGCTACGGAGCAATTACCAAGCAGCTTGGTGAAAAAAGGTCCACTGTTGGAGCTATCATTAGAAAATGGAAGAAGCTAAACATGACGGTCAATCTCAATCGGAGTGGAGCCCCATGCAAGATATCACCTCGTGGGGTCTCAATGATTCTAAGAAAGGTGAGGAATCAGCCCAGAACTACACGACAGGACTTGGTCAATGACCTGAAAAGAGCTGGGACCACCGTTTCCAAGGTTACTGTAGGTAATACACTAAGACGTCATGATGTGAAATCATGCATGGCACGAAAGGTTCCCCTGCTTAAACCAGCACATGTCAAGGCCCGTCTTAAGTTTGCATATGACCATTTGGATGATACAGAGGAGTCATGGGAGAAAGTTTTATGGTCAGATGAGACCAAAATAGAACTTTTTGGTCATAATTCCAATAAGCGTGTTTGGAGGAAGAAGAATGAAGAGTACAATCCGAAGAACACCATCCCTACTGTGAAGCATGGGGGTGGTAGCATCATGCTTTGGGGGTGTTTTTCTGCACATGGGACAGGACGAGTGCACTGCATTAAAGAGAGGATGACTGGGGCCGTGTATTGTGAGATTTTGGGGAACAACCTCCTTCCCTCTGTCAGAGCATTGAAGATGGGTCGTGGCTGGGTCTTCCAACACGACAACGACCCGAAGCACACAGCCAGGAAAACCAAGGAGTGGCTCCGTAAGAAGCATATCAAGGTTCTAGCATGGCCCAGCCAGTCTCCAGACCTGAACCCAATCGAAAATCTTTGGAGGGAGCTCAAACTCCGTGTTTCTCAGCGACAGCCCAGAAACCTGACTGATCTAGAGAAGATCTGTGTGGAGGAGTGGGCCAAGATCCCTCCTGCAGTGTGTGCAAACCTGGTGAAAAACTACAGGAAACGTTTGACCTCTGTAATAGCAAACAAAGGCTACTGTACCAAATATTAACATTCATTTTCTCAGGTGTTCAAATACTTATTAGCAGCTGTATCACACAAATAAATTGTTAAAAAATCATGCATTGTGATTTCTGGATTTTTCTTTTTAGTTTATCTCTCTCACAGTGGACATGCACCTACGATGAAAATTTCAGACCCCTCCATGATTTCTAAGTGGGAGAAATAGCAAAATAGCAGGGTGTTCAAATACTTATTTTCTTCACTGTATATTGCAATCTACTCATTCAACTTCTACTACGTTAAAGTCTTCTTCACTGTGTGTGTATGCTGGCGGCCCCGCCTTTACCCACTGAGAGAACGCTAATGTATGACTGACAAAAAGTCTCACTCTCTTCATGCCGTTGTTCTAGGAAACTAGCGACTCCGCATGGTCGGAACCGTAGACCCTGGAGGTTCCTTTTCCTGCGCTAATGTTAGCATTAAATGCTATTATTTATTCCAATGTTTGCCCCACGGAAAGCAAACAATGACACTCACGCCCCCTCCCTCCATCCACACCCCCCAATGGCCCCCGTGCAGGCCCGTAATTGTATTGGTCCGGAGTTCACCCCATTAAGCCGAGCCAAGTGGTTCCACGGGTTGGCAGCAGTCCTTTGCTGCGATTAGCAGCTTTTACCGCCAATCAACAAATCATCTCGGCGGCGTTTTGGGTGTGGCGGATGTTTGCGTCTGTGAAACCATTAAAGGATGTTTTGTTGCACAATTTGAGCGGGCCAATCTAATCAGGGCACGAGGAGTCAAGCGGGACAGCGGGTGTCAGGCGGGGCGGGCGTGTCTCGGGTTACCCCAGGGGTGGTCCAGTAATGTGCCGTCATTATAATCCAATCATCATCAAGCAAACGTGCTGCAAGGAGGGTTGATCCAGCAGCGTGGTCTTCCTTCCCTGCAGCATATGGACGCTGGCCCTTTAAGATGAACGGCACTGTGGGAGGTTGAGTGTTTAGCAGAGGTGTCTGTGAGAATATACAAACAAGTACCAATACAAGTCAAAACGGAGAGAAACATTTTTTTCCATGAATGCATTTTGTTTGAGCAAGGCATTCATTGGAAGACAAGCAGCACAGAAAAAGGATGAATGCTGCCTCTGTCCACCAGAGGAGCCCAGAGGGAGGCTGACATCATCGCAGCGCATCAAAGAATGTGCAATAAGTAGTTTTTCTTCCCATTCTTGTAAATGTGCAAGGTTTGCTTCGGTTCTTCAGACAAGTGAGGTCAGTGGAGGACAGAAGGTCTTGCATTGTTTCAGCGTTTAGAAGGTTGAAGGGATCTCCTGGCCAGAACCTTAAAAGGAAACACAAGCCAAGCGGGACGCCCACCTTTGTGGAGGTACTCCACTGACTTTTGTCCACTTTATTGCCAGCGTAGTAATAATTTGGCTTTACCTTTTATCCGGGAACATAGAGTAGAGGGGGGGTGGGGGGGGGCAGCACCAGGTCTCCTCAGGAAGCAATAAGCTCAGCAGCGATAACGATCTGAGTCCAGGGAAGAGGGAGGAGGGGGAAGTGGGGGTCGGGGGGGAGTGCGGGAAGCTGACGGCGGAGCATTTCAGTCTTATCCAGCCGCACTCGGGAAGCTTATTTCTCCGGTTTGACCCCAGGAAGCGCCTGTCAACTTCTCTCTCTGGGCTGGAATTGGATGAAAAAGTGGCAGAGATGAGAAGACCTGAGAAACATGGCCACGATGGCATCGCCGTCTATCAGAGTTAGACCCCCACTAGGACGACCAAATATACTTTAGCCTTTACTCTGCGTATTATATTATTCTAATATCGGCTTTCATGATTGGGGAAAAAATACCATACCGATATCTGATATCTGACTGATATCACATTTTTATGCTGATATCTAATGTTCTAATGTGACATGAATAAAGTCAAAATATGAAGGCAATAATGTCTCAATTATGACATTTACAACAAAAGTTAAAATAATTTGAAAAAAAAAACAGCAGAAATGAAAAAAAAGCCCAAATTTTAAAGTCCAAATCTGAGAAAAAAGTGGGTAATGTATCTCCAACAATTGGACGAGAATAAATTCATAAAATTGTGATCGGCTAGAGTTGAAATATTGAAGAATAAAGACTTTTTAAAAAGTTGGAATATGACAAGAAAGCTACAAAATAACAAATAAAGTTGTCATTTGTTGGAAAAGTTCCAACCTTTATGAAAGTAAAGCCCAAATATGATGGAAATAAAAATGTATAAAAAATGAATACATTTATAAGACAAAAGTTGATTTTGTTGGAAAAAGAAAACGCAGAAATGGAAAAAAGCTGTAATTCCAAATAGACTATAATGTGAATAAAGTCATAATATTAGTGTGTAAAAATATCAGTGTGGACTCCAGCCAACCACGGTGAGAGCCATTATCCACAAATGTTGAAAACACGGAACAGCGGTGAACCTTCCCAGGAGCGGCCAACGTCTCATCCGAGAGGTCACAAAAGGCCCCACAACAACATCCAAATAAGCGCACGCCTCAGTGGCCTCATTAAGGTCAGGGTTCATGAGTCCACCATAGAAAGACTCATTTGGGAAAACACTAAAAGTTGGAATACGTGAGTCCCATTCCATCTGGCATTGGAGACACGAGTCAGAGAAGAAGGTTGTGTGCATATCAGAGTATCTGTCAATCATTTTTCCTGTGCAGACGCTGCCCACATCCTCCCACAGCTACAAGCCTCCGTCACACTCAGCCCACATCCACACGTGTGTGTGTGTGTGTGTGTGTGTGTATGTGTGTATTAGTGCCAAAGTACGCTAAGAGCAGCCTGCAGGACAACCACTATTCAATCAGAAGACATCTTCTCCTGAGTGGCAGCTGATCCCAAAGCATCCGTGTGTCACCTGCTGGAGGGTGGCGCGCCCACGTGGCCCGCCACCGTCCCCCATGGAGGGGCGAGGGAGGAGAGAGCTGACCCTCGGGGAGCGTCGGGTGCGCGGGGCCGGCGCTGACGGCCGGGCGGGGAGGCGGCCGGGATTTAAATGGAGATTGACGCCCCGGGGGTAACCTGGCAACAGGCTGGAGCTGCTGTCAGATTAGGATCTGAGAGGGGGAGATAACCACGTTACTGCCCCCTGGACTGCGTGTGTGTGTGTGTGTGTGTGTGTGTGTGTGTGTGTGCTAGGTGGCATGGAGCAGCTGCAGAGGCTTTCTAAAGGCCTGCTAGCCATGCTAGCCATGCTAGCCAGCCATCGCTAGCTCCTTGATGACACCATACAGTCATCTGACATTTCCACAATAAAGTTGGCAATTTCCAGGAAAAAAGTGGGGGGAAAAAAATCAAAATTTTACTGGAAAAAATATGTAATATTACGAGAATAAAGTTGGACATTTACAGGAAATAAAATTGTATATTTCTGGGAATAACGGTGGAAATTTACTACAAAAATTGTCACAATATTACAAGATTAAAGTAAAAAAAAAAAAAAATACATTTACAAGAATAAAGTTGTGAATTTACGAAAAAAAAGTCATACATTTAAAAGAAAAAAAGTCATACATTTCCAAGAAAGAGAGTAAAAGAGTTGTAAATTGTAAGAATTGTCAATTTAAATTGAACAAAAAAAGTCTGAAATTTGCAAGAAAAGATAAGTAAAAGTACATCTACAAGAATAAAGTCATAAATTTACTAGACAAAAGGTGTAATATTATGAGAATATGTTTTTTAAATGTTTTATAAATTGTCAATTTCTGTGAATAAAAATTTAAATTCACTACAAAAAATGTCCTAATATTAAGAGACAAAAAAGTGGAATGTTGACAAGAACAAAAGTCGTCATTTTACTGTAAAAAAAGTTGTAATAGTACAAGAATAAAGTAGGACATTTACAGGAAATAAAATTGTATATTTCTGGCAATAACGGTGGAAATTTACTACAAAAATTGTCACAATATTACAAGATTAAAGTAAAAAATAAAAAAAAATACATTTACAAGAATAAAATTGTGAATTTACGAAAAAAAAAGTCATACATTTAAAAGAAAAAAAGTCATAAATTTCCAAGAAAGAGAGTAAAAGAGTTGTAAATTGTAAGAGTTAAGAATAAAGTCATAAATTTACTGGACAAAAGGTGTAATATTATGAGAATATGTTTTTTTAAATGTTTTTTAAATTGTCAATTTCTGTGAATAAAAATTTAAATTCACTACAAAAAATGTCCTAATATTAAGAGACAAAAAAGTGGAACGTTTACAAGAACAAAAGTCGTCATTTTACTGTAAAAAAGTTGTAATAGTACAAGAATAAAGTAGGACATTTACAGGAAATAAAATTGTACACTTCTGTGAATAACTCCAAAAAACGTAATAATGTGTACAAGAAAATGTACTTTAAAATGTACTAATTTACTATTTTTTATTTTCTCTTTTGTTGTTTCCTTGTCAAATTTTTAGTATTATATTATGATATAATATGATAGTATTTTTAGTATGTGGCACAGGCCAGTTAAATGAATGAATTGAATTCCCTAATATGTTTGTAAAAACAAGACAGGCTTCGCTACACGTGTTAAAATGCATCTCCACTGACTCCTTATTGGTCGTCTACGTAGGAGCTTCAACTTTGATCCTGGTGTTTTTGATGTTACTGTTCAAATGTTAGCAGGCTAGCACGGTAGCATCACATAGCTATGCTAGTGTGGCTAACGTTGATGGATACTACGTATAGTATGACGGCACCCGGTGGACATTATTGCTAGGTAGTCTAAGGTTGGACCAAGCGTGATGAAAATGTCCATCCTGAGTCTACGGATGACGTTTGTCCTGAGAAGACAGCGTAGACAAAGACCAAGACCACCGGTGGTCCTCATCTGCATGACCTCACGTCTTTTACCGCGCCTGCAGAGGCAAAGCTTGCCTCCACAAGGGCGAAGGTTTGAGAGCAAAGTATGGATTCTCCTGCTCTGTTATTGATGAGGAATTGAACGAGTCAGCAATAATTGAATTTGTCAGCGACTAAAGTAGGTTTCAACCCGATTAACCAAAGTCTGGCTGCAACTTTTTGGTGACTCCTACAAATCAGGCGCCACCTGATTTGTAGACATTGACACGTACCAGAAGATTCCCAGAAGATTCCCAGAAGATTCCCAGATGATTCCCAGAGGCTAGCTAGTGTTGGTGCTACCTTGGTACACCTGGCTCCCAAAGACCTTTCATAGGTTTTAGGCACAAAGAGGTGATGGTGCAAGTGCACAACCAGAGGCCATTTTTGGATGAGCGATGGGCATGCATCTTCTGCATGTGCTGAGCGGCAAGGAGGAAGTGAGAGAGGTGGAGGAGCGTGGAGAAGAAGGTTAGACGTCATAGGAACATTTTAACGCAAGCTTGGCCGCTCCACTGGCCATCTAGCCGTTTTAGCTATCAGCTTATTGCCTTATTGTTTATTATTATTATTATTATTATTATTATTATACTTGTTGGGCTGTTTTCCAATCAAAGCTGGCTGTGGAATATTTAGACCAGTCATGGATGCAGGTTGCATGGAGGACTCACACACACACTCACACACACACACACACACACACACACACACACACACACACACACTCCACATGTGAGGAGGAGCCACACGTCCTGGTTGGCAGGCTAAGAGCTATTTGTTAGACGGCACGCGACTGTCATGGCGGCCTGGACCTCAGCTCCTCCTGTCAGCTGTGTTTGGACAGCCAGGGTGGGGTGTCTGTGTGTGTCTGTGTGTGTCTGTGGGGGGGGGGGGGGGTCATGAAAGGAGTCTGAAAAAAAGGAGCATGTAAATCTTCCTGACGAGGAAGAGGGCCGCCAAGGGACAATACAGACGACACGGGTGAAAGTTGAAACAATCACTTTTCTTTGTGCAGGTGCTTGCGTGTGCGTGTGCACGTGTGTGTATGTGCACGTGTGTGTGTGTGTGTGTTGGATCATTCATTCCAAATAGTTTTGAAATGATTGCAGCTTCAGTGCAACAACAAACAAGAAATAATTCCCATTTCTTAGTAGAGTACGGATAATAAAGTTGCCAATGTCCATAAATAAAGTTGTAAATTAACGTAAATAAAGTCAGAAATGTACAAGAAAATTGTACACCAATAAAATCCTAATAGTACAACAGTAGAAACAGTAATACGTTGTACATTTCCGTCAGTAAAGTCATCCTTTTAGGAGAAAAACTTCATATGAAAATACCATTGTTCATTTAAAAGTAAAGACTTTTACACACCAGAAAAAAACTAATTGAATTTACAAAAAAAACCTCTTCATATTATGACAATAAAAATTAAAACGTATATTTAGAAGGTAGTAAACAGGTTTTCTATTACTAATATGTCTTATTTTATACAGGAGTACAAAAGTGACCATAGGGGTGCTATTTCATGTCTGGAGGGCTCTAATCATGTTGAAAGTATATATATTCAAGGTCATTAATGTCTTATTTTCTCTTATGATGTCTACCATATTGCGTAATAGGAGTATAAAGGTGACCATAGGGGTACTATTTTATGTCTAGAGGGCTCTAATCATGTTGAAAGTATATATTCAAGGTCATTAATGTCTTATTTTCTCTTATGATGTCTACCATATTGCGTAATAGGAGTATAAAGGTGACCATAGGGGTGTTATTTCATGTCTAGAGGGCTCTAATCATGTTGAAAGTATATATATTCAAGGTCATTAATGTCTTATTTTCTCTTATGATGTCTACCATATTGCGTAATAGGAGTATAAAGGTGACCATAGGGGTGTTATTTCATGTCTAGAGGGCTCTAATCATATTAAAAGTATATTTACATGGTGTTATTTTCCCATATGATGTCTACTATATCGGGTAAGAGGAGTATAAAGGTGACCATAGGGGTACTATTTTATGTCTAGAGGGCTCTAATCATGTTGAAAGTATATATACAAGGTCATTAATGTCTTATTTTCTCTTATGATGTCTACCATATTGCGTAATAGGAGTATAAAGGTGACCATAGGGGTGCTATTTCATGTCTAGAGGGCTCTAATCATATTAAAAGTATATTTACATGGTGTTATTTTCCCATATGATGTCTACTATATCGGGTAAGAGGAGTATAAAGGTGACCATAGGGGTACTATTTTATGTCTAGAGGGCTCTAATGTTGTTACCCAGCAGATATCTGCAGCTGTGTGTCAGAGGGACGGCTGGTGCATTCAGGGACATCGGGTCATCACGTGTAAGCACATTTGCCCAGTCCCGCCTCACCAGGGGGAAAAAACAGTCGGGACACCCTCCTTTAGCCTAACTAGCCTTTAGCATTTAGCATCTAGCACTAGCATCGACCCCTGTTAAACGTCCAATAATTGACGGCAAGACTTGATATTTGTACAGAAAGGTGACGCCACGTGCTGCCACACAGGAAGAAGAATCCAAGCCACTTCCTGGGCTCCGCTATCATTTCTCCATCGAGGAGCCAATAAAGTCAACATGTTTTACTGAGCGTCTTTAAAAGCTCCTTTACGTTTCCACCACAATAAAACTTTATCCAGCACCAGTGTGGTCCTCGTCTTTAAAGCACATTTCACCAAGACACTTTTATTTATTTACTCCTTACGGTTACAAGGGGGAGTGTGTGTGTGTGTGTGTGTGTGTGTGTGTGTGTGTGTTTTTGGCTCCTAACGTGGAATGTTCTTGCTGACTTAGAAATGACCACGTGGTGTTGTTGAGCTAATTGACCTCCTTTAAAGACCAAGAAGACCATCCCGAGGCTAACTGGGGCTAACTGGGGCTAACACAACGTCCTCTAGGTGGCGCTGACATGTCCTTGATACAATAAGACTATTCTGAATACAACAAGTACTACATGAGTATTCCAATGAGTATTGTATGGTATTCAAGAATATGCTAAAACACAGGGGGGGGCTAATTCATAGTATATATACCATAGAAGAAGAAAGTCATGCATCACAGAGAGAAGAAAGAAGAAAAACTTGAGTAAAAAGATGGAAGGAAAGCAAAAGGATCTCCTTCCCTGAAGTCTAATCCTATCATAGGCTCCTACGGCCTCCATGCCGCTAATGGCCAGATCTCATTTCAGTTGGTCAGAGCATCAGGACCTCCCTCTCCTCCCATCTCCCGCCGGCCCCTTTCAGACAATTATTCAAATGATAAAAGAGCTTCTTGTGAGGACCTTTGAAGGTTGCACGTGAAGACGGGTTCCTCCAGAGTCCTTCCCTCATTAAGAACCATTCAGGAGATCTCATGGACGTCTTCCATTCAGACCACAGTCCTCCTGTTGACAGGGACGAACGCTGGGTACCGGGTACTCCGGTTTCCTCCCACATTCCAAAAACATGCTAGCTTCATTAGCCACTCCAAATTGTCCATTAGGTATGAATGTGAGTGTGAATGGTTGTTTGTCTATATGTGCCCTGGGATTGGCTGGCCACCAGTCCAGGGTGGACAGCTGGGATAGGCTCCAGCACCCCTGTTTGACATAAGATGTAATAATCAATAAGATGAATGAAATGGCTACAATGTCCCATCCCTAGCATCATATACTGGATGACCTTTGAGTCACATGACACGGGAAGAAAAAGGCGTGGTGTGTGGAAGCGGCATGCTAACGGCTGGAGGACCTTCCCAGGATGTAACCCCCCAGCATGTAACCCCCCAGCACGTAACCCCACAGGATGTAACCCCACAGGATGTAACCCCCCAGGATGTAACCCCCCAGGATGTAACCCCCCAGGATGTAACCCCCCAGGATGTAACCCTCCAGGATGTAGCCCCCCAGGATGTAGCCCCCCAGGATGTAACCCCCCAGGATGTAACCCCCCAGGATGTAACATGGGCTATCGTGGCTTGTTGGGCCTGAACTGAACTTTCTATTATCATCACCATTTTTGCTCTGTTGTAGTGAGACCGCTGAGCCTCGCCACGGCTGCGTGCACACGCGTGCACACACGTGCACACACGTGCACACACGTGCACACACCCAACACTGGCCTCTCAGATAAAAGGCAACCAGGGAGCAGCTGGATGATAAAAGCCAATCAGAGAAGCAGCACGCGATAAGGAAGCAGGCCCGACCCTGCAGGTGATGAGCTGCAGCTTCTATCTCTCCCTCTCTCCCTCTCTCTCTCTCTCCCTCTCTCCCTCACCATGCAAACACACGCACACACGTGTGCATCTTAGCATGTGTACCAATGTGAAAGTGTTTGGACGTGTTAGCCTGAATGAAAGACTTCCTCCTTCGTCAACAAGAAATCTCCTTGTTCCTCGGCGCCTGCTAAGGATGCTTCCTTTGGAACGTATTCTAGGAATTTCTAATAGCACCCCTGTTGGCTTTTTCATAACGGTGACAGGGAAGGACGGGGAAGGAAAAAAAGGACTTTTGTAGCCAAACAAAGCACAAATGGGTTTTTACTACCCTCCATTTTTATCTCAAGCTAAGAAAGTCAAGAATAGGAAGCTTTGTCTTTTGTCACCTTCTTACTGGCATCTTCACCACAACACGCATGGATGAGGAACACTTCCTACACTGGAACGCCTTCCTTATACTGTAACACTTCCTACACCGGAACGCCTTCCTTATACTGTAACACTTCCTACACTGGAACGCCTTCCTTATACTGTAACACTTCCTACACTGGAACGCCTTCCTTATACTGTAACACTTCCTACACTGGAACGCCTTCCTTATACTGTAACACTTCCTACACTGGAACGCCTTCCTTATACTGTAACACTTCCTACACTGGAACGCCTTCCTTATACTGTAACACTTCCTACACTGGAACGCCTTCCTTATACTGTAACACTTCCTACACTGGAACGCCTTCCTTATACTGTAACACTTCCTACACTGGAACGCCTTCCTTATACTGTAACACTTCCTACACCGGAACGCCTTCCTTATACTGTAACACTTCCTACACTGGAACGCCTTCCTTATACTGTAACACTTCCTACACTGGAACGCCTTCCTTATACTGTAAAACCTTCCCTACACCGTAACACCTTCCTTCCATTAAAGCCATAAATCTCTTTAAATCTCCATCATCTCTCCATCATCCCGCATCCACCCATCATCGTCCATTATCCATCAATCATCCATCATCCCTCGTCCATCTATCATCCATCCCTCATCCATCATCCCTCGTCCATCTATCATCCATCCCTCATCGCGGGTTCAGTCTTACAAGAACTTGAACATGATGGAACTTCAGCGGCGTCTACAATTAGAAGAACGTACAGAAGTGATGGCAGCCATAACATAACACCGTGGGAGGGACAGAATGCACGCACACACACGACTCCAGCAAGTGGAGTTCTCCAAGTCCTCTGGAGGAGGTCAGCCACGGGTCAGGCAAGGATGTTGAAGAGGAAGTCGGAAGGAGCGGGTGGGGGGGTGGGGGGTTGGACGCACCGCCAGCTTAATCAGAACATCTCATGGCGGCCGAGATCGGTCACGCCTGCGTGCGCCGGGCGGCCATGACTCAGCTCTGCTGACAGACGGCTTTGCCGTGTGAGGAACGCCATCTGGGGCCGAGCAGGCTATCAAAGAAGGAGTGGACCTTTTTCATCAACAGTTTACCTTATGGGGGGGGCATATTACCTTATGGGGGGGCCATATTACCTTATGGGGGGTCCATATCTTGACATTTCTTCCTTTTATGCGTATTAGTTTCCCATGCAGGCTTTGGGCCCTGGGAAGCTAGGAAGGATCCAAACGGGAACCAACGTAGCCTAGGAACATTTTAGTGGAGACCTTCTTCCAAGTTTGGCTCTGGAATGTGAGTGTGAATGGTTGTTTGTCCATATGTGCCCTGGGATTGGCCGGCCACCAGTGTGCTGGGGTAGGTTCCAGCATAGCCTCCACCCAAAGGAGCCTAAGCGGCATAGAAAATGGTTGGATGTCAAATTTTCATCAACTTTTCTTATTGTGCTGCCTTTTCCACAAATGACTTTCTTCTTTCTTTCTGATTGGCTGGAATGGATTCATGGCAAATGTTGCCATGGCAACAGCAACTGTCATTTAACTTTGCTCACATGCAAAGCGCCACATACACACTCACTGTATATTAGTGCCGTTACACACACACACACACACACACACACCCAGGCAGACGTGGTCGCTATTCACCTCCATGTAACCCCTCCTCCCTGGGTGGGAGGCCATTTCCGTCTCCTGGTAGATAAATAAACGAGGGGGGGGGTGTAGCGCCCCAGGACGCGGACGGAGGAGATGGAGAAAGAAAGAAAAGAGCAGCGGCGGACGGACGAAAGAGAAGTAAGAGGCGAGGGTGATTGTTTGAGTCCCGATGTGAGCCAGCGGGCCGCCGGCCCCCGCGGACGAAGACCCCAAGGAGACGCCATCAAACACGCCAACACGACCTGGGGGGGGGGCATATTAAAAGAGCATGTGTGGGCCTTCAAGTCGTCCAGTGCTTCTCAAATAGTGGAGCGGGCCGCCCCTCGGGGGCTGCGCTGAGCTGCCAACGTGTACTACGTTATTGTACTGAGCACGCAATCTGATCTGGGACTTGCTCCTCACTGCTCCTCACTGCTCCTCACAGATAGGATCACATTCCCAATAGTATTTTAAATACAAACATGTCACATGACCTGACAGCAAAGGTTGTCCAACATCATGGTCTAGGGGAAGGATACACAAGCTAGCTCAGATATTTCAGCTGTCAGGTTCCACTCTGAGGAACATAGTAAGGAAAGGAAGACCACAGGAACAGTTCTAGTTAAGGTTCTAGTCAAGGCCCGAAGTGGCACCTAACATCTCCCATGTCACCAACGTTCCCCGACATCTCATGGTGACACGCCACACAAAGCTACGCCCATCGGGCACCAAAAGGAGGACGGCAGATTGCATTCTGTCTTCTAGGGATCATAAACTCCTTCCCCGCCTCCTTCCCCCGCCTCCTTCCCACGGAGGAGAATAATAGCTCAAAGCGTCCGACAATAATTAAGCTGCTCAATTTATTCATCTCATTTGGAAAACACTTCCTGACGCTAATTCTGGCTGGAAGACTTGTTTATTGTTCCAACTCCAACTCCAACTTCACCTGCCAATCAAGAGCATCCCACGGTGTTTTGGCTAATTACGGGCCCTGTGTTGGCATAGAAACACTGGCATCGTCTCATCGTCCATTTTAAAAGGTAGTGGTGACCTTTTTACGTGGGTTCAGGCGTCAGGGAAGCGGGATGTCACTTCCTTTCTTCACTTGGAATGCAAGGACATGGCGGATAAAAGCACCAAAAGGAGGAAGAAGGGGAAACAGGAAACTCACCGTGGGAGGTGGAAACGATGCCAGGGTGCATGATGCTAACAGCTAACCGCCGTTTAGAACGGTTCGTAAACAAATTCCCGTGATATGTAGGACTCATTGTTAATAAATGGAATCTTGACTTTCTAATCTCGATGACTTTCTAAATCAACATTGGTAGAGACCCGTACACATGACATAACACCCCTATAGTCGCCTTCACACTCCCACTTGAGGCAGCCACAAGCTAGCAAACTAATCAGTTCAACTGGAATTTCATTCATTCATTTTCTACGCTTATCCTCACAAGGGTCGCAGGGTATGCTGGAGCCTATCCCAGCTGTCTTGGGGCGAGAGGCGGGGTCCACCCTGGACTGGTGGCCAGCCAATCACAGTCAACTGGAATATTTCTTCTAAACTTACAAAGACTTGAGAAAATGTACCACTTCCACATGGAATGGGAGGAGAACCCTTTTTTTCCCTCCATGATGTGGGACATGCCATGGTGGACTTCACGCAGCGTTAAGCTAATGTGATGTAAGCTAATGTCTCCATGTTGTGTGTTATTACTGCCACCTGGTGGGCTCAATGCTACATAGCAGATGTTGGCTAATGCTAATGCGAGCGGCGACTGTACAAGGAAACGTCATGAAGAGTCTGAAGAAGCCCTTCATGGGTTCTTCATGAGACCTTTAGCTCCGATGATGTTGTCCTTACAACACATGGATGGCTGACTTGATGGCCATGGGATGGAGAGAAACATTTACAATAAATACCTTTAGGAGATGCTAACATTACTTTTAAGAAAAGCACAATAAAAATACACAACATTAGACTTCCGTCTAATTTCATGCCTACGGCGTCACACTCAGTGTGTATGCCAGCAGCCCCGCCTCCACCCGCCCAGACAAAGGGACTTCACGACTGACAAAAGGGCTCACTCCGTTCATGCTGTTGTTGGATGGACCAAGCATGCCAAGGTGCTGAGACCAGAGCCCAGACTGAATCCTATCATGGATCTATGGATTCTATCTGTTTCTTGTCCTCCTGGGATGGAGCCCACCAAAGAATCTATGGATTCTGTTTCTTGTCCTCCCCGGGACGGAGCCCACCAGAGAAAAGACGACCTCCCGTGCCGGCCATTGTGCTTTAGTTCCAAACGTGGAGCAATAGGGAGAGCGTTTGTGGGCCGTGTCACCCGGGCGGCATGACCCAGCCCGGGTATTTGTCTCAGACGGCGGCACTAATCTGAAAGATCTAAAAGATCTAAAAGGAGCAATCAATCCTCCATTTTGTCTCTATTGATCTCATCTCCTGCTTCCACTCGCCTTTGGTTCTTCCGTGTGGGAGCAGTAATGGATACGCTAAATGGAAGGCACATTTAACGTCTACTGCTTATTTCAACACCCTATGACCTCCCCCCCCACACACACCATTTTGAAGCCAGGTGTGTTGAGAAGGTCTGTCGTAGGATCTGGTTAGAAGAATAAACGTGCATCCCCTCTTCAAACAGAACCTCTTCGTCATCCTGGGGCATCTAAAAGCTCGTCCCGTCCCGTCATACACACTAGCATGCTAAACCAAGCTAACCCTGCTAGCGTGGCCGTTTCAAGCGGTTTAGTTCAGCTGAGAGCCAACGTTCTTCTCCTCACGAGGATGCACTTCATCCACTACCAGCCGCTGTGGTGTTGCGTTCAAGGACACCACGTTGAATAGCAAGAATAGCAGCCAAGACCAGGCATACATGCACGCTGTTTTTGGGGTGTCAGTGAAGGCATCTGGCTGTGGTCAGGGTGTTTCCACCCCAACCACCCCAAAAGTCGGCAAGACCAACCTTGGGATGAAGGAGGGGAGAATGGAAGAAGGTAGAAGTGAAGTCACATGACACACTGGCTTCTCTTTCATAATCTCTACGCGGTTCAGGCTAAGTACCAAAAGGCTCGCCTGTGCGTTCTTGGAGGAAATGAGGTCACCTGTGGATGGGGGGGGTGGGGGGGCGACCTGATTCTTTGTTGTGTCTTCATTCGTTTGTTTTGTTGCGGCCTGACTTTGTTTGGGTTTTTCTACACCACTCATCTCAGCCTCTCATCTCCACCCCCCCCCCCCCCCCCACTGCCGTGGGTGGCGGGTGGCGTTCAAAACCGGGGTCCTCTTTGTAGTTGACTAATTGCAAGCGCAGCGCTAACCTCCACTTCCCCTCCACCGCATCCCTCGCCATCGCATCCTTCGTCTGCTTTGTACAAAGACGAATAAAACGAATTCTATTTGCTTGATTTTCTCCATTTTTGCTACTAAGTCATCTCAAAAGATGTTTTCAAACACCCCCCTCCCCCGGCAAATAAGTCATGTGACCGTGATCTCCGTGGGAGAACTTCCAAACTTCCACCGCCGCCTTAACGAGCGTCTGGTCAAAGAGGAAGCCTTCAGGACCCCAGCCAGCCCCCAGATATGCCTGATAAAACACAAACGCCATCATAATCAGGAAACTGCCTCTAATGCCCCCCCCTTCGACCCCCCCAAATCATTCCCAAACCATCCCGCCTCACTTCTGTGCTCCATGCTGAAGGAAAAGACGGGAGGAAAAATAAATACATCCTTCGTTTTAATGGCTGCTTTCCGTGGGACGCTATGCTCAAGGCCCCCCCCCCCAAAGAAACCTTTCATCTCTTGCTTAAAACATGCTTAAAACATGCTACCCTCATACGTGGATGACAGGCTGGACTCATGTATCATATTTACATATTACACAATAGAACAACAAATAATGAAAAAGATTTAAAATAAAGAATATATATTTAACTAATCAATAAATAAAACAAATAAGTCAATAAATTAGGAGTAAATTTAATTTAAAAAAACAATAAATAAAGAGTGACTAAGTTATAAGTCAATAAATAAATAAGTCAGCTCGCTATGCCCCGCCTCTCCCCACAGGGCCAAAGAGAGTGGATGACTGACAGGAGGGTTCACTCTGAGGCACACGCGTCATGTTTTATTGATTGCTTCATTGATTATGATGACAGGCTGGATATTCCTTCATATTACACTCCGCAGTAGAAGCATGTACTGATACCGATACCGATACTAGTACTATACTGGTACTTCCAGCTGACCTTCAAGAGCATCTTTCATGGAACATCCTTCACTTGTTCTGTCTGCTCCATCCATGGATCATCAATACATCAAAACTAATCATCAATAATTGTTTCATCATGCCGGCTGTGGCTGCTAACCCAAACTCTAACGCTAACCCAAACCCTAATGCTAACGCTAACCCAAACCCTTAACGCTAACCCAAATGCTAACGCTAATGCTAACCCAAACCCCTAACACTAACCCTAACGCTAATGCTAACGCTAACCCAAACCATAAATCTAAACCCTAACGCTAACCCAAACCCTAATGCTAACGCTAACCCAAACCCTTAACGCTAACCCAAATGCTAACGCTAATGCTAACGCTAACCCAAACCCCTAACACTAACCCTAACGCTAATGCTAACGCTAACCCAAACCATAAATCTAAACCCTAACGCTAACCCAAATGCTAACGCTAATGCTAACGCTAACCCAAACCCCTAACACTAACCCTAACGCTAATGCTAACGCTAACCCAAACCATAAATCTAAACCCTAACGCTAACCCAAACCCTAACGCTAATGCTAACGCTAACCCAAACCCCTAATGCTAACCCAAACCCTAATGCTAATGCTAACGCTAACCCAAACCCTTAACGCTAACCCAAACCCTAACGCTAATGCTAACGCTAACCCAAACCCCTAACGCTAACCCTAACGCTAATGCTAACGCTAACCCAAACCCCTAATGCTAACCCAAACCCTAACGCTAACCCAAACCCTAACGCTAATGCTAACGCTAACCCAAACCCCTAACGCTAACCCAAACCCTAACGCTAATGCTAACACTAACCCAAACCCCTAACGCTAACCCAAACCCCTAACGCTAACCCAAACCCTAACGCTAATGCTAACGCTAACCCAAACCCCTAACGCTAATGCTAACGCTAACTCAAACCCCATAACGCTAACCCTAACCCAAACCAGACCGACGGCAAGGAGGTCACCCGGCGTGGCTGAAAGGTCGCCGCCATCGCCCACCGACCCCCCCCCCCCCCCCCCGTGATGATGGATGTTCCTCATAGCGGTGATGATGAAGGCAGATTGACGTTTGCATAAAAGACTGAGAAGATGACAAAGGGGCTTCCTGGCCAATCAGGCTCCTCCATTGTGCTAGCATGCTAAGTAAACACGCCATAGACACCAGCACATCTGATAACGCCACACGGGGGGGGGGGCACAAAGGCCCGTTGGAGGTGGTAAACATGAATCAGCCAATCAGGGCACTCGTGAGGGAGGGGGACACAAACATGGGGGGGGGGTAGGTTTGCTCAGGTGTCAAACGGAAGCCAATCAAGAAGCTTTGATGTGATCCATCAGCTTGGCTGGAATATGTGATTGTGTTGTCATGGCGACCATCTACATCTCACAGCTCCATCTGGCCATCTGCCAGAGAAGAAAGCACATCTCCGAAGGCCTGGTCTCCTTCAAGGTTTGGAATGAGCAGGAGAGCACCAAACATGGGACATTGAAAGGTGGAGGAAAGTTTTCTTCTCCATGGACGGTCCTGATGGCTTCCAAGGAGATCCCACCTGAGATGTTTTCCACCATCATCATCCTTCAGGTGGTGCGGGGGCGTCAAACGGTGGAGGGGGGCGAAGGCCCTGGTCCAACACTTGACCAAGGACTTCTTCCAGAGGAATAAGCTGACTCTTTTGGACCATCCTGCGTCGTCCCCTCATCTAAATCCAATGGAGAAGATTTGCCATCTTCAGCCATCTTCAGCACCCGGAGCAACATTCCCACTAGCCTCCTGGGAACACTGGCATCAAGCATGCCTTTTTATACTCCTTATTTCTCCGTGAGCCTTTTATGGTTATTAAACTTTGGATTTGTCATGAACGTTTCTTAGCCATCAATTTCTTGGTTTGCATGTTGAATGTCTGCTTAGAAGCTCCTGGAGTGAGTGAGAAACGTTCAGCTGCTCTTCAAAGAAGAAAGTCAAAGGCAGATATCTCGCTGTCGTCTTGAAGCTTTCATGTTGGTTTCCAGCCTGCAGATGAACGTTTAAAGAAGGCGGACTTTTGGTCACAAAGGAAACGAGGACAAGAGAAGCAGCGTGGGGGGGGGCATGTCGTCTGACGTGTTAGAAGAAGGAAGGGAAGAAAAGCATGAGAAAGACACGCAGCGTGTGGGGAACACCTAAGATGAAAAGCAGGCCGGGGGGGTGTGGGGGGGGGTACTTTTCATTGTGGTCCCGGTACGTGAGCGCTGGTGCGGCTTTGCTGAGGCTTTGCTGTAATTTCTTCATTTGAAGGTTAATTAGGACCGGCAGTAAAAAGTTGGAGTACGGCAAATGAAAGCGAGTAAACAGCCGGGCGTCCGCCTTCGGGGATTATTAGAAAAATAAATGAAAGAACGCAAACAATGAAAATATTTGAAATGTGAACTCGGGGAAAGCAGTGTTCCTGTGATACGGCGCTTTAACCATCAAGGACGCGCCGAGTCCAGGTTCCAGACGCCCGCATGTGCCAATTAGGACTAAAATGGACGTGGTATCACCAATTCATATGAATAATAACGTTAGCGTTTGATTGACACCTGTAACAAAGTGTGTTATTGGCATCGCTTACCCGGATGAGTGATGGACTCTACTGTAGTCCAGTCGCTTGGACAAGGAAGTTTTGGTGCAAAGTACAATAAAAGGAACACGCCAAGGTACTACTGTATACATGGCAGTAGAAAAGTAACATCTGCTCCTGGGGCCTCTCTGTGGCAGCGTGGGTACCAGTAGGCGTGTCTGCCACATGGCTAAGCTAACGCTAGCAACCCAAACAGCCTCTACTTCCTCCGTTTGTTCAACTCGTGGCTCCGCATCGCCGTGTCCTCAAACGACGGCGTGGGCCCACGTGACAAAAAGTGGCTTCCTGGTGACTAGCAGATCCTGGAAGTGGGGGTTGATTGGGGGCCGTATGCGTGCCACCACCATGGCGAGGGCAAAGCAGAGAAATATGAGCTAATTAGGGAAGGAAGACAACCAGAGGCCCCGCCCAAAAAAAGACGAGGGGGGGATCAAATTAAAGTCATCGTCGGAGGAGGGGGGGGATTACCGTGAGCGGCGTTCTACTTAGAGTTAAAGTACTTGTCAGAAGTGAAGAGGAAGCCATCTTTTTCCCTCACGTACGTCCGCCCCTTCGTGGCCACGCAAGCGCCGATGCTATCAGATGGCCAGCTAGCATGCAGCTAGCATACACAAACAAACATCTTACGGTGTCACGGGTCTTTCCTCCAAACCTCCGTCAGTCACTCCGCTCCCTCAAAGCCCCCCCCCGACCAGAACCAGCCGTCCCAGCCTGTCAGTCCAGGATGAGTTTGGTCCACGGCGGCCATTAGAGAACATCAGCAAGGCCTGCGGCTCCAATAAATACCTCCTAATCTGATTTCATCTGATATCCTGCTGTTTACTTTGAGAGGAAAGGGGGGGGGGGGGGGGTTGTGGCTTTCAGACACTTTGGACGTTCAGGACGGATTCTTAGACCTCCAATGTTTTCCTAGACCAGTGAAACCACTACAGTGCTCCTACTGGACGCTACAAGAGATACCACAGTGGAACCAAGGCGGTCTAATAAATGTTCTATTAGCTCATTATTATTAGCTATTATTTACAGCATCGCCGTCAGCGTCGGAAGGCAGCGTGACGGCGATGATGCGGCACGCCGTGTCATTGGGCTTTTTCATCCATGACGGCTAACTATGGCCGCCATCACTTCCACGGACATGCTAACACTTCATCAATAACGCTGCTTGGCTGAACGGGCAGCTCATTTGCATGTTTTGTTTCCCGGGCCGTGCCGAGACAGCAGCCGCGGACGTGCTTCCGATTGGGCGCTGACGGAGGAACAATGGCCACGCTGGGGCCTTTTCTTTGCGTCTGCCATTTTGGGTTGGCCTTGCAGATTTAAGACAAGATGGGCTAATTAGCCTGTTTCATTTGCAAAAAGGACACACGTTGGCGGGAAGACGCCTGAATGATTTCCAATCATGGAAGAACTTTGGAGCGATAATAGCGCCACAATTCCCGTGCTAAGATTCCCACAGCTGCGCAGGTGGGAGATAACGGCTGGCGGAAATGGGAGAGGTGGAGTGAAAGAAAGAGGCTGTGGCGCTATTAATTAAACCACGGCCATTTTTAATCACACTTTTAATTAACGTGTGCTGAGGTTGGGGGGGGGGGCTGCGATTCTATCGCCTTCATTAGCAAGGTGCTGCAACATGCGGAAAAATATCCACGCGGGACGCATCATATCCTTATCTCTTGGGGTGGTGTTGGCCAAAGTCTGGCCCTGGTGGGCCGCTGGTGGGCCACTGGTGGGCCACTGGTGGGCCACTGGTGGGCCACCAGTGGCAGCCCGTGGCATGATGAAGACCAGACATGCACAATATCTTTTTGTCATATCAATAACTTGCTGCATCTCCAGACCGATATGATATCCATGTTTTCATTGCTACTTTTTTCAAATGTCGTTGCACGTGTCGTTTGTGCACACGAGGAGGTAAGACGAACGGGAACAAATGAAATATGACCACATCACCACCACCGGGAGAACCAGAGTATGGAGGGGGAGGAGCCAGCTGGCGTGGCCCAGCAAGGTGCCCTGTATTGGGGGATGTGACGCCACGGTGGCGTCCATGTCTCACATAGGAAGATTTTCCTTGAAAGAAAATTTGCGCAGAATGAAAATAATCGAAGAATTTTGGTGCAGAATGAAATAAAAATGTACAGTAGGGGTAGACTAAAAATGATAATACATCTATTTTGGTGCAGCATGAAATATAATTTTGGTATGGAATGAAAATACAATTTTTAAATTGCTGTAGAATTAAAAAAAAAACAGAAAAATGTTGGTGTTTAAATGGAAATTGTTTCCAATTGTTTTACAAAATTAATAAAATTAAAAAAATAATAAATCAAATTTGGTGTAGAATTAAAATACATATTTTATCTCCGAATGAAAAATAAATAGAGGAATTTTGGTGCAGAGTGAAAACAAAGGAACAAAAGCTGTTGTGGAATGAAAATAATTCTAATGAAGGTGTGGAATGACAACACCCGGTGAGGTACGCTGTAGTCGGACACATGCTCCGAGCTCCGTGTTCATGTCTGGTGGAAGGGAATTAGAGTTAGGGAAAAGGTGACATTTGGGGATGGAGAGACACATCCTGAGCGTCCTGAGGTCGGACTGTGTAGTACTTCTGTGAAGTACTTCTGTGAAGTACTTCTCATGGTGTCCAAAAGGCAAAATAAGAAGGATGAGCAGATATGATGGTCCTAATCTTGCCTGGCAGTAAGTATTTGTGCTTTTGGCGTTTGGAGAGCATGCTTGGTGTTTGGAGAGCCCCCCCCCCCCCGACCCCCTGTGGTTAAATTGCTAATTAATGTTGCAGCCATTTATCAGTCAAACGGCGGCTAATTAGTCTTTTCAATCTCCTCTGCCTTGAGACACGTTTGGAACGCTTCCCCTTGCCACCATCCTCTTCCTCCCCCACGTCAACTACCAACGATCGCGCCCCCCCGCCACGCCATCGCTTCTTTGTGTGGGACAAACACGGCGCTTATCTGCACACATCAATGGTTTCCCATCAGGAACCATCAGCTGACCCTCAGCTACTGGAGCGACCGGTAGTCAAACTACCGGACAACAGGATGCAGTACAAAGTACTACCAATGTGGTGTACTATGAAAAGGCATACAAGAAATGAGAATCATAGAAGAGAGTTGGTGCAGAATGAAAACGATATTTGCAATTTTGGTGAAATAATATCAATGTGTACAACATTTGGAAAAAGCTGAAATTGATGATTTGTTGTCTACTGGATGACCAATGAAAGCAAAATGGAAGACAAGAGAATTCCCCCTCTCCTTCCTCCTCTTCCAGAAGAGGAAAGGTAAATGTATTTACATTAGTAAATGTATTTTCCTGCCAAGTAAGTCATCTTGGCAATGACGTTCATAAAAGCATGGATGCAAAAATAATGAAAATGAAGCAAATGAAGCTTCAGATAAGAATTGTTGTATTTCTGACATAATCAACATTCCGGGCCAAAACCTTCCATACAGGAAAAAAAAGAGGAAAAAAAAATCAAATGAAATGAGAAAGAAAATGATTAAAAAATGCCACAGGTGACCTTTACAGGTCGTGGCCGAGCAAGAAGGAGATAAGATGTCAGATATGATTGGTTAGATGAGACACGCTAGCACGAGGCCAGGATTTGCAAATCCGACGTTCCAGATTATGCTGAGAACGTCCATGTCGCTTCTTCATTTGATATCCCATCAGCCAGCATCGTCTCAGCGTCGGCCGTGAGTCACAACTGGACCATCTTCTTGTGGGGGTCGAACACGTAGCGCTTGAAATCCAAGTGAATGCTGACGGGCTGCGTGTCCGCTTTGGACTCCTCTTCCTTGGCAGCGCCGTCTTTGCCGCCCCCCTTCCCTTTTTTCTTGGAGGACGAGGACAGCAACTGCTTGGTCTCTGGCCGAAGACCCTCTGAGGAGAAGATCGGCAGTCACGTCCTCAACCGGCCCCCAACCAGCCCCAAACCCCCGTCCCATAAAAATTCAGTCAATGACTGAAACGTACTCACTTGAACATCCTCAACGTAAGATTCAATATTTATACATTTACTATATTAAGTACTAGGAGTGGAAAGGTGACTATAGGGGTGTTAGTTCATGCCTACAGGGCTCTAATCATGTACAAAAAACAGTTTGAGAAGGTCATAAACAGGTTTTCTATGTTCCAACTAAAAAAATAGTCCATTTGCCAAGTCTTTCCATGCCAGCCTTTTTACAAAAGACAAGCCCCTCAGTAGGGACCACCACTAGGCTGAGCTTCCAAGGCACACGGAATCTTTTAGACTGAGCTTCCAAGGCACACGGAATGTTGTGTTCTATGGCTATATTCACACGGAACCTACCAAAAGAAAGATGAGACTCCCATCTTTTATCAGGCAAAAAGGTTTGGGTCTACCTTTTCGTGTTCTTTAGTCATCAGCAGTAGAGTTTCAGGCAAATTTCAGTTCCCAACTAAAGAAAAGTTAGAAAAGCAGCACTTTCACTTTGATACAAATATTTGTTGCTCAGATATCTAACCAAGTATGCCAACATACATAACACAAAAATGGGTTGTTTGACATCAAAATAACTTAACAAATATACAACCACCAGATAGTTGGAACTGTACCCTTGGAACTGTGTGCAAGAAACCGTTGAGATGGGGTGTTCAGGATTCTAAAAATGTAGAAATACACCTTTGATACTGCAAGAGTTAGTATCAAGACATAACCGAAAACACGCCAACGCTAAACCAGGGACCACTGTAGTTTAGCGACAGGAGAGAATTGGATGTTCTGAACTCCTGCTTCCATCCCCACATGGGAAGGATAGCAGAACAACACTTCTCCTCCTCCAGTCAGACAGAAAGTTGGTGTGGCTAATGTAAGCTAATGTCGCTTGAGGACATGGAAGGCAGGCTGCCGTTCTGCTTTTATTGCTCAACTCGCCGTCCGTCTGGGCTCATGCATCATGGCGCCAGCGTTGTCGCCGTTATCGTTATGCCGATGTAAGGCTCGTTACGCCGGCTTCATATCTCGGCTGGTTGTGGCCACGCCAGCATGCACACGCTGCTACACACTTGGGGTTGGCATCCTGTACACGTGGTATTACTGTACATGCAGTAAATACAGTACAGTAAACGACATACTCTCCTTTCATTTTCCTGGATGTTTCTTTCTTCTTGTTGGCTTTTTAGTCTCATGTAATAGTGGAGCCAGGCAACGACAATCAAGGAAGTCCATCCATCCATCATGGCGTGCCATCCCAGACGGTATGATGTGCATAATTAGCGGTCACGCATGAGAGAAGAGCGACCCGAGTCACCAGTAAGACCAGGAAAACTCACTGCATGTGTCAGCGCAGTCGCCCCCAAAATACCACGCTTTGCTTATCACTCCCTCGCTCAACGCGACTGAAACAGACGAAGAGATATGTGGCATCATGGCCACTAGGCGGCAGTAATGTTGCATTATTCAGCGTCACACACAGTGTGGGTGGAGTCAGCCCTGGCTTGTACGGCACGACAGAGTGGAAAAAAAGTCTCCTCCCGTTCAGTGTGGAAGTGGTATGCTTTTTGCTTCTTATTTAAAACCCTTTCTTAAGTTCAGAATACAGAAAATGAATTGTAAGCTAACTAGTCAGCTTGCTAATGGTTAGCGCCATGGCTGTCTCTTGTGTCCCTGCAGGGACCCCGTAGGTTGCTGAGCATGACAGGCAAGCAATGTGATTATAGGGGTGTTATTTCATGTCTACAGGGCTCTAATCATGGTTGAGATTGCATTTAGAAGGGTTTTCTATGCTGTAAGAAAATATGACATTTATTAACATTGGAGACTACATCGCAGGAATTCATCCATCCAAAATCAATGAATAATAATTGCCTAAACTGATCCCTTCTGCTACGTCTTCTTACTCTCTGGTGGACCAGGTGCACATGACTTACGACACCCCCTTCCGTACAGAGGTGGAACGACAGACCGCCCCGGTACATCTTGTTCATGGGCGAGGGCTAACAAGTGTGGTCTAATCTATCAGTGGCGGTCCAGCTAGAACTGTGGCGGTCTGAATGTGCTGTAGATTAGCTCCATGTCTAACAGACGCATGCATACGCTCAGTAGATTGCTGACTTTTCTCGCTTGTGAGTGATATTCCGTGCTTCCATTGCCCACGTTAATATGCATTTTTATCCACGCCGGAAATAAAACAGCAAGTCCAATGTTAGTCAGCTCACTTCCACTCCTCCACAACTTGTGTGATGCAGTGAAGAGGATATAGGATGTGAGGTTCTGACTTGGATATGTTTTGGTTTTCTCTCCCCTCCTGGCGTGGAGCAGTGGGTTTGGAGCAACAGAAGGTAAAATAAATACAGAGCAGACTTCCCCCGGAACACAGGCAATCCCCGGAGGAATCCTGGGAATGCGGCTGGAGATGTCAACCCTACCGCTCTTTACCACATCCTGAACATATACACTTACAACGACCTTCCCTGCCCCAGGATCAGGGAAAGGCTGTTGGCTGTGAAGTAGGGGCCGGAATGCTACGCCACCATCCACCATCACCGTCCCGCATGTCGCTCGGCTTTAATGTGAGTGACGCTTTGGTTACAGCAACCGTTTATGGCGGTTCATGGTTCATTGGTTCAAAACCCAACAGTGGGATGACTGCAATTCCACAAAGTACAATTCCTTATTTAGAAATGGACACATGTTTAGCACCTTCTAAATAGGCTTCTTAACATTATTAGAGCCCTCAACACATGATGTAACACCCCTGTAGTCATATTTACACTCCTATTACCCAATATAGTACACATAAAAAACATGTTTACCAACTTCTAAATAGGCTTTTTAATATTATTAGAGCCTTCTATACATAAAGTAACACCCCTATAGTTACCTTTACACTCATATTACCTCATATAATAGACATAACAGTTATAACATTATGTTATGTTGTTTACATTATGTAAATGTTTATGTTATGTAAATGTTTATGTTGTAAACATGTTTATCCTATGTTTTATCTACTGTCTGTACCGCTGGTCCGTACAGTAGGTGCCTTGCCATTGGCTGGCGACCAGGCAAGGGTGCAACTCGCCTCTCACCATATAAATGGATGGGCAGCCCATTGAGTCTGGTGCTTGTGTGTCTCAGCCAACACTACAGCAGCATTAGTGACACCTAGTGGCCAGTGTATAATACTACACATCATCACACCCTCTTTCAATGTCTTACATTTGGATTTGACTTCACTTTTGTGCTTGCAAATGCTTCATTTTGACATATTTTTACCCAATAATAGATTTCATGGATTATATTATATATCCATGAATGATATATTCATTTGGAAAGGTATGGAATGGAAGCCTGGGGTTACTAATGAACAAATACACCTGCCCCCCACTGAGACCGATGCTGAGCTCTAGTCTTGGGGCCCGCCCCCTTACCTTTCACCCGGACTTTGAACTTCCCGCTCTGTCCAAATCCGCCCTCGATGACGCCGGTTTCACCCGTCGACAGCGTGACCTTCAGCCCCATGAAGATCTGCAGGTTGGTTTCCTTCTTGAACAGGTTTCGGCCAATCACGGTGTAGTCGTCGGTCACCTGCGTGAACGAAGGAGGAAGGAAGTGAGTTAGGCTGAGAAATGGTGTAAAAATGTCAGAGGGATTGGTCCCCGCCATGCTAACAGCTCACCCTCTGTCTTACGCCCTCATCCACCCCACCACCGCCGCCGCCGCATTCTTGCAGCTTCGCCGCCTGGCTGTCTCTCCTTCCTCCTGCACATTTCATGCTGTATTCGTTTGTATTCCTTGCTTATCGTTCATCGCCGAGTCCATCTAACCCGCCACTAATCTGATAACAGGAGGGCACCGCTCTGTCTCAGAGCCTCCGCCGCCACCAGCTCATCCTCTTTTTTGGTGCCTAACCCTCATTCCCTCTTGAACATTTGACCCCGACGCTCCTCAAGCGTGACTGATGCGCTGATAAAAAACATACAGTGGCTACAGACGTCCGACAGACCATGGAATAGCGACAACCATGCCAACAATGTGCCATGACACACACACACACACACACACGCACAAAAAACAAAAAGTACTTTACATGCCTTGAAATAAGCGGCGAATGTCACATGACGTCACTCTGACCTCCTGCACGCATCCTTTCACTTGAGAGCCGCGGACAGAAGCCGTCAACGCCTCAGAGGTGCAAACAGCAGGAAACTTGTTGCACACTTGACCCCCCCACCCGACCTCAACCTGACCCCGACACGGGGGTCGGCACGGCGGAAAGCATAACAAAAACACATGACTACATGTGCTGCTGCTTTACAACACATTTGGGAAGATTTGGGAATGGGAGCTGGATCCTATGGAGATGCTGTGACAGACGGACAGAATACTTTATTCATCCCTTTGGGATTCCCTCGGGGAAATTGGCATGACCTTCAAAAGGCCTTCATGCTGGAAAAGCCTCCAATGTGGCTGAATGACAACAATTCCTCCACAGCTGGAAGACACTCATTGCAAGTTATCCCAAAGGCTTGATTGCACTTATTAGCTTTAGGCTAATCACTTTTCCACACAGGGACGTGGAGCTTTGCTTTTTTACTCCCTTCATCATGAAGAGTTTCATTTGAAAAGGACTTTGAGTGTTGACTTGTTGTCATGGACTAATATTGACATTTGTTGATGATGTGAAACATGGAAGTGGGACAAACACGCGGGAAAACTTTTAGGATGAAAAGTCCCGCCCTTGGAATGGAACAGCACTTAGAAGCCATCTTTTTGTTTGCAAGAAGCTTGTGTTTTTGGTGCGTGTGTTGGGAACGTAGCCAGCTACTTCCTGGTTCATGGAGAGTAACACGTAGACAGATGGCGTGATTACAATCATGAAAATAAACGGCCATAATTCCGTGGGTTCCTCCGTGCCCCTTGGGCGGCTGCTCTACAAAAACATAATAAACACGAGTTTTTGCATAATCCAGCTAACGACTTTTCGTGTGGCGTCAGATGCTCGTTGGGGAAGTGGAGTCATCCCACGGCGAGCCGTGTGGGTATTCCTGCAGCGCTCAGGTGTGTCCAAACAGCGCCAGTCTGTGACAGCGAGACGGGGCGAGCGGCGTCAGGCGGCCACACACGCACGTCTGCGACGCAGGCATGTGCACCCACATGTCTGAAACGCCAGAGCACGCTTGTTTGTGCGTACGTGTGTGTTTGTGAAGGCACAATGGGGGCTTTGTGAGCGAGCCATGCTCCACTGCCACCAGCAATGACAAACATTCAAAGAAGCAAGATCAGCAGGAAGACGGCGGGGTGACGGCGAGGGCATGAGGCAAAAAGGAGGGCACGTAAAAACGAGAGCTTGGAGCGAGGACTCACCCTTTCCACTTGGCCCTGGCGGTGTTTGGTCTTGTAGATGAGCAGACCGGGAAGGTCGCTCTCGGCGTAGCCTTTGTCCTCAAAGCCGAGCAGCAGACGTCCTTGGAAGGCCAAGCGGCATGCGTTGGCGTGGATGTCGGCGTCCAGCTTGGAGCCGATCACCAGGCAGAGTAAAGGGCACGTGACCGGACGCTCGAACTCCAGCAAGGCCCACTGATCCGGGTCGGGTCCCGAGCCAGACTCTCCCGGCGCGGTGACGTAGTCTTCCTGGTAGAGGTACTCTCTGTCCAAAGCGAAGGCGCCTTCCAACGAGCACGGTCGCAGATCGGGCGTGTCCAAAGGCGGCTCGGGGAGGCCGAAGAAGGTCACCCTCGCCATGACGGTCTCGTGTCCCATGGTGATGTGGAACTTGGCCCGCGTGCTGAGGGAGCCCTTGAAGTAGCTGATCTTCCTGGCCGAGACCACGGCGGCGTGGATGGTGCGAAGGGAGCCCGGGGTGCACACCATGCCCCGCTCCAACAGCTTGGGGTCAAACTGGGTCACGCACACACCCACGCGGTCCCCCTGCATGGCCCCCGACACCGGCTTCCGAAACATCTGGATGGACTTCACCTTCTTGCTCACCTGGTGGGAGGAGGCGAAAGGAGAAGTATCAACATCCGTCTCAAACGCCGACTCATCGCCACTCAAGCACGCCGATTTATTAGTCATCATCATGTACATGAAGTACATTCATAAACAATATCATCTTCATATCAGAAATGATGATATCATCACAATAACACCTTTCATACAAACGACATGTTTATTATTAAATGTATATGTAATATTAATATATTACAAAATGACATTATGCAAATTATGAAATGATTTAATAATATTCATTCAATAAGAATAATGCTTCTTAATCACATTCAATACAAACCAAACAGCATTGTCAAGAAATTTTGTTTTTGTCATTTAATCAAATAGCATAAAATAAATAATATAATCATCAAATTCATGAAAATCATATCTGAATGATTTAAATGATATCAAAATAATTATAATAGGAAAAAATGATCTTAAAGATTCAATACAAAGTACCATTTTCATCAAGACCCAACTGAACAACTGCCGCAATTTAATTAGTTTAAGAAGAAATATCATAAAATAGAAATTATTACTTCAATAATAATAATACTAATAATGATGACAAAATTATCTTAAACATTGAATAGAAAGTAAACAATGCCATTTTCATGACAGGACTTTTTTTTTACTCTGAAATTATCACAATATTGTCACAATGGAATTAGTATTTAAGAATATATCATCAAATATGTATTAAAATAAAATACAAACTATAATATTGAAATAATAGTAATAACAATAATGCTAAAAGTTTTAAAGTAAAAAACATTTCTGTAACACTTGACACGAATCACGATGGATTATTTATTTAAATACATGCGTACAACAAATATCACATTAATAGAAATATTATAGAAATAATAGGAATGATCTAATAATTATGAGAAAATGAAGAATAATATAGGTATATTTTTCCCAAAGTTTTTGGTCCCTAAGTTGCCAACCGAGAAAGTTGTGTATTTGGGGCGTAGGGGAGGGTGCCCAGGGTGTATCATGATGACTTTACTATACAGCTGGTACTGCCCTCTTATTGATAGCGCTGATTTATTTGATTTCATAATTGTAATCTTTGACAAACACGTGAAAACGTAGAAAATAAGGCTGGCTGTCATCAACGCTTACCTATCAACGCTACAATCATTTCAATTCCACCTTGAATAAAAACAACCCTTCCACCAATACTCTAAAAGATGTCTGATTGACCATCAAGCACTCATCAATTATTATTATTGCATCAGAGGCTGAGTGCTCCAAAATAAAATGGGTGCTAATTTAAGCACTTGCTGCCACCAAGAGGTGAAAATGGGAAGTGTCTGGTTTGCCTTTGAGATCTCCAGTATGTCTCATGTTGCTTCAACATCCACCCAACCTTCCTATGCAGTCAGTACTTGCTAAGTGGCTACTTTAATATCATACATCAAACAGTCGTGAGCGGCCATCACAAGATGGCGGACCTCGGTCCAGATACAGACCCACTTACAGGTGATGGGTCCTTGACCAATTCACGTCCATGATTGAACGCAGCAGCGTTTCGGGCACTGCCTGATGTTTTTGGCGGTCCTGAGAGAGCTCTTTGGTCTACGCCATGTTGGAGAGTTCTATCTGATTGCGTAGACCAGGTGTCTTTCATACCTGTGGTTAGCTAGCACAGGTGTCTGCCGTTCAGTTAACATGCTAATTGGGCTGTCTACCTGGTCGGTGAAAGCATACTAGAGGATCAAATACTTATTTCCCTCATTCAAATACAAATAATTTAAAATATACATAAACTGTGACTGTATATTGAATGTACATCATAAGGTTGTGACCTTCGCTGTGAAAAGTAGTCCATTTGAATGAAGACCCTGGAGTAGAGTAGAGCATGTCATATTTACCTTCAGGGCTGGGATTTCCACAGTGTCGTTGATGGCCAGCGACCCCTGCAGGATGGTCCCGGTCATGACCGTCCCCTGGCCCCGGATGGAGAAGCAGTGGTCCACCGCCATCAGCAGGTCGCCTGTGGGGTCTCTCCGTGGGAGATACGTCTGGTTCTTTAACAGCTGAGAAGCAGGGGGGATAAATATGTCAAAACACACCTTTGACATGGTCTATCTTGTAGAGATTTGGAGGGGGGGGGGCGTCTAGAATAACAAATAACTGACAAATATTGCTACTTTGACCAGGATATTATATTATTACACTCTTTATGTGTCATGTATTTAGCACTTTGTATGACCTTCCCATCGTACAGTCGACCTTCGTTAATGCTGGTGAATTGGTGCCATTAGCAAAGATAGCACAGAAGACCTGTATGACTTTCTAAATAGGCCGCACGGAGGACGAGTGGGTAGCATGTAGGCCACACAGGCAGGAGATGGGAAGACCTGGGTTGGAATCTCCGCTCGGCCATCTCTGTGTGGAGTTTGCATGCGTGGGTTTTCTCCGGGTACTCCGGTTTCCTCCCACATTCCAAAAACATGCTAGGTTAATTAGCCACTCCAAATTGTCCATAGGTATGAATGTGAGTGTGAATGGTTGTTTGTCTATATGTGCCCTGGGATTGGCTGGCCACCAGTCCAGGGTGGACCCCGCCTCTCGCGCAAAGACAGCTGTTTTTTTTTTTTAGCTATGGTCCTCAACTTTTGATTTTTACCTCCATTAACTCTGATACCCCCTGGGGTTCCTCCGTGTCAGGAGCCTCGGGGCCCCCGGGCTTGGCTGCCACTGCAATGACCGGACAGTCCTTAAATCTAAAAAATGATGATAAAGAAAAAGACAAAAAGGCGTGTTAAACGTGAAGAAGGTTGGACAGCAGCAGCACGGTGCAGACCTGGTGTTCTCCAGCGTTTTGTGTAGTCTCTTGGTCATCCTCTCGACGGCGCTCTGTCTCTTGTTGGCTGGCAGGAGGTCGGTCTTGTTCAGCACGACCACCATGCGGGGACAGGTCAGCTCGCCGATCAGCAGACACTCTGCAGTTTGCGTCTGGACCCCTTTCACCACGTCCACCACCAGCATCATCAGGTCGATGATTTGCGCTCCTAGGAGACACACGCCAACACGTTGTTGGTGACTGACAATACACGTGCAAACAGGAAGGGACACAGACATCCAAGGAAAACAGCCCAACGAGGGGAGAAGAGGGGAGAAGAGGGGCGTCAGGGCTGGAGGGCTGAAACTGGAGCTGCCACACGCTTGGTTGTCTTTCCTGACTTTGCTTTGCTGCACTTTTCTCTGCTTCCACTTGGCTCCATAGCTTTCCTGTCCTTTCCCCATTTGGGACCGGGGAGGGGGACGGGTGGGGGTTAATATATGTATAGCCCGATCGCTACATTCTTCTTCCCAGGATAATCTCCAACATGTGCCCTCTGTGTCAGCATGGTGTTTATTAGAGCTGGGGAACATTTATTCCTGTCATTGTCCTTGACACTTAGCATTCTGTGTTTTGAAGGCCACCAATGTTCATCGCCATGTTTTCGGGCTGTATTGGCTACCTTGGCCATAATCACTGTAAACATACTATGTCCCGTACACCGCAATGACTTTTGAAATTCTCTTTCATCTCATGACTGCTGCAATATAATTTTTATATCATCGTTTCAAACCTTTTTTTTTGCTCCAAAATGAAATAAAGTATTGTGTGAATTCATTAAAATGTTAGCCAGTTTACTTAAAAAGCTTTTAAAGGTGTGTGTGCATTAAATTGACAAGTAACAAATTACTATTTCAATTGTATTGGAAATATGCACAAAATTATTTTGCATAGATTTAGTTCTACTGGCACAGTCGATGTACAGTATACTGCATTGATTTTGCTTTGGAGAATTATATGGAAGAAATAGAGGTGACACTGTAGTGTGATGTGCATCTGGCGCCCTCTACTGGACGTATGCGGGACAACACAAGTGAGTCTATGATGGCTGAATGAGGAAAATGACAGCATTACCATCATGAATCATTTTCTCTTTCACAATAAAAGGCAAACAAATTAAGTTTAACCCGCCTTAGTATAATGCAATGTACTACCATTTGACCTCAAATGCCGTCCCTGAATAACACGCCTTATTGCCTTACCTCCAATAATAGTCCGAATGAGAGAGGCATGTCCCGGGCAGTCCACCAGGGTGAATTGCAGGCTGTCATACGGACGCCGGCCCTCGCTGTCCCGCAGGTGATCCGGAAGGGCCACGGTGAAGGAGGAGAAGCCGAGGTCCAGGGTGATGCCTCTCTCGCGGGATTGGGGGTTCTTGTCGAAGGCTGCCGTGGAGGCGGTGCTGCTCAGCGCCCGAGCCAGCGACGTCTTGCCGCTGTCGACATGTCCAAGGACCCCGACGTTGAAGTTTAAAGTGTCTGTCCGACCGTCGGCCATGTTGACCAGCTGTCACCTCTTACAAGTACTTTCTGCTATTTACGTGTACCACCATGGAGTATTGTCACTGCCAGACACTGTAATTACAAACACACACACACAATTAGACAACAAAACAGTATTACTTTATACATGTAAAGCTATAAAGCTCACATTGTTGCTAAAAGTTGACGTGAAAGTCGCCTCTTGTCTGTTAGCTTGAGCAATGTTTGCTTTGCCGTAAACAACTCAAATAACGCTGTATATGAAAGCATAACAAATAAACAGAATTATTAAAACCTCTACTTTTACTGTTATTTTTCCACTCTTCTTTGACATTTGTTTCACTCACGCGCAATGTTTCTTGCCGTTTCCACTACGACAGGAAACCTAAAACACAACCGGAACTTAACCCCTCACAGGTTGAATTTCCGGTAACAGTGATAGTTGACACAAGTCACAGCCAATCAATACACGGTCTGTGAGCTAGGTACCCAATCGTATGGCGTAAAACTCGAAAACAGGCGGGGTCTCAGGGTAACACTTCCGCCAACTTTCCTTAGTAACCCCACATGGAAACCATTCTTCCTGTGTTTTGAGTTTCGGCGGCGATTGCGGCGGCAAGTGGCCAAACGAAGCGCAAGTTGCTATTTTCTGAATACTTTAGCCGAGTTTGTGGCACAAACTATACACGCAACCATGAAGATTGAGGAGGTGAAGAGTACCACGAAGACTCAACGGATCGCCTCTCACAGTCACGTCAAAGGACTCGGCTTAGATGAGGCCGGTAACGCTAAACAGACAGCATGTGGTTTGGTGGGACAGGAAGCTGCCAGGGAGGTAATGTTCATGTTGTTTTATTATTCTATTGTTTGACGTAATGGTGCCTGTGAGTTAACATTTTTGATAGCATGAAATAGTCTGTTTCCATGTCCGGCCTGCGCCGTTGAGCTAAGCCTGCTAGCATGTGGGGTCGCTGTTGCACACTTGGTGTACACAAAATACAAAGCTGTGATTCAATTGGAAAACTTCCATACTTTTGAGTGCCTAGATGTGCGAGTCGCGAACGAGTCGTTGAAAACTCGCTGGGTTTTAACTCCTTCTGTACCACGCCAAAACGGGTGCTTGTCTCTGGTACCTCGTTCACTGACCCCTCCCATTCCCTCAGGTACAGCTAGCAAAATTACAAAAGGATGTATAAGCCAATTGGAAAAAGCAACGGGTCGATTCCTTGCCTCAGATCAACTCTCTTTCCCCCCTACCCGAGATGACAGACTCTGCACAACGAACGATTTACTCGCGGGTGCTTGACGAAAGCTCCACGGACTCACGGGTATTCGACGAAGAATTGGATATCGGCGCTATATTGTGAATCATTATTAAAATATATAACTGTAAAGTGTAACTCTTATAGATTGTTAAATTATGTTTACATTCACCTTAGTCAGAAATGCAACACATCAGGAGTATTGGGATGGAATGGAATGGCCTTTATTGTCATTATACAAGATGTACAACGAAATTGGAGAGCTTCTCTTTTCAGTGCATTAGTCGAGTTTAAAAAACAAAAAAGTATATAAAGTAGAGTAAAAAGACAATTTAACAAGATATATACAAGATATCCAAAATATACACATATTATTGCACAGGAGCATATGCAGGAGCGGATGTATAATAGATTGTTTATCTCTCCCCAAAAGACATGAAATAATGAATTGCATTATATTGCAGTTAAGTTTGTCCTCGCTTTAGTTGGCGTTTTGCATGAAACCGAGCGTCCATGGTATTATTATTGTTATTATTATTATTATGAGGAGGTGGTCTTTGAAATCCACCCCACGTGTGGTGATGTTGTGTGGTCATCTTGCTCTTGTAGCTTTCTGCATTTCTTCCAATTGTTTTTCAGGCATGTGGCATCATTGTTGAGCTGATCCGCTCCAAGAAGATGGCAGGAAGGGCGGTTTTACTGGCAGGACCGCCAGGCACCGGAAAGGTAATAACACAATGAGAGCGGTACTAGAGCGTGTTTTGGTATTTTTCATGTTTTATTCTTCTCCGGTATAGACGGCGCTGGCGTTAGCCATAGCACAGGAGCTGGGCAACAAGGTGCCTTTCTGCCCCATGGTGGGCAGTGAGGTCTACTCGTCGGAGATTAAAAAGACAGAAGTACTGATGGAGAATTTCAGAAGAGCCATCGGTGAGCGTCACTTCCTGTCACTGGCATGTTGCTGTGTTTACACAAGTTCTTTCAAAGCCGAGTCTCATGTGTAGTATTTTGGTGCCTTAAAGGGTCTTTTATTTATGTTATGTACTGTTTATTTGGACTGGTACGGCAGCCATTTTGACTTAAATAGCAGGGCGCAGGGTTATAAAAAAAGATAACATTTAGAGAGCATACAGGGTTTTCCCCCACACTGTGAATGAATCCATGACCTGAGCATGACCGTGCACCTGAGGGACGCCACGCACAAAGGCGGCATTGAGTCCATGCTGTCCCCCTCCCGTGCAGGGCTGCGTATCAAAGAGACCAAGGAGGTGTACGAGGGCGAGGTGACGGAGCTGACCCCCTGTGAGACGGAGAACCCCATGGGGGGCTACGGCAAGACCATCAGCCACGTCATCATCGGTCTGAAGACGGGCAAGGGCACCAAGCAGCTCAAGGTCAGAGTCACTCATCTTTAATGTAGAACGGTACAGCGCTTTTATTTTGAAGGACGGTCACGGAAGTGTATTCATGGCTAAAACCAGCAACCGGCCTTCAGTAGTGGTTTTGTCTTGTGCTCCCCAGTTGGACCCCAGCATCTACGAGAGTCTCCAGAAGGAGCGCGTGGAGGTGGGCGACGTCATCTACATCGAAGCCAACAGCGGCGCCGTCAAGGTAGGCGCCACACTCGTCCTCCTTCCGTCTTTTTTGACCTTTCCTCCGCAAACAGCAGTCGGTGGCACGAGCGCACCCACCCTGCCCGTTTCCGCCCCCCCTCACCTTTGTGGGTCTGTGTTTCCAGAGGCAAGGCCGCTGCGACACGTTTGCCACGGAGTTTGACCTGGAGGCTGAGGAGTACGTGCCGCTGCCCAAAGGTGACGTCCACAAGAAGAAGGAGATCGTCCAGGATGTCACGCTGCACGACCTGGACGTGGCAAACGCCCGACCACAGGTAGTTCTGTTCTAAAAAGCAATGCTTTTCCACTCTTTCACTCTGTGTGGAACCGCTTATGTTGACGCCTTTAAGTCGACACGTGTTGCAGTATTGTTAGCCTCATCTTTGTCGCTAAGCAACACGCTGATGTTATGTTACTCGCTGGTGTTATTTCATGTACAAAGGGCTCTAATCATGTCGCAACCAGTTGTTTTATATGTCTTATTTTCTCTCATTATGTCTACTATATTGGGTAATAGGATTGTAAAGGTAATTATAGGGGTGCTATTACATGTATAGAGGGCTCTAATCATATTCAAGTGTATTTAAAAGGTGGTAAACAGCTTTTGTATGTGGTGTTTTCTCTTACGGCTACTATATTGGGTAATAGGATTGTAAAGGTAATTATAGGGGTGCTATTACATGTATAGAGGGCTCTAATCATATTCAAGTGTATTTAAAAGGTGGTAAACAGCTTTTGTATGTGGTGTTTTCTCTTACGGCTACTATATTGGGTAATAGGATTGTAAAGGTAATTATAGGGGTGCTATTACATGTATAGAGGGCTCTAATCATATTCAAGTGTATTTAAAAGGTGCTAAACAGCTTTAATATGTGGTGTTTTCTCTTATGTCTACTATATCGGTTTATAGGAGTTTAAAGGTGACTATAGGGGTGTTATTTCATGTTTAGAGGGCTCTTTAGAAAGTATATTTAGAAGGCGGTAAACAGGTTTTCCTGGAAAAGCATCCAGCCAATGGTATGTGGGAGAAATCCAATGTGGGGAAGAAAGGAGAAAATGAGAAGCCAAAAATAAAAATCCCGCCCTCTTCCTGCTCGGACATGACAAGCCACGCCCTACATACATAACGTAACATACACACAGTAGTTGTTAGTCGTCAGGTTGCCAACTTTTAGCCATCGCTGAATGTGTTGTTTGCCTTGGCGGAGGTCCGCACTGACCGCTGTGTCATGGTGGCAGGGAGGCCAGGACATCCTGTCCATGATGGGCCAGCTGATGAAGCCCAAAAAGACGGAAATCACAGGTGGGGGCGCCACGCCGCCGTTGCCGCTTCTACAGCTTTTGGCTTGTTGGTTCACCGCCCGTGTTTGTCCTTGCAGACAAGCTTCGGGCGGAGATCAACAAGGTGGTGAACCGCTACATCGACCAGGGCGTGGCTGAGCTGGTGCCGGGTGTGCTGTTTGTCGACGAGGTCCACATGTTGGACATCGAGTGCTTCACCTACCTCCATCGAGCCCTGGAGAGCACCATCGCCCCCATCGTGGTGTTCGCGTCCAACCGGGGGAACTGTCTCATCAGGTATGACCTCATGCTTTCATGGGGGGGCGGGGTCCGTGTGCCCCAAAGTAGTCATGTCATATTGGATTTGATTAGGACTTGTTCCAGTCCTTCTTACCTCCAGGTGAGCATAAACTCCACGTGCATCTGAATAAAAAGGTGAAGTACTGGAAGATGCACGTCTGGTCAGTCTTGGGGTTTCTTAGTTTTCTATGTCAACTTCGCTATTTCCATTCAAGAGTTTTGTCTTTGTGTGGCGTTCAGAGGCACGGAGGACATCAGCTCACCGCACGGCATTCCACTGGACCTGCTGGACCGCGTCATGATCATCCGCACCATGCTGTACACGCCCCAGGAGATGAAGCAGGTCGGCGTGGACGTCCGCAGCAAACACGCTTGCCCAGACCTTGTGCAACCATGATGACAATTCTCCCGTTCCAGATCATCAAGATCCGCGCTCAAACCGAGGGGCTTGGCATCAGCGAGGAAGCGCTCACCCACTTGGCGGAGATCGGCGCCAAGACCACCCTCAGGTACCACGTCATGGTAGAGTCGGTAGAATTCAAGCATCTCTTGTGGTTTGGTGACAGCTGTCCGTCTCCCGTGTGGGTGCTCAGGTATGCCGTCCAGCTGCTGACCCCGGCCAGCCTGCTGGGTCGTGTTCAGGGCAAAGAGACGGTGGAGCGAGAGCAGGTCGAGGAGATCAACGAGCTCTTCTATGACGCCAAGTCCTCCGCCAAAATCCTCCAAGATCAGCATCACAAATTTATGAAATGAAAACGTGACAGAGGGCTCATTAGATGCCAATTCTCTTTGCTTGTTCTTTGGATTTTTTTTTCTATTGTTATAGCTGTATCTTCATCACGAGCCATCTTCTGGATGGATGGAGATGAAGATTAACAAGCATTGGACTACTTGTGCTTTTACTGACTAAAATGTTTTTTTTCCCTCCCAAGACTGTGGTTTAATACATTTATTAACTTCAATTAACTCCTGCAATATATCAGTTCATATTAATGTGATGTTTTCATCGTTAGTGCACAGACAACCTGGGGGGGTTAGCATTATTAGCTCCCTGTAGACGTGATATAACACCCCAATGGTCATGTTAACCTCCCATTATGCATTGTTTACGTCACACCGAGCACGTGCTACAGGATCACTGCAGGGATATCAAAGCTGTAGCATAGCTAGCGAGCTAACTAACTAGTTTACCTAGCCAATTTAGGATCCAGCGAGCTAACTAACTAGTTTACCTAGCCAATTTAGGATCCAGCGAGCTAACTAACTAGTTTACCTAGCCAATTTAGGATCCAGCGAGCTAACTAACTAGTTTACCTAGCCAATTTAGGATCCAGCGAGCTAACTAACTAGTTTACCTAGCCAATTTAGGATCCAGCGAGCTAACTAACTAGTTTACCTAGCCAATTTAGGATCCAGCGAGCTAACTAACTAGTTTACCTAGCCAATTTAGGATCCAGCGAGCTAACTAACTAGTTTACCTAGCCAATTTAGGATCTAGCGAGCTAACTAGTTTACCTAGCCAATTTAGGATCTAGCGAGCTAACTAACTAGTTTACCTAGCCAATTTAGGATCCAGCGAGCTAACTAACTAGTTTACCTAGCCAATTTAGGATCCAGCGAGCTAACTAACTAGTTTACCTAGCCAATTTAGGATCCAGCGAGCTAACTAACTAGTTTACCTAGCCAATTTAGGATCCAGCGAGCTAACTAACTAGTTTACCTAGCCAATTTAGGATCCAGCGAGCTAACTAACTAGTTTACCTAGCCAATTTAGGATCCAGCGAGCTAACTAACTAGTTTACCTAGCCAATTTAGGATCCAGCGAGCTAACTAACTAGTTTACCTAGCCAATTTAGGATCCAGCGAGCTAACTAACTAGTTTACCTAGCCAATTTAGGATCCAGCGAGCTAACTAACTAGTTTACCTAGCCAATTTAGGATCTAGCGAGCTAACTAGTTTACCTAGCCAATTTAGGATCTAGCGAGCTAACTAACTAGTTTACCTAGCCAATTTAGGATCCAGCGAGCTAACTAACTAGTTTACCTAGCCAATTTAGGATCCAGCGAGCTAACTAACTAGTTTACCTAGCCAATTTAGGATCCAGCGAGCTAACTAACTAGTTTACCTAGCCAATTTAGGATCCAGCGAGCTAACTAACTAGTTTACCTAGCCAATTTAGTCAAGACAAACTTAAATAAAATTTTCCGATGGAGGAACGACGACATATGAGAAAAAGGAATTAAAAGATGTCCTTATCCTTCGATGTCAGCCGCGGTGTCCTCTCTGCTAGCTTAGTAGCCAGGCTCCATGCACTGTGGAAGCTAATGCTAACTAACGTCATCTCATAGCAATACTTGATATAACTTGTATTTCTATATCTCTGGACTAATAAAAGGCCATAGTCACCCACCAAACAGCCATCGTTTATTATGATTTGATAAACTGCAATGGATTACATGAAAGGTCCAATGTTAGCAGTATCAAAAATGCTCACTTTTGATTGACACTGTCATATAATGTCTATTATTGTTCACGTGTCCCACTGATCGCAATTAGTAAGATTTTGGTTATCTCAAAATGTACTACATCAGCCCTAAATGCACAATCTAAGCACACAAACAAACTTGCCTCAGAGGCGGGCCGGCGACAGGAAACAGGAAGTGATCATCTACTTCCTGGCGGGTGGGGATGAGCGCGTGTTCAAAGCCGTTTCTCCTCCTGACCTCGCGCCGCTGAAGACGGATGGAGCAACTTTCCCGCTTTTCTCTGCCGAGAACAAAGCATCAACCTCACTTTCTCCAGATCTACAGTTGGCTTTGATGGCAGCAATACCTGCTAACACCAGCAGGGGTCGGCATTGCTCTGCCGACCCTCACTTCCTTCCTGGCTGGTCTTCCAAAGCTTTGTGTTGTTTTATTCTGGCTTATCCTGGCGGTGGAATGCAACACACCTCTCTGCCTGTCGTCACGGAGGGTGTGGGTTTGATTCCCAGCCCTGACAGGGCAAGGCTCAAAGGCCTAAATATTCTCTGCTGTCATTGTTTGGTCACACTTGGACCCCGGAATTAACACACTCATTCCTGGTTGGTTTTTATTTACGGGAATATTATTTAGTACTTTATAATAATATTTGATATTTAATAATATTTTTTAATATTTGTCAATTGTCTAATTCACGTTACATTTTATCGATGAGGATATTTTTGTAATTACATAAATGCTATAATAACTAGATAGATAGATATAAAGAATTATACATGTTAAAATAAAATATTATGGATTATATATTATAAATTGTGAAAAATATTAGTAAAAATAACTAAAGAAAAAAGTTATAAATAATCATTTGGTGTTTACATTGGATATTTCCAAATATGAGCATTTATGATATTAAATGATTGCTTAAAACAATGTAGGATACAGTAATAAATGCTATGATGATAATACTATACAAAATGTACATATTAAAATTAAATACAACAAATACTATCTATTAGGAATTGATAAAGATTGTCTAAAAACAAAAAATGTAATTTCCAAATATGAGCATTTCTAATATTCAAATGTTACTTATGTATTATGATGCTAATAATTTCATCCTGGAATGAATACGTTTACCATGTCATGGGATTCATATTCATATTCATACATAATAAACGCTATTAGAATAATACTTTAGATAGAAAATAGTCTAAATATATAAGTGTAAACATAAATACCATTCATTGCATAATTATTATCATCAAGAATGGTGGTTAGAAAATTTAGGAACATAATTATCTATTACACACACACACACACACACACACACTAGTCCAGTCCCATGGGATAAGGCCCCCCCCCCCCCCGTTTGTCCCTATATGGAGTGGAAACTTTGTCCATGCTAAACAAGGTACAGTGATGCTAATGTAGAATAAGACATGCAGTAATATGATCATACTGGATGTTCATACTGTGTGCGTGTGCGTGCTCACCGTACTCATCCATGACCTGCAGCGTCTTACTCTTCTTTGGTCCACCGCTGCCAAGGTTCTTCTTTGCCTGGTCCAGGTCCTCCTGTCTGACCGCAGGACGCTGCCCCTCTTCCTCTTCTCCTCCTCCTCCTCGGGGTTCCCTTCCCGGCTGTTGGAAACAAAAGATCCCAGAGGAAGTGAACTACACTCTCCTTGGGAAACGCTTCTCCATACCTGAGACATGGCGGTCCTCGGTGTCGTCTGCTGGGACAGTCTATTGCTGGCCTGGTGTGGGGGTGTGGGGTCCACAGGACGATGGGTGTTTGAACAACAACAAATGATGCCGTGAGGGGAAGCTCCTCCTACCAGAGATGTCTAGCAGCTCCACACAAGTCAAGCCGGTAGACCAAAGTGAAAGCAGAGCGTTCCTCCACCAGGTCTACTAGTTTAGTCAGACACTAACATCAACACAGGGTTATTTCATGTCTTCGGGAGCTCTAATAACAATAAAAAGCACATTTAAGGTAGTAAACAGGTTTTCCATGTCTTATTTTCTCTTGTTAAGTCTACTATGTTGGGTAATAGGAGTGTAAAGATTACTATAGGGGTGTTATTTCATGTCTTCGGGAGCTCTAATAACAATAAAAAGCACATTTAAGGTAGTAAACAGGTTTTCCATGTCTTAAATGTCTTATTTTCTCTTGTTAAGTCTACTATATTGGGTAATAGGAGTGTAAAGATTACTATAGGGGTGTTATTTCATGTCAACAGGAGCTCTAATAACATTAAAAAGTGTATATAGAAGGTGGTAAACAGGCTTCCCATGTCTTAAATGTGTAATTTTCTCTTGTTAAGTCTACTATATTGGGTAAAAGGAGTGGAAGGGTGACTATAGGGGTGTTATTTCATGTCTACAGGAGCTCTAATAAGAATAAAAAGCACATTTAAGGTAGTAAACAGGTTTTCCATGTCTTAAATGTCTTATTTTCTCTTGTTAAGTCTACTATATTGGGTAATAGGAGTGTAAAGATTACTATAGGGGTGTTATTTCATGTCAACAGGAGCTCTAATAACATTAAAAAGTGTATCTAGAAGGTGATAAACAGGCTTCCCAAGTCTTAAATGTGTAATTTTCTCTTGTTAAGTCTACTATATTGGGTAAAAGGAGTGTAAAGATAATCAAAGAATAAAATGTGTTTTGAAGATTCCAAAGTTTTCTTTGCCATCCCTACAAAAATATTCCATTTATTAAAACAAGCAGCATGAACACGACCTGATGTGAGAAGGCTTTGCAATACCTGTTGTAGTCCAGCAGGGGTGCAGTTGATTCAGTCCCGTCTGGTTTGCTGTCTTAAGAACTAGTACATAAACCTATAAACCATACTAGTACATAACCTCAGCTAAAAGCTAACCCCAGCATGGAAACAAGAGTTCAGAACATTCAGAGAGTGAGTCTCCTATAAAATGGTATTTTCAATAAAAAAGCTAAATAAATGACCATACACTCACCAGCCACGAGCTATGCTGATGCCGTGTGCGATACGTCGTGGCCATGTATTGTTGTACTACAGTAGTACATCAGTATGATAGTGTATCTTCTCACGTAGGCACCATACTGCCTACAGTCTGGGGCTGCACGAGTGCCGTCTGTGCTGACTCATTTTCAGTGGCCAGTATAATCCACACTGCCGTACAAGCTGGACACAGACTACTTTAGACATCCTATAGTGTTGTCCCTAATGAAATGGGAGAGTGAATGAAGTGTCCTATGAGGGCGTAGCATCGCCACACGTTCCCATACTGTACCGCACTGGTGTCCATGAGAGAGAAGTTGACTCGGGTGGCGTTTTCCGTGCGCTACGTGTGTTTTTTCCCGTACTGGGGCAAAAGCTGCGTCCTCACAAATGCCACAAGTCGCCTTTCTGCAAGAAGAACGGCTAAAAGCACAAAAGCGAGGCAGAGCGCCCCCACGCCGACGTGGACCAGCCTGAGGAGCCAGCCGCTGGCACAGCAGAAGACGCCCTGCAACCAGAGAAAAGTCTAATTAAAGACCAACAAATGCAATCAAACAGCGTGGAAGGATACCTCGCTAACGACCGTGACCACCGCGCTGACGGCGAGCGCCACGCACAGCGGCGGCGAGGGCAGCAGGCCCCGCAGGGGTTTCCACGGACTGGACAGGAAGTAGCGGTGGATGTACAGGACGCTGTGCGAGATGCGCAGGGCCATGTTGAGGCAGTTGGCCAGTATGAAGCCCACCCCCCCCGCCCACCACGTCAGCATGTAGGACAGCAAGAGGAAAGACGCAGACAGCGCCAGCATCACCACGTTATACCTGCAGGTTGAACAAACAACAAAAGCGGTCACGTCGTGTTCCGGCAATCTGGCGAATCTTCTTTCCATCGTAACGCCTTGCGTACTTGTCCACCTCTTCCTGGCTCATGGCGGCGAACACAAAACACTCGCTCACGCCGTTCACAGCCAGCAGGAGGACGTAGCAGCTGTAGCATCGCAGCAGACCAGGACCTCAACACACACACACACACACAGTTAGCAACGGGGCGTTTGTGAACGATCCGCTTCTTACGACCGACTCTTTGACATGAACAAGTGTGGATGTGGATGTGGATGCCGTGTTACCTGCTCCGCTACTCAGCAGCGAGCCACCGTAGATGTCCAGCGCCAGGGCAGAGTAGGCGTGTCCAAACACTGCGATGACGAGTCCAATCACCAGCACCAGCTTCAGTAGACATTCCAGCACCTCTGCCGCCATGGCAACATCTTCCTGTTGGTCACAACACAGGATGAGCAAGGGCCACGACATCAAATACATTTCTTCAACAAGTGAGAACCTTTCTCTGACTCTGGACGGGGCGCCCTCGCTGCAGAACTTTGGCAAAGAAGATGTAGAAGCTTTCCTCGATGGGCAGGAACACGAAGCGGGCCACCATGGAGCCCAGATTGTTGACCACGTCGTAGACGCCCTGCTCCCCGAAGCTCAGGACGTTCAGGAAGGTCATGACGTAGCGCTCGCCTTCCGTCAGGATCTGCTTGAGGAAGGATTGCTTGAAGAAGCTCCAGGTGAGCCGGGCCACGCTCCCATCCACTAGCGGCTGAAAGTACACAAGCAGATGAGGCAGCTTCTCTTTCACTGGTGCGTGTGTGTGTGTGAGTGACAAAAAGAAAAGCTCAGTTCACAGCATGTTGTTTTGCATGGGTCAATTTCTCCATGCTTTGACCTGGAACATTCCCGTATGGATCCCCTTACTGTATGAAAGTGTATAACTGCATTAAACAGATACCTCTCCATTGGCTTTGTGGGGAAGCAGATCTCCAACACTGCCGAGAGGAAAATCCCTCTTGGTGGCCTCTTCAGACCCCAAAAAGCGAAGAAAGTATCCGGCGTAGCAGAGCACCAGCACTCCTGTGTACACCAGCTGGGAAACACCAAGCAGGTAAGTTCATTCATCGATGAAAAACCACATCCTGTGGACTAGGACCGTGTCCCTCACGTGAGCAGTGGAGAAGATGTAAAGCCCCCACTCCCGAGCCGACACCACCATCACCACCGTTAGGCTGCACTTGGCCAGCATGGCCAAGCTTTCTGCGACCACCTTGAGGCGAACCATCATGTGGGCCTGGGCCAGCACCCACAGGGGCTCGGCCAGGAGCTCCTGGACCCCCGCGAGGGCGAACAACACCACGGAGGGGCCATAGAAAGGAACGGCTTGAGGATCCGGGACCTCCAGGAACCAGAGCCACACGCAAGCCAGCAGCACTCCCCATATGACACCAAGAGGCAACCTAAGAGGGGAAGGGAAGCCTCTGGTCTACCTTCACACTCCTATTTTTGTCTCTCATGTGATGATGATGATGATGATGATGATGCTTACGTCATCCATAGCAGGGTGACCAGCTGTCTCCAGTTGTGCTTCCCCCCCGTATCGCCACTCAGGCACGCTCTTCTGAAAGCTTCTCGGGATAAAAACACCAGGGTGGAGTAGAGGAGGGTCAGCCTGCATGTGTGAAAAGAGCAGCACGTTTGACATGGAAGAATACTTGTGTGCCCTCTACACTTTTGCTCATGTAAAACTTTTTTTTTCAAATATTTCATTATTGTGAATCTTTTTTCTAATATTATGACATTATTCCCAAATATTTTTATTTAATTCTCATCAAATTACAACATTTTTCTTAATCTCCCATTATATTTTTTTTTCTCATGTTAGGACTCGTTTAATTTTAATATTTATGCTTTATGTACTTTTCTCCCCTCAATTTATGTCTTTATTCTTGTGAAATGACGACTTTTTTCTTGAAAGATTACAACTTTACTCTCCTAATATTTATACGTTACTCATTTCTTCTATTTTTGTACAAGTTTTCTTGTATTATTACATCCCTGCGTGATGTGCAATACCAGTGATTTTGTTCCTGATGTGATACTGAGTAAAATTCCAATTCCAATTCTATAATGTATTAATACCATTTAATGTATTCATAAAAATATATTACTTTAAATAAATGAATAATATAGTAATAATTAGTTTAATTAACTTAATAATTTATTTTAAAGGCTGGAGTATTTTGATGGAGTGATTTCAAATACTGCGCAGCTAATGTCCAACAACAATATGACAATGGTATTTTAAACAAAAAAACATGATATAAGAACTAAAATGATAAATTAAGAACTTCCATAAGGATGAAAACTTTCTCCACAAATGACAGAAGCAGCCAAAGTAATCAATATTTTGACTTGAGAATCGATTTTACAGCATGAAGCGCTGGTAGCGGAAGTACCGAACTGTTAGTATCGATGTGCACGTGACTAGTTGGTGGGAAAGCTAGCACTGAGCTAGCATTGAGCTAGCATTGAGCTAGCATTGAGCTAGCACTGAGCTAGCACTGAGCTAGCACTGAGCTAGCACTGAGCTAGCACTGAGCTAGCACTGAGCTAGCACTGAGCTAGCATTGAGCTAGCATTGAGCTAGCACTGAGCTAGCACTGGGCTATCATTGAGCTAGCACTGAGCTAGCATTGGTGATGAATGATGCACACAGCTTGCCTGACGTTCACCACCCCGATCAGCTCTTTGGAAACAAAGCGAAGAGTGAAGGCGTTCAACAGGAAGGTGAGCACACGGAACATCACCTGAGAGCAAGAATGTAATATTTGGACGCGTTATTATTATTATTATTATATTTTACACACAAACAAAGAAGAGAAGTAATTCACCTGTAGCAAGACATTGTACGACGCCAGAGTGGACGCTTTCTTCAGTACGTCCTGAGAGTTCATTATCAGCCGTTTTCTCGCCGCAACTTTAAGTTACCATTTAAGTTTTCCACATAAAAGTCCAACTTTAACGTCGTATACAACGTGGAAATAACACGGGTGAGCACACAGACGGGAATGACAGTCCGGCGTTTCCACTTCCGGATACATTGGCATACGTACTTTGCGTGATTACGTCACATGTGCTACGCATGACGTCGCTGTAGACGTCCGCTCATCCAATGTACAGGTGTGTCAACTATTTGGTTTTCGCTTGTTTCCTGCCAACGCAAAAATCTATTTCTTTAAAAGTCCATATATTTTATAATGTGTTTTTTATGTTGTCATGGGATGTATGTATAAAATTGTGAGGACAAATATTTTGGAATAAAATGTGGGAAGAGCCCTGTTAAAACATAATAAAATAATTTCATAATTAAAAAATGACCATCCAACTAAGGTGCGGTTTGAAGTATTTGATGTTTTTTAATTACATGCAAAAGATGGAGACCGTAAAAAAAAAAACATCCACAGCTACCAATATACATGTTACACCAATATACACTTTATCTATATACACAATATCAGCTACTTTTATTAGCGCCCTAACATCCAGCCAAAGGAAGGAATTGCACAAAAATAAAACAGTAAAATATAGAATCCCTTTTTTGTTGATCTGACCTGTGTGCACATTTAATGAAGAATTGATTTATTTGAAAGATTTCCATTATTTGCTGGTTTGAACTGAGCACTATACAAGTACAACATAAGATGGCAGTAGTGACAAACTCTGGTTGGTGTGTCCAAACTCCTTCAGCATGGCCACAAATGAAAGAATTTGGGCCTAAATAAGTAGAAGAGGCATAAAACCAAAGCATCCACACTTGTCTCAGTAGCAGTTTTTGCCTTTTGCTGTAAATGGCAGCCAGAAAGTACTTTTTCAGATGGAACAATTGGCTATCTAGACCAGCAGCAGGTTGCGGGATCAAAGCGTATTGAAATTGATGGAGTATTTTATTAAAATAAACAAATCACACTTTGGACACCCCTGCATTAAATGTAATGTGGGAGTTCTTCAGCCTACCACCTATTATTAATATTATTATGTATTGAGGCTACACAATACATGCATGCACACAAATGCAATAAGGTTGATATATACAGTACCAGTTCCTGTTAATGCGCTAACAATCTACTTGTACCCAAAGGCGAGTCACGTGTGCTTACAGTAAGGTCCCCGTACGCTGCTGGTGGACCAGCTGATTGGCAAGTTGAACCACGTGACAAGAGAAGTGAATTGTACCTAAAGACGAGGCACGCGACCCCTAACACTATTCATCCGAGATTTACTTCTCTAAAAGGAGCTCCATCTTGGGGTTGATGAAAGAAAAGCCGGCAAATGCAGACTGGTCCATGGAGTCGATGAAGTTCTTGTCACTGTAGGACAGGCGAGGCTTCTCGCTCAGGAACTCTCGATCAAAGTTGCTGCAATCATTGGCTGCTCGCTGTCATCAACGCAAAATGGACACGCTCAGCACCACACTTGAAAGAGCACCGACACAATACATGTGTGTGTGTCGTACCACTTTGGGCTTGAAGGGTGGCTCCACATCTTTGTTCTCCAAGGCCTGCCAGTCGATGGACTTGAAGAAGGCGTGTAAGCGGATATTACCCATGATGCCCAGCCTGCGTGTTGGGTCTCTTTCAAACAGCTGCAGAGAGACAAATTCAATGAAGATGGGAAAACGTCTACATTCAATTCTTCTTGTCACCCCACCACATCATGTACATGACATGTTTACGTTCCATTTAAATGTTTAGAGCGGGTGAAAAATGTCATCATGTATATTTTACACTGTTGGATCTTTCCTCATTCAATCCCAGCCATTTTCCAACAGACATTCCTCGACTTCCGATGCAGCCCCGCACACAACCAAAGTTCCCCCTGTGCTTAAAGTGTGACATCGTGCTACATAGTGTCTGCACGCTACCGTGCTTCCCTTCAACACATAGCCTTGTCCACGCAACACGCCTCCATGCTTTTCAACTTCCTGCTTGCTGTGGCAAAGATGCATGCCGAGCTCTTAGCAAAGGCACTTATGCAACCTTGTGGCCATTTTTTTAACTGCACCCTCTCTTCCATTGTGCAGTTGCATCATCACCTCTTTTGGCTGATCACGCAAAAAAACCTATTAAGACATACAGTAAAACCTCAACTTACCAAATATTCACATATTCAGAATGCAAAACAAAAGTGGAAGTGCGCTCCAAAAAGTGCTGTCCTCCCAGAATGCTTTGGTAGCATCAGGTGAAGGCTTGGTTGTTTGCTGTGCCCTCCCAATGGCTATCTCGGTTAGCTCCCAGAATCCTCAGCAATGCTAATGTGGAATAGCGTACCAAAACTTGAGTTTTTGTGCTGTGAATTTCGAGGAAAAACGACCACGGGTCCCAAAAAGTAAAGTAAAAAGTAAAGTGATGTAAACTTATCATCAAGCTCTCAGGTGGTAGTTTATGTATTATTTGTAATTGTTTCCCAACAGGCCGAGTGGTTAGCGCGCAGGCCCCACAGCTAGGGGACCCAAGTTCGATTCCCCCCTCGACTATCTCAAGTTTGCATGTTCTCCCCGTGCATGCATGGGTTTCCTCCCACATTCCAAAAACATGCTAGGTTAATTAGCCACTCCAAATTGTCCATAGGTATGAATGTGAGTGTGAATGGTTGTTTGTCTATATGTGCCCTGGGATTGGCTGGCCACCAGTCCAGGGTGTACCCCGCCCTCTCACCCGAAGACATCTGGGATAGGCTCCAGCACCCCGCGACCCTACTTAAGATCCAACAGTGCCGTGATCAGGGGTGTATAGCGACGGTACAGACCCGCTCCAGCAGCTCCTTGGCCTCCTTGTTGATCCAGCGGGGATAGTGAGGGGTGTCCATGCGGATGGACTCAAACAACTCATCCTCGTCGTCTCCGTGGAAGGGGGATTGTCCGACAAGCATTTCATACAGCAGCACGCCAAACGACCACCAGTCCACGGAGAAAGAATATTTCTGGCCCAGCAGGATCTGTCGTCAAACATCACAAGACAAATCAGCCTCCTCAGGTGAGACATAATAACACTTTTTAACATGCACAAGAACATTTTTATTGCAAATGTTCAACGTCAAGCTAGCAAGAGGGTTTAGAAGGAGAGAACATTTTTATGGGCTCAGCGTAATGTGGCTAGTAGCTAGCTCTCCATGAGGACTGAAGCACACGTCTTGTCCTGGAAGACACAGCCATCCCAAGGAGAGCAGACATCGGAAGTGTTCTATGCTGCTGCTGCCCGAATAAGGGGAGGACAATGGACAATGGACGGATGGGTTAAAGAGCCGTATTGGAGCCAACTGAGCATTTTTGTTGTTGTATTTTGTCTCCCACAGATCCTCATGACCAACTTATTTTGCGTTGTCGCTTTGAGGAAAAAACTCCTGCTGGAGCAGTGTCACAGTAGATGTGTTCCTTGGTGAGGGTTCTAGTGCCTGACCTACTGAACACCAACCCCAATTCAATGCATTCAACCCCCAAACAGCCAGTAGTACATTTTGGAAAAAACATCAATATAGTGAGGCAGCCATAAACCAACAGCGACATTGCGAGGGACGGCTGGACTGTACTTGTTTGCTCAGTAGCAAGTATCCATCCAGTAAGGGAGACGTTATCACACAGCATCAAGTATCCATCCAGCAAGGGAGATATTATCACATCACTCACCTCGGGAGCGATGTAGTCAGGGGTGCCACAGAAGGTGGTGGCACGGTTCTCTCCGAAGACGTTCTCCTTGCACATGCCAAAGTCAGCTATTTTTATGTGTCCTTCGTGATCCAGCATCACGTTGTCTAACTTCAGGTCCCTGAAAAAACCAACAACACAGCGAGGGTAAGACATTTTAAAAAGACTTTTTTCCAAATACAGTCCAGATCTTGAGACAAAAGCATGCTGTCTGACCTGTAGATGATCCCTTTGGAATGCAAGAACTGAAGGCCACAAATGATCTCAGCCGAGTAAAACCTGGAAAGACAAAGATGAGGCAGAGACAAGATGGATGTCAGCAAGTCGCCGCTGGGCAGGATTGCCAGACGCCGGCGACGACGACCCGTTTCAGCACAGACGTGAATTATTGAGCAGGACGTGCGTGCCGACTGGTAGGAAAGGTAGTAATTCTGCTATCAGGTGAAACCCGAGAGGGGAGTCACGCGTGTCAGGTACACAAGTACACACAAGGAAAAACAACTATTACATAACGGACCAATTCAATTCACCCTTTCAATTTTGTGACGTAATAATAATAAGTCTCTACCTATAATGCTCTACCTCCTGAGCCCCTGCCGCCCTAGGTGGGGTAGCCAACACCCGTATGAGCCTCTTTTTAGCTGTTTTTATATCTTTAGAACGCACAAAAAAGAGACAGGCGTGTGTTGATGTCTCACATAAGTTTGTGGATTCCAAAGAAATTGCACTTGTCCTTTAAAAGTGCAATGGATCATGTTGCTTTTGGCAAGGTGGCTGTAGGCAGTCTCAAGACAGGCTTGATGTGATGTACTTGAAGTGCAGCAAACGAGGCCATCCAAGCATCCAAATGTGTGGCGGGTGGGGGAAATGCAGACATATTGGCAGTGGTAACCGATACCTCCTTCTACAAACTGCACAAAGCACTTAGAGCAGCTGAGTCCTTACAAGGTCAATGTTGCTCATGAGCAACAGTGAAAGGACACCAGCCCGACCTCAGCCCATTAAGGTGCCCCCCAAAAAACCCATAAAGGGAGCAAGACACACGCAGACTAAACACTAGATGGTCTGTGCTCGCATCGGCTTTCCATTAGAGACGACGCTGTGTCATGGAGGCAGAGTCCTTTCTTACGTGGCTCTGCAGACATCAAAACGTCCTTTTTCCTGAATGTGAAACATGAGGTCTCCTCCGTTCAGGTACTCCATCACAAAGAACAGATGCTCCTGCGGGGAAGGAGGAGGAGCACCCGTGTGAGTTGTCACTGCAGGCAAGATAGGACGACAGGACAGTAAGTATGTCCTACCTTGGTCTGGAAAGTTGAGTAAAGGTGTGTGAGGAAAGGGTTTTCCCAGGCGAGAGCCAAGACTCTCTTCTCCACCATGGTGCACTCCACGTCGTCATCCATCAGCACCACGTCCTTCTTCAGAGCTTTCACTGCAAAGTACTCTTCCTGACCTTTCAGCTCTGCCAAGAGGACCTGCCACACAAATCATGGTTACAAATGATGACATGATGATTGTGATACACAGTATGTCTCCTTTACCGTTGTTAATTGCCTTCTAGTCCAGGATTCCTTATTTACAATGACATATTTTTGTAGAGCATAGAAAACCATTGACATAACACCCCTACAGTCAACTTTACTTTCCTATTCCCCAATACATAGACCTAATAAGACATATTATGACATATGTCCCTGGCTTTTAATGTGCACCCAATGGGCAATGGGGACCCCCCCCTGTGAATGCTTGTACTGTTACAGCCCTAGTATTGATCAAGCCTGGATGGCGTTGAACACGATAGCTGCTCACTTTGCCAAAGCTGCCTTTCCCCAGGACCTTCTGGAAGACAAAGTCGTCCACGTTGATGCGGGTCAGATGGGTCAGGCGAGTCTGAGGCTGAGGACTGGACCCACCCCATATTCTGCTATAGTGACTTGAATCTAGTGAACAAACGTTATTCCGTGGTATTAATTAATCAGTACTGTATATTCCTGTATATATTCCCGCTTGGACGGACAGGCTCCCACTGACCGTTGATATCCAGTTCCGACAGCTTATTAACCTCATCATAGATTCCAATGTCAGGCAGATTTGGAAGGTTTGGATCAGAACGGCGAGTGAAAGATTTCTGGTGGTGAAAAAGAAGAAATCATTCTCCAAGAGAGAATTGTATGCTCTGTTGTGAAGAAAGGTTAAAAAATGCCAGAAAAGCTGAGTTTTACCTGTAATACACACCCTTTTTTTGATGAGAACTTATGCAAATCAGCCAATGATGTCACATAGCCCCGCCCCCTGGGTCAGTGACCACCTCACAGGCCACATAGGCACCACAGGGTGCCCAAATAACTCTTATATAATAACCCCTACAATATCTACTACCTTTGTAGTACTTTCTTCTACCTGAGTTCAATTGCAAAAAAGATTTGATTGACAGCCGCCAGTTAAAGGGTCATGTTGGGTGTTTGCGCTCACCTGGCTGACTTGTGTAAGCGCTTCAGCGAGAAGCTTCTGGTTGATGCCACAAAGGTTTGCCACTTTATCCTGACACTTGTGGTGAACGTTCATGCAACAATCTGCAAACACAACCAAGACCAGATTCCAACTTCGGCGCCGGGTCAGGGGTCAGGTCCTCCATGTCTGCCGGGTGTTACCTTCGCATTTCAGGCCCTGCTTGACCAGACCCCACAGCATGCTTCCACAGTGGTCGCAGAAAGTGGGACTCATGTAGTTGTGGGTCTTGAAGCGATGCGGCATGTCGATGTTGAAGCGCTCCTTCTGGAACTGCGGGGACAAGCGAGATCGGCCGTCGCCGTTACTGACCCGTGATGGTGGAATCCGTGTGAGGGCTCTGCAACACCTCATAGGTCCGCGCATCTGCCTCATCTTAGCACCTTTCACAACTCCGTGCAAAGATCCCAAATTCTTGTGTTGTCCCTGGAGGTGTCTTCATAGACCCCGCCCCATCTTGCATTTCCCACAGTGTGGATATTTGTACTTGATCAATTCCATCAAGCTCTTATCTGGGTCAGTCGGTCTTTGAACGTCTTTATCCTTAATATTGATGACCTTATACCACATGGACTTTGACTGACGTCTGCCTTTGTTGTCAACTAACCCAGGAACTTCCGCCCCCAGAAAAAATGAAATCACTAATTCTCTTAAAGGGGAACTTTGCCCATCATTCACAATCCTTATGTGAAACATGTACGCATATTTCTTTCCCTTTTCTGTAGCTTATAACACGAGAAAACAAGACAATACGAGCTAGCTAAAATGGACGTCATTGGGACACAGGTGCAGTGTTCCATTTTCCTTTGCTGACTTGCACGTATATTAAGTGGGCTACAGCCATCTTGGTATTGTAGCAGCTAATGCCTAGTACTATATTTTTTATTGTTTGGTAGTCGAAATAGCTGTGTCCCAATGACATGCTTTGTTAGCAAGCTCATATTAACTCATTTTCTAGCATTATATTGAACAGAAAAGTGAAAGACATGTGTTCATGTTTGACACAAGAATTGTAAATGACGGGCAAAACTCCCAAAAGTGTAGTACCCCTTTAAAGAGACTGACATGACAGTTGGAGACGAGTGTCTAATGTGTACATTGTGAGTGCATTTTGAGTCGTGCGGAGATGTGTTACGTACCACAGTGTCCCGACTGTTGGCAGCAGTGCCGGTGCATCTGCCAATGATTTTGTCGATACATTTCTTGTGGATGGCTGCGTTGCATTCTGGCCAAGAGACATTGGAAACGTCAGTCTGAGCAACGGAACGGAAAACCCAAATCCAATATTTACAAATGTGAGGCTAGACACCCTACTACAGCGGCACATTCAAGGTTCTAGGGGTTTAACACCACATTTCAAGAGCTCGTGACAAAAACAAAACGCGTATTAATCTTGTTCCTTGTGCCCTGAAAAATGACATCAAAAGGCTTACTTCCTGTGTGTGAGCAATCACTGCCAGTAAAACATACCATACCCCTTACAACACAATATTAGTGATTGTTATTATTAATGTGAATATGTCACATTCTAGACCTGAATTGCTTGATGGTGGACTTCAGTATATTTTTCATCAAAATAGTAGTCATGCCAAAATGTTGAGTTGCTGCTGGATGTTCACAGTATCCCATCATGCTGGAAGTTTCTTTTCTCTTCCACAAGAGGTTTAAGACAACAATGGATGAAGCAAGTGCAGTACAAGCATTACATATCTTATATAAATATCTTTTCACAGCCGTATGTTTAGTGTGGGGGCGGTGGTGATGGCACCCACATACAGTCAAACAGGCTATCAACCTCTTTGCACTCATTGAGAATTAAAAGAAGAAGGATAAGCAAGTCCAGACTCATTTACACCTAGAATCTTCATCTCCATGTCTTAAGGGTTAAGTGTATGTTGTAAAGGTTTTCTATTTCATCATTTCATCATGTCAGGTTTCTGAGCCCAAAGTTAGAATGACTTACGTCTGCATTTGTAGCCTTGCTTGTTGAGTCCCCTGTGAGGGAAAGGAAACACATTAGCGTACTACCAAAGTGTGATGATCAGTCTGAATAATTGGCCGATTGATCCTTTGCACGTGAGGACCAGCAGCTGTGGTGCGCCCCTGCTGGTTTGCGTAACTATTCCCCTTGTGCATCCACTTCCTGTCATGTGAGACCACAAAGAGTTTGACCAGTTTTATGTGGAGCTGTGCCATCATTAGGTTGAACATGCCAACGGCACAACTAGTGGGCGGTGCACCTGGAGTGGAGAACTCCACTTTCTTCAAAAGCGTGACAGAAATCAGACTGACAGAGTGGAGCCACAAGATCTGCCCCCCCCCCCCCCCCACTTGAATTCCCATGGTGTTTTGTTTATAGGAGCAGAAAGTAGGCTGCACCAACCAGACAAACTCTCTGCACACAGAGCAGAATGTGGGCTGCCTGAAGAAGGTGGCGATGAACTCGTGGTTCTTGATAAAGTGGATCTTGGCTTGCTTGATGGCACCTCGTCTGCGATTTAGGGTCGGAGCCTCTTCTTCTTTGGCTGCCTGCTTACTCTCTGGAAGAGACAGCGGAGTGAATGACGCCATAATCCACTTTTCATAGTTCATATGCTCTGCTGCAAGCCGCTGCATTGGAGGAGCGCAGGAAAAGTGTGTGTTTATGTGTGTGTACTTGTTGCAAGGATGACAGATAAGGCCTGGTATTTGATGAATGTTCAGTGAGGCGACTGCAGAAAAAAAAAAATGGCCACCCACTTTCCTCGCTTGCTCTGAAAACCCATTTTTCTCAATCGGCACTTGCGAGGTCCACAGGGGTCTGACTGTAGGACGTGACACGTTTGGGTCTGGGCTCCACTTTCTTCTTTATTCCTCAGTAACTCAATACGCTTTTATACTGGCCTGCAACTTGTACTGTATACAAAATCCCATTCCAACACAAAATATTACTTAAAAAAATATATTAAAAAATAATAGCTGGCCTAAATCTGTCTATAGTGTCCCAATGGTGTTTTTCCTTTTATTGTTTAATAGAATATAGGTTCTACTGCATACAACATTCCTAACATTACTATAATTAATATAATTTTATTAACAGCATATCGGGATCGTCACGTGATCTCTTTACCTGAATCCGCTCCTTCCAGAAAGTACTGCACTGCCATCATCACCTTACCAGAAGGATGGAGATCCACCTGAGCACACATGTAGGAACCATCACAGGCGTGCCACAGCTTGGCAACCCAGGCCCGGCTGAGGCGTCCTACCCAGAATTCAGCCCGGCCGTTGGCTTTCTTGCAGCGCTCGGCAAGCACAGACACGCCAACCGTGACCTCGGCCAGGGGCTCCTCCGCCGTCTTCATCAGCAGTACTTCCAGCACACGGCCCTCGTAGATGTGCGCGTCAAAACTGGCCTTCCAGGCGGGATACATGGTGGGTTTCCGCTGGACAAGGGTCTTGCCTCGTTCTGGGGAAGACAATTAATGTGACTTTCCTGGAGGCTTTGCTCATGCACACGTTCTCACCAGTGGTCAAGGCCTCCTTCATCTTGATTGCACAGAAAGGGGGATCGGGCAGGGGGGCCAGGACGCCCAGCTCAAAGGCGTTGAAGGCGATCCTCAAGAAAGGAGGCATGGTGACAAGTACCAGGACTCACCTGCTGGCAAAGACACAAGAACCAGGGAGTGTTACCTGGATGGGGGACATATCAGATGACACCCCAGGCTATCATACGCCGCATCCAGACTGGTGCCTTTTTTTTTTTTAATACAATATTTGTATTTTGAGCACACATGGACAGACAAAGTGTGTATTTTTGTCAGTGGACCAAATGAAGGTGATGCAGATGACCCCCAACCATTTCATATGGGTTTAGTCAAAGATGAAATGAACTATTTAGGCCTGGGGATGGATTGCCTGGAAATATTGCATGACAATTATTTTCTTTCTTTTGTTTTATATATATTTTATTGTTTTATTATTGATTTTTGTTACTGCTTTTACTTTTTTAAATTGCTATTTGTTTTAGCATTTTATTTATTATTTAAGGTGAAGTAACATACATTTTATACATTGACTTTTAACTATTTCATTTCAAAATATTTCTATAATATCAACTTTTTTATGCAATCAAAAAGACCCTTTGTGTCAAATTCTGCCAAAACAATTGACATTTTTGCTGTCGGATTCAATTTAAAATTCATTTTTGTATAACTTATTTTTTTACATTTGCAAACATATTTTTATTTTATTGTTTTATTATGACTTATAAAATTATATTATTAATTAAATTATTAATTTTGTTAAAAAAAATTATATATTTACCTTTTACTATTTCATTTCAATATATTTTCATTACATTAAGTAAAAAAATGATTAAGTTTCAAATTGTTTTTTATTAAATCAAAAAGATTTTTTTTCCTGTCAAAATTGACAGGAAAAAAATCACATTTTTTGTTGTCAGATTCAATTTAAAATTAATATATATATATGTTACTTATTAATTTCTAAAATATAATAAAGAAAAATATTCTAAATAGAACTCTACCAGTGTCCCCCTGAGGGCAACCATAAGTGAACACGGTGAAAAGCAGTTTGACACCCCTGGCCGACCCAGCCAAAGGCACCCCTGCGAGCCCAGCCCAGTCTGTGTGTACAGTATGTGGGGAGGGAGCTTGAACGTCAAAGATGCGAGCCTCAACACGTCCCCGCTCCAAGAACAAGCCTTTAGCGCTCCATGGGAAGCTCTGCAATTCCTAAACCTGTAACCGCCCACACTTGCACCAGAAAAGCAACACGTGGAGCGAAATGTGCAGTAATAAAGAGAAGTGGCGGCGGCGGCGATGGTGGTGGGGGCGGGGCTTCCTGCACCAAAGTCACTGATTGACTGTGGCTGCTGCGTTTGGAAGAGGAATCAATACACACAATGCACTGCGTGATCGGGGCCGGCGATGATCGATTGGTGTTCCCTCACACTTTTCATTTGATGTGCAGCTCCGCGCCTTTCTCCAAAACACGACATGTCACATACTGTACTTCCTGTTCATACAATACAGACACAAACGTGTGGTTGCCAGCAAGGACTGTTACTTCACCCTTCTTAGCTAACACACAATCTTAGCTAACAGGTTTATTGCAACAAAAGAGCACTGGGCTTCCCAATAACCGTTGTACGCTGCATCGGATGGTTGGGGTTGAATACTACATGGTTTCTAAATTCTTGGTGAGCCTAAACACTCTCCTCTCCATTCAATCTGTCACCTTTTGGAAAAAAAAGAGTATCTCAAGGGGTCGGATGACTCGCCAAATATGAAAAAAAAAAATCCCTCGTGCTCCATCTTCTTGTTCTCTGGCAAACTTCTATTTTTAAGTTTTGCGTTTTCATTTGAGTTTTTTGCTTAAAAAAACAAATCGTAAAAAAGATACCATTCACCAATTCAGACATTTTAGTATGATTTATTTAAAATATATAAAATATATTTTTTAAATATATTTAAATATAAATTTAAATATATAAAATATTTTAAATATATCAAAAAAATATTATCTGCACGATATTATTTTCAGATTTTTAAACTGATCTTTTCTTTTTTCTAGTTTAGCTTTCCTCAAAACACATGCTGTACACTAATAATGCAATTACTACTAATAATCATGAAATAATACAACAGCAATATCAATGACAGTACAAATAATACATCTAAGAATAATAAATATTATTACTGCATTATTCTATTGATGCATTACAATTACTTTATTTTATCTTTCCACAAATAATATATGAAGAAAATAATATATACTGTATATAATTTTCTGTGTTATTATATTATACTAATATATTATACTAGCTTGGGCTGCATGGCCACCGAGTGGTTAGCACCGGAGTTCACCGGAGTTTAATTATTATACTAGCTCCTAGCTCCTGCATACCCTGCAACTCTAATAAGGAGAAGCCATATGAGGTAGATTGATATATATTTTTTAAATTATCCATCCATCCATTTCCTCCGCTTATCCGGGTTCCGTTCCGTTTTTAAATTATATATTCATAAAATAAATACTAATATTATAATTTATTTATAGTCTATTTATATAACAATCAGTATTTGGTGATAATTTTTATACAACATAATTAATTGTATAATTAATCCCATCAAGGAAGAGTGCACTACTGGGCTGCTCCCTGCAGGGGCGCTGTTGGTTCAGTCCTAACTCATCCCCATGACTCACCTCGGTGGACATTCTCCTGATATTTACTTGTTTATACTCCATAACGACTCCTAGAAGTCCTTTTCACTCACTCAATTAAACTATTTAGTCAATTGTTGTCAAGCCTCCACGTCCGGTGTGGACAGGGCCGAAAACAGAAGCAAGCCAAAGATCCTCTATATAACAGGAGCGTTATACTGTATAATTTTATGCTCTTTACTTGTTAGTGTTTAAGGACTCTAACGAGGACTAGTGGTATAGTAACCAGATAGATGGGAACGAATATACTGAACTGACAAACAAATCAAGTTTAATGTAAACAACATGACAGATTTCATGGGCGCCAATGGCAAAAGTTGGTTGGTGAACTTTTTGACATAGTTGACATCCACCGTTTCATCAACACATCTTCCTACTTTTAGCATCGCATCAAGCTAGCTAACGTCACACTCATCCAAAGGTGACTCTGAAGTCTCGACAAAGATGTTTTTGTTGTTGTTTTTCATGTAAACGTGCACACATAAAAGGCTGCGAAGGGCTCGACTAAGCAACGGAATCCAAGTTAAGTACAGTCTTACCTTGTTGTTGTTTGGAGTACCGTAAACTTGTTCTTGTTTGTCGTCGCCTCCTTTCTTCCCTCCTACCCTCTGATTGAGGAAGTGCGGCGGCGGCGGCGGCGGTGGCAGCGCGCGCTCCCGCTCTCTGGCGGGACCATCGTGACGTCTACCTGACGCCCGCGCGCACACGCGAACGCGCCTCCACGAAGGCTTGTTGTCCAGTCTCGGTTTAGATTTCCACGTCAAGTCCGCCGCTTCTTTTTCTTTTCCCATCCATCATCCAATTTCTGTACCGCTGATCCACATTAAAAGGCTTTGTAGCTTACTATGTTTTGGGTTTTTATTCCAAAAGAAAAATAATATAAGTGGTAGAAAATGAATGAATGAATGAATAAGCTCACTGGGGCAACTCCAGAGTAGAGCAGGTCCACCACCAGTGGAGGAGTTTGCTTCAGGAACATAAATTGCAGGTCCATTTGAGTCAGACTAGTCTAGTCAGAATGTTTCAACCTCTCAACCGCAAGGAGACCAGGTCGCCGCAAGGAGACCAGGTCGCCGCAAAGAGACCAGGTCGCCGCAAAGAGACCAGGTCGCCGCAAGGAGACCAGGTCGCCGCAAGGAGACCAGGTCGCCGCAAGGAGACCAGGTCGCCGCAAAGAGACCAGGTCGCCGCAAAGAGACCAGGTCGCCGCAAAGAGACCAGGTCGCCGCAAAGAGACCAGGTCGCCGCAAGGAGACCAGGTCGCCGCAAAGAGACCAGGTCGCCGCAAGGAGACCAGGTCGCCGCAAGGAGACCAGGTCGCCGCAAGGAGACCAGGTCGCCGCAAAGAGACCAGGTCGCCGCAAAGAGACCAGGTCGCCGCAAAGAGACCAGGTCGCCGCAAAGAGACCAGGTCGCCGCAAAGAGACCAGGTCGCCGCAAAGAGACCAGGTCGCCGCAAAGAGACCAGGTCGCCGCAAAGAGACCAGGTCGCCGCAAGGAGACCAGGTCGCCGCAAAGAGACCAGGTCGCCGCAAAGAGACCAGGTCGCCGCAAAGAGACCAGGTCGCCGCAAAGAGACCAGGTCGCCGCAAAGAGACCAGGTCGCCGCAAAGAGACCAGGTCGCCGCAAAGAGACCAGGTCGCCGCAAGGAGACCAGGTCGCCGCAAGGAGACCAGGTCGCCGCAAGGAGACCAGGTCGCCGCAAGGAGACCAGGTCGCCGCAAAGAGACCAAGTCGCCGCAAAGAGACCAAGTCGCCGCAAAGAGACCAGGTCGCCGCAAAAAGACCAGGTCGCCGCAAGGAGACCAGGTCGCCGCAAGGAGACCAGGTCGCCGCAAGGAGACCAGGTCGCCGCAAAGAGACCAGGTCGCCGCAAAGAGACCAGGTCGCCGCAAAGAGACCAGGTCGCCGCAAGGAGACCAGGTCGCCGCAAGGAGACCAGGTCGCCGCAAGGAGACCAGGTCGCCGCAAGAAGACCAGGTCGCCCGCCCTCGACCGCCACCCAAAACACCACAGGTGGTAGGTCCGCGGGCCAGGCCCCACGGTGAAGGTCCGCCCACCGGGCACTCACCTGGCTTCAAAGTGAGGCCCCCTCTGACCCATGTTCCTTCGATTTGTTTTTTCTTGGGTTTTCTGAATCCCTCTTGGGTCCATCACCCATGCATCATGGCTGGTGGCATGCCAACGGAAGCCTACAGACCGTTGTCATCACCTCTTATACACGCAGGAAGTCAACGTTGGGTGAGCACACATGAAGAACTTCACACTCACCATCTGGCACCCCCCCCCCACCACCACCACCACCAACCAACATTGAACACAGCAGACACGTGTGAATGCACACAGCAGCTCAACAATGCATGATGCCGGGTCATGTGACAGGTGTGGAATGTGATGACCTCCATGGGAATCATGGTATCGTGCTTCCTGTGGTCGGTTGACACGCCACTCGTATCAGTCGGATCCTTTCTGACACGTTTTGAAAGATTTTGGAGCTTGAACGTTAAGCTTTCAAAGTGCCATTGGGTCCCGGTAGAACCGGAGCAGGTCCTGGTTGGCATCGCCAGCAGTAAGTCCAGCCTGATCACGTTGACCTCCACCAAGGCTGCTTTGTCACATGTTCTCTTTGTCATTGCATGGACACTATTTCTAGCAGCAGCCAAGGTGTGGAGGCAGTCCGGTTCTGGGCCTTAAGATCTGCTCTCTGCTATTTGCAGACAATGTGGTCCTGATGGCCTCATGGGGATTATGTCTTCCAGCTGGTCTGGGAAAGCCTGGAACTGGAGGAGGTGGCCGGGGGACCGGGAAGTCTGGGGGTGATAAAACATTTGGAACTAAAAGGTTAGGTTGTTGTTCAAAAATGATAACAAATCCAATCTCGATCTTTGTGGACGACTGGAACTTGGTAGCCGCGAGACTGGAACTTGGTAGCCGCGAGACTGGAACTTGGTAGCCGCGAGACTGGAACTTGGTAGCCGCGAGGATGGAACTTGGTAGACGCGAGGATGGAACTTGGTAGACGCGAGGATGGAACTTGGTAGACGCGAGGATGGAACTTGGTAGACGCGAGGATGGAACTTGGTAGACGCGAGGATGGAACTTGGTAGACGCGAGGATGGAACTTGGTAGACGCGAGGATGGAACTTGGTAGACGCGAGGATGGAACTTGGTAGACGCGAGGATGGAACTTGGTAGACGCGAGGATGGAACTTGGTAGACGCGAGGATGGAACTTGGTAGACGCGAGGATGGAACTTGGTAGACGCGAGGATGGAACTTGGTAGACGCGAGGATGGAACTTGGTAGACGCGAGGATGGAACTTGGTAGACGCGAGGATGGAACTTGGTAGACGCGAGGATGGAACTTGGTAGACGTGAGACTGGAACTTGGTAGACGTGAGACTGGAACTTGGTAGCCGTGAGACTGGAACTTGGTAGCCGTGAGACTGGAACTTGGTAGCCGTGAGACTGGAACTTGGTAGCCGTGAGACTGGAACTTGGTAGCCGTGAGACTGGAACTTGGTAGCCGTGAGGATGGAACTTGGTAGACGTGAGACTGGAACTTGGTAGCCGTGAGACTGGAACTTGGTAGCCGTGAGACTGGAACTTGGTAGCCGTGAGGATGGAACTTGGTAGACGTGAGGATGGAACTTGGTAGACGTGAGGATGGAACTTGGTAGCCGTGAGACTGGAACTTGGTAGACGTGAGGATGGAACTTGGTAGCCGTGAGACTGGAACTTGGTAGACGTGAGGATGGAACTTGGTAGACGTGAGGATGGAACTTGGTAGACGTGAGACTGGAACTTGGTAGACGTGAGACTGGAACTTGGTAGACGTGAGACTGGAACTTGGTAGACGTGAGACTGGAACTTGGTAGACGTGAGACTGGAACTTGGTAGACGTGAGACTGGAACTTGGTAGACGTGAGACTGTAACTTGGTAGACGTGAGACTGTAACTTGGTAGACGCGAGACTGGAACTTGGTAGACGCGAGACTGGAACTTGGTAGACGTGAGACTGGAACTTGGTAGCCGTGAGACTGGAACTTGGTAGACATGAGACTGGAACTTGGTAGACGTGAGACTGGAACTTGGTAGACGTGAGACTGGAACTTGGTAGACGTGAGACTGGAACTTGGTAGACGCGAGACTGGAACTTGGTAGACGCGAGACTGGAACTTGGTAGACGTGAGGATGGAACTTGGTAGACGTGAGACTGGAACTTGGTAGCCGTGTGTTAGAACGTTTTGTAGCGCCGAGAAGGTTCCAAGTGTCCTTCCTACAGACGAGGAGCTTTGAAGCAGCCGTCTCATCAGCACCAAGCGCCCCCTCAAGCGAGCTAAAATAAGCCCTTCTTCGGCTTCAGCTGCCGACCTCGATGCTCCGCCCCCCCCAGAGAGCCGCAGATGACAGAACGGTCACATCCAACACATCGCGGTACACAGTAGGGGGGGGGGTGTTTGTCCTGCTGAAGGAGGAAGCCGTGTATTTAAAGCATCCAGGGAGGAGGGAAAGGAAAGGTGTAACGTGGGCTGCAAAGACTTTGCAAAGTAGGACATGAGAGCGCATTGCTTTCCTCTTTCCGCTTGGCAGCCTCCCAGCCGTACACCAGACACACGAGACAAGGCTGCACCTACACGCACCAAAACCACGCCGTTCTTTTAGCATCATTTCCTCCTGACAATTTGCCCACACTTCATGGCCAAGGAGGAAAATCGCAATGAGGACGTCCTGATCGTCTATTCCAACCCCTGTTCCCGCGACACACGAATGCATGACAGGAAATGATCCAGTTTCACTCAACTGCTCCAATAACTCAAACCTTGTGTGAGTCTTGAGTCTTGAGTCTTGAGCTGTAGGCCAGATACACTCTCTGCCCTCCCCCAAGCTAGCAGTGGCTCATACGGGAAAGCCACATTTGTTTACGATTCCCAACATCAGGCCAAGCGGTCGGAGTTCCTGTGTTAGACGTACAAGCTGGTTGGAAAAAGGAGGAGAAAGAAGTCACAAAAGTGCAGCTTGTCATTGATTTCCTTTTAGCATGGCCGGCTAACCATTTGTCAGCTGCATTGGTCCAACGTTATGGTGTGAGATTGATTGGCATTGCTTGTGCCGGCGGCAACCTGGACGTGAGCTGGGATGATCACAGAGCTGCTGCATCACCGTAAAAAAAAAACAACAAAAACCCTCTGTCTCTTCTAACGCAGGGCCAATCAAGATCAACATAAAGATGCTCTGTTTGGTAAGAGGTATCACTTTGACATCACTTTCAAGCACGGTGGTCGATTAACTTGGGCTGGTGGACCCAACAAATATTCCCATTAGCACGCAATAAGGTGATCGTATTTATTCCCTCATGTATGAGCATTTGGGAGCAAGCAAGAGGTGAGCGAGGGTACAAATATAGTATAGTAGTTGGGGGGGGGGTCGCTGCAGCCCCTCCTCCACACCAGAACTCTGGTCACAATAACAGAACTATATGGACTATTTATCTCCAGTCCACTTCCCATCCACCGGGGCCATTTGTGATGGGTATGACATCTCAAGGAGTCTGGTTTCTGTCAGAAATGAACATCAACATAAATAAATGCTAGCTTAAAGGAGCACGTGGTCAATTGGTGATAATCGCCGCCTAATTTGCATACGAAGGCTTAGCATCGTTAACAGCACATTGACTCACCTCGACTCGACTGTGTAAAGGTGACTATAGGGGTGCTATTTCATGTCTGCAGGGCTCTAATCATGTTAAAATGGTATGTAGAAAATCCAAAACATGTTTTCTATGCTCTAATTCCAAATAGATTCCATTTATTAACATTGAATCCAATATTGTGGAAATTCATTAATGGGGGTGGGGGGGCATGGAACCAATTAACCGCCATAATGTCATAAAGGACCATGTGGGGTCAGGCCCTGTAAGTGATCCAAATAAAAAGCAGCGGAATGAGGGCTAGGATTGGGTAACGGAGGCTGTGCCCTCCATCCTCCATGTAGGACCTGTCTACAGTTTCTCAGCAGCCCCAGAAAGAAGCCCCCCCCTGCTTGACAATATTCTGGGTCAGCAAACCTCAAGGGGGGGGGCGGCGGAGAGGAGAAGCGGAGCAGGCATGGCTGCCTTGTGTGTAAGGGGCAGTGTGAGCGCTTTAGGGCCAATGGTGGCATTTGTGTACGTATATCCTGTATATCCTGTACATATACGTAGCGTGTCCTTCTGCAAGGACAGAGTACCACCAAGTCAATAACAGCCTGCCAAATGTCAATATTATGACCGGCAGCCATTAGCGGGACACAGATGGCTGCCATTGTTATCTTTCCCCTTTGCTCGGTTTTTAATAGAATCCTTTTAGAAATAAGCTCAATACATCAACAAGTCCAAACAGCACAAAGTCCAAACCACGGGGTGTGCTGAAATTATACACAGACCTTTTTTATGTCACAGCAATTACCCCCCCCCCCTGCATGAACCCTTACAGCACTTCAGATGCTTCTTTAGAAAAGGAATATATGAACCTTCTCCTCCTCCTCAAGACCCACACGATACCGATAACTGATAATTATTTGATATCTACTTTTAAAATGTGCCCACCTGGAGGTAAGAAGGACTGGAACAAATGAGGACTTGACCAAGCCAAGCGTCCTAATCATCCAGGCTATCAGGACAAGGACAACCAGAGTATAGAGGGGGAGGAGGCACCTGCTGTGGCCCAGCAAGGTGCACTGTATTCAGGCACACGCTCCGAGCAGCCGTTGTGCCGCCACGGAGGTCTCTGGCAAACTTTCCAGACTGGCTGATAAGGTTGCTGACGTCACAGGCAGGAGAAAAAAAAAAAAAAGAGCGTGCTTTACTGTGCTGCCCAGCGGCGGATGGAGATAGAGGTCACATGACACGGCAGGTGGTGCACAGCATCACACCTGCTGGCAGGAGGTTGCAGACAAAAGAGAAAAGTAAAAGAAGGTGAAAGTGTCCCCTACTCGTCCACGTCCACGCTGCCTGGTCCTATAAAAGGGTGGCTTCCTCCATGGCGTTGACCCACCTGTGTAGTGAGCGGCTTTTAACAACATCATATACACAACATGTGCAGTACCAGTACATAGAAAAGATGACAACATGGCCGCCAGAGCGCCATGCGTCTCACCTTCGGGCTGTGTAGTTGTCCTCGGCTTTAAAGGAGTAGTACAAAGTATTTTTGTGGTACAGTTGGAAGACGTTGGCGTCTTGGTCACCTTGGCGGGTGTCGGGTAACTTCACCGTGAAGCCCAACAAGGGCAAACTCTCCGACGCCACTTTCTCCTGCACAAACAGACAAGATGGCCGCTTTCATGGCGTGATAAAAAACTCAAAGGGGAGCGCACGAGTCCCTCACCTCCTGGCCTCTGTAGGTGTAGAGCACCTTGTCTTTCAGCAGGAACCACAGTCTCTTCCAGTTCCTCTTGCTCTTCTTGCTGCGACGCAAACTGCCACTCATGGAGCCCTCATCGGGCACGCTCACCTGCAGAAGGCGACAGGCGCGGAGTCACTCCTGGCTCTTTGAGCAGCGTGCAACCCGAACCCGAGCAGGTCTCGCTGGTGCACCTGATGGTTGAAGGAGAGGGTGCCTTTGCGATGCCTCCAAATGTTTGGAGGATGGAGGCTTTGGAAGACGGAGGAGAGGGGGCGACTGGGGCGGATCAGACGAGGGCTGCTGTCGGCCGGGAGGGCGGATGTGTCTTCTCCTGCAGTGGACACACATTACAATAATATGTGACATATTGAAAGGAAGGGACACCAACGCTGTGGGCAGGGTTGGAACCCGCATGGGAAGACCCCATTGGATCTGGAGTCCAAGGCCTTAACCTTACATACATTACTTATATTTATTTATGAAGTATATCATATTTGTTTTTGTAGGATAATTGTGGTATTTAGGTGAAGTATGTGATGGTAATAAATATGTTTAGTGTCCCCACCTCTCTTCTTCAGCTCCTTGTAACAGTGGTCGCACACTTTGGCCATGCGGTCCTTCAAGTACTTGAGAGGATATCTGTTCTTGGAGCAGCTCCTGCAAACAATCTGCCGGCAGGAGGGCCCCCACAGGGACGCTTCACACTTATTATTATGATTGGCGGATGTGATGGCGTGCGTTAGCATGGTGGCGTACCCTCCCACAGCTGTGGCAGTGGTGTCGACGCAGAGTCAGGCTGAAGTCCGAAGTGCAGTTCATGCACATCATCGCTTGGGACACGGGGACCAGCGTGGGGGGCTTTTCTCCTAACGTGAGCCCAAGACCATGTCTGCCCTACACACACATTAGTGGGCGGCATTAGCGATGGCGAGCGCAGCGGCGTTCAAGACACATCCTCACCTCTCCTGAGCAGTCGTCTGAGGGCACGCATCCTCGGTTGTGTTCACTCACGGTGCGGATCAGAGCGTGAAACCAGTCCTCTCGTTCAAGGAAGGAGCTGGGCAAATGAACGCAGCCTTACTAGACAAATACTGGGAATCATGAGGACGGAATGAGCATCGCACCTTGCAGACAAAGTGATGGAAATGTCCGTCCCCTGCATCCTCAGTGCGTTCTGGACATTTTCTATGATGGCTTTTGTAACCTGGAAGCACACAAGCTGACTAGTTTCATTGGAGTTAGTACTTAGTGATATTACACACGGAATTATTATTAACAGTATTATAAACTACTAATTCTATGATTGATGCATCTGATAAAAATATTCAAACACTTTGTACTGTCTGTAAAGAACAAAGATCATTAAAAGTGTACTAAATGTGTCGTGACGCCGACCTTGAGCCCGGTGAGCGACAGAGTGTTCTTCAGTCTGTACTTGCCGTCCTGCTGTGGGTAGGTGTACAGCAACACGTCACTCATCTGGAAGCACAAGCACAGCACAAACGTTGGAAGGGCGGCATGGCTCATTCTACTCCAAACGTTGCATGTACAGCCACTGTCCACTGGGTGGCACTGTGAGCTCATACTCCTGCTGGAGCACCAACACAAGACATGTAGAAAGAAACAATTCACCATTAATTCAATCATGTGGTACATTTTCATGCTAAGATCAGCACAAAGCAAACAAAACAAGCTGCACGCCAACCGATATGGGAGAATTATGACGTCATCACGATAAATGACATCACATTAAAATTACTCCAATAAGCAATCATTTAAAAAAACGCGCCAATTAGGGCATAAACAGTGATAAATGGTGACGGTATGTCACTATGCAAATATTCCATGTATTCATATTGAATCCTATGTAGTAGAAAATTATTTTATAGATTTATTGCCTAGAACAGGGGTGGGAAAACTACGGCCCGGGGGCCACATCCGGCCCGCCAAGTGTTTGAATACGGCCCGCCCTACTGTTGTTTACAAAGTGCTCCTGAAAAAAGGGACACAAGCACATAATAATAATAATTATTATTATTATTATTAGATTATTATAAGTATTATTATAATTATTATATTAATGCTAATTATTATATTAATTATATATAATATTATTGTTATATTTGCATATTTTACATAATAATAATATAATAATTATTTTAATTTTATTGTAATTATTATAATATTTTATTATTTTTAAAATATTTAAATATAAATATAAAATAATAAATAATAATAGCAGATTGCATGACAATTTTACAGATACAATAATACCAGGTGGACTGTTACGTGTAAAATATATAGTCTGCCCCCCCCCCCCCCCCGTAAATTTTGTCATATCAATGCAGCCCGCAAGTCAAAAAGTTTGCCCACCCCTGGCCTAGAACCAATTAGCAGCTATAAAAGAGGGACGGCTGTACAATGAATGATTTATATTTATATTTTACTAAAATAGGTAAAAGGTGCTTAAATATGCATATTTTGTATGCATATCATTTTTTTTGCATATCATGATTTTTGAAAAATTCAAAGCACGACTTGGCAAAGGATGACTGCACAGTTAATAAAGGTTTTCCGATGACCACAGCTTGCCACTGGAACAGATTATTTCCATTATTGAGGACAGAAACCCCAACAGGTGAAGAGCACAGTCCAATAATACTTCAGGCAGGAAAGACCAGAAGGAGCTGCTTTGGAAGTTCTGATCTTCCCTGTCCTGTCAGCGCCTCAGGAAGTCAACATCCACAAACATCCGGTCAGGAAAGTAGGCTCTTGTAGAGCAGTCCTGACATAGATGGTAGGAATAGGCCACAGAGAAGAGGTCTGCCTCCCGTTAAAGTCCGAGTGTACAGATACATACCAAGACCAACCAAGACGCTGCACTTGCATCCTGAAGCAGCTACAAAGTCATGGAACTATTAGCATAAGACGTAAAGAGCAAACAGGAAGCAGCACTCACCAGAAACAGATGACGAGGTTGTCGGCTTCTCCTGCTGACCTTCATCAAGGTGCCCTCCTTCACAAAAACCTGACACACACACACACACAAAAACCATGACACCACACATACACATTTAGAATATGTAGACCAGATCTGCCATTACTTCCTCTGAGCTGACTTGTAGACAAACATTTGCACTACAAAAACCTCATCAACCACCCGAAACGTCCGCACCATTTGAAAAGTGGGAACACTCGGAGCATGTGCCCGAATACAGTGCACCTCCCCTCTATATTCTGGTTCTCCTGATGGTGGTCATAGTCATGTCATCATATTTGATTAGGACCAGTCAGAAGGTACACTTCTCCAAATCTCCATTTGTTGCAGTCCTTCCTAGCTCCAGGTGGGCATAAGCTCCACTTACATTTACGTAAATGATGAAAAGGTAGATATAACTGCAGCACTCTTTTCCCTATGCAGATAGCGCCATTAGAGCACTGTCTGTACAAAAAGGAATTATTTACCATTCAAGCAGAGGGAATATTACTATGTGTACTGTACTTATTATTATGGCTGATATAGTTTTTGTGGAAAGCCAAGTGAGAATCCTGTAAAGGCTAAAAGAGCCAGTGTTCTGGGAGTCATACCCGACCAGGCTGCAGCAGGTCCCGCTGGCCGTGGACGCTGTACTCGATGTTGACCAGACGCAGCATGTTCTCCTGACACAACACATCATTTTAGGAGGGGATGAGGAATCAATGAATGACATTCTTCTTCAAATACGGTGTGATGTTCGCACGTTAGCATCACATGCTGTAGCAATGCTAGTGTTAACACGAGTGTCCTCAGTGACCAGTCCAAATATTTGCATTTAATAGTCGTATTCTAACGAGGAAAAAAAGACGCAATTTCAGGAGAATAAACTGCTAATATTATGAGGACAAATATCCTTTTAGTAGCATTGAGCTGGAATATTAGAAAAAAAATATCTTATTATCTTATTATTATGTGCTTGTGTCCCTTTTTTCAGGAGCACTTTGTAAACAACAGACCATGTCAAAAAAGGAAATTGATAAAACCATCAAAAGGTTGGCTCAGGCCATGATGCCAGGTTGTATGTTGACTTTAAATGAAATACTTTGGAAAGATTGGGCGGGCCGTATTCAAACACTTGGCGGGCCGGATGTGGCCCCCGGGCCGTAGTTTGCCCACCCCTGGGGTAGCATATCTACACATATTGCTTTACAAAATATCCAAGTGGCAAAGCTGCATCCTTCCATTTTCCACTATGTGGCCCTAGCTGGAAAAAGGAGGCTCCTGCTGTACGTGAAGTACCTAGCATAGAATAAATAACTCGGCTACTATGAATACTACAGCTTTCAGTCATACTAGGTTGGAGGTAAATACTCTGATACTCACCCCGTGTCTTAAACTGTCACTGGCCTGGTCTGCGATGTCTGCCACCATCACGATAGCAGCTGAAAAACAATATATCATGCTTGCATGTGTACATGGAGTACGAGGCCTGGTACATGGAGTACGAGGCCTGGTACATGGAGTACGAGGCCTGGTACATGGAGTACGAGGCCTGGTACATGGAGTACGAGGCCTGGTACATGGAGTACGAGGCCTGGTACATGGAGTACAAGGCCTGGTACATGAAGTACACTCCTGACGACATGTTAAGAGCAGTTGAAAAGCAGTTGAAGAACGTACACTTTGCACTGTTGGATTGTAAAGAGTACCCATCATGCTCATCTCTGCCCTTTGCCTTGAGAAGTGGACCCCAGTAGAGCAGCTACACACAATAACCCGCAAAGAAAGCTTTCTGCATCTTCCACAATCTGCACCTATTCCAGCTGGATTTCCAAAATGCCCACTCCGCTTTGATTGGACTTCCAAGTGCTCCAGAGTACTTCTGAACGACTGCCGAACCCCACTTCCTAATTTAGTGGGTATAAGAGTTGATAATAAACAAATCAAGCCTTTGCAGAGGTACTTGAAAAGTGGTTAGGAGCTACTGGTAGCTCATGATCTACTGGTTGGAGACCCCTGATTTACCGTGGATGAAGTCAGACTCCATGTTTATTTAGTGGCAACAATCTTGACCTAACATCGATAGTGGAGATGCGGTCTTTGCAGGGTTTTTGCAGGACCACCCGTGTTCCAGACATGGGTGAGCTTGTATTTTGCATGCATGGCGGTTCCCACTGGTTTCACACTGCACTCCCTTTCTTCTTTTTATGTTTGCTACCATGCTGATGAATCCCAGTCATTGCAGAAAAGACCACCAAATCTAAATTGACCCTCTCATGGCCAGTGGTCCGTGCCGGACGAAAGAAAGCACCCATAAAGCTACAGTAGGACCCCCGTGAGAGCTTGTGTGTTTCTGGTGTACCTTGGGTGTCCTCGTATTCTCGTGAATCAGGGGAGAGGTTGTTCAAGTAGTCTGAAAGCAAGAGTGAGGATGAGTTTTGAAAGTTTCACGTTATTAAAAGAAACATTTTAGTCACCTGTCAGGATCATACGGTACTGCGCCACCCGCACGATCACCTGCAGGAGTTGCTGCTTGACAGAGACGGGCTGGCCGGATGGACTCTGCTGCTGTGGAGACAACCCCCCCACCCCTGTAAGTGATGCAGCAATACCTCCATTATGGCACTTTGTTGGTTCGAGACCTGACCATGATCAGACAATTAACACCAAGTAGCTTTCCTTACTTATAAATCCAATATTTTCATAGTTAGAGTAAACCTGTTTGACTTTCTAATATTCTTTCTAACATTATTAGAGCCCTTTAGATATGAACTAATACCCCTATAGTCACCTTTACACTCCCATTGGCCAATATAGTCGCCATAATAAGACTTTACTTACCTTCTAAATACAGTTTTTAACATTATTAGAGCCCTGTAGCCATGAAATAACACCCCTATAACCTTATTTACACTCTTATTACCCAATACAGTCAACATTTAAGAAAAATGACCTTCTAAATGTGTTTTTTAAGATGATTAAGTCATGAAATAACATCCCTATAGTCCACTTTACACCCCTATTACCAATATAGTAGACATCATAAATATAGATAAATACAACTTGTGCTGGTGTGTCGCAGTAAATGTGTTCTGTGTGGAGGACAGGAAGTGGCGTTGCGGGTTCAGAGTTTAGCTTTAGCTTTTGGTGGGTTACAGGTAGAGCAGTAGCCCTAGTGACCCCTCGTGACCCCTCGTGACCCCTCGTGACCTCTCGTGACGCCTCGTGACCCCTAGTGACCCCTAGTGACGCCTCGTGACCCCTCGTGACCCCTCGTGACGCCTGGTGATGCCTGGTGACGCCTGGTGACGCCTGGTGACCCCTGGTGACCCCTGGTGACCCCTGGTGACGCCTGGTGACCCCTGGTGACCCCTGGTGACGCCTGGTGACCCCTGGTGACCCCTGGTGACGCCTGGTGACCCCTGGTGACACCTAGTGACACCTCGTGAAACCTAGTGAAACCTCGTGACGCCTAGTGACCCCTCGTGACCCCTCGTGACGCCTCGTGACCCCTGGTGACCCCTGGTGACCCCTGGTGATGCCTGGTGACCCCTGGTGACCCCTGGTGACCCCTGGTGACGCCTGGTGACGCCTGGTGACGCCTGGTGACGCCTGGTGAAACCTAGTGAAACCTAGTGAAACCTAGTGAAACCTTGTGACGCCTAGTGACCCCTCGTGACGCCTCGTGACCCCTGGTGACGCCTCATGACCCCTGGTGACCCCTGGTGACGCCTGGTGACCCCTGGTGACGCCTGGTGACCCCTGGTGACGCCTGGTGACGCCTGGTGACCCCTGGTGACCCCTGGTGACGCCTGGTGACCCCTGGTGACCCCTGGTGACCCCTGGTGACCCCTGGTGACCCCTGGTGACACCTAGTGACCCCTAGTGACCCCTAGTGACCCCTAGTGACCCCTAGTGACCCCTAGTGACCCCTAGTGACCCCTAGTGACCCCTAGTGACGCCTAGTGACCCCTAGTGACGCCTAGTGACCCCTAGTGACGCCTAGTGACGCCTAGTGACCCCTAGTGACCCCTAGTGACACCTAGTGACACCTAGTGACCCCTAGTGACCCCTAGTGACACCCAGTGACACCCAGTGACACCCAGTGACACCCAGTGACACCCAGTGACACCCAGTGACACCCAGTGACCCCTAGTGACCCCTAGTGACCCCTAGTGACCAACGTAGAACACAACATTGACAATTTTTCTGATTCATGTAATGAACTTGCTTCGCCATTGTTATGCTTGAAATGAGTAATATTTGCAAGTTTATGGAGGTAGTGATGATTAATTGGTTAATGTTTGAAAAACTGTGCTGGACTGAGGGGGCCATGTCACATGGACAACACCAGAACAACTGTGGTTGATACAAAAACTTAAGTCCTCTCGCTGAACATGAAAAACCGTATGGAGTCCCGGATGACACAAACGCTATTATTTCCTCTACCATTATTTTAGTGAGCACATTTAATGGAGTTTCATTTTACTTTCGATACACAACAACAACGGCGGTCATTCATGGATCGTATTCATTCATGGTTCGTTGAACTATGAACACTATGGCCATCCACGATTATGACGACATGTTCCGTGACGTTGATATGACCTACAACGGTACAGGAGAAGAGCGTCACACCATTCTTATGACCAAAAGACCTTTCCAACACAGGAAAGTGGGGAGAATGCACGCGTGCCCACGTTGAAATGTCAACCACGTTAAAAGCCAGCTGCAACTGGACCAACCGAAACGGGGAAAAAAAATAGCAGCGTTGACGTCTGCCCTTTGAGGTTCCGGAGGGAACACAATGCCTGTACTGGCACCCGTGGAAAGAATTCCCTCTCCAGTTTTATTGTAAACATGGCGCTAATGCGTCTCATTCACAACCAGATGAGGTGAAAAATTTCCTTTCGACTTTGTGATACTCTTCCGCACTCTAGTACTCTATGCTAGCGACCCGCCTCCGCCCATCGAGACAAAGAGACCGTATGACCGATGGAAGGTCTCCTTCTGTTCATGCCGTTGTTTTATGACTGAAATGCTGTGATTGTGAGAAGGAACGTTCATTTGTAGCAGCGTCGGAAAACAGAATCTATTAGCTTTCACTTTTGCATCTCATTGCACATAACTGTGGTGCGTTTAAGGACTGCCTGAGAAAGTGCAAAATCGTAATGCTTGATGAACATTATGATCAGCGAAATAAATTGAGAGCTTTCTAAAAGAGACTCGTATGTCGCTCTGTGCTTTTTGTCTCCCAGGACATTATTCCTCTGTCCTACAGATGCATCATTATGCAAATGCCCCTGAACGCCCCATGCCACTTGTGTCACCGACCTCAAACTGGCCAACGATGGCTGCAAAGGCAGGCGAGGCGCTGCAGCTCTCCTCCAGCAGGTTGATGCTTCTGTCGTAGTGTCCAATGTAGGTGGTGAAGACCACAAAGTCTGCCCTCCTGCAGAGGAAGATGTCTGCTATCTTCTGACTCTCCTCCCTGAATTGGCAGAGGATGAGTAAGGCGGCGGTGACGTACTTTAGGAAGTATTTAAGAGTTTCACCAGCGTTGGGTTCCGTTCTCCAGCTCGGTGAGGATTCTGCGGTGCAGGAGGTAAACATCAGGCAGCTCGTTGAGGATCTCACTAAGTCTTCCGTCATCCAAAGCAGGCGCTCCGTCGTCGCTCGCCGCCGCGCCGACCGCTTCCCGAAAATCCTGCGTCACGGGATTGGAGCTTTTAATTAACACATGTCCAATTAATTGTCTTTTCATTGCCGTACGTACAACTTATGAATTACTGCATGGATGATGGACCAAAGACGTAGTAAATAAACACAGAAGATGCATCACTTACTTCCTGGAGAAGCTTGAGGGCTTCCACGTGTCTATGAAGAGACAAATAATGCTTTAACAGGACGACATCCTGAATGAATGAATATCTGCGATGCCACTTACAGTCTCTCGGTATCCAGCAGCTCCTTGGCGATGTAAAAGGCTTGCGATGGCCCGTCTATCTGTGAAGGGGAATATTTCATTGCAACAAGCGTGTTGGTATGGAGGACCAAAACTGCCAAAATAATAAAGAAATAAATAAAAGTGGAAATAAAAACAAAAATGAAAAAAAAAATCAAAAAATTAAATACAAAAAAATAAATATAAATGGACATAAAAACAAAAATAATTTATTTTTTAATTTTTGAATCTTGTTTTTTATTTTTGTATTTATTTTTGCTTTTATTTATTTATTTATTTATGTATATATTTTTTTATTTTTGTTTTTATTTCCATTTAGATTTAATTTTTTGTATTTAATTTTTTTTTCATTTTTGTTTTTATTTTCACTTTTATTTATTTATTGTTTTGGCAGTTTTGGTCCTCCATAGTTGGTTCTCCTCCACACAGTATGTGGTGTCCTTTAGGAGAAGATAAGACTCCATTCTAATACTAAATCTGTGTTAGTAATATCTGTAATAAAAATCCATAAAATCCATTCTCACATCAAAATGTCATTTGAGGCGGACTCGGGCAGCCAATCAGAGATTTGGTTACATACGTATTGATTACTACGAGTGTTTTAATGGCCAAAACTTTGATTAGCAGTTGATTCATCTGAGCTACTTATCTGTATCTATCTATAATCCTTCATTAGCAGGGGCGTCACAAGATGTGGCCAGATTAAAACATGAAAGGTTTGTCATTAAGAATAAAGAATAAGGCTGTCTTGTTGACACTATGCCCGGGACAATAAGAAATGATTTCATGCCAATAAATGAAAATAATAATAATGGATAATCCATATATCGCCATGTGCATCATCTCTTGCCTCCAAACAGGCAGGAAGAGAGTTTATTGGTTTCAGCACATTGGCATGTTAATTCCGTAGAACAACAGCATGAATGGAGTGAGACCTTCTGTCAGTCATAGTCTCTGAAATTAACAGATGATCATAGATTTTTTCTAAAAAGAAATCTGTCATTCTCAGAAAGCCAATGTGGTGCATGGTCTGGTCCTGGGAACTGAGCATCCTGTGACGCCCCTGGTCTATAGTCTCAGTGTTTACATAGGAGAGTATTGCAGTTCCCCTGCTAGATATTCTGATGCATGAATCTTGTCTGTTCAATTGTACCCGTCTCTCATAGGGGGTCTCGCTGCTCGTGTCTTCCTCCTCGGAGGTCCGTGCGCCGTCTTCCACCGCCGTAGTGGGTCCACTGGCACCACTAACTGGGATGCTTGGAGGGACCGCAGCAACTGGACACACTTTGTAGGCTTCTGTGTAGGCACTGCACAGAGACACACACATTCATATCCGGGGGGGTCTAAAGTGGCCATCCGTTGATTTTTTTTTGGGAGGGGGGGTGGAAAAAGTTTGGACACCCCCGCATCTCACATAGTGCTAAATGATGAAAAGGCCTGATCAGATGGCACCCAACTAAGCGTCCCGTGGGCGTACGTGACGCCGCCATACGCAAGCTTGTAATTTGCCGCTAAATCAGTTTGATTAGCCGTCCGAGCCGGCGTTGAATTATCCCCATAATAAACAATTCCCCATAATAAACAATTCCCCATAATAAACACGTCCCCATAATAAACAATTCCCCATAATAAACATGCTGGAAGCCGGTGTGAATTGTAGAAACATTGCAGCTTTAGTGGGGCCAATAAAGTGGTCCCATGTGGGCCTGCAGGGAAGTCTCAACGTACGGCTGCAACTCCACAGGCAGCGGGAGGATGTATGCAAATAAGAACGCCTCCTTACGTTATGTCGCTGATGCAATTGCGTCTTGACGGCGTTCACGCCAATCCCCTGCTGAGATGCGAATGAGTCGCATATGAAGGACATATGTCTACTTTAGAGCATGGCCGCCTATGGATGGATGCAACCACATCCACACGTTCTACATTTGTCTTTTATAACGCTGACTCTGGACATGGGGAACAAAGTACTACCATAAAAGCATTAAGGAGACGCAAAGTACTCACTGTCCTTCTGCTTGGATTTGATGACTGAGCCGGTTTGCTCCACTGACATCAAAATGCAACCAGCTGCTAAATTGGTCTTTTCGGGCAATTAAACAACTAAAGCATAGTTACTCTGCTGTACGGGATCATTCCCTTCTACCTTCAAGCCCAAACCATAATGATACCATCAAGCAGTACAGTAACATCCTCGTGTTTATTTCGGGATGGAAGAGGAATCAGCATTTATATTAGTGCTACCATTACGTATGTACACAATCACACCTTATGTCACTACAGTATTTATTGTTTAGTACTTATATACCTACTTAGATATTTATGTCAACCCATCAGAAATCACAGGAGGTCATGACTCAATAACAGTCCGACTGACGGCGTCTTCTTGCTAAGAATGCTAAAATCATCGCACAGCAACTTAACACTCCAAATATATACCTCAGAAATGTACTAGACAAATGCCAACACGAGTCACCCTCTGGTGGCACCACAGCATCTATTAGTTTTTTTTTTGAGAGATACGCGCCACGCTACGTAAGATTTTGCAGGGGGGGGGCAACCAGCGTAACACACACTAGCCCCCCAATGCGGGAGCAGGAGCATCAGGGGGGCTTCATCTAGGCCCCATCAGCCTAAATGAACACTCACCTCTCTTCTTCCCGTGAAGGTGACTTCATCTGGTGCTCAAACCCAGGAAGACTGCTCATGTCCACGTACCCGTCCGTGTCATTGGTCAATGACAGAACCCTCGGCGGATGCTCAAAGAAGCCACCCAGACCCCGGGGGCGCAGGGGCCTCCACTGCGAGACGTGAACGTTCTCGTAGTCCGAGTCAACAGCAGCCACGTTTTCGTAGTCGGAGTTCCCCACGTTGGGGAAGGAGATGGAGCGAGGCTTGGTGAGGGGGAGCGGCGAGAAAGGCACGCGGGAGCGGTCCTCGAAGGACTCCACCCGCACCACGCTGCGATTGAGGAACGCCACGGAGCTTCCTGTTCCTTTGGTTTCCGGTCGGAACAAAAAGACGGAAGTGGGCTCGGGTGACACTTGAGGTCGGCGTGCGGCACGCAGGCGGAGATGCGGGGAACTCCCGACGCTGTGTCTATCCAGATCCAACACTCTGCTGTGGATGAGGTGGCCGCACTCCGTCGAGGACTCCGATGAGGGCGAGTCCACGATGGCGGGCTTGCTCTCTGCTTTCCGACGAAACTTCAGCATCAGGAAGCGCTTGATGGGGGATTTCTTCTTCCTGTTTGTCTCAGAGGAGTCCACGTTGACAAGAAGCGAGGGAGTGCTCTTGGTGATGGGCCTCTTGGTGATGTAGGCCAGCTGAAACGGGGGAGGGATGTCCACCACAGACGAGGGCGTGGATAGACCGCTGGATGGCAGAGGTGAACATCTGGAGAAACTTCCACACGGGGATGCTCGGGTGTCTCTGTGGACGTGGGGGGAGGGCGGGTAGAGGGCCAGATAGTGAGGTTTGGAGCGGATCTTCATGGCGGGGCTGCTGCTCAGTACGGATGTGCTCATGCAGGGTCCGTGAACGAGGCGGCCCCCCGTGTCATTCTTCAGGTTGTGGGACAGGGAGCGTGACCGCATTCCTGTCGTCCTCCTCCGTAGAGGGAGGACGTTCTCACCCTCTGAGCTGTCGTCGCCCGGATCCTCGTAAAGGGGATCCGGATCACTGCGCACCTCCAAGTCCTTCAGGTGGTTTTCTGAGGTATGAGAGTTGCAGAGCGACTTGGGTTGGGGGTACAAACGATTCAACAAGGCGTCCACTTTGGGGTCTTCACCCCCACTGCATCCTCGTGGACCTGGGTTGCCATGACTTGTGTGATAGTTCCTTGCTAAAAGACCACCGAGATAGCACCTCCGTGGTGACAGGGGACTTCCTGCCACACCACAAGCTCCGTTAGAACTTGGGACCAGGTCTTTATCGATAATGTCCTCGAAGTGGCGAAGTGGACTCCCCTCCACGGCATCCTGCCGCTCCACCGTGTCATATATTTGGTGTCCACCCCCGTCAGGAGGAGAAGCTTCACTGAGGAGATTGGCAAGAGACTCATCTGGTTTTTGTGGTCCCGGCGCCATCTTCTGCACCCCTTTCTCTTCCTCCACGCTATGAACAGAAAAGTCCCCCATGGAGAGACCGTCCGCGTTGGCCAGCGCCTCACCGCCGTCCTCGTCCATTTCCTCTGTCACGTCCGTGGTGTCAATCATCTCCACGGCATCCTCGGAGTCAGTGGTCCACGCTCCATCCAGGGAGTCTGCTTCCTCTGTCAGTCTCCAGTCCTCGTCCATCTTCTGTAACGTTTCGTCTGTCTTTCCCGGGCGAGGCTCATCGTCCTTCAGAGCAATCTTCACGTCTCCATCCACGCATTCTACCAGGGGGCCTGTCAAGAAGCGGTCCCTGGAATGGAGCTTCAGAATGGGCTTGGGGGCAACAAAGGGTTTGGGACTCCTGGCTGCCGACGTCAGCGTCAGGCGGGCGGGACCAACAAACGTGGGTTTGGGAGCAACGCAGGGCTTGTCTGCAAGAGCGACAGGAAAAGGAAAGGCCTTAAAATAGATCATTTGTGGGCTGGGATTGTAGCGAATGAGCGTGTCTATGAAGTCAAGGCTCTACTCCTCTAGAAGTTGCTACTGTCCACAATGCTCGTACACCCTTTTCCTGAGTGGCTTCCTGTGATTGAAAAGCCCCCTTAAAACAACTCGTGCATTTCAAACACAGCTCCTGCAAAGTTAGTCCATGACGAACCAAGAGTGTCCACGCAGGGGTGGGCCATACTCATGATTTGGGCCCATACTTTAGGAACCGCCAATAAAGTCATCCCTCCTTGAGATCCTAATTGGTTCCACACCCGACCCTGATAAGTCAATTTACTTGAAGTAGCATTTCTAATGTATAAATGGAATATTTAGGTAGTTAGAGCATCGCCTTTAACACCTTATTTTACCACTCTTGTCACCTTTAACAGTAACATTACTGACACCTAGTGACCAGTGTACAATACTACATATCATCACGTCTTTCAATGTGTCTTCTGAGTGTCTTCATTTTGGCAAAAATAGTTGATTTTGTTACTACTTCCAGGGAGATTTGGCTACTTTTTACAAATAGTTTGTATTCAACCAATATTAATATATATTTTTCAAACATTTTTTAAAGTGAATCTGTGAAATTCAAAAATTCAATTTCTGTATAAATACAATATGATCCAATATAAAAAATATGGAAAAATTATTCCCTTTTATAAAACAAAATACTACAAAACAATTATTGGCTCTTATTCAAAGCTACAAATATATCCAACGACATAACATAAAATAATATATAACATAAAATATAAAAATAAACATGTATTATTCTGAGTTAGAAACATGGATGTATTTTGGTACTTCCATTCAAAAGGTAGTACTCTTGTACTGCACAAAGTCAAATAGTTTCTTCATGGTTATATCTTAAAGATAATAAAAACCCTGAATTTGCTATCTCATAAAAAAATGTAAAAATTGTCACGGTTGCTGTAATCAGCAGTAATATTCTGATAAATGAATTTCTCTAAGTCGGAATAATATGGAGCCATGACATTCTCCTTTATTGCCATTGTCTGACCAACACAACCAAAAACTGAAGTGCATCGTGCTAGCATGGCGCTAGCATGGACCTGACACTGATGCTATCACGGGTATTGATATTGACGATATTCTGGTAGATCCGCCCACCCAATGTCGCCGTGGTACACATACATTTTTACACATAAAATGACACAAATACTTCAAGGAAAATTATAAGCATAAATAAAATAGCGTGTGTGTGTGTTAAATATACGTTATGCAGCATATTAGTGATACTTTCACATTGCCCCCCCCCACCTTCTTGACCAACTGACCCCTAAAACGAGCTTAATGAGCATAATTTGTGTTTCCAAATGCCAGCCGTTTGAAAGAGGACTCACCTGCGTTCATTTTGACCAAGCCAACGTCCCCAACAGGTCGGCCATAAGAGCAGCTTGACAAACTCAACGTGCTTCAAAAAAGAAAAAAGGGTGAACTTGGTGCTCGTTGTTGTCCGCCCTGCTTGGACCCCACTGATCTTTGCTCTTCCACATTCACACGCTTCACTCAATGAGAAAAGTAGAAGGCAAGTAGCGTAAGAGAGAGAGAGAGAGAGAGGCAGCGAGAAAGAGAGAGAGAGACAGACAGAAAGACAGTGAGAAACAAACAGAGAGAGAGAGAGAGAGAGACAAAGTACTTCATATACACGCCCACAAGCTGGTGAAATAAAATATATCAAAATATTACCACTAATAATGTTACAAAGTCTGGGATTGGCACCCCGCCTCTCGCCCAAAGACAGCTGGGATAGGCTCCAGCACCCCCCCCCCCGACCCTCGTGAGGATAAGCGGTAGAAAAAGAATGAATGAATGATAAAAAGTGTATTTAGAAGGTGGTAAACAGGTCTTCTATGCCTTATTCTCTCTATAATGTCTACTATATCTGGTAATAGGAGGGGAAAGGTGACATAGGGGTGTTATTTAATGCCTCGAGGGCTCTAATAATGTTAAAAAGTGTATTTAGAAGGTGGTAAACAGATATTCGATGCCCTATTTTCTCTATAAGGTCTACTATATCTGGTAATAGAAGGGGAAAGGCGACATAGGGGTGTTATTTAATGCCTCGAGGGCTCTAATAATGTTAAAAAGTGTATTTAGAAGGTGGTAAACAGATATTCGATGCCCTATTTTCTCTATAAGGTCTACTATATCAGTAATAGCAGGGTAAAGGCGACATAGGGGTGTTATTTCATGCCTCGAGGGCTCCAATAATGTTAAAAAGTGTATTTAGAAGGTGGTAAACAGGTCTTCTATGCCTTATTCTCTCTATAATGTCTACTATATCAGTAATAGCAGGGTAAAGGTGACATAGGGGTGTTATTTAATGCCTTGAGGGCTCCAATAATGTTAAAAAGTGTATTTAGAAGGTGGTAAACAGATATTCGATGCCCTATTTTCTCTATAATGTCTACTATATCAGTAATAGCAGGGTAAAGGTGACATAGGGGTGTTATTTCATGCCTCGAGGGCTCCAATAATGTTAAAAAGTGTATTTAGAAGGTGGTAAACAGATATTCGATGCCCTATTTTCTCTATAATGTCTACTATATCTGGTAATAGGAGGGGAAAGGCGACATAGGGGTGTTATTTCATGCCTCGAGGGCTCCAATAATGTTAAAAAGTGTATTTAGAAGGTGGTAAACAGATATTCTATGCCCTATTTTCTCTATAATGTCTACTATATCTGGTAATAGAAGGGGAAAGGCGACATAGGGGTGTTATTTAATGCCTTGAGGGCTCCAATAATGTTAAAAAGTGTATTTAGAAGGTGGTAAACAGATATTCGATGCCCTATTTTCTCTATAATGTCTACTATATCTGGTAATAGGAGGGGAAAGGCGACATAGGGGTGTTATTTCATGCCTCGAGGGCTCCAATAATGTTAAAAAGTGTATTTAGAAGGTGGTAAACAGATATTCTATGCCCTATTTTCTCTATAATGTCTACTATATCTGGTAATAGAAGGGGAAAGGCGACATAGGGGTGTTATTTAATGCCTTGAGGGCTCCAATAATGTTAAAAAGTGTACTTAGAAGGTGGTAAACGGGTATTCCATGTCCTATTTTCTCTATAATGTCTACGGAGTCTAAGAGTGACAATAGGGGTGCTATTTTATGTGTGGGGGGCTCTAATCATGTTGAAATGTATAGAAGGCCATTCATGTCTTATTTTCACTTATGTCTACTATATTGGGTAACTGGACTGTATAAGTGACTATAGGGGTGTTATTTTGTGTCTAGATGGCTCTAATTATATTATAAAAATATATTTGGAAGGTATATATTTATAAAGCTAACAAGAGTAAAAACACATTAGTTAACATCAGGAGCTAAATTAAAATAAAAATTGAGATTTGATTTATGGTTGTGTTGTAAGCCATCATTTGTCCTCCATGTTTTTTTTTACGAAAAACACACCTGACAGCAAATGACCAAACAACAGCGTACATAACAGGAAGTTGCTCTCTCCGGTTTCCTGGCCAAAGCCCACTTGACATCGGAATAGACATGAGGCGTGCATGTAAACAACGTGAGTCACGTTATTGTTGCTTTTTCTTACTTCTCAATTGAGGTTATGACAAAAATGTACGTGGAATCACGGCTTTGGAAAGAATGAGCTCATATCTTAGTAAATATCTAAAGTAAATCTATAAGTAACATCTAAAGTCAAAATATGATGGGAATTAAGTTAATATGATGAGAAAAATAGATTAAAAAAGTCAAAATATAAAGAGAATAAAGTCTGAGTTTGACGAGTATAAACTTGTAACATTTTATTTTTGTTGACGTTGGAATATTATATAAGAGAAACTAACAAAACAAAATAAAGTATTTTGGGGAAATGTAGGCTGTGATTTAGTTGGAATATGTTGAGAGTAAGGATAATATAATAATAATAATAATATTACAAGAAGAACATTTACAAAGATTGCTCAAGAAGGTTGAAAAATTAAAAAAGCCAGCTGTAGTCCTACAAAAATTTTAAGTGAAAAAAATAAACAATTTGAAGACAAATATAATTAGAATAAAATAATGTCATTTAAGTAGGACAGAAAGGAAATATTAAAGAAAAAAAACATTGGAATTTTTTCAGGCTAGGGAGGAATGCCGCCATGGAAGTGTTAGACATTGTTCCATTGGCACGTGTACCCCACCGGGACCCCTGGATTGTTTTAGACGACCACAGTCATAACTAACACATAAGTTAGGAGTTACTCGTATAGTCATAAGTTACTGCTATTCTTTTCATAGCTTAGTAGCACGTCACCACTTCCACATGCATCACTGCCACCTTCAGGACTGGAGGAGAACTTTTAGAGTCGGCTGTTCCCATCCCATCCATGGGAACAAGCTTCACTCCAGAGCGGAACAGGAAGGCGAAGAAAAGAGAGGATGTACTTCCTGCTGGAGGAGCGGTGACGCCATCGTCATCAACAACAACAACATGACGGCGGGCGATGACATCACTCTCCCTATCTGCTATGTCGCATCACAGATCTACTGACAGCGTCTCATCATGACCACATCAAACTCTGCGTCTCCTCCTCTCCTCGCCTCTCCTGCTGGGAGGGGAAAAACAATCACGCGGATGAAAAAAGGAAGTCCCATCTTGATATACTCCTTCCTGTTACCGTTTGCCTGTTTTGCACTAAAAGTGGAACACGGAAGGGAGCGTTAAGGGAGTTTTATCTTATATTGACTCTATTGGGTAATAGGAGTGTAAAGGTGATTGTAGGGGTGTTATCTTATGCCTAGAGGTCTCTAATAATGCTGAAAAGTGTATTTAGAAGGTTGTAAACAGGTTTTCTATGTCTTATTTTATCTTATATTTACTCTATTGGGTAATAGGAGTGTAAAGGTGATTGTAGGGGTGTTATCTTATGCCTAGAGGGCTCTAATAATGTTGAAAAGTGAATTTAGAAGGTTGTAAACAGGTTTTCTATGTCTTATTTTATCTTATATTGACTCTATTGGGTAATAGGAGTGTAAAGGTGATTGTAGGGGTGTTATCTTATGCCTAGAGGGCTCTAATAATGTTGAAAAGTGAATTTAGAAGGTTGTAAACAGGTTTTCTATGTCTTATTTTATCTTATATTTACTCTATTGGGTAATAGGAGTGTAAAGGTGATTGTAGGGGTGTTATCTTATGTCTAGAGGGCTCTAATCATGTTAAAAAGTGAATTTAGAAGGTTGTAAACAGGTTTTCTATGTCTTATTTGATCTTATATTTACTCTATTGGGTAATAGGAGTGTAAAGGTGATTGTAGGGTTGTTATCTTATGTCTAGAGGTATCTAATCATGTTAAAAAGTGTATTTAGAAGGTTGTAAACAGGTTTCCTATCCTCCAACTTCATCTATAAATTCCATTTCTATCAGGGTGGAGGAGAGGAGGTACCATCATGGATGACGTGTGGAACAGCGGCTGAGAAGTCGCATCAAATGATGAAATCTAAAGCGTTCCGAGGTCGGATGCCAGCGACTTCCTGGTCACGGTTCAAGGCTAAAAGCAAGGCCCTCAACGGTGGTTGATTTGTAATTAAGCCTTTGGGCGCTTTTACGATGGCGCACTTTAACTGCCCGACCAGGAAGTGAAAACGGGAATCATCAAGACATCCGAAACGTCTTTCGACTATCCCACGACGACGGCCAAGTTGATCAAGTGGCGCATCACGCACAACAATTTAACAAGGCAGTGAAATGAAGACAAAAATACACCATGAGCTTTTTGGATGAATTTAGGATCCGTCCCTGAACGGCAGAGCATCAACATAAAAGCAAGTGGAGGGTATAAGGCAGTGCTGCGGGTCCCATTAAGGATAATAGGTCATTAAGACTCAACTGCTTAAATCCGCATGCCATAGTGAGGAGACTAAATGCATTTACAAAACCGCCCCGGGATATTATAAGATGGTCTTTAAGCTTTTTGGATCAGGTTTGTGATGTTAATAGAATTGAAAAGTGGACTTGGTGAAGTGGCTCCAAGAGACAAACTATTTTGAAAAGTAACTTCTAAGTGTGGGGGGGAGGGGGGGGGCAAGTGAAACTCAGGTCAAATATGTGCAATACTACATTTTGTTTACTGAAATTCCACCTTTTGGTTACTGCAATTCTACATCTTGTTACTGTATAAGTTATTGATTTTGATGTACATATATTTACAATTATTTTGAACAGCACCTGCCACTTTTATATTTATGTTGTTATTCCTTGTTTTATTCTTATCCTTTTCCTTATTCTTATTTTACTTTCTACAAAATGCACCGTGGAGTTGCACTCAAATTTCGTTGTATGCAACGGCCAAGCAGACTCCATGATGGTAAGCTCAATAACGGGACATTTACTGACACCTAGTGGCCAGATTACGCCATATACCTTTATGTTTCAATGTAATTGGACTCCCTTAAAGTGTTCCCCTGCAACGCGTCTTCACTGGGAGCCTATACTATTGTAACACACGCCAAAGTGTGGCTCAGGGGCCATTTCAAGGCCCTTGGCACAATCTAAAAATACAACTCAACAAAAAAACTGGTTGAGAAAATGTAAACAGAACATGCTAACTCCACACATCTGCGCGCTTGTCTCTTCGCCGCAGGGTGCACAAGGAGGAAGAAAGGGGTGCATTCTACAAACATAAATCACCTACCATCAAAAAGATGAGTAAAGGATTCTCTGGCTGGAATCTGGCAAAGATTGCAGCGGTGCCTTGGTTAACATTCCTTTCCTTGGTTAGCATTCCTTTGTTCCAGAAGGTCCAACTGAAACCGAAAGCAAACAACGTGTGAATAAAACGCACTCTCCATTGTCTCTCAACAGGTTTTCTCATGCTGACAAGGATAAAATCCTTGACAAAAAGTTGCAAACTCACAAGGAATAGTTGTACATTTTCAAGAATAAAGTTACGAGACACTTAAGAGACATAGATTTATAAGAATAAAATTGGAAATTTGAGGAAAAAGTCGTAATAACTTCATTCATTCTCTACCGCTTATCCTCACAAGGGTCATGGGGGGTGCTGGAGCCTATCCCAGCTGTCTTGGGGTGAGAGGCGGGGTCCACGCTGGACTGGTGGCCAGCCAATCCCTGGGCACATATAGACAAACAACCATTCACACTCACATTCATACCTATGGACAATTTGGAGGGGCTAATTAACCTAGCATGTTTTTGGAATGTGGGAGGAAACCGGAGTACCCGGCGAAAACCCACATATGCACGGGGAGAACATGCAAACTCCACACAGAGATGTCCGAGGGTGGAAATGAACTTGGGTCTCCTAGCTGTGAGGTCTGCCCGCTAACCACTCGATCAGCATGCAGCCCCGTAATAAGTTATGAAAAGAAAAAATTTGTACATTTACGATAATGCTGTAAATTAGAAAATAGTGGTAAATTCATGAGAACAAAGTCAATTTACAAAAAAATTGTTGGAAAGTGATGAGAAAAAGTTTTCCATTAATGAGAATAAAGCTGTAAAATTACAAGAAAAGGGTTTTACATTTACAAGAATAAAGTTTACAGGACAAAACGTGACAAATGTAGCTAGCTAGAGGGCTAGCTAGCATGCTAACCTGTTCAGGCGGAAGCAGCTTACTTCTAGCAGCTTCGTGGCGATTTGACTCGGCACCCTGAAGTTACACCTGGTGCTCTGTAGGGGGCACTGTGATGCTTGGCTGGTGGGTTGGCTTACATGTCAGGGAATTGGGGGTGCGGTTTCTGACACTTTCACCTGTTTGGGAGCACAAGCGCTCGTGGTTTAAAAACAAAAATTAGTGAAGCTAAAGGACACACTTCCGGTGAACGTTTACCTCCAAGTAACCCAAATTGGGTGGATATGCATTATTTCATCTCCACATCTCCCACTGCTCAATTGGTAGAGGCAAGAAGTGATACCGGGACACAAACCAATGTGCTGCTCTTATTTTGAAGTTTCACCGCAAACATCCGCTCTGAACACGGAAGTAGTTTTGTTAGTTCTCTCCCAAAATGCGTACATTTACAATAATGCCGTAAATTTACAAGAGCAAACAAGTGTTATTTGTAGTATTTGTTTGTATGACGAAACTACAACAAACATAAAGCTGTCTTAGTGTCGGCCAAAAGCAATGAAATGCCACCATCTAGTGGTTGTAGGTAAAATAGTGACCTGATTGGTCAGAACAGCTTGATGCCTCCCAAATACGATAACGATTGATTGTGATGGACAGCGTCCAATATGAGAAAATGATCCTTCCTGTGTCCTGAGCTAGATGTTGGCCTAATGGTACGTCCTCCGCTGGACACAGCCCTTGCACTTGCAGCTGTACCTAATCGAGTGGCCAGTCAGCGCGATGAACCAAGTGAGAATAATATGGAGTCACATTGTTTCTATTTATTAAATACTAAATGAGTGAGCTGGGATGATTGACAGCACCTCTGATGGTCTGGAACGTGTGGAAAAACCTGACATTTCATGATGCTCATGTGTCAATTTCATTTACCCCCCCCACCATCATCATCATCATCATCATCACCATCAGGTGGCGTTCCTGTAGAAGGACAACATGTCATCCAGACTTTGGGAGGAGCCTTGAGGAGGCTGCTGAGCCTGGCCAGGCAACGGGGTTTGGGGGGGCGCCGGCTGAGGGTGGGTGGGGTCTGTGGATTGAGGCGGCAGCTGAGGTTGGATGGGGTCTGTAGGTTGGGGCGGCGGCTGAGGTTGGATGGGGTCTGTAAGTTGGGGTGGCAGGTGAGGTTGGATGGGGTCTACGAGTTGGGGCGGCGGCTGAGGTTGGATGGGGTCTGTGGGTTGGGGCGGCGGCTGAGGTTGGATGGGCTGTGTGGGCTGAGAGGCCGGCTGAGCTAGGAACGGTCCCGGCATCGGGGGCCGACACTGTGGCGGATACTGGCTGTGGAAGGGTGGTAGAAAGTGGGGAAATGGGTATGGTGGACATATAAAGTGGGGATGGGCATAAGGGGGGTAAAAAGGAGGAGGAGGGGGATACTGGAGGTTGGCAGGGGGAGGAACTGCGGGGCGACATGGAGGCGGGGGCCGTGGCTGGACAGGGGGGTTGTGTGCAGGTGGAGGATGAGGAGGAGGAGCAACTTCAGGAGGGGTAGGCTGTGGATCTTCCGGGCTCTCGGCAGCCCCATCTGGGACTTGGGTCCCCTTGAAGGACATGTTGGGAATCTTCCTCTCCGGGATGTGTATTTTTGGAGGTCTGGGACGCTTCTCATCGGTAAAGTATGCGGAGGGAGGTGCAAACTCTGAATCTCGCTCCTCCTGACGCCGACTTTTCCACTGAGTGAACATGGATTCTAATGGGAAAAAAAAGATTCCGAATGAAACGTGCATGCCTTTCAATTCAAGAGTAAATAAAAAGATGAAATACAAGACTTGAATGAAACAACTCCTGCGCTACAGTACCTTTGCCTCGGTCCCATTCTCGGACATGAGGGACACCGGGTTTGGTGTCTCTCCTTTCCTGAATCTCAACCTCCACCTTCTTCAGTCTGCTGACCTCTGGCGGGTCGTCTGGTGGAGGCGACGGCGCCACGTCCTCCTCTTCTATGAGGAACAAGTCAGCAGAGGTTGAAATCATAGAAAAGAAATGAAAGAATTCAATTAAATGTTGTTATTCTAACCTTCACTACCCGCATCCACCGGATCTTCCTCAGCAACCACGCCCTTTGCCTTCATCTTCCTCTGCTTTATTTTGGCCAGTCTGGCCTGCAGGACGGCCTTCTTCTTCTCTTTCAGGCGTTCCCGCTTGCTGCGCTGGTCAGTCGTCTGAAACAAAGATGACATAGTAAAGCTATTTACACATTTTCAGGGCATAGTAAAGTAAAGGCCCGCTACTTTGTACTCACGGCTTCACAGATGTCTTAATTGTGATCTATCACGAGTCCAAAATATGCAAATGGAAATAAATTGGACATATTTCTTGTCTAAATGAAGCACTTTAGGATAGCTTTAATGTGTTGTTTGTTTTTAAGATGTAACAATACAAAAGATTTACTTGGGGAAAAGTTATAAAATTAGGCAATAAAGTCAAATTATTATGGGAATAAAATCATAATATTAGAAAAAGAAAATTTACCAAAATGATTTAAGAAGAAAGCTAAAATACTGCCAACATTTTTTAAAAATCAGCAAAACAGGGAAAAACTGAGTGAAGTTGACATTTTTCCACCGCCATCAGAAAGCAGAGATGCAGCTTTTTTTTAACTACTTATTAGCATTGCTATCAAGTGGCATCCTTTGATTTTTCACTACGCTTGGACTCCTATTATGTCTAATGTCTTCTATATTGGGTAATAGGAGTGTAAAGGCGACTATAGGGGTGTTATTTCATGTTGAGATGGCTCTATTGTTAAGAGCAACATTTAGAATGTCATTAAAGTCAGATTTTCTCTTATTATGTCTACTATATTACATTATAGGGGTGTTATTTAATGTCTGAAGAGCTCTAATAATGTTAAAAGGCATATTTAGAAGGTCCTCAGCAGGTTTTCTCAGCTCCAGCTACAAAAATATTCAATTTATAAATGAGAAATCCTACTTTGTGGAAATGTACTTATCAATGTAGGGTCTGGAACCAATTAACCACCAGGGATCATCAGCAAATCTATACTGCTTTACAAGCTGCACACTGACTACTCTAAAGTACATTTTAATCCAATAGCATTGCTCTTCAAAAAGATAAGCCATTAAAACGGAGCTTCTCACCTGATCCCGCAGCATGTCCAGCGTCTGCCTCTGCTTTTGCCGATGCTCCTCATCTTGAGAGAAGGCGAAGTAGCCCACGCCGAGCTCCCGAGCCTCTGTGTGACGACACCAAAGTGAGGAACTTCAACTCCTAACCACCAGCGCCCCGTCCATTTCCAACCTTGAGCCCTGATGTCCTCATAGTGGATGGGTCCGACTGGCTTCTTCAGAGCTTCCTCCTCTTCTCGCTCCCACTCCTGCCGCTGCAGATCTCGGCGCATGTCCTCTGACAGCAAGGTCTTGTCAGTGGTCACTCTCCTAGAAGGAACACAGTTCCACAAAGATGTACAGCACGCCATTCAATGCTGTAAAACATCTTTTTTTAAACACAGATTACCAATTTCCATGAAGATCTTGGTCCATTTTCTTAAAATCTGGCAGGTCTTTTTTCATGCACCTCCGAGATCGTCCCAATGCATCCACAAAGTCCACCCTAGAAAGAAGGAACGTTAATTATCTGGTCGACATCATGGAAGTGGATGTGGTGAGACGATTACCATTCCTCATCTGGGTTCTGAGGAGGGGGTATTGGAGATAATCTTCCCGTTTCTTCATCCTCACTTTCTGCATGTCTGTCCCTTCTTTTGTCAATTATCTTCTGAGCAAAATCCACCAGGTACAAGCCCTCCGTTTCTTCATCTGATACAATACAAAACACTGTAAATAGCAGGAAGATCCAATGACATGCGCTTGACACTAAGCTTTAAGACCTGGGAAGTCTCCTTTTGTCATCTGCTCGTAGAGTTTGGCTTTCTCCTCGAGTTTGCTCCTGAAAGGAACCGACAACTGATCAAGTACCACTCGGTGCCGTTGTTTCAGGCCACAGAACAGGATTCAAACCTACTTTGCATTGTCAATGCTTCTCTGCTCCTCAGCCAGCTGTTCTGCATCCTTGTCGGCTCTCGCAGAAACACCCGAGTTTTGCTTGGTCCAAACGTTTGGTTTCTACAGGTAACAAGGCAGCAGCTTGAGTAAACATCTCATTTGGACACGAAATGTGGAAAGCAACTCACGTTAACTTTGGCTTTGGGTTTAAATGCAGCGTCGCCGTGCTCTTGCCCGAGTCTCTGTTGTTTGAATTGCTCCTGCTTCCTGTATAGTTCGGCTTTAAGGTCCACCAACTGTTAGAAAGAAGCGACAAGAGTCCAGTCATGGAACTTGATGTTAGCAAGTTAGCATCTTTGCTAACGTTAGCGCTTCTTTGGTCGCGGTATCTAACGCCACGCGGCGTTGCCGGTATTTGTCAATATATATAACTTACCGAAGAGGCAGTCACATCAAATGGTTTCTTCCTTTTATCCATTTTTAAATCGTCTTGGTGCAATTAGCAGACTGTTGTTTTTCACGGGTAACTGTACATGAGTGATATCCTTTGGGCTTCCTCTACGACTTTGCTTGCTGCCTATGTCGGTATACCACCGACTAGTGGCCAGAATGCTGTACTGCGTCAGTTATCATTGTATTGTAAAGCAGCCGGGAATTGCAGGCCAACTCAGAGGTGAAAGAGCTGGTAAATTTGTACAAAACAGCACTCGGTCAGCTCACCGCCACACTTTGAACAATTGATTAATTGTGATGCTTTGAATAGAATCCCCCCCGGTAACGTGTGTTTTCCACACATCCTTCTAGTTAAACTTGATGTACACTCTTACCTTGTATAACACTTAGGACCTAGGCTGCTGGATGTCAAAATAAAAGCACCACAAAGGAACATTGCGTGTAAGTGGTGTCACTCAGAGCTGCTCCTTCAATCTGGAGTCATCTGCCTTAGTATGTGCATTCCACATATAAATGTGCTGCTGAAAATACATCTGCAGGATTTCAACTGTTTAATATATTTGGCATACTGTCAAAGTAAGCAGTATCTACACAAAGAAGGCGTGTTAAACATCCTGAATCAAACAAAGCAAAAAACAAGAGAGGCTTATGAACAATAACGGTAAAATCTTACATTGCCTGCTCTAAAGGATACATAAATATATGACCAGCCAGAAACTAACATTAGGGCCCATCAAGTGGCTCAGATGCCGTAAAGCCGAGTGGTGTTGTTTCGGACGGCGGCGAGGACTGTGGGCATGTCCTCCCCCTTCAGTAGGCTCAGCTCTTGCAGGGTGTGGATGCCCATTCCCGGATGGGAAAACTTGCACAGGTCTTTGCTCACCTGGCAGAGCGGGAGAGATATCAAAAGAATGTGGAGTCAAGTAGTTCAGGCTGCTGGGAAAATGTATTTCATATATGGATATTTCATATCCATCAACGATTTTTCAAATGTTGCTGATTTGAATTAAACACGGCTTATTAGTCAAAATGGCTAAAAGAAGTCAAATACCAATCAATATAAGGCACTCTGAAGACGCATTCAAAGACCTGATAATATGTAGTATTCTACACTGGTCACTAGGTGTCAGTAATGTTACTGTAAAGTGAGACACACAAGCACCAGACCTGATCCCACATCAGGCAAAATAACGTGGGACACTCAACTCTGAAGCCCCAACGTCACTTCCATTTTTTTGAAGGTGTCAAGGCGAACATACCATCCTCGGCAGGAAGTAGGGTGCGTCGGTCTCCAACACAATGCGGTGGAGAGGCACCTTGCGGACAGCATCTCGCACCTGGAAGGCGTTGTAGTAGGTGATCAAGGCTGTGAAGCCCACATAGAGGTTGGGGAACTCTTCCAGGAAGGGCTCAATCACCGAATAGCTGTTTGTAAAACAGTGCCTGCGATCCAAAATCAGTCAAATCGTGTAAGATGGAACACAGGCTTGAGGGAATCGTGTAAATGTTCAAGACGAAAATACAGACCTGTGAATTTTGTAATCCTTGGGGACGGACTTCTTCAGGATTCTCATCAGGTCGTCATCTGCATCCCTGCAGTGGATGACCAGGGGCTTCTGCATGGCGACAGCCCACTGCAGCTGACGCTCAAAGACCTTCACACAACGACCACAGCGTGCGTGACGGACGATGCATTGATATCACATCCATTGATCCAGCTCACCTCTTTCTGCTTGTCGGAAGACGTGGAGTTCTTGTGCGAGTAGTCCAGCCCCATCTCGCCAAATGCCACCGCTTTTGGGTGCCCCATTGCTTTCAGGATGCTGCGTTCATGGACGTCGGAGTACTCGTTGACAAAGTGAGGGTGGCACCCGAACGCCCCCCAGACCATGTCCTCAGCCAGCAAATCTTCCCACAATGCCTCCTGTGCCATGAGGCGGGGGTTGCAGAAGTCTGCAATGCAGCCGCCAAACTCGGCGGGAAAGCTGCTGCTGTAGACTTTTTGGAAACGGTCAAAGGATCCGCGGAAGCGCAGCTTTGAGTAGAGCATGTCAAGATGGCAGTGGGTGTCTATGAAGCCAGACCCGCTGGAGGGGTAGCGCGTCCAGGTGGGTCGAGGGTCCCCCATGGACAGTCTTCTCCTGGGGTTGCCGTCACGTAGAGATGAGAAAGGCGGCGAATGGACGGAAGTGCCGTCATACGATTGCCTGCGTGTGGTCGCATAGTCTCCCCCTCGCATGTGTGCTGAATCAATAATGCCGGGGGAGCGTGCGGTCTTGGGGTCCGCTCCGGCTGCAGCAGCTTGTTGCTGCTTGCAGGACACAAAAACAGTCCTGTGGGACAGGGAGGACCCTGCATCCCACCCCCCCCCCGTGGAAGGTGTAGCTCCAAGACTGTGTTTAAATGTCGGAGTGATGCGCTGCCAGCAGTTGGAAGGCTCATCCATTGGAGTCAAACAGCAAGACAAAGAATCTGAAACATCCTCAAGAAGAGGGGGGGGCGAATCGCCATCCTCAGCTGGAGGTTCGGCTGCCACACAGTTTTGGGAAGCACGAGGAAAGCTCTTGTGTGTTGTGTCGGTCTCCTCTTTGAGCGCAGAGCTCTGAAACACAACAACAGGAGTGAGGTCGGTCTTTCCACAGGACTCTAATCTATCTGTGGCATTGGGTTGGTGACTGAGGTTCTCTATAACATCATGGTCTAACATTCAGAAACTTAGATACTGTCTTTTTGGTTTGTGTAACCTCATCTCACGTCTAAAACCTTACTTAAAGGGGACTGGTTATGCTTTTTCCTCTTTTCTGACCTACAAATGTTGCATTCTCATGTTAAACCATGCCAACGTTGTCCTGAAACAAGTTTGAGATGGCGCTCGATGCTTGGCTTCAGAGAGTTTTTTCCAACAAGAGCCAGACTTCCTTATATGGGCGTGCCTACGTTACCACTCCTTGAGTTCATACAGGTAAGTCAGTAGCAAGGTCCAAGTAACCCTCCAAAGGGTTCATTCATTTCTCATCAACCCCTATACCCACAAAAGAGAAGTCCGGACAGTTTGAGAGAGCAGTGGGTGTGCCCGGAGGGGGGCCATGGGTGGAATAAATTAAAAAAGAGCGTTTTGGAAATGCAGCTGCAACAGGTGCAGATTCTGGAAGATCTAGAAAGTTTTCTGTGCGGGTTATTGAGTGTAGCTGCTCTATAGGAGTCCACAACTCGATACAAAGGATCACAAATGAGCATAACAGGTCCCCTTTAACAAGAGAACATGACCCCATTGACTTACAGGTAGGGCGGTCACGGGAACTCCAACAAGCCGAGAGGTGGACGGCTCATCTTTTGGATCCTCACATGTATTTGCCCTCAGTGTGCTTTTGGTCGGGGTGCGCTTCAACGCACTGCTGCCGACAGCTGCAGATAAAGCCCTCCTGTAAATGGCCTTTAACCCCTCCTCTGGCGTCCTGTCCTTCTTTTTCATGACGAAGGAGTGAGAGGGATGAGGGGAAGCGTCACTGGGTGTAGATACCTCCTGATCGGAGTCCTGGCAGATGCCAAAACATTCTTAATAAAATATTAATGACTCACAAGTGTTTCAAGCATTTACCTTGAATGTGCCAAAATTCAACCTGGAGCGCTTCCTCAGCTCCATTTTGCTTAAAGATGTGGCAGCTTCACCGAGCACCTCCGCTTTTCTCTTGGGAGTGTCCAGGCTGAGCTCAGCAAAGCTGGCCGATCCTGGTGACTCACCGAGGGCAGACGGGGGTGTTCTGTCCTGGAAAGTCGGCGTTGGAGAGGAAGCTCTTTGCAGCCACTTAAAAGTCACCTTCTTCCTGCTGCTGTCCATGTCGGATGAGAACGTAGATGCTGGCCGTAAAAAGCATGAGTACATTTATTCAGAGCATGCATACGGCGACGTGAGCTGGAATCTATCCCAGCTGACTTTGGTCACCAGTCACAACAAACACAAACAAGCACTCATGTTATGGAATGTTATCGGAAAACACAAAATCATTATGACTGATTTGGTATGCGGCTGTAATAAACTCTTCGACTGTTTTGTGCGGCCATCAGGCGAAGCGCATGTGCAGACAACCAAGTTTGCTGATATTCTTTTGGCTATGCTTGCTGACAACATTAAAGCATAGACGTGGTTCATTCTTATGGTCACCATTTAATGTGTTTATCTATACGATAAACGGTACAGAAAATGGATGGATGGATAGTAGCATCATTTAAAAGGTGCCTCCGCCCTCATTGTGCAGCAAAAAAGGCCAAACATAATAGAAACATGTGTCTGCATGATATTCAATGGATATTGAATGTCCCGTTCTATTGAATGGAATCTTTAACTTACCTTATCTTAGGCGCAATCAACTATTATATCGTTTTTTTTTCTTTCGCCGTCGTAATTGAAGTGACAGTTTACGCTACACAAGTAGAAACGTTAACTGCTGCTCCTAAATGAGATGGCTAGCTAGCTAGCTAGCTAGCTCGGTAGCGTGCCGCTCTTTAGCCAATTAAGAGCTAAGCTAGCTGGCTCTGCATTGGCGTCACCGCCGCTAACTTGCCTGTATTTTCAATGTTCCCCTTTTTCAAAGCGAAATAATAATAAACACACACTTGCTAAACGTCATATTATAAACGTAGCAGCCACGCACAAAGCGCACGACGGCGTCATCTCTTTGTGGTTTTTAATCGGATGAAATATCGAAGACCTTTACCTTCTTTTGATGGAAAATGGTGAATAAAGTGTATCCTCGCAGCCTTTTTACGGAAACTGTACCATAAAGCTTGGATGGACTTTTTTTTTAGACTGACTTCAAAGTTTCATTTTTAAATTGATTATGTGGAGCAGGTTGCTCGTTTTTTTTTAAACGTCGAGACGCTAACGCCAGATGGCGACAAAGTTCAGCTTTGGTCTCATCTCGCGAGATTTGGTGCCTCTGAGCCTATATTGATCCAAAAATAGGAATTGACACGTCAAAAATCAGCCAGAAAACAACGAAAAATCAGAAATGATTGGTTTACTTTATTGAATGAGGGAAAAGCACCGAGACAAGCGGCTAATAATACAGAATGCCATACTTTGACATACATACTTCTGGCTGGTGGCGTCCTTCACTTTGAAGTCTTTGCATGCCTTTTCATAGAGGGGGGAGGAGCCACCTGCTGTGGCCCAGCAAGGTGTCCTGGATTCAGGCGCATGCTCCGAACAGCCAAAGAGGTCTCTGGCAAACCTTCAGCACTTTTGAAACATTTCAGGTGGCTGATAAAGGTTTTTGTGTGCTCATGCTGTATTAAAGCCTACTGATGGACGTGGTCCATTTAAAGGGCCGGTACAATAAAAATATAAAATACAGCTTCACAGAAGACACTTGGATGACGCTGACAGAAACCACCCGATCAAACAAATATGACTACAAAAGAAGAGTTCAGTCGTCGTTGGCCGGGGCTTTTGGGACTCACTCCGATTGTCCTTCCACTCTTTGGAGGAGATGTTGCTCTGCTCGCCGATTCAAGCGATGTAGACTCTTGGACAAACTGGGCGGATCCTCCAGCTCCTCGATGAGACTGCGTGCTATCTCCAAACTTCTGTAGTCGTCCGGTTCTACCAAGCGTCGGATCTCCTGGAGGGCGCGGTCCTTCAGGCTGTAAACTGCATCACAGATGGAAGTCATTGGGCGCAAGGGGGGGTGCTCAAAAACCTGAATTCCCCAAACAGACTTAAATGATAACGTGACTTAAATCCATTTAAAAAACAAATAATAAATGTCTTTTTCACCTTCATGTTGTTGTACGATTAAAAATCTAGACTGCTGTATCTGGTGGCGACCACTAGGCGGCAGTGCTGATATGTTTTGTGGTGACTATTTCCCTTGGTAATTATTTTCCTTTTATTTTCCTTTTTGTTCAAATACAGGGTTCATGCTGGAACCACTTCAAACTGAAGGAAAACAACCCCTTTTTAAAAAAGAATCTTAACGTGAAACATTTCTCTTTTTTGTGCCTTCAAAAGATATTAAAACAGATAAAAAAAGACAGCTAAGAATGCAGTGCACCTATTCCACTTTAAAGCTCGAAAAAGCATCATGATGGCTCGACACCTGGGTATTAACCATGCTACAGCAACACAAATGTTATTATTATTATTATTAACATTCTTTCGCCCAAGAACTACTTTGTATGTGTAGTGACACCCCGCCACGCCACACCGGCTAGCGACTAGGCAAACGTTACATATTAGAGCTTGTTTATTTTGCTGTGTGAAATCAATGCAGGATGGAAGTTTGTGGATCTTCTTAACCGTGTTAGACAACCTGTTGAAGTGGCAAAGAGACTCACCTGGCAAAGTGATATTTACAAATGCGGCATTCTCAGCGCCAGCCAGAGCAGGAAGGAAAAGCTCCTTGCCGTTCACCCTCAGCAGATCATCACTTTCTGCATCTGTGAACATCCACGGGTGGCCTGGGTGTCACATTCACACACACGTCAACCACGTCACCATCTCACTGGGAAGGGGCAGCGGATCGATCCAAATATCGATGTATCTGTACTTACTGTAGTATCAAAATATCGGATTGATGCCAGGTGTGACTTTCGCGGCACTTTCACAAAGTTGTGTCTTGTATTGTATTGTTATATACGCAGCACGACACTATCGATATTTGGATCGATCCGCCCACCCTCTGCTGTTATGAGTGAATAATGAACAAGTGCTGTGTCGTACCCACGAATGTTGTGACTTTTCGCCCAGTCCTCGGCTGTAAGTCGTTGTAGGGCCGTGGCTCCCCGCGGAAATCAATCCACAGTGGCCGCACCACTCGGGGACTGCGGTTGCAAAAGACAACACTCGTGGGAATGCGAGTGTTTAAGGAGCGAACCAAAGGCAGACCCCAATCTTCAGACATGCTGCTAATGCTAACGTTGTTTTTTTTTTTTACTATGAGCAGCGGTCTAAGAACGTTGTAAAAAACGCGAGGACCGTTCATTTAATCAACTCACTTGGTTTAAATTGTCTAAACCAAAAACGCAAAGGCTAAAAAAACCCCAACAAACCCCACCAAAAACAACGTAACGGCGCTTATGCGAAAACTTGGATGTTTACCACTCCATTTCCGGTATCGACGTCACATGATTGCTGTTAAGGCGATTGGCGAACGGGGCCGTGACGTCATTGTAGCGCGACTGGACGGATTAGTGTATTATTGGAGATGGACATGTAGGTACATATGGATTGATTATGGAGTTTTCCTTTCAAATGATAATATCTCACATTTGTAATATTGCTCCATAAGTATGGCAACTCGTGAAGTCAAAACTAGTGAAAAAGGCTAAAAACACTGGAAATTCAAAATTAAAATAAAATTAAAAATCGGTTATAAAGAAAGGTAAACAAAGACAAGCAGTAGAAAATGCACGATGAAAGTAGTTGTAAAAAAAGTCAAAATATTAGTAAGGTAAAAGTAAGTAAAAATAAGTAAAAGTAAAAAAAAAAGAATGAATTTTTAGGAAAATAATGTCATTTTAGTAGCATGTAGTTAAAATAATTAAGGAAAAAATACATTCAAAATGTAATATTCATTCATTAATTTTCTACCTACCTTATACTCATAAGGGTCGCAGAGGTGCTGGAGCCTATCCCAGCTGTCTTGGGGCAAGAGGAGGGGTACACCCTGGACTGGTGGCCAGCCAATCACAGGGCACATATAGACAAACAACCATTCACACTCACATTCATACCTATGGACAATTTGGAGTGGCTAATTAACCTAGCATGTTTTTGGAATGTGGGAGGAAACCGGAGTACCCGGAGAAAAGCCACGCATGCACAGGGAGAACATGCAAACTCCACACAGAGATGGCCGATGGTGGGAAAAATATAATATTTCACGGCTAAATATTTTTTTGATATGTAATATTTTTCAAAGAAAACAAAGTTGTAATGTTTGGAAAATGAGGCAAGAATAAAGTTAAAATATGATGGAAATAAAGTCATCATATTACCAATAGAAATTTCCAGATTAATGAAGAGTTAACTCTTCAATAATCTGTAAATTTCTATTGAAATTCAGAAGAAATAAAAATGTAAAAACAGTAGAAATGGGGGAAAAGGGCAAAAAAAAAAAACAACACCTGGGGCTGCGCACGCATGAAGGCTGCGCGTGAGGCTACAAATACAATTATTTTAAAGTTGAAGCGAGAGCATGAATGGAAGCTCCTCCCAGCGTGCCCCCCCCCAGCACGTGCAAAAGGAACAGAGCCGAGCCATCCCACATCAGCGGCCACAAAGACCGGCACGTCCGCACGCGCGCACGGTCCTCCGCGGGCTCCCAACAAAGCTAAGATGTCGGCGAACGGCAGCCAGCCGGCGGATCCGAGAGACGAGCGTCTGGCCAAAGTGGAGATCAGCCTCCTGGGGTGCATCTTCTCCAGCGCCGCCGTCCTCAACGGCGCCCTGCTGCTGCTCCTGTGGCGGCAGCGCAAGAGCGCGAGCAGGATGCGCGTGTTCGTCTTCCACCTGTGCCTGGCGGACCTGGTGGTGACTTTCTTTCAGGTGTGGCCGCAGCTCATGTGGGACGTCACGGACAGGTTCGTGGGGCCGGACGCGGTGTGCCGCCTGGTCAAGTACCTGCAGGTGGTGGGCATGTTCTCGTCCACCTACATGATCGTGGTGATGACTGTGGACCGGTACCGAGCCGTGTGCCACCCCATGGTGAGGTTCACGCGCATTCACGCGCGCGTCAACTTGCCCGTGCGCGCCGCCTGGGGGGCGTCCCTGGTGGGCGGCCTGCCGCAGGTGTTCATCTTCTCCCTGGCGGAGGTGGCGCCCGGCGTGTTCGACTGTTGGGCGGAGTTCGTCCAGCCGTGGGGGCTGCGGACCTACGTCACCTGGACCACGCTGGTCATCTTTGTGGTGCCCGTCGTCACGCTCGTCTTCTGCCAGGTGTGCATTTGCAGAGCCATCCGGAAGAACGTGCTCCGGAAGGGAGCCGCGCCGCCCCCCAGGGCCAGCGGGGCGGCCGGCATGTCCAAAGCCAGGGTGAAGACCCTCAAGATGACCGTGGTCATTGTCGGGGCCTACATAGTCTGCTGGTCCCCCTTCTTCACCGTCCAGCTCTGGTCTGCCTGGGACGACCACGCACCCACGGAAAGTAAGTCCACGCTACTGTAGAGCTAGTATGCTACCTTATTGACCACGCCCTTTTCATGCTGAGTGAGTGAGTGAGTGAAAAAATAGATGTGCAAAAACAAAAGAAATGGAAAATCACTTAGAAAGAAAACACACAAGTTCACAAGGAATCACAAGACAAACTGTGGAAAAGCAAAATGACTTCTAAAGACCAATGGGAGAGACCCCAAAACAGACGTGCATAAAGAGTTAGAACAAACAAAGCAGAAGTGTAAAAAGAGTTAAAAGGACAAACAGCGGAAGCGCAAAAAGAGTTAAAAAGACAAACAGCAAAGTGCAAAAAGAGTTCAAAGGAAGGAGCGTAAAAAGAGTTAAAAGTACAAACAGCAGAAGCGTAAAAAGAGTTAAAAGGACAAACAGCTGAGGTGCAAAAATAGTTAAAAGGACAAACAGCGGACGCGTAAAAAGAGTTAAAAGGACAAACAGCGGACGCGTAAAAAGAGTTCAAGGACAAACAATAAAGTGCAAAAAGAGTTAAAAGGAAGGAGTGTAAAAAGAGTTAAAATGAGAAACAGCAGAGGTGCAAAAAGAGTTAAAAGTTAAAAAGACAAACAGCGAAAGCGTAAAAAGAGTTAAAAGGAGAAACAGCAGAAGCGTAAAAAGAGTTAAAAGGACAAACAGCTGAGGCGCAAAAATAGTTAAATGGACATAATGTTCTGTGGATATGCAAAAAGAGTTCCCGTCGAGTAACAGGACTAAAATAAAAAAAAACCCCAAAAAAAACAAAAGTAAAAAGAGTTAAAAGGACAAACAACGGAAGTTGTAAAAAGAGTTAAAAGGACAAACAGCTGAGGCGCAAAAATAGTTAAATGGACATAATGTTCTGTGGATATGCAAAAAGAGTTCCCGTCGAGTAACAGGACTAAAATAAAAAAAAAACAAAAGTAAAAAGAGTTAAAAGGACAAACAGCAAAGTGCAAAAAGAGTTAAAAGGAAGAAGCGTAAAAAGAGTTAAAAGGAGAAACAGCGGAAGCATAAAAAGAGTTAAAAGCACAAACAGCAGAAGCGCAAAAAGAGTTAGGACAAAACGTTCTGTGGATATTCAAAAAGAGTTCCCGCCGTGTATAAGGACTAAATTAAATAAAAAAAATAAAAAAGTAAAAAGACTTAAAATGACAAACAGCAGAAGCGCAAAAAGAGTTAGAAGGACAAAACATTCTGTGGATATTCAAAAAGAGTTCCCGTCGTGTAACGGGACTAAAAAAGTAGTCCGGATTTGATGTCAAAGGAAGTGGAAGTGAGTTCCTTCCTGTTCCATAGTCATCATCACATGCACACTGAGAAGCCAAGTCGTTCATCTTTGCCACGGAGAAAGTGTGCCTAATGTTGTGTCCTCGCAGCGGCCACCTTCACCATCCTGATGCTGCTGGCCAGCCTCAACAGCTGCGCCAACCCCATCATCTACCTCCTCTTCAGCGGCCAGCTTCCCACGCCCGTGTGCCGGCGCCGCTTCGACATCAAGGACTCTGTTCACGAGGAGGCCACGCTGGTCAGCACCTTTCACACCACTTTTAAAAACCTCTCCGTCTCCAAATGAGGTGGGGTGGGAGGGGGGGGGGGGACCCCTGCAAAGCAAAAAGCAGGGCGCCGTTGACGCCGGGTGCTGCTAAGCGCGGACTGGAAAGACTCATCTGTTGTCAGCGACGTGTGAAAGGTCAAACACGGGCTGACCGGGTGGGGACTGGGTCCGAGCAGGAGCGGGTGGTCTGATGCTGGGCCGGGCTGCAGATGCGGGACGACGCATCAGTTGGGCTCAAAGACACGAGGATCCTGGCTCCAGCTGCTGCAGGGTGCAGGGTGCAGGGTGCAGGGTGCAGGGTGCAGGGTGCAGGGTGCAGGGTGCAGGGTGCATGGCCAAAGGCCGTCCCGGGCCGTTTGCATCCACAGCTGCTTTTTACAAATGAAAAAAACATTGGACGCTCCTGTACCAAAACATTATGATGGGTGAGAAAAGTTCAGTAATGAATAAGTCATCCATCCAATACTAATACATGACTAAACTGTCCAAAAAGAAATAGTGTGAAAACTAGACTCGGGGAATTGTAGCTGAAGCTAGCTAGAACTGTCCTGCTGTCGCTAGCCTGGCTGCTGTGTGTCCCGCCTAAGTAGCCTTTCAACATCAACGATGAAGCCTGGGAGGCCAAATGTCGTTTAAGACCACCCAAACAGTCCAATGGCCCGCCATTCCATGCCATGACCATTTTTTTTTTACTATTTCGTGTCCAAAAGTAATATCAAATCATGTACTAGTCGACTGGACGCAGTACTTGGATTAGCAGAAATATTTTTTCTATTCATTTTTGACAAAATTGAAGAATAATATAACAAAAAAAATCAATGACTACATTTTTTTTTATAGTTTACCTCTATTTTAGTGTAAAATGTTAACAATAAAATGAAAAAACTGAGTATTAGGGCTGCATTGGAGAAAAATATTGGAGATTTCAAGAATGAAGTCACATTTACACACAAAAAAGTTGTACATTAACAAGAATAAAGTTCATTTATGAGTATCTTTAAAAGAAAAAGCTGTGAAATAACCAGAATAAAGTATATTTATATATTTATGACAATGAAGCCAGAAGTCACATATTTACAAGAATAATCTGAGAAAAAAGTTTTACAATTACCAGAATAAAGCCGTAGATTTATGAGAAAAAGTCGTCATTTTAAAGTCGTCAAGAGAAAAAAATAGTCTTTTTTTTCTCTATTGTACATTTACAACCTTATTCTGAAAATCTCCCGATTTTTTCTTTCCAATGTGGTCCTAATATTTAATCTTCCAAAATCAGGAATATTTAGGTTTATTTTCATTTGATATGAAATATAAAATAAAAAGTACTGGAAAAGCTACAAAAAGTATGATATGTATTCTTCTAGATAGTAGGTAGATTATCAGGGAAAAATAATATTAATTTTGGATGAAATACGTATGCTATTATTGACATTGGTTTTATTGGAACTTTTGACTGTAAATGTAAACTAAATGATGGGGAGACATGGGGCGTATTAGATTGGTATTAGACCAGCATCCTTCCATCGGGGGAGCGAACAACGGCAATTGAAGAGAGAAGGGGCGTGTGTGTGGGTGGGGTAAATCTAATGTAATGTAATGTAATCTAATCACCGCCTCTGATTGCAGACATCAACATCAAGCCGGCAGGAGGACACTGAATGAAAAAGTGTTTTCACAGAAATAGCTGAAAGCATTACTGTCTTGTGAAATATGTGAACTATATTATGGGATGTCACGCCACGCTGTGCCTGAGAGGTGGAGGTGGTGGCTACGGCTGCACTGGTCATGTGTTGTGTATGTAACGCAGAGCTGCGTCTCCCATGATCTTTACGGTGCTGTTTTACTTTCTACGGGTGCTATTGCCATGTGACGTAGTGAGCCAAGACAATAAAAGTCCTGCGTGTATACAGGAGCTATGCTATGCTATGCTATGCTATGCTGTGCTTCGTGCAACACAAAGCCATGTTTAATACTTTTTCAAAAGCGAGCAACATCCACCAATCCCACAGCTGAAGTAGATTTCCATACTGTACATTCTCAGCCGGCCTGTTTGTTTAAAGGTAGAGTGGTAGCAAAGGCTGTAAATATATGCTACATATCATAATATATGCTACATATCATAATATATGCTACACTAAAGTCCACACAGCACAGCCTTTTTAGGAATAGAAGACACATGAGTGGACACGTGTGGTACAAAGTTCATGACAGGGTGAATCAACCGCGCGGCCTCAGTTTGGGCCGGTTGCGTGGTCTTCTAGGGTACGTTTAAGCACAATTCATGCCGGGGATCATCACAGCTACACTCCTGATAACAATGCTAACAGTAGTTGAAATATGTCAACAACTCGGGAATGTTTGCACTGTCGGATCTTAAGGAGGCTCTTAGTGGGGCTTCAAAATGCAACAAGAAACGGGAGGGAGACTAAAACATTTTCATCAAAAGTTCAAGACCATTGCTGACCCCCCCACCCCGACCCCCAAACTCCCCTAAAATAGAAATGAAATGTTGAACGAGAGAGTGAGGAATGGCTAGTGGGAATGTTTCTCCAGGTGCTGAAGATGGCTTCACTGTCTGGAACTCGTGTCCATTTTTATAAATCATTCATTCATTTTCTACTGCTTATCCTCATGAGGCTCACTGGGGTGCTGGAGCCTATCCCAGCTGTCTTCGGGCAAGAGGCGGGGTACTGGTCGCCAGCCAATCACAGGGCATTTTTCTAAATACATCCCCAAATCTTCTCCATTGGATTTAGATGATAGGAAGATGCAGGATGGTCCAAAAGAGTCAGATGTTGGACCAGGGCCCCTGTTCCATTGAAGGATGATGATGATGGAAAACATCTCAGGTGGGATCTCCTTGGAAGCCATCAGAACCGTCCAGGGAGACGAAAACTTTCCTCCACCTTTCAATGTCCCATGTTTGGTGCTCTCCTGCTCATTCCAGACCTTGAAGGAGAACAGGCCTTCAGAGATGTGCTTTCTTCTCTGGCAGATGTCTGATGGTTACGGGCCCAGGATGGTCCCGTGTCTTGACGGACAGCCAATGGGGTCTACCGCTTGACGTTTTAGATCCATGAGCCCCCAAGAGAAAAAGCTTTGTTGTCTCCGCCATGGAGAGATGATGACAGCGTGAATACCTGACACTAAATCATCCAATCCATTTCTTCCCTTTGAATTTAGAACGTCTCCTTAGAACCTCCTTAAGATCCAACAGTACAAATGCACATTCTTGACATTTTTCAAGAGCCAAGAAGAAGATCATCTTCCCAAGCTAATCAACAGAACATGTTGCATTGGAGTGCACTTTTAATAGAGTAAAGCCATGGGCACGAACCAGCATCTTGGAGCTTCACAATGGTGAAAAGAGAATCCCAACACATGAATACACACAAAGATTGCGTCCTCACTTTGCCGTGTACGAGAGTACATGTACTTGCTCTCTGAGAATCACACAAAAATCCAAAACCCAACCAGAACCTTTTAAACGAGGGCCGTCCTACTTTACCTCAAAATGAGATTTAGTCAGGGTGAGGCTGGGCCGCATCAAGTATTCCACGGAATATGCTTTCAAGTATCACTTGGAGGGCTTCCGGCTTCCCAGCATGCCTTGCAGCACTTGTTTTGGTAAAAGTTGTTCAAAATGTTTGTAGTTGACAAATGTATTCTTAGTCATAATAGCAGTAGTCGTCTTAAATGTACGTGTTTATTTACCTGTTCCTTGTTGTGTTGTCATCTCACCATCACGGCCCACACTAACACTAACCTTGCTGTCAAGTAGAGCTGCCAGTTTGAGACCCCCGCAACATATAGCTGAAAAACATAATCAGCAGAGATGTACAATATGATAGCCATAACCAATAACCTTTTTATACTTACTTTTTAAATTTACCTGAATGTGTTTGTACACACCGGGAGATAAGAAGGACTGGAACAAATTAGTATTTTTGTCCTGATCAAATATCACTACCAGGAGAACCAGAGTACAGAGGGGAGGGAGCCACCTGCCGAAGCCCAGCAAGGTGCACTGTACTCGGGCACATGCCCCAAAGAGCCTCTGTGACGCCTTGCAGGTCTCTGGCAAACCTTTTACACTTTTCAAATGTTGCGTCGCTGCCATTTCAGGTGACTGATAAAGTTGAGTTTTTTTCCCCCTATTTGCGGTGCATTTGGTACATCCTTCCTCTTAAAGGGGAACAGCACTTTTTGAAAAACATTTTGCCCATTATTCACAAACGTGCGCTGTGCATGTACTTCTTGCTTTGTGTTCATGGGAACAAGGCGCATTTTTGGGGTAATGTGAACAAGCACATGAAAAACTGTGTATCATACCCTGCAGTGAAGGTAGCCTCTATGCTTATAGATATGAAGATGTACACTACATACAGTATCTTTACAGCTGGATAAATGTCCCCATTGTTAGCTTTCAAGATCATCCAAGTTTGTTGCGTTTGTGTTTTGTTTCATATTGTGGTCTTGGGGACGGTCTGCTGGTTTTTGATATTTTCTTGTTTGGATTTGTTCTGTTTTGCTAAAATTGGTTGCTTTTAGCTGGCGTTCTTCTCGTGACACGGACATGTTTACTGATATTGAGCAAAAATCACAGCAACATAAGATACAACCCAGCAGGGTTTGCTAAGGTCAACCAACGTATGCAGGTCCTTCTCTTCCTTTAAGAAGGTGTCACCTGGCAGATCCTTCCACCTGGTCTGCCTGGTCAGACCTGGTCAGTCTGAGTGTGAATTCATGGAGTGGCCTCAAAAAGCACGATACTCGCTTTGGCGTCAGAGTGCCTGCAAACATCACGATGGCAGAGTGACCAGTCTCCCTCCTACAGAGGCGGGATGACCTTTTGGGGCTAATATGATGGATGTGCTGCTAAGGGTGACGGGGTGTGATGGCGGGAGGCAGCACGCGGCCGGACACGGGGGTTGCATTGCAGTCATTCCACCACGCCACGGAGGAAACCAAGGCAGGCAGTCACAGGCAGAAGAGGCGAGAGCTCTCCCGCCCGTCGTCGCCCTCGGCCTGAGGGATGCGAGGGAGCATGGCGGAGCGGGTCAGACCCCAGAAGCGAGGCGGGGACAAGTCCTTCTTGGTGGCCGTGAACTTCCAGCCCATGTGAGAGCCACAGCTTCGGCACTGGGCAATGGTCCAGGCGTACCTGAGGGCACAAGATGTGCGTTGCATTGAGAATCCACCCTGGGCGGTGCAACAAAACGTAACACCCACAGCGAAATAACGCATCACATCCTGAAAAAGGGACACCAGCACATATAGCAGATTGCATGACACGTTTATAGATACAATAAGGTGGTAGGAGGTATACCTATAAGGTCAGTTTCCTTTTCAATAAAGAGAGAATGTCTGCCCCCTGACTGAGTCAAGAAGGTGAAGCTGGAATGTAAACAAAAACGAAGGCGAGTTACCCTGGAAACCAGCTGTGGAGCGTGGACGGCCTGCCGACGAGGTTGAGGTTGTTGGCCTTGTAGACGGTCAGCGTCTCGTGGACGTAACCGTGTGGATTGACGTAGGCGGCCATGGGACCGTACAGCGACAAACTGGGGAAGGAAAAACAGAATCAGATGGACACGCAGTCTATAGCCGCTCAAGACCGGCCCCCCCATGCTGGCTTATTTACTGGATTGGACACCAAGTGAACGGCTATACTGCACCAACCGGTCCTCAATCCAATTATCTTTCTAGATGGATGCCAGATGTACAGTGTGCCCACTTTCTTACATAATGTCATCTTGGAATAATACGAACGCGTTGGGTCTCTCCATGATGGAACTTCTTGTTTCCTGGGAAACTAATCACTTGCCACGTCCTCATAATTCAGAGTATTAGAGTCATTAAGTCATCAAGGCTGTACCTGTGATTGCTTTGTTGAGATGGACAGATCCAATTAGATGTTCAACCCTCCTTGCGTGGTGAGATGAGTCACTAGTCCAATACAAGAGTGGCAGACTCTTGGACATTTAAGGCATGGATAGCAACCTTGTGCTGGTACGACGCCGTTCCTTCAGATCTTCAACATATTCCAACTTAGTGACCCTAGTCTTAAGAGCTGTCTTCCGCTTGCCTCCATCGTTTGCAAGCCTTTCGAAGTCAGTTATGCCACATTTAGCACACGCAAAAGTGGAGTAGAGTTTGGTTCCAACGGCCCAACAGCAGATATCAAATGACTTTGATCATGCATATGACTGTGGAAAATTCATTTGGTCACAATACCATATCAATGATTGATTTGTATAGAATATATACAACATTTACACTAATCTATGAAACAACTGGTGAAGGATAATGCTGTGCATTTGGTATCAGCCACGTGGAAAAAGCTACAAAAGAGGGGCCACATCCATAAGAATGTGTGTGGGAATCGGACTAAAATGGCCTTTCCACACCTTCCACTTTTCCACTTCACCACAGAAGGTGAATGCAAAGGGACTCAGGAATGCGGTGGCCATATTTCACGAGCCTTGATTGCACAGTTATCAATCACTGAATCACTGGTGGGCTGGTGGGAAGACGACAAGGACAAGGAAGCACACTTTCGCCGAATTGGAGGTGGAGATACTGGAGAAATGAAATGAAAGTTTCATTGATGTGACTCACGGGTGCTCCCGAAACATTTGTCTTTAACCGACTCAAACAAAGACTTGAGTTTCACTGACTTACAAGTTGCTAAAAACTCACAGGAACCATGCATCCATCCATCCATTTTATATTCCGCTTATCCTCATTAGGGTGGCGAGGATATGCTGGAAACTATCCCGGCTCACTTCGCGCGAGAAGCAGGCGACAGCCAGGACTGGTCGCCAGCCAATCGTAGGACGCGTACTCCATGTAAATTCTAATTTCACTGACTCACCAGATGACAAGACTTGAGTTTTACTGACTCTCAGGTACGCAACAAACATTGAGTTTCATTGACTCATGGGATAAAAGCTCCACTTTTACTGACTCACGGGTTAAAAGCTCCAGTTTTACTGACTCACGGTTTAAAGGCTCCAGTTTTACTGACTCTCGGGTACATAACAAACATTGAGTTTTACTGACTCACGGGTTAAAAGCTCCAGTTTTACTGACTCACGGGTTAAAAGCTCCAGTTTTACTGACTCACGGGTTAAAAGCTCCAGTTTTACTGACTCACAGGTTAAAAGCTCCAGTTTTACTGACTCTCGGGTTAAAAGTTCCAGTTTTGCTGACTCTCGGGTAAAAAGTTCCAGTTTTACTGACTCTCGGGTACGCAACAAACATTGAGTTTTATTGACTCATGGGTTAAAGGCTCCAGTTTTACTGACTCACGGGTTAAAAGCTCCAGTTTTACTGACTCTCGGGTACACAACAAACATTGAGTTTTATTGACTCACTGGTTAAAGGCTCCAGTTTGACTGACTCTCAGGTTGCAACAAACGTTGAGTTTTACTGACTCACGGGTTAAAATCTCCAGTTTTACTGACTCACAGATTAAAAGCTCCAGTTTTACTGACTCTCGGGTACGCAACAAACATTGAGTTTTACTGACTCACGGGTTAAAAACACGGGTTTCACTGACTCACGGGTTAAAAGCTCCAGTTTTACTGACTCACGGGTTAAAAACACGGGTTTCACTGACTCACGGGTTAAAAGCTCCAGTTTTACTGACTCACGGGTTAAAAGCTCCAGTTTCACTGACTCTCGGGTACGCAACAAACATTGAGTTTTACTGACTCACGGGTTAAAAAACACGGGTTTCACTGACTCACGGGTTAAAAGCTCCAGTTTCACTGACTCAAGCGTTGACAAAGACTGGAGTTTCACCGACTCACAGGTGCTTGATACTCGCTCGAGTTTCAGTGACTCACAAATACTAGACAAACACTTGAGTTTCACTGACTCATGGGTGCTCGACGAACACTTGAGCTCCACTGAATCCCAAATACTACATGAACACTCGAGTTTCACTGACTCAGAGGTTAAAAAACTCGAGTTTCATTGATTCAGGTGCTCCACAAAGACTGGAGCTTCACTGACCCACAGGTGCAACTTGTTGCATACAGAAACCAACACACGGGGTGAAGGTTGAGGGACTGATCAGTAGTGAGAAGAAGAAGACCAATGACCCAGCTGATTGCTGTAGGTGACTTCAATCAATTAGTAATGGCTTGTACAAAGCTCACCTGAATATCTCCTTTTTGGTGGTGATTTCAGTGTCTTGGCACTGCTTGCAGCACAGAGACGTGCACTGAGGAGGAGACACAACAAAACATTCAAAAGGGAGCAGCTTTCTTTCAAGCGTATTTCCTTCAAAGAAATATGCTCAAATCTGCATGAATGCAGAAGTACTGACAACGAAGGTCGTAAACAGGTTTTCTATGCGTTATGTCATATTTTCTGTTATGCTGTCTAGTATATTGGGTCATAAGAGTGTGAAGGTGACAATAGGGGTGTTATTTCATGTCTGGAGGGCTCTAATCATGTTAAAAAGCATATTTATAAGTTGATAAACAGGTTTTCATTGTGTTATATGTCTTACTTTATCTTATGCTGGCTACTATATTGGGTAGTATAAGTGTTAAAGTGACAATAGGGGTGTTATTTCATGTCTGGAGGGCTCTAATCATGTTAAAAAACATATTGAGACATTTTCTAATCACAAAAATATTCCATTCATGAATACTGAATCCCACTTCAAGGAATTTCAGCGGGGTCTGGAACCAGCAAGCGGCCATAAAGGAGGGACTACTGAGGGACTAGTGAATGTACAGCATACGTATGAACATGAGTGAGTTTGGGGTGGTATTATTGTTTTGGTTTACCCGGTCCATGATGTCCAGCTCGCAGCGAAGCCTCTGAATGGCGCTGCCGATCTTCAGCAGCTGCAGCCTGAGCGTGTCGTCTATGGGCAGACAGGCCGCCACTCTGTAGGAGAAGTCTGACGGTAACCAGACAGGAGGGGAGGAAGGAAAGAGGGACAGGGAGGGAGGACAAGAACACATGGAACACAAACAAAGAGACAAATGGTGTGTGTGTGTGTGTGAGCTATAAACAGCAGAAGCTAACCTATGGCGTTGGTTGGCAGAGAGTCATCCTTCAGATTCTCATCCCACTCGTGGAGTTGTTTCTTTACCCTGTTCATGAGGGACTCCTGCAGGGACGGGAGAGACCCCCATGTTTATTGACATCATATTCTGGACAGACTGAATACTGCGGGCATGTAGCAGAGCCACTTCTCACAGAGTCATAGAGGGCGTAGACCCACGGGGGCCATGGCGTCAGACTGGCACAGTGGAACTTCCTCTGCGATGAACAACAGACCAGCACTTATTTCATTACGGCGGGACCACAAAGCAGGCATCTATCAGAGTACATAAGAGTCTTAAGAGTGAATACGTGTTGGTAGCTGCTCCACCAGCATTCCGCCTGCTTGCAGCTCTGAGGCGGGGGCTTGGAGGAAGGGTGCGTGATGAGCCTGGACAGCGGCGTTAGCTGGACAGCAGACAAGGGATCAGGAAGGATGTGTTCTGGAAGGATCTGGACTTTGGCCTGTCGGATCCTGAGGGGGCCCAAACACAGTGTTTGAGGAAACGGCTCACATCTTTTTTTAACCCAAAATAATCTTGTGTACAATAGACATACACTGAGAGGCTCCTATAAGCGTACAGGTCAGATACAGGGTCGAATTTAAGCCAATTTTCCTTTTTTTCTGCCTAAATGCATCTTTTTAATAATTTAGGGCTCACTCTGTTTGTGCCGTTGTTCTATGGAAGAAACACGCAGAGGTGCAGAAACAATGCAGAGTGAACCCTTTTCCTGCATGTTTGGAGGTGAGAGACAAATGCATGCACATGACAATATATTCATTATCCGCTTCATTTTTATTTATTGTTTGATTGATTTATTACCCTACCAGGCCTAGTGCCCAAAAGAAATCCTGTCATATTATATATATATATTGTGACACCCCAATAAATAATAATCCTACTTTGTGGAAATTCACTGATCGTGGTCGGGTCTGGGACCAATTAACTCCTATAAATGAGGATTTATTTACATTTAGGACTTTTACATTTAACTCTCTGCAATTATTGCCTGATTCCCGTTCCTTCCTGCAGAGCATTGAAACATGAGCATGATGGAACGAAGCAACAGAGATGTCACTTTCATCAGAGTGGGAGGACACCAGCGACTAATCACTAAGCTTTCCATCGCCACCGTTTCATCCGCAGAGCAAAAAAAGGTCAACGGGCTCACCAGGAGGGCCATTTGTTGTGAGCACCACGTCGGCGCCAGCAGCAAATGGGAGGAAATGTGTCTTTATGAGCTGTCAGTATTACTGATCTCCTCATTTGTGCTGATGATGGTCACGGAGGCAACTCATAGTTGCCTCTGTGATGCCAAACTCAATAAGTGGCCATGTTTGCTTTTGTTACATAAGACCAAATATACATGCCACTCTACTCCTGATGAGAAGCTGCATTTCAAAAGCCAACCTTTCCTATAAAGAGCGCGCCTGCCCTCTAGCGGTGAAAGGTAATAGTAACACTCAGCCATCAAAGTGGAACAGTCCAGGTTTGGGGAAGGCAATGTTTTTGTTTGGCAATGTCACAGTCAGGCCCGTCACCATAACTCATTTTGCTGGATGATAATTGTCTAAAAATTGCAGATTATTGTGTACAGGGGGGCTGCACGGCGGTCGAGTGGTTAGCGCGCAGACCTCACACCTAGGAGACCCCAATTCAATTCCACCCTCGGCCATCTCTGTATGGAGTTTGCATGTTCTCCCCGTGCATGCGTGGGTTTTCTCCGGGTACTCCGGTTTCCTCCCACATTCCAAAAACATGCTAGGTTAATTAGCCACTCCAAATTGTCCATTGGTATGAATGTGAGTGTGAATGGTTGTTTGTCTATATGTGCCCTGCAATTCTTGCTCCATTTAGTACAGCATTATCAATAAGAACATTCAATATGAATCACCAAGGCGAAGATCATAAATTCATCTTTGAGTTTGGAAGTGCAGTGAGACTTTGGATGAATTATTTGCTTGTGTTTGTCACAAACTTTTAGTGTTACAAAAATGACGACGCGCAAAGAGGCTCAGCCCTTTGTATTGAGTTGTGGACTCCTATAGAGCAGCTACCACAATAATCCGCACAGACAGCTTTCTAGATCTTCCACAACCTGCACCTATTCCAGCTGGATTTCCTTGAATTTCCAAAACTGATTACTCCAGGACAGTTCCGACTTACCCATCAGCTTGAGTTCTTATCTCGTGGACTTTGAATCTCTGTCTCCCGACGGCTTTCACTTTGACCGTCTCAATGCCGTACTCCTGCTCCTCCCGGTATGCGTAAATTTCAGCTGTCGTCCCAAACGACGCTTCCGGTTCACCTGAATCACTGGGGGAAAAAAACAAGCTGTGGTTAGTTTATGTGGGTTCTCTCCAGGTTCATTCCATGCAATTTTGTTGGTATGGATGGACCAAATTTTGACGCGTAGTCCTAGGGCTCCGTGGGTTCTATGGCCTAACATTGTTTTTAGAAGGAGAAAAACCGCAGCGGGCAGAAACTGCCTTTTGAAGGGTGCAGGGTGATGTCACACCACCCAAATGACATCAGTGTGGCAACGTACCTGTGTGCGAGCACGGCAAATGTTCGATCCCTCTGTATAACGCTCCTCATCATGCTGACCTCCTGCGGCCTGAAGAGCTGCAGGGGCAGAGTCTGTCCCGGCACCAGCATCACCGCCGTGTGCGGCAGCACAGGGATGGTCTGACAGCTGTCATCGTCATGGACAGTGCGTCCGTGGAACTCCTCCATGTCTGAACCCAGGTACTGCGCACACACACATACATGTGTCAGCTACATATGTTCATTTTCATTGTGCCTCTTCAACTTTGCGCTCATGTCTTTAAAGTCGGCCAGCTATACATTTTGTTCTATTTTGTTCCGTCAGCTTGCAGCTTTAGTCTGGTGTAATTGTTTTGAGTTTTGAGTCGTTTTACTGTGAAAAGCTTACACTGTGTGACGTGGGTAGACTGGGGTCAAATGTGATGATGCTGGGTTTTGTTCCCTCCTCACTGTCTCGGTCCTGAGTCTCCATGTCATCTTCATCCTGCTCCTCTTCCTCCTCCTCCTCTTCTTCTTCTTCCTCCCCGTTGCCTGTTGTTGGCCAGCCAGAAATACAACAAGCCTCTTAGGGAAACACTGGGACAGACGTAGCTAGGCAGACTGTGTGCTGACTGAATGTGGCCTGTTGCTGCGTTGATACGAGACAAATACGTCAGCTGGATGAACGTTCTTGTCAGGGGATGTTTGGTAGTGAAGTCATGTCGCCGGTAAATGGAGTGCTTACCTGGTAAGAGCTGTAGCTGGTTCCCCATGTTGTCGTTGACGTTGTCTTCACCTCCGCCTCTGTCGTCAGCCATAGCCTTATGTTTACAACGCTAACTCTTCTTCCGCGGTGTTTGGTTACACAGCAGCAGCGACACACTCGCTCACTGGCGCCCCCTGTCGAGACAGCAGGATATAAAAGATCACTTATCGTAGCTTGTTTGTACACAATTGTGGTATTTTATCCGCTTTAAGTGTTTTTACTATCATATATGAAAGTATAAATCATATGAACACAATATACCAAAAGAAGCCAGCCACAAAACGGACTTTGAGGACTAGATAGGTTCATACCTCCGTAGCCTTGTCTTTACTACGTCTTCTTCTATGGTATTTAGTTATGCGGAAGTAGTCGCACGCTAGCTCACGGGCGCCCACTGTCAACTGGTTTGTTAATTGTACACAATTGATGCTTTGTGTTGCAGACGTTTTAACTTCATCATTCTTTAATGTGTATATATAAAAGTAGTTAAAACGTAGTTTGAGCGCCAGATGGGTTCGCCGGAAAACAACCACAATTTCCACCTAATGACTCGTGTTTTAATAGCTTAATTTTAATTATGAAACCAAAAACAATCCCCGGCCCGCTCGGCAATACCCCCCATGGCTGATAGTCAGGCCTCCAAAATAGAATTGGTTAAGAAATAAAGCACTAATTTGTTTGCAAATATTAGCAGGTATGGAGGTGGTAAGGTCAGGTGAGTTCTTTACAGTCCAGTGGTATGGAAGATCAAGTGTGTACAACACCTCACTGTATTGTTGTTCCATGGAACTGTAGCCACCTCTAGTTAGCATATTTGTATATATTCTGCATACATTTGAGTTAACCAATAAAGACTGTACTTGTATCAAAATTTGAAACAGTGTTCATTTATTGTTAAACACACGACAGTTGCAAGGAAACATGTTTCATGGTCCATGAACCAAACAGCTGCAGCCAAGACGGTCCCAGGTCGGGCGGAGTCATCCTGCAGACTTTCACAGCCGGGTGGATGGACTTGTGGTCGTCGGGGAGCCACCAGGGTGGTCAAAAGTTGGCAGCACTGTGCATCCACTTCGGTCGCCGCAGTCAAACAAGTCCGACGGCCACAGCTGGCAGGATGAGGCTTACTTTGACCTTTGCCTCATCTTTCTCCTTTTTCGCTTCAGCCTAAAAAAAACCCACACGTTAGAGCAGACAGGGTTGCATTGCTTGATAGAAGCTCAAATATCTAATCAAATCAAGTTTAAGTATGAAGTTGATTTTATTGGGGATTTAAGCACTTAATTACGGTTGTCTGCACTTGGGCATTTGAGTTTAGGATCTAAAAAAATGCTCAAAGTAAACATGAAATATCAGACAAAATTACGCACACTGTTAACTCAAACTTGGGATAGTCTTCAAAAACTCATCTAGGACACCTGTGTCCCTCATGCCACTGAGGGTCAAGACACTACAGCGGGTCACTAAAGCAGGTGATTTCAATGATTAACCCTCCTTTGGTTTGAGGGAAGGAGCCGTTATATCACCTGCTGGAGAAACCGGTTGGAAAGAACCTGTAATGTCTCGGCCCTCCATGGCATTGAGTTTCACCAACACATTTAGAACCAGCAGCATGTAACTGGAGGTTTGACATTTTTTTGTACAAAATCACTTGTTTTAACAAAATCTAAGGCAGAGTTGCATTCCTTCTGTCAGTAATTGACCTCTAAGGACACATGGAAGCTACAACTCCAAATAGAAGTTGTGGAGAAGCACCTAATAGCTTCACAGTACCATTTAAACAAACACTCCACATTCACTTTCTGCATCAACGTTAACGCTCACCTGCGCATGCGCTTCTTCCTCCACTGTAACAGAAGAAAGCATTAATGTGCAGCAATACCCAACACGTGTTTTGCAGATATACTAGGTTTTTAAGTGCTAATGTTAGTGCTAAGTGTGCGATGGCTGTCATAATGCAAAGGTTTGTGCAGGTTACAGACATTCTGAAGTAAAAACGCCCAAATTCAGTTTTGGAACAGAGCATCCCTCACAGCAGGCCCCAAGTTAGCATTAGCATGCAGGTAAATACGCTCCAATAATTCATCCAGAGTCATTCAAAGTCTTAGGACAGAACATAAATAAAACCATGATAAAGAGCTGAAACACGTTCTTTTAATAAGCCTGGTTAAAATAAATCTGTTGTAACAATTTCATGCTTCAGCCTCGGCCGCTAACAAGATGGGCTAATGGCTCAAACAATGTGTTCTTACCTTAGCTCTCATCGTGTGGAGAGGAGTCTGTTCAAAGGAAAGATAAAAGAAATGTTATTAGTTGTGGATGATCAATAAATTGGAGAGATTCGTTCGGATTGCGATGAGAAGAAACAAGCCAGTTACCTCAAAGCGAGAAGAGCAACGGAAAGAGGATGTGACGAAGAAACAGGGCTGTATTTATTAGTGTGATGACGTCATCTTCAAGCGACATGATGCCGAATCGCTGATGGCATGGTGGGAATTGTAGTTTTATTTATGTTGGGCGGACCAGCGCTAAAAAGGTCATTCCACCTGATCAAAAGATGTATTCATGATACTGGGTTTAAATTCTAAATGATTGTTAGTAAAAAGCCTATTTAGGAATATTCAGCAAGGGTTACTATTAAGGATTTGCCTCAATGCACCTTTCCTTCATGAAACGTACAAATGAAAATACCTAAAACAGGGCAATAGCCATAAAACATTTCATCCAAATTGCAAACTAAATGTCATTTCATTTTTCTTTTAAAACACATTAAATTTATCATTATATTCCAGTGAATCGTTTGTTACAATACTGTAACTATTCATTAGAAATACCAGTTTTTGAATGAGCTGCTATTTGTCCTACATTTTTGACGGTCGTTGAACGCACCACCCTACCGTTCTCTGACGCTCTTTTGCCAAGGTAGCACTGTATATGACAATAAAAACTATATATATATGATACAGTAGATCCAAATAACTTTGGTCTTGCTACAAGAGCCATCTGCTACGGCTTTGAAGCTAACTTTACCAATCTAAATACTCTTTTCTTTCTCCATTTCCCATCAATATTTGTTCCAGCTTGTGGCTTCAACCATACTACGGTAGGGGGCGGGGGTCAAACAGGAGGAGTGCACGTTAGTCACGTGTCAAAAAGATAACCGCCATTAAAAGATTAGTTATTACACAAACTTGCTTTGTCACCAATAAGACAAAGCTTATAATACAGTATACTGCCCATCAGCGGTTTGGTTTTCACATCAATAAACAGAATATATCAATTTTTTCTATAGTGTACAAAGTTGAAAGACCAGTCGGTTGCTGGTGTTCCATGCAACTTCTGGGATGAGTCAAAGTGTAGAAAGGCACATGACAATAAATAAATAGTAAAGGTTAGGCATAAATGCGCCTTTATTGAAAACAAAGGAGTATGAAAAGGTTTATTGTGGTTACTTGAAACGTAGTTTTTGCCCACTAAATGAGCTGCACTGCACACCTGAACCCACAACTCCTCCAATGTGAGATGATCGCTGGAGAAGCATCAAACCCTGACGGCTTCTCTCGTCACGGAGGTCATGGCAGTAAATTTAGCGTTTGTTCCCATAACAGCTTGTTCTCAGTTATTCTTCCAGAAAAACCCCAAAACTGGTCCAGGCAGGATGATGGCCAGGTTCCGTGACTCTACAAACACCTTGTGGAACTCTACTTAGATGATGACTACGTTCCCAGGATGTTCATCAGTAGCTACGATCGGTGCATCATTTGACTAAGATGACTTATGTTCCAAGCTGTGGCCAACGTCATGGAGGGAATACTTCTGCTGGAATTACAGTATGGTGCGTGTGGTGGGGGAGTGGGAGGGGGGTCAATTGCAGTTGGTGCAGTAGCATGATTCAGCAGTTGACCATGTCTCTCATGAAATATTTACTCGAGGCCCCCTACTGCTTGTTGGCCAAATTGTGAAACATCAGAATGACTAGAGGACAGTTGGGGGGAGGAGGGAGGGGGTCTTGCTTCTCTTTGGGGTCTCCTTGCATGGGCACGAAGGCGGTACCGTATTCATTCCGCCGCTTCCGTTTCCTCACTGGTCTGTCCGGCAGCGTTTTCCGCCGTCTTTGAGGCCTGAGGGACGTGACAGCAAAAGGAGCGTACGTCATTGATTGACAAACACGAGCCACGTTGTGTTGGAAAAGTACCTTCTTTTTCTTCTTCTTTTGTGTTTTCCGGCTTGCAGAGCTCTGTAGTAAAGTCTGGAAAAGACAAGGATCAGGATGAACGTGTTTTACAGGCAATAAAAGAGCCACTTCCTGCCTGTTTGGAGGCGGGAACGAGGTAAACAGACACATGCATTATTGGGATTAATTTATTCGCCCTAAATTCGGGTGTATACTTTGTTCTCAAACTTTGGAACCCGGCGGCTACATGGAACAACTAATATGTGGTCATGGTGGTTACACTTGCTGTACTTCAGAACTACTACTAAGTGTTTAAAGGGGGCCCATGATTAGATTTTCTGTCCTTTTGCAATGAGTTGTGGAGTCCTATAGACAACTTTAGATCTTCCAGAATCTGCACCTATTCCTGTGAAAACATTCTCATCGGAGGAGCACGCGTTCACTCCGCACGCTCATTGGACAGGGGAAGAAAGTGGTGTGAAAAGGTCATTTTCATTGACAGGTCGTTGGGATCATCCATTCCAGGTAAATATATCATACAGCAGACCAACACAGTCATAGATGGGATTTACAGAAATTGACTCGTACCCTTAGCTCTGGGTCCTGGACCTCATGCTCCGACTTGTAGAACTCGGGCTCAAAGGGGCCGCTGGTGATTCTGTGAGGGCCGTTGGCCATCAGCAGCACTGTGAACTTAAACTGAGCTACCAACTCTCCTGAGAAGAAAAAGACACCACCAGATATGGGTGATGAACAGAGGTGTTTGATGCCGATGGTGAAGAAAGCCAACATCCTCACCTTCTTTCTCATGGAGGACGCTGAAGGGCTGCAGCAAGTCGTGCTTGGCACATTCCACCACTCCCAGCCGCGCTTTGGCCTCGTCCTCGAACGCTCTGAAAGCAAAAGACTTGAGCTCGATTCCCAGGGAACAGCCAGGCTGGAGCTTTCTACCTGAGAGTGAAGGGCATGGCGTCGAAGCGCCGCTCGACTTCGCTGAAGAAAGTACGGGACGTCTTCATCTTCAGGCCGTACTGCTTGCTGGGGTCCCGCTTGTAAATGGTGGTCCTCAGACCTCCGTCTCTGGCCTGAGGTTAGACGGGAGGATCCTCATGCTGGTACCCCAAAAGGACTCAAACATCTGACAGCATCGGACCACTGACCTTCCCTTCGCCCGTGCTGACCAAGACGTCCACGGCGTAAACTTCATGCACCTCAAACTCCGCCTTCTCGTGGTCCTTTCTGACAACACACAAACACGGCAGCAAGTATTTCAATTTCTACTCGGAACCGCAGGACGTGTGGTACAACTTCAGTCAGCACGGTATGTCTGGGTCAGGACCTGGTCCCCCCAATCACAAACCAGGTGCGGGTGTTTCAAAACACTGGATTGGAATCCTGGGTTAGTTAGTGATGAACACTCCTGAGGCTGGTGCCAGTAAAACTACCTTTGCTGGTCTGTGGGGTTCTGAATGATGGTCTTCTCTCCATCAATAACATGCTGCTTCAGCTGATGAGACAGCATACCTTCAAAAGGAAAGACGAGATTTTTACATATGACATAAACAAAGCATTACAAATATTTCAAAGAGGACTAAAGAGTTACTCACCCTCGATCGGTGAGCATTTGAACGACTGGGATATCTTATTCCAGGCCTCTGTCACCTGAATGTTCTGTATATTTCAAAGTATATTTGTGTGTTTCAAGGTGCGGCATCTCGTTTGGTGGAAGACGAGGACCTGAAGGCGCCATAAACCTACCTGGTTACCAGGCTTGACCAGGCGAAGAGCAGCTTCCGCACACAGATGGGCTGCTTTGACCACATCGGCTTTGCGGCCCGTGACCGGGTTCTCCTGCAGCCAGGATAAGAACGTCAGTGCGGAGGAAGCCAAAAGGGAAACTAGCCGTTGCTGCACTGTTTATTTCTGGGTCTCAAACATTTGACCTAGAGGCGGCTCCAGTGAACAGGGGAGCTAAAGCCATGTGCACATTAATTTTAATGTAATATTTAAAACTAGGGATGTCAATACATAAAAGTATTTAAGCTCCATTAATCGTATTTGTCCATAGTTAACTCATAATTGCAGATGAAAATGTTGATATCAAGTAAAGATGTAAATCTCTGTAGAAACGAGTTCATAGGCAACTCAAATTTGATGTAAAGGAATGTCAAATTTGGAAATCTGGGCCATTATTTTATTCCAAGAATAATATACAATACCATAGTTTTTGCACGTTTCACATGAGTAGTGTTTTGTCCCACTTTGAGAGTAATGTTCAAATCCGCATTGCTGTGGTGACTGTTTTGAGACTTCGCTCACAAATGCATGCCGCACAAGACGCTTTCTCTCTTCCAGTGAAGGGCATCTCTATATCTTTCAAGATAAAATCATCAAACATTCAATTGTTTCCCGTTTATAAACAAGGTACCAAAATGAGAAGACATTTCAATGGGAATTGGTTTGGATATAACATTTTATGAAAGACCCTGTACTAGTAGTATTTTTCTGTATATTTTTAAATTTTGGATATTTCTGTTAAGCAGGATATGAAAACCAAGCATATCGCTCATATGGATATAGACACATTTTAGCATATTTCCACAGCATTTCAGTCCAGCTTCAGCTTCTGAACGACTCCTGTATTCATTCTAAATTTTTTGGACCTTCTCAAAGTGTTTCCGATTCGCTCGTCATCTAGTTTTAATCAACACTGCTGTTTCTGGCGGTCAATTCAAATGTTGACCTCTTGAGAGAAGCTACTTCTAGGTCACTTGACACAGGACTGAAATTGTCTGATACCAATCACATGGATGGTATATTTTATATGATGATATATTTTTCACTTTATTTATGATGAGGGCTATTGAGCAGGGATGATAACGGGGAATATGGGTTCCACCGCACGTGTTCTCAGAAGAGGAAGTGAAAGAACAAAAAATGAAATCCGTCTCACCTTAGTGGCTGCCACCACAAAACTGTGTGCAACGTTGGCAATGAAGCCGTCCACGTGAACGCCCAGGTCACTGTGGAAACAAAAAGAAAATACTCAACACAGCTTGCTAACCCACTCAGCTGGCTTCACAGAATACCCCCATGCACAGCCAAAGAAGAAGACAAAGCTGCATACACAGAAGGAATGAAAGGGAGGGTGGGGAGGAACACAATGCCTACATTTTCACCAGATCTCCATCTTTCAGCGTGTAGTCGGGATCGCTCTTCAGCGGGGAGAAGTGGCAAACGCAGTTATTGACAGACACGCTGGTGGGGAAGGCAATGCCTGCAAGCGAGGAAGAAGACAGAAACACAAACTTCCCTCAGAAAACAAGTCGATGGGAGCTCATTCTCCTTCTCGTCCTCGTACCTTTCTTCATGTCCTTCTCCTTCTTGAAGACCTTTCCGGTTTCTGCCATGATGTAGGCGTCACCCTTTTCGCAGAGGCTCAACACCGACATGCCGGGCTTGGCTGCTTCCATCACCAGACGCAGGGCCTCTGAGGCGTGCAAAAGTAAAACGCAGGGATACAAACATGGCAGATTTTTGATCAAGACGGAGCATTTGTAGGACACCAAATATGACACATTCAGAAATCTTTATAAGGATCCTCTTTGTATATTTTGAAAATGTTAGTCGTAACGGAAATTGTTCTGCTACACATAATATTGATAAAGTACAGGAGCTCTTGAAATGCAATAACAATGCACCACCATCACCCGCGTTAATTCGGAAGACGAGCACCTTGAAAGCTTTTTGTTTTGCTTCTGACCCACACCAGCTATAGTTATGGGCTCAAATTACAACTTTATCAAGTTAAAGTCTAAAAATCATGTAGTGTCCAATCATGAAGTGACCACTAGTATACATATTTTGGTAAGATTTGTCACTAATTTCCATGAACTTAATTAAGATTGTACAGCTATTCTTTTGCATGTTTTTTTTTTTACATGACAGTGAATGCAGTCTTCACCTTTGGTTTCCGCTGACATCACATGTTAGTGTGAGAAGCACCTTCTGTTTTGCTTCTAACAGCTTCTAATCAGCTTCAGTTATGAGGCCAAGTTATGAATAAAACTTTATTTATAAAAATCAAACAAACAAGTGGCATATAAAAAAGTAAGCCTTTTCTGCCAATAATATCAATATGGTGTGATCAAGCATAAGAGCAGATTTCATTTCAAAGGAAACTGCAGAATATATGGTCTTAATAGTGAGTGTGGGGTTTGGCTCGACTTTTGCAAGCACGGATTACTTTACTGTGCTTAATGTTGGCAGCTCCATTATCGTAGCCTTTTACCCACCAACAACTTAAAGTTCCTGTTAACTAATTCCTGGTAATAAAACGATCCTGACAAACTTTGCCTGATTTAATTCCCCACCTTGCATGACAAAAGTTGACAAAAATGAACAGTTGATTGAGCTAGGTAACTTAAGGGTACCTGTCTATTTGCTAACATTGGTTGAATGAAAAGGGGCTAACTGGGCTAATAGTAAGCCTTACGTGTGGTGTTATTTACAGACAGGAGTCAATAGCAATAAAAGAGCTAACATTAGCCACGGCTGGACGACCCTCGCCTGCACCTGCTAACCAGCTAGCATACTATGCTAAGCTCTGCTAGGCTAGGCGCTGGCTAGCTAGCTAGCTAGCGTAGCATGCGTGAGGATCGCATGTAAACCACATGGCTGCGCGTAAGGCCGATAAGAACGCTTACACGGCGGCGACTTACGATTGGCAATGTCGCCCCCCATCTTGTACTTGGTGACCACCAGGTCATCGGCAATGGTCTGCTCCTGTTCGTCGTCGGACATCTCGGCAGAGTTTGTCAGTTGAATCGGCCGTCAAGTGACTCGAATCCCCGCGACGCCCAGCTCGGCTCGTGTCGGCTTCAGCCTCAGTCAGTTGCCGCCACTGGAGGGGTGGGCGGGAGAGGTGGGCGGATCGAGCCCAATGTCGATGATATTGGTATCGATTCACTACGCGGGCTTTGAGATCGATATTTTTCACATCCAATTCACACAAATTAGTTTTTTGTTGTAATATATTGTAAATGTTTATACAGTGTTATATTGTTGACAAACCCCAAGCTTCAATTGTAGTTGTTGGCTTTATTTTGATCAACAATTTGTATGTAAATAAGTGGTATCACTACTATATTACTATGTTGACATTTTCTTATATTATTTCTATATTAATACTGTACACTGTTAAATGTCCTCTCACCAAAAAGACAGCTGGAATAGGCTCCAGCATACCCCCGCGACCCTAGTGAGGATAAAGTGGTATAGAAAATGGGTGGATGTTAAATGCACAAATAAAGTTAAACCGTAAAGAAAAATGTAAACAACATCCACTACAAATGGATTATCACTATTAGTGTATTAATAGCCAAATCACAAATAATCAAGTACAGAAAAAAATATATATCGATATCGGCAAAGATGTATCGATTTGGTATCAGACACCAAAATGTGAAGTATCGTCCAAGCCCAGGCGGTTGCAGCCCTCACTTGAGCGCTTAAGCCCCTCCCTCTTGAATGTGACGCTCTACGTCACGGCGACGTCAAAACACCCGCCAAATTGTCAAGTACTGCCGTCCGTGGCCTACAACACTTTCGGACCCACGGACGGGATGCTATTTAAGTTTTATGTATTACAGGAACAACATCAAATTAAAAAGGATACAATTAACACGTAGCCACCATCACATTGTTTTTCTGTCCAAGATTGTTGATTGTTGGTGTTTGACGAGGGTGTGTGTGTGTGTATAACAAGCTAGCATGAATTCAAGTTGAGGACCACAAATATTTACATACATATTTTCATTAGTACTCAAACCTTACCTTTATGCATTCCCGCATAGTATCAGCGTTTGGGAGACAATCTGAGATCAGAGAACAAGGGCCAAATACTGCATATAGTATAGTAGTGTAGTATCCGTGTAGCTGGGACAAAGTTAGCACACACAATGGTGCATTCAAGGACGTCCAACAAAGTGGGACAGCTCACCGCTCACAACATAAACATGCAAAAAGTGACTGTATATTATTTTTTCAATAAAATAATGGTTCATATTTCCAAAAATATCAATTTTTTTGATGTAGTTACTTACAAATGTATTAAGTGTTTTTGTTTTTCTTTGGGGCGCACACTTAACTAGATGATCAGTCAATCATATATCCAATCATATATCCATGTAGTTGAGAAATATGTCAACACCATATTTGAAAACATTATTTTTATTTGAATTGAAAATGTACAAAGAAAAAAAAATACAAATCTCAAAAAACACACTTTGTTCATGTCAAATTGTAAACATACTGGATATAGCTTGTAGTGTTTTCTCCTCAGTGCTCTTAATTATATCTGAAAATACCAGTCACAAAATTCTGTACACAAGTTAGAACTATTTGGCTATATGACTTTTCCATGGGCTGTGTTTCAATGTGCGTTCAAGTACACTAAATCAGTCCCTCCATGATTTCATAGGCTTTTTGAGGGGATAATGTTGCGGCAAAATTGGCAATGTTTTTGATTCTTTTCAATAACACAGCATCAGCTCGCCAATTGCCAATTCGGCAGCAATGTTTTAAATCGCACGTCGTTTTCACGGAGAAGCGTTGAGCATGACTAACAGCTGTGGTATGATATGTTCTTGTGATATGATATGTACTTGTCAATGTAAACAAAGAGGTAATGACTTGGGCGGCCCGTGCAAGGACACACCATTGCTTAGACCCGCGCATGTCAGCACGAGTTGGGGACAAATCTGATTGGATAAAACGTGCGGGGATTGGACAAAATTGCGAGGTGTTGCAGAATTTGCTGGTTCATTGCTGCACGGCAATGCTGTTTTTGGCAGACATTTTATTTTTTGGATGAAAAGCTTCTCGTTTTTGTCACATTTTTAGTCTGTTCTTATATATGATAGTTTTAGTGCAGATTTACTCCCCCCCCACCCCAAATAAAGGTTTAGTCGACGAAAGCAAAAAAATCTGTATTGGAAATTAGAAAGTTTTAGAAAAAAAAGGATAAAAATATTAGCTATATGTCAATAAGTAAATTGGAAAGTTTTTGTTAAAAAAAGTATAAAAATAGGAAATTGTATAGTTTTAGTTAAAAAAATGCATAATTTGGGGCTTGAAAAAAAAAAAACCTGAGTCTGAAGTACCCGGACCCCGCAAGGAGCGAGGGTCCTTGTGGGGTCGACTTATATTATAAGCACAGTGCAACGCAGCCCGTATTTGTTGAGGTCAGAAAAGTATTTGTATTCCAGTAAAATTATAAAAAATAAAAAATTTGAAAAATAATTGTTAAAAATAAAAATAAAATAAAAATACAAATAATAATACTATTAATTAAGTAGGAATAAATTGACCAATGTTTTTTCCTAAATCCACCAATGAACCTGTAAGGAAAAAAGAATAATAATAAAAGCCATTACCATTACCATTGGATGGCTGAACCAAAAACTACTAAAATATATTTATAATAATTTGCCAATCATATCAACATGATTGGCAAATTGGATAGTTTTAGTTGGAAAATATCAAATAAGTATTGCTATTTGTTGTGTGAAATTGAGGTGAACTGATGCTAGCACAGCGCCTTTTACCACGCGTACATCCAACATCTACGTAATAATCTTCCACCTGAGATTTGTGGGAACACGAGTGGGTCCATGGGTGGGGACCAATGTAGGTAGACCACCCACAGCCATTTTGGCCCAGTCAATGAATACTCAAGCACTTTAGCTTGTCAACGTTTCATTTTCGTCATGCAAATACGGTTTGTTTACAATTTGGTGGGCAGCACAGCCACCATTTGGGGCCTGTTGGGCGCCACATCCAAAAGGTGTCAGCACGCAAATTGAAACCCAGCCCCAGGCTACATTTGAGCTGACGAGGTCCTTCATAAAAATAGGATGCAGTGCTGAGATGAGGCCGCTTCTTCATGTCGGCACGGCTTTGGGCTTGAGGAACATCCTGCTGTGCCAGTAGCCTGGATTGTCGAAGGATCGGTCGGCGCCGACTTCCACTCCGGCTCGCACTTTGACGCAAGGCTCGTACCCAAACTGGTGAGTGGCCCCGCCCTGGCTTGCTGTTTGCATGTTCTGGTATACCGCCGCGTCTCCAGGCTTCACGGCGCCCAGGCAGTCCATGTCCTCATACTCATCCCTGTTTTGGATCTTCAACTCCTTGTTTTCTCGAAGAGCTTGCCGCAGGTTGGGCTGTCTGTTAGTGTAGTGATAGTTACTGTCCTCCACATACTCCTCCTCCTCTTCCGCCATCCGTGATGCGAGAGGAGGAGGGGGCGGGTCATGCGCTGGAGGGCCTTCATCCTTCTCACCACACCTGATATCCATGTATTCGTACTGAACCTCCTGAGATCCCAGCTGCTCAGAATCGGAGCTGCCACGATTGCCGAGGGATGGCGCCACGTCCCAAGAGCACGCCGTCAGCTGCGACGATACGGAGGACGTCCGCTTCTTGTTGACCGGGAGCCATTGGCTGCCGGGGTCCTTCAGGTGCTTGTTGATTCTGGGCGAGACGCTCGTCTGCTTGTTCATGTACTCGTATTCCTCGTCCACGAGGTCGTCCAAGAGGCCGGAGGAGTGCGACTTGGCAATCCTGCTGGGAATGACCCGGGATGGGCACAGCAGGGTTTCTGGGATGGATGAGAGGAAGGAGTAGTTATTCTTTCAGATGTGTCAACGACGTTTGACCTATTAGTATAAATATAAATATGGAAAGACAAGTGATATGTAGTCTTCTGGCCACTGGGTGTCAGTAACGTTACAGAGAAGATACATTAGCATAACCTGAACACTGCATGCAGCCATGAAGTTAGCCATGACATGTTCCACATTGTAGAGTGAAAAGAAGCTCTCCTCCTATCCCGTGTGGAAGTGGTAAGTTTGTGGCTTCTTGTTTGTCTTTCTTCCCCACTCCGTGTGAATCCCTTGCTTAGGTTTAGAGTGAAAAGAAAGTCTCCTCCTAACCTGTGTGGAAGTGGTAAGTTTTTGACTTCTTGTTTGTTTCTGGGTTGAGAATAAATTAAATTAAATGAATTTTTAATGAAAACAATTGGGGGCTAACAAGTATCCCGCAGCGATACTGTAGCTTGCACAATCTCAATGTGGTGTAACCAAAGAATAGTAGGAGTGTAATGATGACTCTAATAATGGTAGAAAGTAGCTAGCAGTCGTCTCGAGTCCCTGCAGCATAAGAGTTGCAATGTGATGTAAAGAATGAATAATAGGAGTGTGAAGGTGGCTATAGGGGTGCTATTTCATGTCTACAGGGCTCTAATCATGTTAAGAATGTTTGGAAAATCATAGCTTTATATGCTCTAACTACAAATATTCCATTTATTAATATTGACTCCTAATCACGGTTGGGTATGGAACCAGATAATTGCCATAAACGAGGGATGACTGTCTTGTGTTATTAGTCTTTTTGTGCTAGACATGCTAGGTTAATTGCCCATAGGTATGAATGTGAGTGTGAATGGTTGTTTGTCTATATGTGCCCTGTCATTGGCTGGACTCCGCCTTTCACCCGAAGACTGCTAGGATAGGCTCCAGCACCCTCATGAGAAGAAGCGTCAGAAAATGAATGAATATGAATGACGGTGTCACCTCTCTCCGGGCTGTCCCCAGGGAGCACATAACCGTTTTGGTCCTCCTCATCCACCTCTGGAGACGGCGTCTCAGGCGGGCCGCCGGACAAGCTGTCTCTCTGGGACATGTAGGCGCTGTCCTCCCGGTGACGTCCCCGCTTGGGGCTCCCATCCAGACTTAAATCCTCAATTATATCCAAGTCCACGGCAAAGCCACAGCCCTCTGAGCTCTCCGACACGGTGCGAGCCGAGTTGAGTCGAGAGCGGGACTGCAACGGAGCCTGCATGCGAGGTATAGGAAATAGTATAGGACCACGTTTCTAATGTAGTTCCTGGACAGGGCATTGTGTAGGTGTACCTAATGTTGTGACCAATGCTCATACCTGTCCTGGGTTGTCAACCCCTGCCGTCATTGGCAGATAACCAGCACCGCCCGCTGAGCCCGGAACCACCTGAGCAAACACAACGCTGTCACGTACAGGAAGTTATGCGACGATATCTTTCAAATGGACAGGAAGTACCCTGTGAGTATCCAGCCGGGTGAGGCCATTGAGGCTTCTGGACTGGGACAGGTAGTGGGAGGGCGGGTGAACGCCATCTACTTCCACTTCCTCCACCCGGTCCTCCAGTTCAAAGTCCAGATCCTCCAGGTCGTCCAGGTCTGCACTCCGCTGGGCAAACTCATCAGGAGGCGCGTCCTGTTGGTTGCAATCCTCCTGTTGGAGGTGAACAAACACATTAGTTATTCATTGATAGCACGTAAAGTAGCTCCCAAAAGTTACACAACTTTTTAACTCCTATTGTATTACAGTATATCATCTCATGAAAAAGTATACTCGGATATATGGAGAGTACTCAGCTTGGACTGGTTCCTGGTTTCCATTTAAGTGTGTGCAGAGTTTAAAGATAATGTACATGTCCTTAGGCAGCTAACGCCATATTTTGATGCTAGTGGTTTTAAATTATTTTCTGAAATACTATTGAGAAAGTGATAATATCTATTTATTTATCTGTCCTGCACAGGGAATTGCAACAAAAGGCAAGAAAAGAGTGAAGCATACAAGCGTATTCCGGAGTCAAATTGAATGTTGATGTTTCATCCAAGTGTTTTCTATGCCGCTTGTCCTCACTACGGTCACGGGTGCACGCTCGTGCATGAGTTTAAATTTCCTTTCAATGTGCAACCTCCTGCATGCATGCCTTTTCACTTCTTCTTGCCTCTTTGACGAGGACCAAATGAATGCCAAACTCTTTAAGGGTGAGCAAAATAACATAAATACGTCTTTGGTAGTGAATATTAATATCATATGACAGCGACAAAGTGATGTTTACATGATCTACTTGCAGCCTACGATCGACGTAGTGGGTCCCCCTGCTTCGATGGTTCCACAGTCCCATTATGACGTGTTTCTGAGTAATGTCTATGAGCTGTATCTGCCGTGTCTTACCTTTATCACCAGATAGCGAGGAGGGTCTCTCGCCATTCTGGTAAATTCATTGGCAAGCTCCTTGAATGTGGGACGGACGTTCTCGTCAATCATCCAACCTGTTGGCATGGTGGCATCATCTTTAGTCATCCATCCCGCCAGCACAATTACAGTACAGTGTTCCCTCGATAGGTTCTAAAATAGCCTGCAATAGGTATAAATAAGTGAATAATCTGAAGTAACCAACTAGGAACAGAACTACAACACTTGACTGCCCACAATGCAATTCTTCTTAAAAGGCCAGGCTGTAAAAAAATAAAAAATAAATCACCAACACGGCACAAAAACATAGCGAGACCGCAAAAGGTGAACGGCGCTGCAGCGAAGGATAGCGCTGAGCCAAAGCAAACACTCTTTAAAAAAGCAACTCACACTTGACCATGACCATGTAGACATCAATGGTGCAAATGGGAGGCTGGGACAGTCGCTCCCCCTTTTCCAGCAGATCTGGAACTTCCTGTGGCCGCATGGTGGAGTACGGCTCGGCTCCATGGGACATCATCTCCCAGATTGTCACGCCTACCAACGGGGGAATATAGAATGTGTGGCATAAAACAAAACAAGCAACATTCAACAGTTCCCGACATTCCCAAACCATTCCCACCCCCTCTGCAAAATACAAATTGTATCTGTCATTCTCCATGCAGCAGAAAGTCGCTTGCTGAAGAACATATGGACATCATTCATGCTGTAATGCCAATGCCATTAATAGTCGATGGCGCCATCCGTGACGAACTAGCTCTAGCGGTTCAGCCTCATTCCTAAAGTGGCATCATCGGGGCAACACCTCTCAGCTAAAGCAGAGTAAACAAGCTCTTCTCATGGTAGATGCTCCAATTGGTTCAGTAGATTTTTCATCAAATAGTAGTCATGCCAAAATGTCGAGTTGCCGCTGGATGTTCACCTTGTTGAGTGATACTGTAAGTTTGTTTTCTTTTCCAAAAGAGGAAGGTTTAAAGCGGACCTATTATGTTTTTTCCACTTTTCTGACCTAAAAATGAACAGAATGTTGTATTCTTGTGTTAAATGATGCCAAAGTTTCAGATATTGAGGTTTGAAGCCTGACAGAAGTTTGGGATGGTTTTGAACCTTCGGTTTCAGAGTTTTTTTCTAGTCACCACCTCCATCCAGCCAGTGACTTCTTTATATGGGCGTGGCCGGGTACAATCTGTTAGCTGTACAAGCTGAGTGTGACCAATCACAGCAAAGTAGGCGTGCCCGGAGGAGGGCCGTAGGTGGAATAACTTAAAACAGTTTGGGAAATCCAAGGAAATCCAGCTGGAATAGGTGCAGATTCTGTAAGATCTAGAAAGCTTTCTGTGTGGGTTATTGTGTGAAGCTGCTCTAAAGGAGTCCACAAGTCAATCCAAGGGGCCGAAAATGAACATTTTAGGTCCCCTTTAAGTCAAGTCGATAAATCATGTCAAGGACCCTTTAAGGTGCACCATGAGCTAAAAGGCTATTAGCTATTCCTCCAGACTCATTCTTGTCAGAGCACACGCTGCTGATTGCAGAAAACTCTCAGCTGACGTAATGTGCACGAATCCTGCTGTACAAGAACTAAAAGGCAATGAAAGGACAACTTACCGTAACTCCAAACATCGCTTTGGTGAGTGTATCTGCGGAACAGGATGCTCTCCAAGGCCATCCACTTGATTGGCGTCTAAGGATGCAGTGTTCAATACGGTGTGCACATCCATTCCATTTACTGATGGCCTAGTTTTTTGCTAGTCTACACACCTTGACCTCATTGTAAAAGTACTTTTTGTCATCAGGGTACAGTAGGTCTGCGATGCCGTAGTCTGAGATCTGGGCGGTGTAGTTATTCTTCAACAGCACATTTCTGGCAGCCAGGTTCCTGTGGACCATCCTGTTTTCCTCCAGGTAATACATACCCTGGGCAGAGCAGAATACTCTGTGAGGAACACACCAGCCTACGCTTGCATGGAGACTCGTGCGTCAAATGTGTCGAGCCTGTTTTACCTTTGCGATCTGCACACACCAGTTGAGGAGCCTCTGCGGGCTGAGCTTGTTCTTGTTGTTCCTGACGTGGTCCAGCAGGGAGCCCTGGCCGGTGAGCTGGCTGACGAGCTGCAGGTTGGCTCCGGGGCAGATGCCGAGGATCCTGACGACGTTGACATGGTCCAAGCTTCCCATCACCATCATGTGCTGCATTCAACAAGCCACGAGGATACCGTCATGCCATGTGAAGGCTTAGTAGCCAATACTTGTTTGTCCGTGCTCACATCAGTTACTTCGAAGAACGTCTGCCGCCCGGTGCGATCGTGAATAGTTTTTATGGCAACTGGAAGCTTCACCGTGTCGCCTTCAGGGATCCAAATACCCTGTAAAAGACATGAAGCAGAATAATATAACAAATATGCAGGGTACTTGCACGGGCACGGTGCTTTGGCCACCAACCTTATGGAGCATTCCAAACACTCCGTGGCCCAACAGCTTGATCTTCCGCAGCTCTGTCGACTTCAGGATCCGAGCGTGGACTTTGGGACCTTTCTCTCCGGGGTCCTGTGGCTCAATACTCTGTGTGCACAAAGGGTACATACAGTAATCCCTCACCACTTTGCGCTTCAAATTTCCTGACTTCACTCTATTGCGTTTTGTCAAAAATATATGAATTCATCAACCATGTTGTTTCATAGTACTGGTAAAAAAGCGCAAATTTAAGCCATTTGTATGTATGTTTTGCCTAAATTAAGCATTTTCAAGCCCCAAAAATGCCTAAAATAAAGTAAAATAAAAATATGAGATAATAATGTTGGGTGAGACACACAAGCAACAGGCCGGAAGAACAGGCATTTATTGCAGCTAGGAATGATCTCACAACAGGAACAATAATAACACATTTTTTCTCTTAATGTCTACTATATTGGGTAATAAAGGAGTGTAAAGGTGACTGTTGCTGTGTTATTTCATGTCTACAGGGGTCTAACAATGTTAAAAAGCACATTTAGAAGGTGGTAAACCGGCTTTCTATGTCCAATATGTCTTATTATGACTATGATATCTGAGTAACAGGAGGTAAAAATAGACTATAGGGGTGTTATGTCATGTGTAGAGGTCTCTAATAATGTAAAAAACTGTATATATAAAGTCATAAACAGGTGTTCTGTGTCTTGCACATGTTATATTCTGTTATTATGTCTACTACAGTATATTGGCTAATAAGAGTGTAAAGGTGGCTATAGAGGCCCTATGTGTGTTTCTACAGGGTTCTAATAATGTTAAAAAGCATAGTTAGAAGGTGGTAAGCTGATTTTCTATGCCCAATATGTCATGTTATGGTGACAATATTTGGGTAAAAGACTGTAAAGGTGACTATAGGGGTGTTATTTCATGTCAATAGAGCTCAAAAAAGCTGTTAAAAAGCATGTTTAGAAGGTGGTAAACAGTTTATCTCTCCCATTTGATGGATAAATACAGAATAGTAATGGACGGAAATGTACTTCCAATTGACAGTAGGGCCTGGAACCAATTAACCGCCATAAAGGAGGGACTAGTGGATGACTCTCCCTTGTTGTGTTGTACTTTGAATAAGTACCCTACTTCTCATAATGGATTCAAAACAGGCATCACCAAACCCCAGCGAAGGACTCACCTCTCCGCTGGCCATGTATCTCCTCATAGCTCGTTTGCGACGGATGGCGAGGCCGCGGCGGTACAAAACACTCAGCATGAAAACAGAGAAGCTGACAAACAGAAGGGCGATAACTCCCAGCACGATGCCGGTGGTGGCTTGCCTGGAGACAAACAAGACAATATTTGAACATGCAACCTTCTTCGAGAAAACACGGCACTTTTCACAATCTTTAAGTTAGACATAAACACATATCTTCCTCTTTTCCGTGTGTTGTTGAGCTAAAAAGAGGCAGCTAATGATGCACATAATGGGGCGCACCTATTCTGCATACGAAGCATATTAATGCTACAGCAACATTGTTATTAATATTATTAACATTGTTAAGCCTGAGAAATAAGTTACTTCATTTTGAGCAAAAATAACAAAACAATATCAGGAGGGAGAGGATATTCTTACCCAGAAATATATCTGGAAGACCCTACGCAGTCCCCAATTCCTGGACCAAAGCACCTATGAGGAAAAATGACAGAAAATCGGGTCAGTTAAATGCAGAAAATAAAGTATTCACATCAAGACCCTGTGATTTCCATCTTAACAGAATCACAGAATTGCCCAATAAAAGAGAGGAGAAGGAACGTTTCTGTGGGGAAGTATTACCCCGGCGGACCGCTCAATTGTGGCGACATCTCATCACAAACACTAACCTGCCCCCTCCCAAACAAAAGGTGTCGAAATGGCGACCTGAAACACCAGTGGAAGTTGGCGGAGTCTCCTATTACAGAGCGTGAATGGAAGCTAGCTGGGCTAGCTCAGTTTAGCAGAGCATGCTAGTGAGGCTGTGTGAAAAGCATTTGTTGATTTTAATAAGGCAAGGCATTTTGATAAGGCAATTAGAATTGCAACGGTGACTACATACATGTAAGGATTTCTGCATTTAGTTAATGGACATTTTATTCACAAATTCTTTTAAACAATTAAAACGGAAAATAGTAGATTTCTATGTTGGGTTCTATGTTTCTTTATCTTACCCTTGGGTACAGTTGGCGTGACATGGGTCACAGCGACCTTGCTTGTTTGGGTACTTAAAGATGACCCCTTCACCTCCCATCACACCCTCAGGACACAGGGTCACACAGTGGGGGCCGTCCTGCAGGTTGGCACATGCCGCACACTGGTCGGCTCCCTAAGGAGACACAGTCATGTTGAGCTTTACTAAAGTGCAAATACAGGAAAAATTACTCTTCCAGTAAGCGACATCAAGTCAGGATGATGCACGTTAATGCATCACAACATACCATAGCAACGCCCACATACTGTACCGTTCCAACATTCCTCCCTGTGGTTGGGGCATGCAGTGTTTCTGCTAACATGCAAGCAACTTTGCTAGATGTGATCACTCATTTGTTATCATAATGCTACCAGGTACTGGTAAAGGTCTGTAAAAGCCATCTGTCTAAAAATTCTCAGGCTTGTCAAACCACAGATTGCATTGCTTTATCCTTCACAACCCTAACAGTAACCATGTTTGGGTATTTGTAGCTTGCATGACAATAAGGATGCCTCAGAGGTTCCACTGTGAAACCACCAGGTGGCAGCATCGCAACCCTGAAGAAAGTGCAGCACCATTGAAATGTACATTCACTGTTCACGCCAGTTCAAAAGTGTTTCAGTTTGGATGGAAGCGGACATCTTACCGGGCCTGTGCAGGTCTCCATCCCCTCCTGGACCTTACATTCGGAGTGACAGGGCATGCATTCTCCCAAAGTGTCAGCAAACTCTCGCCTCTCCCTGCATTCAGGGTGAGAAGTCTTTCAATACGCTGACACGGCAAAACAACAATTCTAGCAAAATGGAAAGTCATGAAAACCCACCCAGTCAAGAACATGCAATCTGCCACACAAGTTCCTCCCCTGCTGTATTTCTTGCAGGACAGGCACTGGTCCGGCCCCGGGCCCCAGCAGCCCTCAGAGGAGCACAGGGGGTCGCACACGTGTCCCTCCTCAACTACTCCCCAAAACAAAACCAAAAAATGTCATTCAACCTGTGACACGCCATGAAGGAACCAACCCGACTCACCGCACTCAGTTCTTGGCCGGTTCTCCTTGATGTCAATGTACTTCTGGCGCCGCTGTGGGCGTGAGCTGCTGCTCAGGATTCGCGTCCAGTTGACCGTGTTGTGGTAGCAAAGGTTCTTGTTTCCCGTGATGTAAACACTGCCGTCGTTGATTCTTTGCAGGGAGCGTAAGCCCAGCGAGGTCAGAGAGGGGATCTTCATCACCAGCAAGGAGTAGCCCCTGCAAAATAAGAATTGTTCAACTTGACGGACTTGAACACGCTGCAAGACTATGAAGGGGCCCACCACCAGCTTTAAAGTTCCAAAATGAGAGTTGGACACATGAAAATATTACTATACCTTCTTGAGCTCACTCCTCTAAATTGGTTTTTAAGGGATAAAAAAACACACAACATGATCATAAGATTGAGCTTGACTTGACATTTGTGTTAGTTAACATGGAGGAACAAATCAAGTCTTAAAACCATAAAAAAAGAACACCTGTAGAGTGATCGGCCTTGGATGGTTTGCAGGTTGGAGAAGACAGAGAGGTCCGTCATGTTTTCAGGCCACGACTGGATGCTGAGGATGTCTGAAAATGTTGTGCGAGTTCAGTGGGCAGAGTGGAGGGCGTGTCGGGGGGTTGGGGTCACGGAGCAAAAACACACACCTGTGATCTCCTGCACCGTGTTGAAGATTTTCAGTTTCTCCGGATCGAGGGCCGGCACGCTGTTGTAATCGTCACTATAGAGACAAGAGCAGAGCTGAGATCATGCAGATAGCTAGCCTCCATTTAGAAATGGCTGTATATGTTTTTCCACTGCAGCATGTGATGTTGTAGAAGAAGAAGTTGCAAGTTGCACATGCGCTGAACCGATTGGGTTCCCAGTTTGGATCACATCGTGACACAGCCCGTTCGAACCAAGAATCTTACCCATGGATTCCGGTCACCAGGAAGTGAAGACTGCCTTGGATCTTTGTGCAGTTGACAAAACTGTCAATGTTGAGAGCATCCACAGTCTGCCGGTTCTGAGTCCCTGTCCCGCGGCACACTGACAGGAAGGAGAATCACTTCAATTATCCTCATGAGCCAACGTTTCACGTACCTTCATTCGTTTGTGGAGGCCCGCCACAGATCAATTTCAACTGCCACAAATAGATTTGCCACTACCTGCTGGCCCTCGCTCATAAACACATTATAACTCATTTGGTCTGCCAGGGATTAAGAGGGCAAATCAGGAGGGGTCAGTGTTGCCAACATAGGAACTTTGTTAATATATATACTGTATATATTTGAAGCAATCAGACCCTCTACATACGCTTCTTATTTGCTAGAGCACAGAAAACCCATTTGGCTTTCTACATAGGGGTTTTAACATGATTAGAGCCCTGTAGACATGAAATAACACCCACCTAAGTAACTTTTCACTCCTATTATTCCTTTTTTACACCACATTGTGCAACTGTGATGGTACTGGGACTCAAGACATTTGCTAGCCAGGAAGCTAGCGACCTAACCAGTTAGCCTGGAATTTATTTTTTCTAAACTTACCAAGCAAAAAAACTTACCACTTCCACACAAAATGGGAGGATAATTTTTGCTTCATCTTTATACTTGACTTCATTTAGACATCTTTACGCTTGAAAAAGCTTCAAAAAATATGTCAAATTTAAATATGCAAATATTCTGACTAATAATAGGCGGCATTCAATCACGAATCACGAAAGATGATTTAGTCATTAGCATAGTTTTCAATAACCAGGATAGAGTGAAGGGACTGCAGCATTGTGTTTGGATGTGGTAACCACAAATGAACGAGTCCTACCTTTAAGTAAAGTACCTAAAGGTACCTAAAGTACCTACCTTTAGGACAGAGACCTCCACAGAGTTCGCATCTTTTCACACCGTTTTTCTCCACCTCCATTTTACCCGAGGGACAGTTGCTCACACAGGAGCTGCCATCCACTACAAAGTTTGCTGTGACAGAAGAGCATATAGATGTTTGTTCAGGGGGGAAAACAGCACTCAGTGGAGGGTGGAGGGTGGGTGGAGGGATCCTATATTCATGTATCAGATCCATACTCGCATTATGCTATTGTTATTGGTTTATTTTCACAAGTCTGTTTCTTATTTCTCAGTCGGAAGCTACGTAAATATGCATAAGAAGACCTGCAAGTACTCACTGGGACACTGGGCGACACAGATGGAGCCATATTGATACTTGGCGTTGGGGTTGGGCTCCAGTTTGAAGGTGTGCTTGTTGTAGATGACCGTCTGGGGACACTGAGGAACGCAGGAACCCGAGTTGTTGAAGTTCCTGCAAGCCTGCAAAAGGGGCAGAGGTAGCTTTGATACACGTCCCAGTCAGAGGCGCTGAGGCAGACATCTTGAGGGGGAAAAAGACTCACAAAGCAGTTGGTATCCAAGGGTCCCGTGCAGCCCCCAGCACACTCGTTGTGGCAACACTCGCTGGGGTTTCTGCCAAAGCAGCGACCGTTGCACTGAGGGGCGCAGATTGTCTTTGTCACTGGGGGGAGGGGACATTTAAGGATATGTTTATTTGATAATCACACACACAATTTGGGGGGGGGGGATAAAAACACTCACAGATCTGACATGTGTCGTTTCCTGGACCCCAACACGGTACGTCTTCACATGCTGCACTGCAAGGCTCTGATAAGGACACACAGTCGTTATTAAAGGAGGTCTTCTACGATGACTTTATGACAACTTTATTGGTATAGATATACAGACGAGACAATCACATTTAAAGAAAATATGATGAATATTTGACTAGGTGCCCCCACAAAAATGTACCCGCACCCTTAGACAGCACTGTGTGCGGGTACTTTGTAAATCCCACCCTTTCAAAAACTTCTATGAAAACAAAACAGATTCATATTTTTATACTTTTTTTGCTTAGATATCTCAATCAACTTGAGTTCTAATAAAAAATAGCAAACACATTAATATTTTGATGATTTTAATCCTCTAAATACCAATTTTACCCAATTACTGTTTTTGCTTTTCAAATTAGTAATTATATTAGTAAAATAGATTTTGATGCTTTGTTGTGGTTGTTTTTTTTTGCATGGTCAGATTCTAAATCCCCCCCCCCCACCCTTTCGGGTCCCTAGAGGACAAAAAATGTCCCACAGGCTTCTATTACAAGCACCATTTTCCAACGCATTGTAGTTAGACAATATAAACATCCTTTTTTTAAATTTCATAGATTAATTTGGTTGAAAGTCCAATTTGTCCAATACTTCCTGTTTAGAATGAGATGACAATTTTTACATTGTTTGGACTCCGGTTGGGGGCGTGGCTTAATGACGCAATGATCCAGGATGCCCATGATACTTGATACATGATACAAAAACGTCATTATCCCCATGAGAAACAAAGTAAATATGTTTAGAACCTGGTTAGAAAACGCTGCTCTGCTGTTGCTACTTCGTGTGGGAGGGGTAAGCTTTTTGTTGTGCTTCTACCACAATTGTACGTTGAATGAAAATACATATGCTCATTCACGATGAGTGAACTGTTTAGCATTTTTTGCTACTGTGAGAAACGCAGCAATTTTAATGCTAAAAAACCGACATATAAAAGATTTTCCAAACTTGCTCCATATGAACACATTGTAGAAATGCGGTAACAATGGTTGAACTGGCTTTAAAATACATTTACTGGCAAAATATAAGCTATCAGAAATGAGCTAGCTTACCTGACGCGCTGCCATTTTGGATAACGTCGTGTCACGTGACTGTCACATGACAACATTTTTGTAGTCATTTAAGGACTTAATGGCTTAAAAGTTGAGCACAACTTGCCATTTAGAGGTTGAGATAGGTTTAAAAAACAATTGAAGCGACCATATTCTATAATTTATATTTTTAAATAGGAATGTGGTAAAGAAACACTTTTTTATAATCGGGCAAAATATGACAGCACCTTCTTTTTAGACACATATACTGAAAGACGAAAACCACAAAATACGTTCAAATATTTGTAAGCTACTATCCCATGTATCATTTGAAGGCACATAAAACACTATAATACACTATACCAAAAGATACCCGCATCTTCATTTTCATTCATCTTCTATTTTCTTTATTTTTCTGAGGCCGTTGCTGCGTCTCCCCTGACACGACAACAGCGCCCCAGGAGGAGGTTTTATTTTAAATTTAATTGAATTATCAAAATAACATCTCCTTTTCGCTCACTGTCAGGTCCGTTGTCGTCGATGACGATGGGCGCCGTGCTGTCCTTCACGATGTCCAGCCAGGTGACCCGTGGGGCGTAGCTCAGGTACTTATTCTGGAAGATCTTCACCCCTCCCTCCAGTATCTCTGTGTTTGGCAGACATTGCACATGTAAATGAGGAGCTACTACGCTAACAAGCCACAACATGTTTGTGACTCATCGTATGAGTCTGGGATATTGCCTTTATTTGCGGCGGAAGGGGCTCATGTTTCACTGGCAGTTGAGAGAACGACATTGCTGTGACTTCACCGCAACGACAGGTAGGCTAAAAGGCGTGGCGGGCGGCGCTGCATGGGTGTTCTAAAGCGCTCGCCCGTCCACGTAGAGTACAGCATACCACGCGGCCGCTTGCTTACTGTACCTGTCAGGTGCGTGAGGCCCAGTTCCTGCAGGCCGTGCTGGCCGTCCTTCTGGTAGTTGACCATCACAGCCAAGGCGTACTGGTCCTCGTACAGGGTGGTGCCACGAATGACGCGCAGGTGGTCCAGCGGCAGGCGGCTGAACTCGTTGATGGCAAACAGGATGTAGCCTGTCACCTCCCTGATTGACTGTGGGTGGGGTGGGGGGAAGGGGTACAATACACTGTTAATTGCCGAGATACACATACTTCACAATATATTATAGAGAGAGAGTGAGAGAGACAGAGAGAGAAAGAAAGAGAGAGATTTTTTTACACTAAAATTAAAAAAATTGTGTTTTTTTATTTGTTTAATGGTAATAAAATATATATATATTATTTATTTATTTATTTTTTAAAATACTAAAACCAAATAAAATAATAACAAATAAGCATCTTTTTTACTCTAAATACATAATACATACAACAAAATACAAACATTTAAAGATGAATAGAAATATTCAAAGTTAATAGTAAAGGTAAAATACTGTGTGTGTATTCAAATAAAAGAATAACAATACTAAAAATAATCAAATAAAAAGTGTCTTTGATTTTTGTACTTTTACTATATACAGTATATGCTGTAAAATAAATAAATGTAAAATAAAAAATAAATATGTGTATAAATAATAGTAATAAAAATCATTCATATAGATATATAAATTTTTAATACAAAAACAATAACAAAAACTAATAACACAATAAGTGTCTATAAATACATACTACAAAATAAATGTTTACAAATGAACAAAAATATACATAATTATTAGTAATGAAAGCACAATACTGTTTGTGTGTATAAAATATATTGCAAAAATAATAATACAAAATATTAAAAAAATAAAAATAAAAAGTGCCTTATTTTTGAGCTTGCCAACAGTGTATTAGATTCCACTTAACGAGCGGATGAGTATAATTGGGTGATGATGACGTCGGTGCTCCGGTTGAGCGTCTTTACCTGCAGGAAGGAGAAGTCTCTGGTGTGCTCCATCATGGTGATCTCCAGGTTCCCCATGACGATCTCACAGCCCCTGTACCGCTCCCTCATCAAGTTGTACTGGATCTCAGAATTTCCCGTCATGCTCAAATCATTCTGGGTGCCGGTACACACCACCACTGAAAACAAATCAAGAAAAAACTGCTTTCCATTCAGTTTGCAACATATCAAAAGGTCAAACGGTTCTCTCATACAAACAATAACGTCATTGTTCACTGTACTTCCCAGGCCATAGCGCCAATATTTATAAGAACGAGGGTGTCGAAATCTTTTCCACCCCCCCAAAAAAAACAAACTGAATGAAGCATTTTGGTTAGTAAATACACCAACAACTCCCCAAACATCCCAGCTTTGTGTCCTCATTCATAAAGTAAATATTATAAGTATAACTTTATAAAACTTTATTGTCGACTGTCAATTTCCAAAACCAATATGCGTAGAATGAACAAGTATGTGTTGTATACAGCATTTTTTAAATATCCTTTTTTATGATCTGGAAAAAAATCACACACTGATATCATCCAATATTCTATTTTTATGCTAATATTGCGTCGAGAATTATGGCTACCCATAATACTAATCTATATATGCATATTTAATATGCATTTTCATCAATCTTTCCCTTTATTTATCCTCATTTTGTTACAGTATGTGTTACAGTATATTCCTAAATTGAATACATTCATTAAAAAAATATATATTCATTACTATGATACCCGAGTTCGATTCCACCCTCGGCCATCTCTGTGTGGAGTTTGCATGTTCTCCCCGTGCATGCCTGGGTTTCCTCCCACATTCCAAAAACATGCTAGGTTAATTAGCCACTCCAAATTGTCCATAGGTATGAATGTGAGTGTGAATGGTTGTTTGTCTATATGTGCCCTGTGATTGGCTGGCCACCAGTCCAGGGTGGACCCCGCCTCTCGCCAGAAGACAGCTGGGATAGGCTCCAGCATCCCCGTGACCCTCGTGAGGATAAGCGGTAGAAAATGAATGAATATTATTCATTCATAACAGTCTTATTCCAAAATGGAATAAATTCATTTTTCCCTCTAAATTCCACACGCAACAGCCCATAATAACAACATAAAATATTTATTTCTGAAATGATTGCAAGTTTTGTAAAAATCCAAAGCAGCATGACGTCTCTATGAATATGATACAAAGTGTATTTCATGTTGCAAGAAGTGGGACTGTGCACGCACACAATGAATGACTGTGCTGTAAGAAGGAGTGTATGCGCGGGGGGGGGGGGGGGTGGATGGGGGCATACAGTACATTTAGATAAGGCCTTGTTTATGTCAACTTCAGGCTGCTTTGCTATTCAAATGTCAACCAGCCCAGAAGCCACACAGAGGACACGCAAAAAAGACTCACTCTGGGTTCCATTGGAAGTCGTACCAATCGATGATATAAAAACAGCAGATGGACGTATAGATGATCTTTGACTACTAGGCCATAGGTTCTACAAAAAAGAGGATCCTTGTGTATCACTTTCGACAGTTGCTTTTTTAAAAGCGCAACAAGCTCCTGTCAAATGTAGGATCTTGGACAAGCGTTTTTGGCAGTAGGTCCTTCAAAACAGCACAAATCATGTTATATAGAGGATCTTTGACTAGCCTCTTTTTAACCGTAGTTTCCTACAGCATGCTGTCAGAGGATATTTGACTTGCGTTTTTGGCAATAGATTCCTGAAAAGGGCAGAGCACTCCTTACATTTAGAGGATCTTTGACTATCATTTTAGTTGTAGGTTCTTAAAAACAGCAGCACTCCTTGTATAGAGGATCTTTGACTATCCTTTTTAGCAGTAGGTTCCTAAAAACAGCAGAAAACTCCTGTTATATAGAGGACCTTAACAAGCCTTTTTAGCATCATGTTACTAAAAACAGCTGCACTCCCATTATATAGAGGATCTTTGTTATATAGAGAACCTTTTTAGCAGGAGGTTCCTAAAAACAGCACAATCGTGTCATATAGAGGATCTTTGAGTAGAGCACTCCTGGTATATAGAGGATCTTTGACTAGATTTTTTAGCAGTAGGTTCCTAAAAACAGCAGAGTGCTCCTGTCATGTAGAGGATCTTTGAGTAGAGCACTCCTGGTATATAGAGGATCTTTGACTAAGATTTTTTAGCAGTAGGTTCCTAAAACAGCAGAGTCGTGTCATATCAAGGATCTTTGACTAGAGCACTCCTGGTATATAGAGGATCTTTGACTAAGACTTTTTAGCAGTAGGTTCCTAAAAACAGCAGAGTGGTGTCATATAGAGGATCTTTGACTAGAACACTCCTGGTATATAGAGGATCTTTGACTAGACTTTTTAGCAGTAGGTTCCTAAAAACAGCAGAGTGGTGTCATATAGAGGATCTTTGACTAGAGCACTCCTGGTATATAGAGGATCTTTGACTAAGACTTTTTAGCACTAGGTTCCTAAAAACAGCAGAGTGGTGTCATATAGAGGATCTTTGAGTAGAGCACTCCTGGTATATAGAGGATCTTTGACTAGACTTTTTAGCAGTAGGTTCCTAAAAACAGCAGAGTGGTGTCATATAGAGGATCTTTGACTAGAGCACTCCTGGTATATAGAGGATCTTTGACTAGACTTTTTAGCAGTAGGTTCCTAAAAACAGCAGAGTGGTGTCATATAGAGGATCTTTGAGTAGAGCACTCCTGGTATATAGAGGATCTTTGACTAGACTTTTTAGCAGTAGGTTCCTAAAAACAGCAGAGTCGTGTCATATAGAGGATCTTTGACTAGAGCACTCCTGGTATATAGAGGATCTTTGACTAAGACTTTTTAGCGTAGGTTCCTAAAAACAGCAGAGTGGTGTCATATCAAGGATCTTTGACTAGAGCACTCCTGGTATATAGAGGATCTTTGACTAGACTTTTTAGCAGTAGGTTCCTAAAAACAGCAGAGTGGTGTCATATAGAGGATCTTTGACTAGAGCACTCCTGGTATATGGAGGATCTTTGACTAAGACTTTTTAGCAGTAGGTTCCTAAAAACAGCAGAGTCGTGTCATATAGAGGATCTTTGACTAGAGCACTCCTGGTATATAGAGGATCTTTGACTAAGACTTTTTAGCGTAGGTTCCTAAAAACAGCAGAGTGGTGTCATATCAAGGATCTTTGACTAGAGCACTCCTGGTATATAGAGGATCTTTGACTAAGACTTTTTAGCAGTAGGTTCCTAAAAACAGCAGAGTGGTGTCATATAGAGGATCTTTGACTAGAGCACTCCTGGTATATAGAGGATCTTTGACTAGACTTTTTAGCAGTAGGTTCCTAAAAACAGCAGAGTGGTGTAATATAGAGGATCTTTGAGTAGAGCACTCCTGGTATATAGAGGATCTTTGACTAGACTTTTTAGCAGTAGGTTCCTAAAAACAGCAGAGTCGTGTCATATAGAGGATCTTTGAGTAGAGCACTCCTGGTATATAGAGGATCTTTGACTAAGACTTTTTAGCAGTAGGTTCCTAAAAACAGCAGAGTGGTGTCATATAGAGGATCTTTGACTAGAGCACTCCTGGTATATAGAGGATCTTTGACTAGACTTTTTAGCAGTAGGTTCCTAAAAACAGCAGAGTGGTGTAATATAGAGGATCTTTGAGTAGAGCACTCCTGGTATATAGAGGATCTTTGACTAGACTTTTTAGCAGTAGGTTCCTAAAAACAGCAGAGTGGTGTCATATAGAGGATCTTTGAGTAGAGCACTCCTGGTATATAGAGGATCTTTGACTAGACTTTTTAGCAGTAGGTTCCTAAAAACAGCAGAGTGGTGTCATATAGAGGATCTTTGACTAGAGCACTCCTGGTATACGTATAGAGGATCTTTGACTAAGACTTTTTAGCAGTAGGTTCCTAAAAACAGCAGAGTCGTGTCATATAGAGGATCTTTGACTAGAGCACTCCTGGTATACGTATAGAGGATCTTTGACTAGACTTTTTAGCAGTAGGTTCCTAAAAACAGCAGAGTGGTGTAATATAGAGGATCTTTGAGTAGAGCACTCCTGGTATATAGAGGATCTTTGACTAGACTTTTTAGCAGTAGGTTCCTAAAAACAGCAGAGTCGTGTCATATAGAGGATCTTTGAGTAGAGCACTCCTGGTATATAGAGGATCTTTGACTAAGACTTTTTAGCAGTAGGTTCCTAAAAACAGCAGAGTGGTGTCATATAGAGGATCTTTGACTAGAGCACTCCTGGTATATAGAGGATCTTTGACTAGACTTTTTAGCAGTAGGTTCCTAAAAACAGCAGAGTGGTGTAATATAGAGGATCTTTGAGTAGAGCACTCCTGGTATATAGAGGATCTTTGACTAGACTTTTTAGCAGTAGGTTCCTAAAAACAGCAGAGTGGTGTCATATAGAGGATCTTTGACTAGAGCACTCCTGGTATATAGAGGATCTTTGACTAGACTTTTTAGCAGTAGGTTCCTAAAAACAGCAGAGTGGTGTCATATAGAGGATCTTTGACTAGAGCACTCCTGGTATATAGAGGATCTTTGACTAAGACTTTTTAGCAGTAGGTTCCTAAAAACAGCAGAGTCGTGTCATATAGAGGATCTTTGACTAGAGCACTCCTGGTATATAGAGGATCTTTGACTAGACTTTTTAGCAGTAGGTTCCTAAAAACAGCAGAGTGGTGTCATATAGAGGATCTTTGACTAGAGTACTCCTGGTATATAGAGGATCTTTGACTAGACTTTTTAGCAGTAGGTTCCTAAAAACAGCAGAGTGCTCCTGTCATACAGTATAGAGGATTTTTGACTAGCGTTTTTACAGTTGGATGTTAAAAACAGCAGAGCGCTCTTATATAGAGGATCTTTGCCAGATCTTGGGGGCCGGGCGCTGCTCTAAGGCGACTCCAAAGGTAGAAAAACATCCTCCGGGTATAGAAATGTTTCATTAGAACACAAACACATTCCATCAGGGTGACTACACAACTTAGTAGAAGAACGTGGACACATCAGGCTAATTATTAGAATGATAATGAGCGGCTTGGGTGTTAATCCAGGAGAGGAACACCCCCATGTAGAAAATATTGTGGTGTAGATAACAGTACCGAGGGCAAGGTGTGTGTGTGTGTGTGTGTGTGTGTGTCAATAAAGTTCTGATAAGACTTGCTACCTGATATTATTTTTGGGTCAGGCCACTGAATCACATGCTTAGCCCCAAGAAATGGTCACATGGTCACATGGTCACATGGTGTCATGCTAAAGGATGTAAAGGTTGCATCACGGCCAAAATGGAACCTTGATGATGGGAAAGGTAACAACTTATTGACCAACAGATGCTAACCTGCACGCTAACCTCTCTATGCGAGGAATGCACAGGGCGACCGAGAGTACAGTCGTTGAACACGTTGGGGGGCGGGGGGGGGGGGGGGGGTAATGGCATGAGCGCCGTGCAAACAATGCACAGGCTGCAGCTGGGGGAGGCTGGGAATGTCAACAGGCCGAGTGGGTTTTCTGTCAAAGGACGACTTTCAGCGCTGGCAGATGGATGGCGGTTGAGAGAGAGAGAGAGAGAGAGAGAGAGAGAGAAAGGGATTGGCATGAACATGCATGCAGATAAACAATGGCCTCCTTTTTGAAAGATGGCTAAACTGTAGCATGACGATGTTGCACATCTGATATAACACCACACTCCTTCGACTCCTTTGACTCATTTGACTCCTTTGACTCCTTCGACTCCTTCGACTCATTTGACTCCTTCGACTGCAAACCTCCACTGTTTGTGCAATCAGGAGGGAGCACTCTGACGAGACCACTTTCATAATGTTATGATTTTTTTTTCTCGTAAATTTTAAACTTCATTCTCGTCATATTACAATATTTTTTTCATAAATTTACAACTTTATTCTTGTAATATTTTGATTATTTTCTTGTAAATTTACAACTTTATTCTCATAATATTACCATTTTTTGTCGCAAATTTACAACTTTATTCTTGTAATATTATGATTTTTTTGTTATAAATGTATTAAACTTATTCCTGTAATATGATGATGTTTTTCTTTTACATTTATAACTTTATTCCTGTAATATTATTATTTTTTTCTTTTAAATTTATAACTTTATTCTTATCATTTTAAGATTTTTTCTTGCAAATTTACAACTTTATTCTTGTAATATTTTGATTATTTTCTTGTAAATTTACAACTTTATTCTCATAATATTACCATTTTTTGTCGTAAATTTACAACTTTATTCTTGTAATATTATGATTTTTTTGTTATAAATTTATTAAACTTATTCCTGTAATATGATGATGTTTTTCTTTTACATTTATAACTTTATTCCTGTAATATTATTATTTTTTTCTTTTAAATTTATAACTTTATTCTTATCATTTTAAGATTTTTTTTTTCCTCCCAAATGTACAACTTAATTCTTGAAAGATCAGATTTTTTATTACTCGGTTGTAATACGCATTGCCTGAGACAGCTATACATGGGGGGCCTTTTGTGACCCTTGACCTTGGATAAAGGTCATATTACGACTATTTTTCTTGTTAATTGACAACACTTTTTGCACACTTTTTCTGTAATTTTTTGCACAAAAAATGTTGATACAAAATAGAACATTTTTGACTTTTGTGGATTCCTAAAAACATCAGAGCGCTCCTTAGCTAATAGATGATCTTTGACTAGCGTTTCTACAGCTGGTCTGTGAAAGGAGCAGAGTGCACTCACTGAAAGTGAACTTATTGATTTCATCGTGTTATAAAAGAGTAGAAACACTCGAGTCAACACAAGAAACGATCCAAAGGATGACATAAGAGGAGATTTTTGGGAACACGGATCAGGTTTTCGTGTTGTCGTTACCGAGATTCCACCTCGGAGACAGAATGGGGGGAGGCGGGGCGGAGGTAATAATCAGCTCGGAGTGGAGCCTTTGCGACAATGAGCGAGGTCAACAGAAACTTGGCACGAGATTGCACACGTGCACGCGCTCGCAGGTACGCACGCCGAGCCTGCAAACCCGAGCGAGCGGGTGGAATATGTCAACAAATGTGTCAGATTGCAAGGAACTAATGACAGCGGCAATTTGGGGCAAAATAAATCATCAGAAGGGCTCCAAATACGCCTCAAAATATTCCTAATAACCTCGTGACAAACAAATAATCAGAAGGACTTCCAAATAAGACTTGAAACAGTCCACAAAGTCATAGAAATTGCAGTTGAAATAGAATTACAAGCATACAGTAACTAATATTTATAATAAAATATAAACTTAATATCATATAATATTGACTTAACATAATTACATAATTATTTGGAAAATATATACATTTAACAAAATACAATATTTACCAAAAATGTCACATTTTAATAATTTAAAATAAATAAAAAAATTGAATTGACATCAATAAAGCATTTTTTAAAAAACCAATACATATTTTTAAAATTATATTTATAATATAATTAAAAATATAATATTCATGATATTTTTTTCTCATGAATTGTTTTTGGGTATACATATGTTTTTTTCATAAAATTTTATTAAATAAATTTACTTTTAAAAGACATTTACAATAAAATATCTAATAATAATTAATAATAATTAATAATTAAATATAATATATGTGTAACCTATCAAATATTTACAATAAAATTCTAGTATTTAAAATTATATATATTATTTTTTAATATTTATAGCATCAAAATATTGACAAAAACAATTTTTTAATAACATTTTATTAAATAAATTTACTTTTAAAAAACATTTACAATAAAATATCTAATAATAATTAATAATAATTAATAATTAAATATAATATATTTGTAACCTATCAAATATTTACAATAAAATTCTAGTATTTAAAATTATATATATTATTTTTTAATATTTATAGCATTAAAATATTGACAAAAACAATTTTTAATAACATTTTATTAAATAAATGTACTTTTAAAAGACATTTACAATAAAATATCTAATAATAATTAATAATAATTAATAATTAAATATAATATATTTGTAACCTATCAAATATTTACAATAAAATTCTAGTATTTAAAATTATATATATTATTTTTTAATATTTATAGCATTAAAATATTGACAAAAACAATTTTTAATAACATTTTATTAAATAAATGTACTTTTAAAAGACATTTACAATAAAATATCTAATAATAATTAAATAATAATTAATAATTAAATATAGTATATTTGTAACCTATCAAATATTTACAATAAAATTCTAGTATTTAAAATAATATATATTATTTTTTAATATTTATAGCATCAAAATATTGACAAAAACAATTTCTAATAAAGTTATTTAAAAAATATTCTTTTTCTGGGCGACAAAGCTTTTTGAAAAGAATCCAACGAGTGCTGAAACAGACCAAGGATGATGACTGGAAAGGATGACTGGAGTTTAGACTTCAGTTGCCCTCAAAGTCTTGGCTGGTGTGTTGAAATGTTGCACAACTGTGTGTGTGTGTGTGTGTGTGTGTGTGTGTGCGGTGGGAGCGGTGCAGGTGAGTCAGAGCAAACAGGTTGTGGAGTTTGCGGAGCAGGTTGTGACTTTGTGGCGGACATGCAGGTGTTTTTTGGTCAGCATCGGAGTGTTCCACTTACGACCTCCAAAGGGTAATCGCGTCTGTGTGTGTGTGTGTGTGTGTGTGTGTGTGTGAGTGAGAGCCCACCTTCTTGAGTCTGAGCAGCGCAGGACCTCAGCAGGACCAACAGCAGCAGCACCTGCTGCACCTTCCTCCCCAGCGGCGTCATCCTCATTCAAAAGGTCAGGGTCAGCATCCTCTGAAGAAAAGTCCCCATGCAAGAGCCCATGAAGGTAAAAGAGCCAGGAAGACCAGGCCTCGTCTGCTCCGTGAGCCGTGTGGGATCTGGGAATGAGAGCAGCAGTGATTGGAGCACCGCTGGGGGCCAATCACGGAACGGAGCGTCTATCTCGCTCTCTCTCTCTCTCTCTCGCTCTCTCTCTCTCTCTCTTGCTCTGATTTAAATGGGAGGGACTAAACACACACACACACACACACACACAGCTTGGTAGAATGTATTATTCATTTTCATCCATCCCAACTAATTACTAATAATTAGTGTTGTCAAAGTTCAAGCCTTCACTACGCATGGCTTCGCTACACGCCCTAAAAGAAGAATAATGTGTGGCACAGCACCCGACATTTGACACTTGACAAATGGCTTCATATTTTTAAAAACAAATCAAAAGCATACTTGTGTTTTTTAACTGAATATTTAAAAATAAATACATACTACATATCATTTTAACATAAGGAATATTATTTGGGGGAAAAAATGGAAATGCTTGTTTTTGTCATTGTTTTTCGAAAATAACCAAATAAAGCTGTGCATGTTTTTTTGTTTAATATTTAAAAAACATTTTTTTAGGCGCTGTTTTAAAAACGTAAATAATATTTTAAAATACAATTTTAAAAATATCTAAAAATCATGCATATTTTCTAAAAATAATCAATATTATTTAAAAACAAATATAAACTGTGCCTGCTTTTTTAATTTCATAATATTTTTTTAATTAATTGAATCAACATTAAAACAATTTTTTAACAAACCAAATAATTTTTAAAACAAAAAATAAGCAATAAATGTGTAAATAAGCAATGATAAAAATTATTCTCAAAACATACATTTTTAAAAAAAATTTATCAATATATTAAAACATATTTTAAACATATAAATCATGCATGTTTTAAAAAAATGGTCAATGCTATATAAAAATAAATATAGGGGCCATTTTAAAAATGTAATAATATTTTAAAATAAAATAAAAAAATATATATATAAATCTTGCATATTTTCTAAAAATAATCAATAATATTTAAAAAGAAATATAAATTGTGCCTTTGCTTTTTAACATTAATAAGAAAATTAAACTGCAGGGTTTTTTGTAAGTAATTTTTTTTTACAAACCAAAAAATTTTTTTAAATGCATGTTTTTTAAAAAAAATAATTCATCGAAAAAAATCATCTGGAAAAACATTCGAAATGCTTGTTTTTGTAATTATTTTTAGAAAGTAACAAAATAAAGATGTGAATGAAACAATGTTATCGTTTCAGATTGAAGACGGGATTAGCCGCCTGGGCCACAGCATCGGCGCCAAGCGGCCGTGAAGCAGCGGGCCGAGTGAAGCAAGGCAGCAGTAAGAAGAGTCACGTCATGTCATGGTGGTTGTTTCAGGTTCCTGTGGGGACTTTGAACCCTACACACCTCCACCAGAAGGCTTGTTAACGCCGCCATGTTAGTCGTATTTTTATGGCTTTATGCTTTGACCTCCTGGCACTTTGTCAGCGCCCAAAGGTCAGCAACTGTTTGATTTCTTCCTGATGACGTCGAAGAGGACGTGACGACAGCGCTCATATTTTTATGGCAACGGTAGCATCGTGGTCCGGTGCTGCACGAGTGCTGCCGGCATCAGGGAGCTGCGGGTCACCGAGGGAAACATTCTGATGTCTGTCACAAACCAGAGCTGACATTTCTAAACAAGTCGTCTTTATTATTTTTCAAACTTCCTGCACACGTCCAAGGAGGAAAACCAGCTGAACCGCTTTGTGGAAACCTGCTGGGCCTGAGGAACCAGTCTCTTGTTTTTTACCCTTTCACACTTTAACACACACACACCTCTGCTTCTTCATCCATACCTTGAGAGAAGACAAGCATCAGGATCTTCACACAGACCGATGGAGACACCAAAGTCATGAAAAGCAGGAAAACGGAGGGTTAATATTTCACCACGACCAGGAAGTGGAAGATAAAATGCCTTTTTTTACACACACACACTCGTGGAATACGGTACTGCATGAAAATACAACATTCACTTGTCCAATTATTCATATTTATTCATGTAGAAAAGGGGGGGGGGCAAATTTAAATGGCACAATAAAAATGTTTTTTCCTTTACCTTTCACATATTTCTAATTGAACATGGACATTTAGCCTTCCTTGTACATTTCACTATTATGCTACGTGTTAGCATGCTAGCTGTTTTCATGAGTAGAAACATGTATAAACATGTATTATGTTAGCGCTAACATGATAATATTAGCATTGTAGCATTTTTTCCATTTTCATTAGTTTTAACATTGGACACTTAGCACTATGATGCTAGGCTATAATCATGATGGTATGCTATGATCATATTAGCATGTGTATAGGCCCTTTGGTGTTTAGAGACACAGAAATTCTCATCATCAGTTATCATGCTAGGTGGTAGCATGCTAACATTAGTGCTATTTCAGCGCTTTGGCGCTTTCTTTGCCTTTTTTGCCTCAACACTCGCGCCTTTCCAGCTCATTGTTTTGGATTCTCTTTATTCTTATCTTATTCATGCTTATTATTGATGATTTTGTTTTTATTTGTATATTATATAATTAGCTTATTTCAATATATATTTACATTTTACTTGTGTTTTACTGTATTATATTGTTTTAATACTCTTTTTAGTCCATTATTTTTGCTCCTATTTGCTAATTTTGCATTAGTAAACATTTCCTCGAAGAAGGAAGAGGAAGAATAGGAGGAGGAGGATCGGGTTTGGTAAGCTTTTACGTCTTTTCTGTGTTAAGACCGCCCTCTAGCGGTAGACGTTTGTCAAAGCAGCACGATGATGTACATTACTGCATCGAGACGAGACAACGAGAGGAGTCAATATTTTTGAATAAAATATTAGTCTTCCCAATAGCCAGCGTGATTCATTCATGTGGCGGTTGATTTGACTTTCAAATTTGACGTATTACGGTCCTGACGGGGGGGGGGGGGGGGGTGTCTGACAGTTCGGTCTGCGGTTCGACCGTCTTGGTGGTTGGACTTTGGTTTTCCCACCGCTTGACTCTTGCCTGTCCATGCTGGGTTGTTGTTCCGATGATTGAACCCAAGAGGGCGCCAAAGCCATTAGTAACACATTCATTCACTGAGCCTCCATGACAACAACAACGTATTGCAACACTGATGGAAGATATTGTCTCATGTTTTTGGCATTGTACAAGAAGCAAGACGATAATGTACACATATGTACACATATCCATATATCCATGTTTGATACCGCTTGTCCTCCTTAGGTGGAAATAATATTTGAAAAACCTGCAGGAAATACCACTCTGTATCTCCCTCCTTTCTTCCTGATGAGGCATTCAAGCACACTACGTATTTATGAGTGTAACAGCAATCTGCTCCACAACGTGATAAACACTACTACACTACTACTTACTACAATAAGATACACACAAATACAGTAGTTACTGAAAAACTCATGGACAACTAATGACTAAGGCACATCGATTTAGAGTAGTTACTGAGGAACTGAAGAAGAACTAATGAGTAGAGGAGTTGCTGAGGAACTAAGGTACATCAATTTAGAGCACTTACTGAAAAGCTAATAAACAAATGACACATCAATTTAGAGTAGTTACTGAGGAACTAATAAGAACCTCGTAGAGTAGTTCCTGAGGAACTAAGGCACATACATTTGGAAGAGAAACTGAGGAACTAGTGAGTAGAGTAGTTACTGAGGAACTATAAGGCACATACATTTAGAGTAGTTACTGAGGAACTAATGAGTAGAGTAGTTACTGAGGAACTAAGGCACATACATTTAGAGTAGTTACTGAGGAACTAATGAGTAGAGTAGTTGCTGTGGAAGTAAGGTACATAAATGTAGAACACTAATAACGAACGAATGACTAAGGCACATCAATTTAGAGTAGTTACTGAGGAACTAATGAGAACCTCGTAGAGTAGTTCTTGAGGAACTAAGGCACATACATTTGGATGACAAACTGAGGAACTAGTGAGTAGAGTAGTTACCGAGGAACTATAAGGCACATACATTTAGAGTAGTTACTGAGGAACTTATGTCTAGAGTAGTTACCGAGGAACTAAGGCACATACATTTAGAGTAGTTACTGAGGAACTAACGAAGAACTAATGAGTAGAGTAGTTGCTGTGGAAGTAAGGTAAATAAATTTAGAGCGAATGAATGACTAAGGCACATCAATTTAGAGTGGTTACTGAGAAACTAATGAGCACCTAGTAAAGTAGTTCCTGAGGAACTATGGCGCATACATTTAGAGTAGTTACTGAGGAACTAGTGAGTATAGTAGTTACTGAGGCACATACATTTAGAGTAGTTACTGAGGAACTAAAACACACATTTTGAGTAGTTACTGAGGAAATTAGGCAGTTATTGAGGAACTAATGACAACTAATGACTAAGACATATACATTTAAAGTGGTTACAGAGGAACTAATGACTAAGGCACATACATTTAGAGTAGTTACCAAGGAACTAATGGCGACCTAATGACTGAGGCACATACATTTAGAGTAGTTACTGGCGAACTATGAGGAACCTAGTAAAGCAGTGACTGAGGAACTAAGACGTCAATTTAGAGTAGTTACTGATGAAGTAATGGCAAACCAATCACTAAGTCACATACGTTTAGAGTAGTTACTGAGGAACTAGTGTGTATAGTAGTTACTGAGGCACATACATTTAGAGTAGTTACTGATGAACTAAAACACATACACATTTAGAGTAGTTACTGAGGAAATTAGGCAGTTATTGAGGAACTAATAACAACTAATGACTAAGACATGTACATTTAAAGTGGTTACAGAGGAACTAATGACTAAGGCACATACATTTAGAGTAGTTACCAAGGAACTAATGGCGACCTAATGACTAAGGCACATACATTTAGAGTAGTTACCGGCGAACTATGAGGAACCTAGTAAAGCAGTGACTGAGGAACTAAGACGTCAATTTAGAGTAGTTACTGATGAAGTAATGGCAAACCAATCACTAAGTCACATACGTTTAGAGTAGTTACTGAGGAACTAGTGTGTATAGTAGTTACTGAGGCACATACATTTAGAGTAGTTACTGAGGAACTAATGAGTAGAGTAGTTACTGATGAACTAAAACACATACATTTAGAGTAGTTACTGAGGAAATTAGGCAGTTATTGAGGAACTAATGACAACCGATGACTAAGACATATACATTTAAAGTGGTTACAGAGGAACTAATGACTAAGGCACATACATTTAGAGTAGTTACCAAGGAACTAATGGCGACCTAATGACTGAGGCACATACATTTAGAGTAGTTACCGGCGAACTATGAGGAACCTAGTAAAGCAGTGACTGAGGAACTAAGACGTCAATTTAGAGTAGTTACTGATGAAGTAATGGCAAACCAATCACTAAGTCACATACGTTTAGAGTAGTTACTGAGGAACTAGTGTGTATAGTAGTTACTGAGGCACATACATTTAGAGTAGTTACTGAGGAACTAATGAGTAGAGTAGTTACTGATGAACTAAAACACATACATTTAGAGTAGTTACTGAGGAAATTAGGCAGTTATTGAGGAACTAATGACAACTAATGACTAAGACATGTACATTTAAAGTGGTTACAGAGGAACTAATGACTAAGGCACATACATTTAGAGTAGTTACCAAGGAACTAATGGCGACCTAATGACTGAGGCACATACATTTAGAGTAGTTACCGGCGAACTATGAGGAACCTAGACTAAAGCAGTGACTGAGGAACTAAGACGTCAATTTAGAGTAGTTACTGATGAAGTAATGGCGAACCAATCACTAAGTCACATACGTTTAGAGTAGTTACTGAAAAACTAATGAATGGAGTTGTTACTGAGGAATGAAGGCACATTCATTTAGAGTAGTTACTGGGGAACTAATGAGGAACCATCGGAGTACCTACTGAGGAACTAATGAGTAGTTACTGAAGAACTAAGGCACATCAATTTAGAGTAGTTACTGCTCATGCAGGCCTTTGGATTCCCATTTCCTAGTGGAAGTGACCAAATTCAACGAGGGCAGTCTCAGCACCAGGACAGCAACTTTAACTTTAACATCACTTTTAATTAAGACCAAGAGAATTATTGTACTCTTCCTTCCTGTACATTTATGTACATTGTAGTGAGTAGTACACAACGTTGTAGTACACCACAGGCCCCAACAGTAAACCGCTAGTCCGCATCCATGCGGGGCTTGTCCCTTGAATTAGTCATGTAAGGTTCTGATGCCAGATCCCACGGCCGCCTCGCCCCTCCTAATCTTCCTCTCTCTCCCTCCTCCCCCCTCGCTCACTCACTCGCTCGCTCCCTCGCTCACGTTTTTTTGTTCCTCTTTCATCCCTCAAGGTGACTTTCCTTTCCTTGCGAGACACTGCAGCTGTTCCCCACTTTGTTTGGAAAGGCCTTGGCGTGGATGAGAGAAGAAGATGGCGCCAGAGAAGAAGAGGAAATGAAGGCTTGTGAAGGACGTGAATGAGATGATCCAGCAAATCACTTAACACAACAAAACATCCCAGGAACGTTTTCTTAGCGATGGGAAAAAAAGCCTCAACATGGAAGAACTCCAGAAGTGCGAGTGCTGGGCCAGTAGAGTCATGGCTAAATATCTGGGACAGAGATTCTATATTTAGGGATGGAATTCACGTGGAGAGGAATCACAAGATGCAGAGAGGGAGGGACAGCGAAGGTCCGGAGGAAGAAAATGAAGGGATGGATTCCGGTTTCCCCCCCAGCAGGATGAATCCATGGTTTGCCCCTGAAGAATCCACAAGGCTGAACCCCAATCTTAGCCCTTCATGTCAATCATTGATGGTAAGCCATGACATGTCCTAAAATGGGCTATCTAGCTTGGAGAGGGATGTCTCTGGTGGCCCTGTGCCCCCCTGGGGTGGCCACAATGGGGTCATTGTTGTTGTGGTTGTTGCCAGGCGGGGCTGGCAAACAGCCGCCCTGCATGACAATCGCTTCTTCACCTGATTGGGTGGGGGAGAAGTCAAGACATTGTAGACGTTTGACGTAAATGTCTTCTTTCCCAATCCAGAATTTGGACGTCGAAACCCGAGTTTGGACGCCAGACTGATGACTCCGTTTAAAGGGTTCCATCGCTTCTGTATGAGGGCGACGCGGCTTAGTCAGGGGCAAGAGGAACCCAGGCTTTCACATCTTGTCTTCTCTTATTTTACATTGACTCAAGATGGCGGCTAGCTAGTAAGCTAGTCAGCTGACCAGTTAGCCTCCAAGTTAGTTTTGAGATGGATGCCGTGTTGTGGATTATTGACAAGCAAAACAAGATTTGCAGTTTGAAGTAGGGGGCACTTGATACTAGACCAGGGGTGGGCAAACTACGGCCCGGGGGCCGCATGTGGCCCGCCAAGGGTTTGAATACGGCCCAAAGTATTTCATTGAAACTTAACATACAACCTGGCATCATGGTACAACCTTGGTACACCATGGTACAAGTAAATATAGCTGATTGCACTACATTTTTACAGATACAATAATTCCAGGGGGACTGTTACGTGTAAAATATATAGTATGCCCCCCCCCCCCCCCCACACCTTCATCCATTTTGTTAAATTAATGCGGCCCGCGAGTCATAAAGTTTGCCCACCCCTGTACTAGACACTAGTTTGTTTGGTCTAAGCGACTCTGTTCTACACTGTATTCCTCCATTTTGGGGGTCCCAAAACCCCCAAACAAACAAAAATATGCGTTATGTCTTTTTGTCCTGGTGTCATTTCAACATGGCCGTTTCTTTCATTTCCCCCATCATCATGGAACATTTGGTCCAACTTCCTTCCTCCTAAAGTGAATGTTTTTGGTACAAGTGAGCTCATCGGAAGCCATTAAATCGTAGTTCTTGATTTGTCACCCACACAGTACGAATAATCTTGCCTCATTGTAGCACTTCATGTTATCGGAATGATTGGTAGGATGTCATAATTCCATCATATCGACGCGATCGCAGCAATCCAAAAACCGTTCCGACCCATAGTGACGCACGTACAAAGATGAGATGGCTCAATTCTTAGATTACATTTTAATTCAGATTCTGTTCTATACAATAACACGCAATATAAATTTTATACAATACTAATATTTCTCTATTCACAGGCTCATAAATGTACAGTACAGATTACACACATAGATTATTAACACAAATACGATTACACGTATCTCTACAGGAACTCACGTCATCACGATGGATCTTTCTGTCCGGCAGATGATTGTGACCAAAAAAGGGAGGGAAAAAAAAGCTTATTGACTAAACCCAAAATCTGGCACTTCAGTATTTACATCCCTGAAAAATGTACAAGAACACACAAGAATGATTGACTTGTGTCGGGGTCACAATCGGTGTAAAAGGGCGGTGAGGACGATGGAGTGTTCTCTACCTACTCGGTGACGTAACTCTTGACTTACGGCAACACGCGTTTATAGAAGAGCTGATTGAGGGCTGGTCCATCATTTCATGTCCAGCACGTTTGTGAATGTGAGCCCTGAGGAGATCGAGAAACACAGGTACGGCGGAAATATGGTCAGTAGTTGTAGTAGTAGTACCCTCCACAGTATCAGCGTCGGTATTTTATCTGCTTCCGAATACTTCATTACCTGCCGTGACGTACAAAATATTGCCCTTAGATTTCCACTCTGAAACGGATACAGCGGCGCTAGTCTGTGGGGGCGTCGTACAGCAAGTTATTAGCTAGCCACGCCGCCATTACAGGGGGCCCCGTGTCAAGGAGGTGGGGGGAGTGGAAATAGAAAACGCAACAATTGTGTTCACATTGTTTTTCTTCACATGTTCAGGGGTCATTGCTTTGCTCGTTTGGGAATCGACAAACATTTCTTCATCACATACACGCCATCACTCGCCCTTCATCATCCAATCAATGCTCCTCTAAAAAAACAACTGTAGAAAAAGTCATGCCTTTCAGTTTCAAGGAAAAGTCCACTTTAAAAAAAAAATCATCCACAATCCTGACGTGAGACATCAACACCAGAGGCAGCTAATTACCGGATGTAATGGGACCTAACGGGGCGCGCCTAAACCAGCAAGGTTTTAGGGTTTTGCCCCAAACGGGAGCACAAATGACGAAAGAAAAGGGTCTTTGACGGGTAAATTTAGCTGCAAAACCAAGATCTTTTGTATCTTCTGTCGTTGTGTTTTGAGTTGCCAGAGAGAAACGAGGCGTTACTGGGGCCCTGACGGTACTTTTTATTGTCATTTATACAGTGGTGCCTTGGAATAAAGCCAAAAGAAACAAACATAAACCTTGCCATACGTGTGTCACACGTGTCTTAAATACCAGTCGTCTCTCTACTCATATTTGGCTTTAAACTGGGAGCTAAAATTTGGCTTACGAGCTGTTATTTACTTACAGGCATAGCCAAGGACAGCTATCTGGCGACTTGTGTCAATGTGACTGTAGCTGAAGACGACATGGATGTAAACAGCATCGGCGGCGTGCTCGCTCCGACTTTCGACATACGGACATGAATGCCCTATAATTGAACCCTTTTAGAATGATTGTGTAAAACTAAGACTAAACTACTAGTCTGTGTCAAACCAGGACTAAACTACTAGTCTGTGTCAAACCAAGACTAAACTACTAGTCTGTGTCAAACCAGGACTAAACTACTAGTCTGTGTAAAACTAAGACCAAACTACTAGTCTGTGTCAAACCAGGACTAAACTACTAGTCTGTGTCAAACCAGGACTAAACTACTAGTCTGTGTCAAACTAAGACTAAACTACTAGTCTGTGTCAAACCATGACTAAACTACTAGTCTGTGTCAAACCAGGACTAAACTACTAGTCTGTGTCAAACTAAGACTAAACTACTAGTCTGTGTCAAACCAGGACTAAACTACTAGTCTGTGTCAAACCAGGACTAAACTAGTAGTCTGTGTAAAACTAAGACTAAACTACTAGTCTGTGTCAAACCAGGACTAAACTACTAGTCTGTGTCAAACCAGGACTAAACTACTAGTCTGTGTCAAACCAAGACTAAACTACTAGTCTGTGTCAAACCAGGACTAAACTACTAGTCTGTGTAAAACCAAGACTAAACTACTAGTCTGTGTCAAACCAGGACTAAACTAGTAGTCTGTGTCAAACCAAGACTAAACTACTAGTCTGTGTCAAACCAGGACTAAACTACTAGTCTGTGTCAAACCAGGACTAAACTACTAGTCTGTGTCAAACCAGGACTAAACTACTAGTCTGTGTCAAACCAGGACTAAACTACTAGTCTGTGTCAAACCAAGACTAAACTACTAGTCTGTGTCAAACCAGGACTAAACTACTAGTCTGTGTAAAACCAAGACTAAACTACTAGTCTGTGTCAAACCAGGACTAAACTAGTAGTCTGTGTCAAACCAAGACTAAACTACTAGTCTGTGTCAAACCAGGACTAAACTACTAGTCTGTGTCAAACCAGGACTAAACTAGTAGTCTGTGTAAAACCAAGACTAAACTACTAGTCTGTGTAAAACCAAGACTAAACTACTAGTCTGTGTCAAACCAAGACTAAACTACTAGTCTGTGTCAAACCAAGACTAAACTACTAGTCTGTGTCAAACCAGGACTAAACTACTAGTCTGTGTAAAACCAAGACTAAACTACTAGTCTGTGTCAAACCAGGACTAAACTAGTAGTCTGTGTCAAACCAAGACTAAACTACTAGTCTGTGTCAAACCAGGACTAAACTACTAGTCTGTGTCAAACCAGGACTAAACTAGTAGTCTGTGTAAAACCAAGACTAAACTACTAGTCTGTGTAAAACCAAGACTAAACTACTAGTCTGTGTCAAACCAAGACTAAACTACTAGTCTGTGTCAAACCAAGACTAAACTAGTAGTCTGTGTAAAACCAAGACTAAACTACTAGTCTGTGTCAAACCAGGACTAAACTACTAGTCTGTGTAAAACCAAGACTAAACTACTAGTCTGTGACTAAACTAGTAGTCTATCAGTGCAGCGTGGAAGAAAGTTAGTGTGCGCGTTCAAGGACCACCAACCAAAGTGGGACAAATCGGTGCTCACATTAAACAAAATGGTGGGCTTTCTAAGGCTCCTGATTGGACAGACTGGGCTCTTTATGGCGAGCGCTCAGTGAGGTAAGACTCCATCCACGTCAGTACAGCTGGTAAAAAAATGGATATTACATAATCTTTGATGAAGTCTTCCCATTACGGGTATTCTTAGATGCCTTTTTTATCTGTTTTTATATCTTTAGAACGCACGGAATGGAGAATGATGAGTGTGTTCATGTCTCATATGGATTGCAGATGATCACCCCCTTTCATTTTGCCCTGGTTTCACAAATTGGTGCCTTTAAAAAATTATTTTTTTTTACCAGTTTGCTGGTAATTTCAAACTGTAAACTTTGAACCCCAACGCTTGCAATTGCAGGCCGCATTTTTCTCTCGGTCATATTTTTTGTAAACATACAGCAGCACCATAATACTGTACATCAATAACTTAAAAAGGCATGAAAAAATGGGAGAAAAGATTAGTTGTCACTGAGATTACATGTGCAGGTAACATTGGTGTGCTTTTTAATGACTAAGCGCTGACCAGTGTGTGTGTGTGTGTGTGTGTGTGTGTGTGTTGTATCTACGGATGCGGGGGCCATAAGGTATGAATCCGATGTCGTCCGGGCCTCCACGGCATCATACAGTGGGCTGTTTTTCACGTGTGACGTACGTAAAGGACTGCAGGAAAATGGCTCTTGTTGGACCTCAGCTGTTGTCGCCACATCAGCCTGCCGGCGGAGGCGGCGGGATCCATCCTTTGTAAACTAATTGCCTCTGCCGCACATGCAAGGATATACACAGCATCCATCAAGGGAAGATGGCGCCCCATCCCTCAGAGACGCGCACCATGAAGACCAGCCTCATTCCCTCACAGCCTCGGTGAGGCATCGATCAGTGCCGTCGCTGGCCTCCACCCGGGGCTTGCGACTCTTCCTCTGACCTCCCCCTTCCACCCAGGAGTTATGAATGACCGTCCCCCCAATGGGAGCCGGGTCCACCTGCAGGAGGGAGACTACCCGTTTCTTCACGCGTGTTTTGAGGGCTCGCCGCAGCTTCTGCCTGGTGAAGGCGTAGAGCAGAGGGTGAAAGATGGTGGTTCCGTAAGCCATGGCCAGGAAGCAAAGGCGGATCCGCACTAAACCGTCGCTGGGGCCCAGACACAGGATGAGAATGTTGACGGCAGACAAGGGCGCCCAGCAGCCCAGGAAGGTGGATATAATTATGAGGGACATTTTAAGAACACGGCGTTGGCGCTCCCGACGGTCCCTGTGCCGACGCACGGCTCGTCTCAAGGCGATGATGGCAGAGACCGAGGCCTGGACGCCCATGGAGGAAGCCGGCAGCGGGGAGGTGGCGCGGGTCTGCGTGGATCCCGAAGCCAGAGTGGGAGAAGCAGGGGTGGCGGGGGTGGTGGCGATGGGCGTGGTGGCGGCGGTGCTGACGGTGGTGACCGTGGCACCGCTGTCAGAAATGGCCTGGGGCATGGAGCAGAGTGGCGGAGGGGACGTGGGGGTGGGGGAGGGAATTAGGGGAGGGTGAGAGAGATTCTGGTTCTGGTTGGAGGAGACCACCTCCGTCGGCAAGGTGAGCTGCGTCTTTCTCGTCCTGCAGCGTATCCTGCAGGTGGAGTCCTTGGTCCGGGAACCCCTCATCATGTGGGAGCCGATGCGGATGTTGAGGGCCTGGAGGATGCGGGAGTAGGTGAAGAGCATGACGACCACGGCGATGAAGAAGCACGGTACTTGTAGTAACAAGTGGTAGTACATGGCCATCCCCGTGTAGTACCCTTGCCCTCCGACGCACAGCAGCGTCCTGTTCTGCCAAAGCGGAGAGAGGTTGTGTGAAGGTGAGGCGGCGTGCGTTGAAGGTGAAACAGAAGGTGAAGGGGAAGAAAAAAGTGTCGTGTGTCCAGTAGGAGACTCGGAGTCCATGTTCGGCATTCCCGTCAACTCGTCCTCACCGTCCTCGTCCCTCGAAGAGAAGAAGTCCCCCTCCAGGAACGGCAGGAAGAAGACAGCCAGAGAGACGGCCCACACAGCGGCCAGGAGCAGTCCAGCTCGGCGGGGGTTTAGGAGGCGGCTGGCCGGACGTACTGAGATGTCGTAGCGATCCAGGCTGATGACCAGGACGTTGACGGCCGTGGCCACGCTAGTGAAGGTCACGCAGGCTTCGTGGAAGCAGCACAATGTCGCCAGGCTCCCGACGCCGCTCCCGTTAGCTGGGACCAGGATGACGGCCACCGTGAGCGGCAGACACAGCACACAGACCAGGATGTCCAGGACATGGAGGTTGACGGTGACCAGGTTGCTGACCGAGTCCACCAGGTTGGACTGAGCGCAGTACAGCACCAGAACCGTCAGGTTGCTGCTGAAGCCCAGCACCAGCTCCAGGATCAGCACTGTGGTCAAAGAGACCTGGAAGCCCAGAGGGTAGGGGGCGCTCCAGTCCTCCTCGGCCGCACCCCCGCCCCGTCCGTCCAGCAGGCCCACCCCCTGACCATCGCTGGTCTCCGGGAGGTCACGATAGCCTTCGGTCTCCATGGGCGCCACGCTACTCCTTCACACATAGCAACAGCGGCTAGCACGCCACATGCTTTTCTTCCTGGTCTCACGAGACACTGATCAAGATGGCGTCCAAAATGGTCATCTGTGAAGAAAAAAAAACAGTGGGGGAGAAAGATTGAAGCGTTTTCTCAGACACAAACACTGCAAGTCAGGAGATGAGAGTCGACGTGGCGCCGCTGATTGGAGGCGTGGGGCACAGTCATGCACAAAAGCTGCGGGATGTCTCGGGAGAGTCCGGATTTTATAGCATTAGCTTTGGATCATCGAGCATAAAAACACACACATGTTTGAATACGTTGAACGATAACACTTAAGGATTGGCTGCTGAACCTAAACATGTCACCTTCTGCCAAAGCTGAGTGGGCGCATGTTTGAGTCATGCTTATGTAACCTTTTACAATCAGTATTTGGTGGAACCATTTTACATGCTGCGTTATCCTCACTAAGGGTACGCTGGAGCCTATCCCACCCTGGACTGGTGGCCAGCCAATCCCAGGGCACATATAGACAAACAACCATTCACACTCACATTCATACCTATGGACAATTTGGAGTCACCGATTAACCTAGCATGTTTTTGGAATGTGGGAGGAAACCGGAGTACCCGGAGAAAACCCACGCATGCACGGGGAGAACATGCAAACTCCACACAGAGATGGCCGAGGGTGGAATCGAACCCTGGTCTCCTAGCTGTGAGGTCTGCACGCTAACCAGAGGGTTCACTCACTCCCTTCATTCTGCTATGAAACCAACACGCCCGGGTGCTGAGGCAGATGCACAGAGTGAACCATCTTGTCATCCATGTTAATTTATCCAGGGCAGAAATATATCAAATTATATTATATATACAATGAGCTAACCACTAGTCCACTGTGCGGCTTCAAATACTGTATACACCAGTGGTCATCAACACGATCCACGGTCTCGGTCGGCGACCCCTGGTGTCCCCATGGCATCCTCAATGGGCGACCTGTCCGGTGAGAGCGCTGACCATGCAAGAATTAGTATGTATTCACTTTCCAGGAATTGTGCACAGATCCTTGCAACATTGGGCCACACATGTTGTTTTTGGTCTTAAAGGGGACCTATAAAGAGGACCTTCCTGACCTATAAATGTAGTTAGAATGTTGGATTCTGGTATTAAACCATACCAAAGTTTCACATCATGAGGTTTGTGCGTTTGGAAGTGAACCCTGAAAGAAGTTTGGGGTGCCACAAAACGGTTTCAAAAGGCGAGGTAAAACTGCCCCTTTGTGACGTCACAGGGGACTTCCCTATTTGGGCGTGGCTGTAAGCCAGCTGAGTACTCCGCCCTTCCCCAAGCTCTGCTCCGCTGTTTACTTGCTAGCAAAGCCACATTTGTTTACCATATCTAACGAGGCAAACATCAGCCGCAAGTGGTTGGAGTTCCTGATTCATGAACATGGGCCACTATGCAGCTGGACTAGCCGACACCTTTCCAAGGTTACTTGGTGGTGTGGACTGAGCAAGCAGTGAGGAAGTCATGGACCAAAAACACTTACATACAAAGGGTGGGGTTGCGAATAGCCGTTTCCGATTACAATTAGTGGCTACATTGGGTTACCGATGCTGTAGAAAATGCTAAGATGCTAACGCTAGCATTGAGAAACTTGGGACTGTCCAGTTTGTCCATGATTGAAAGCAGACAAAACACAATGAAATTCTAATGTGTGTGTGTTGACTCACTTTCAGTGGCTAGTAAATACTGCTATACTGCTCCACAAGCTGCACGCTGACTACTCCAAGGTATATGCAGGTTTCATTTGACCCTGGACTGTCATAAAAAACGAGGTTGGTGTTTACTTCTGTGAGATCTAAAAAAGGTCACTTTCAAGCGTCTAGCGTCTACCGCAAGCAGAATAAAACTGTCAGCTCTAAGCCTTTGTTAGGAGAGGTGGCAGGATCTCTGCTCGCCCGTGCGGCGAATGTCAACACCGCCAACACCCGAGCGAGGGTGGCGGCACTTAATAGTTCTCTCAGGGAGACGTAATGAAGACGAATGGATCAATGATCCACAGACAGTGGCACATAAACAACCCTATCAGAAGAAAAAGACCAGCTTCGCACCCCCCACCCCCTCGTTGCCGTTCCTGCGTTCCCTCACATCCCATCCTGCAGTTCCCTGGAAGAGACGACTATTTTGCATAAAGCATCAGGCGTTTTATGTTGGCCGCATGCTGTGAGGAAAAATACATTTTGAGGCTGCAAAGACGCACAGGAAGCGCACGGCTACAGGTGCGCCGTTGCCAGCAGGGTTGACCCCCGCCCCCGCTGTCCAAGTTTTCTCTGACACACTTCCTGATGTGCCCTTTTCTCTTTGTTTTACCTCACACTTCCCCGGCCTCATTTGTCAAGTGGGAGGGACTCCGAGCGGAAAGGGACTCCGAGTGGAACTGTGGTCTATCTTAATCCGCTAATGGCCTCCACGGGCTTTGCGGTGTTGCTGGAACATCGATTTAAGGCATCATCGATCTGACAAGCTTGGGCGTGGGGGGGGGGGGGGGGGGGCGCCCAAACACAGTCCCCGTCGTCATTTCGCGGGTACCTGCGCTCTCCTTTTCAGCGCAGCGTAAAACCGTTGCGGGTGTTGCTAATTCGCTGTGACACAGGTCACGGGAAGGTTTGCTGAAAGAGCAGACGGAGGCACTTTCCCCCCCGCTGGGATGGCCGTGATGGCTTCTGGTGTTGGCGGCACCGTGCACAGCCATGCATCTGTTCATCCGGTTTCATCGATATTAACAAATATATTGTTGGCCGAGGACATTCAGGTTATTCACGTTCACGTGATGGTTTTATCAATTTCCTTTTTTGACATGGTCTGTTGTTTACAAAGTGCTCCTGAAAAAAGGGACACAAGCACATAATAATAATAATTATTATTATTATTAGATTATTATATTATTATAATTATTATTAGAACTACTATGATTATTATAATTATTATATTAATGCTAATTATTATATTAATTATATATAATATTATTGTTATCTTTGCATATTTTATATAATAATAATATAATAATTATTATTTTAATTTTATTGTAATTATTATAATATTTTATTATTTTTAAAATATTTAAATATAAATATAAAATAATAAATAATAATAGCAGATTGCATGACAATTTTACAGATACAATAATACCAGGTGGACTGTTACGTGTAAAATATATAGTCTCTCTCCCCCCCCCCCGTAAATTTTGTCATATCAATGCGGCCCGCGAGTCAAAAAGTTTGCCCACCCCTGTTCTATACTATAGAACAATGTCGAGTGCATTATTGCCCACTTTTAATGCAGTTCGGCACAGGATCGGATATATGGATAGTCCGGTTATATCGATATTTTTTCCAACTCCCGAGAATATTGATATAACAAGACTTTACTGTATATTGAACCGTGACACTAAAATTGCACAAAAATGTCAAAATTTCAAAAAAATTCAATTTTTGAAACAATAATGAAATGACGTGTATGACTGCAATTTTAATGACATGGTGGAATATTTCCAGCTTTACTGAGTCGTTGTGATGATATATTTGGGATGAATAGCAATAGATATATGAGTAATAAATGTCGGCACACAACCGTGTTTGTTCATTGAAGAAACAGGTTGGGTCCCGCTGATGAAGTTGTTGTCATTTATTGATTGGTCCTTTGTGGTGGCGTTGCGGTGTATTTCTACGAGTAAGCGCTGTTTTGAAACAAGCAAAGAGATGAATGACACGACCGAGTAAAACAACACGTGAACATCTGCCAGTCTGCTGTCCGTTATTGTTCATTATTGTCTGAGTCCAAGTCACATGACTCGAGTCCACAACTTTGCCAAAAAATTTCAATCACTAAATCATGTAAAAACATCGTATTCGAATTGCCAATACTCTTACTGTATTTGCTTGGTGTTGGATCGATACCACAATTTCCAGTATTGCCCACCCTGACCTGTTGCTAAGCGTCATCAGGACTTCCAAGTCATTCCCAGCGCCAGAAGATGGCAGCGTTGATTCCCCTCAAGGTGAAAACAAGCCCGATTTTTCCGGAGGAAGATGATGGAGCATGAGGACATCATCGGTTTCTCATTTGCCAGAACTTGCAAGGGTTAATGGCGCTGTTGAAATGAGCAGGCCGAGCGGTAATTGATGCCGTTCTCTGACTAAGTGCAACAATGACACCGGGACGTGGTTTGGTGATAATGGACACTTGATGAGGTGTCATGTGATGAGATGAAAAGAAACTGAGAGGAACACGGAGGACAGGAAAAACATCCTGGTGTGAGTCCAGGCCCGATGTCATTTGACAAAGTCCTTCATTGGAAGAACACATGTGGGCTAAAAGGACGAGTCTGAACTCCCAGAAGCGTTGCCATGTTAGATCCATTAACGCCGACTGCATCTTCTGCACATCTTCCTGGAGCCTTCTGCCGGGGTCGTTGTGGAGTAGGTGTCGGGCTGTTAATGGCTGTCGAGGCCTCTTAGAATGATCAGCCATCATACGCTCAGGCAGATTGTTTGCCGTCCTCTTGGGTTTTGTACCTCCTGCTGTCCTGATGCGACCCAGCCTTGCAGGATGAACACACACAATCACGTCACAGGTGCTTCTCTCCTTTCTTGCCAGAGACATAATTGCGTCCAAACAAGTAAAAGATGTGTCTGTGTTTTTGGTACGGACAGCAGACTGGCAGATGTTCACGTGTTGTTTTACTCGGTCGTGTCATTCATCTCTTTGCTTGTTTCAAAACAGCGCTTACTCGTAGAAATACACCGCAACGCCACCACAAAGGACCAATCAATAAATGACAACAACTTCATCAGCGGGACCCAACCTGTTTCTTCAATAAACAAACACGGTTGTGTGCCGACATTTATTACTCATATATCTATTGCTATTCATCCCAAATATATCATCACAACGACTCAGTAAAGCTGGAAATATTCCACCATGTCATTAAAATTGCAGTCATACACGTCGTTTCATTATTGTTTCAAAAAATTGAAATTTTTTGAAATTTTGACATTTTTGTGCAATTTTAGTGTCACGGTTCAATATACAGTAAAGTCTCGTTATATCGATATTCTCGGGAGTCGGAAAAAATATCGATATAACCGGACTATCCATATATCCGATCCTGCGCCAAACTGCATTAAAAGTGGGCAATAATGCACTCGACATTGTTCTATAGTATAGAACAGGGGTGGGCATACTTTTTGACTCGCGGGCCGCATTGATATGACAAAATTTACGGGGGGGGGGGGGGGGGGGGGGGCAGACTATGTATTTTACACGTAACAGTCCACCTGGTATTATTGTATCTGTAAAATTGTCATGCAATCTGCTATTATTTATTATTTTATATTTATATTTAAATATTTTAAAAATAATAAAATATTATAATAATTACAATAAAATTAAAATAATAATTATTATATTATTATTATGTAAAATATGCAAATAACAATAATATTATATATAATTAATATAGTAATTAGCATTAATATAATAATTATAATAATCATAATAGTTCTAATAATAATTATAATAATCATAATAGTTCTAATAATAATTATAATAATCTGATAATAATCTAATAATAATAATAATAATAATTATTATTATTATTATTATGTGCTTGTGTCCCTTTTTTCAGGAGCACTTTGTAAACAACAGACCATGTCAAAAAAGGAAATTGATAAAACCATCAAAAGGTTGGCTCAGGCCATGATGCCAGGTTGTATGTTGAGTTTAAATAGCTCGTCATTTCATTATTGTGATCGCCGCCCCCACCAGTAATTAACGACAGAGGCCACCCGGTACTAAATAATGACAGTGACTCCAAATAAGACTTGAAATATGCTCACCAAATGATAGAAATTGCAGTAATGCAGCACAATAGAATGTGTCGTTCAAGTAACACGATCGCCGTTCTTGCAAGTAATTAACGAGAACACCAACGACGACTCCAAGTAAGCCTGGAAATATTCCACAAATATTCTTCCTTAATGCAATCGCCCCTCTTACAAGCGAGAGTAGCAATTTGGTGCAAAATAAATAATAGCAATGACTCCAAACAAGACTAGAAATAGTCCACCCATTTATAAAAATTGCACTAATACAGCAGAATAGAACAAGTGATAGAATTAATGTGATCACCCCCTTATATATAAATAATAGAAATATTCCTCCAAGTCAGAAAAACGTCAGTAATACAGCAGAAAATATTATGTCATTTAATTAACACAATCGTCCCCTTCCATGTGATTAACGACGGCAAAAACCTTGTGCATGATACAAAATCAGAATGACTGAAAATATTCCAAACAGTCATAAAAATGAGTAATGCAGCAGTATACAATGAGCAATTCACTTAGTGTGACTGCCCCTAATAAATGACAACTGCAATTTGGTGGAAATTAAATAATCAGAGTTACTCCAAATAAGACTTGAAATAGTCCATAAAGTTGGAAAAATTGCAGTAATACAGCAGAATGGAATGTATCATTTAATATGCACCATCACCCCTTTTGGATGGATGGATGGATGGATGGATGGATGGATGATCAGAGCAACCCCAAATAAGACTCAAAACAGTCCACTAAATCATAGAACTTGACCTAATAAGGCAAAGCTAATTAACTACTTCATTAAGATGATTGCTTCTCTTGCAAGTAACTAATGAAAAAGGCAATTTTGTTAGAAATAAATAATCATAGCAACTCCAAAGACTTGAAATAGTCCACAAATTATAGAATTTATTGCAGTTTTATTTTTTTTTATAATTGATTAAAAGAGCAGTTTTGGGGTAAGCAGGCGGTCAGCGAATGGGAGCATCGCAACAACCGAGCAGCCATGTTGTTCTTTTTTTGCGTGAAGCTGTGCGATGATGTAAGCGAACGCGCTGGAAGTTATGTCAGCTCAAGAGAGGATTACATCAAAGTGGCTCTCCGACTTGGTCCCGGGGGGACCCCCACCGCCCCCCCACCCTGCACGCTAGCTCGATCTCTGTGTTTACATTGGAGGCTTGGCGAGGAACTCATTATTCAAATGAGGAGTGGCGAGCAGCAGCAATGAAAGGCCCAAATGAAGATTTATCAAAGCAATGAACACAGAGTGGGGCCGACGCTTGGTTGCTATCAGACTGCTATCAATACTTGACTCCTAACTTCACCCTTTGCCAATCATCTCAAACAGGAAATTGTCTTTGCGGGTTGTTTTTAAGGGGAGGGTGTGCAATAAGCTACACCCATCATATTAGCTGGCATTTTTAATGAAGTCTTTGATTGTTAGTCACTTCTTCCCAGAGGCTGATGTGGGAGCAGGTCTCCAGCAAAGACTTCCAAGTCCGAGTCAAGTCTCAAGTCAAAACAAGCCAGGTTGAGTCAGGTCCAAAGTCACAGGCTTGAGTCCTTGAATGCATTTTCATATTTGTTGTATAGTTGTTATGTTTGTTTTTATTATCACGACCCGAGTCCAAGTCACATGACTCGAGTCCACACCGTTGCCCTATGGTACAACCAGAACCGAAACGTACACAAACCCAGGCAATGTCTCCCCACAGGAAATAACGCTGATACATGTCAAAAACAATGTGCAAAAATAAATAAATAATATATATATATAATATATAAAATATATAAAAATAATGATAGTTCATCAGCCTTGTAATATTATAACCACAAATTCATTTTCCAAACATTTTTTAAAACGTTTTTTTTCATCATATCACAGCTTTAGAAAATGTTTCTTTAATATTTCAACTCTATGCAACTGAAATGACATTATTTTCCCGCATAATTTTTATTTATTCTTGTAAAAAAAAAATTTTTTCCTGGTAGAATACAACTTTTCTCTCTTAAAGTGGACCTAATATACTCATTTTAGGCCCTTTGTATTGAGCAGTGGACTCCTATAGAGCAGCTACAAATAATAACTAGCACACAAAGCTTTCTAGATCTTCCAGAATCTGCACCTATTCCAGCTGACTTTCCAAAACGGTTTTCATTTATTACACCAATTGGTGGAATTAAATTATTTTTTTTCTTAATATCTTTTTTCTTGTGAAATTACTGCAGATTTTTACATTTTTGCTGTTAAAATTGTTCCATCTTTTCTTGTTTTCTTTTCTAAAAAAAAAAAAAATCTCAACTCTTGTTAGACTTTTTTCTCTTCATATTTTGACTTTATTCCATTTTTATTTTCCATGTTTGCTATTGTAGTATTTAAAAAAGGTTTTCTGGTTCAATGGTATTTTTTGCAGGTGCCACCCCCCAAATGTAAGCTGCAAATGTAGGTCAGTGCTTCCGAGAGTGTTTAGGCCAGCAGGGAAGGCTTTGCGGGCCCTCTATGATATTAGGAGCTGGTAGTTTTGCTCCACGTCTCCATGGCTGAAGTTGATGTTTATAAATATTCAGCACCCCTGTTTCATTCGGAATCCAATTTGAAATCCCGGTTCCACCCAGTGATGGGAATAATTGTCACACTGCCAGCGCGCCAACCCGACGACGCACTCCCAAAGATGGAAGCCATTGTTGCGGTGTAATACGCTTTACTGAGGCCAGACCAACTTGTCATCTCTTCCTTCTGTTATGGATTTTTCATTGTTAAACTGTGAAATGTCACCACAAATGGGGAGGCCTGAGGTTGAAAGCTCTGATTCTGTGCAGACGCCGCTAGTTGACATTTGGGGAGGAGAGGAACGGGAGGCGATGACAAAGGGAAGAAAGAAGCCAGCAGGATGATGGTGCATGCATGCGGCATGCTGACGCACGGCCGTATCAGGGATTCCCGACGTCCGCAGTGAGACAATCGATCAAGGCCTTCATTATCTCACTCCATTCTTCCTGCAGCGCTAACAGCGAGCGGCCGGCAGGTGGGCAGCAGCATCCCTGGCGGGTCCTCGGCGGAACCACGTGCACGGGACAACCACACCGACTACTCAACTTCAACACTTCCTGTTTGTCGTACAGCTCACGAAATCTCGCATTGTCTTCTTCTCAAGGCACAAGACGACAGAAAGGAAAGGTGGCAGGGTACAGCTTGTAGAGCGACTTGGGTGTAATATCCACTGAGGATGAGCCATGCTTGGCAAAATGGCCGAGTCCACCTCACAGCTGGTGTGAGCACCGCTGTCATGTCGTCCATGCATCCATCTTCTTCCGCTTATCCGAGGGTGGCTCACGGCGGCAGCCCAGACACCTCGTCCGAGGTAGTCATAGTAGTCCCTCCGACCGCCTGTCTATGTTCCATTCCATCCTTCCCTACTGGCGAATAAGACTCTGAGGTACTTAACCCCCTCCACTCGGGGCAGGACCTCATCCTCCACTGTCATCTAGCACGGTACAGTTACAGCTTACTTACATTTCTCCTTAGCCTCTCCAGTTTACTTATTCTAGACTCAAATGTTTGAAATGGAGTGGAGAAGAAGGATCAATAAACTAAAAATTTACCACTTCCACACAAAATGAGAGAAAAACTTACTTGATCTCAGCCATGACATGATAATATTGCCATGATAATATTTAAATGTTCAAATGACATTCTTTTTCATCACAATATTATGTGTTTTTATTGTAATATTTGGAATTTATTCTTGCAAAATAACTGATAATTTGTCATCATAACAGATAGTGGTAGCTTGCCCAATGCCCATGTGTAAAAAAAATTACATAATGAACAAAATAAATTAGTTACCGCTGTTAAGCGTTATTTGTGACAGCCCTAATTTCAATACAGTAAAGTCTCGTTATATCGATATCGGTTATAATGAATTACTACTTATTACGATACTATTTTCATTTCCCGGCAAATTTCTAGTCTTTTATGATATAATTAGTTCCGTTAGTACGATACCCGGTTATTATGATAATCCGGTTACTACGATGCCCTTTTCATCTCCCACCAGCCAATTTGGTCTGCTTATATCGATACAAAAGCAGCTTAAATCAATCTTTGCTTAAGGATTTCAATACCAAAAAAGAACACGGTCAAAGGCTGCTTCCACTCAACTTTATTTTTCACACTTCCACCACCAGAGCGCAGCACACACACCGATTCCCGCACTTCCTGGTTCACAGGTCATGCTCAACCCGCCCCACATAGCTGGCCAAACACATGCCTGTATAGAATCTATACACACGAGAGAAACCACGAACGCAGTTGGTTCTTCTGTTGCAGGCATGTGTTTGGCATTGTTCTATACTATAGAACAATGTCGAGTGCATTATTGCCCACTTTTAATGCAGTTCGGCGCAGGATCGGATATATGGATAGTCCGGTTATATCGGTATTTTTTCCGACTCCCGAGAATATCGATATAACGAGACTTTACTGTATTATGCTACTAAAATGACTTATTTTTCCTCACAATATTCATATTTTCCTTTGTTAGATTCCAACTTGTTTCTCTTAATATTTAGACTTTATGCTTCTATAAATGACATTTTTAGAATGTTAAATGTCAAGACACAAAAGAAATATGAGCATTGGCTTTGGTCAACTTCCTCATTGGTCGATGGGGCATGTAGGATCGAGGGCTATGAATCCTGCCTAGCAACAAGCGTCTGCGCCAACGTGCGACGATGTGGCCAGGAAAACGTACCTGAGCGACGTGGAGCGGTTTTGGTGGTCTCAACATGGTTTTTATTCTTATTTTCCAAACAGCAGTGACTGGATGCGAACGAGCTCTCAGCGTCATGTTTTCAAGTCCTCAAGCGGGTGCAAAGCGAGCCAAACACACACACACGCACAGAAGAGCACACCATGTATCTCTTGCTGGCGCCCGCCCACACCGCCCGCCCACAGGCGCCCACACGGCTCCCTGCACATGGCTGGCTGCGGATGCACAAGATGGATCGCTGTCCGAGGTGCACCGCATACAGTGTGCTTAAGAAAGTGCTGAGTTTCATCCACATGTGAGAAAGGGTGGTGGTGGTGGTGGTGGTGGGGGGGGGGTAACTGGAGGGGCCAGATAAAAAGGTGCATCGAGGGCATGATTGATGGGGGGCGGCTGCTGAGTCATGTGGTCGCTGGAGGGGAATGTTTGCTCCCTGCTCACCACCTCCATCCATCTCCCTTTGGAAAAGTCCCACTGGGGGGCACCTTGCACCCCACAGTCTTTACACCTGTTTCTCCAGGCCACCGTGGCCCCCCACTTTTAAGAATAAAAGGCTGATGATAAATGATTATTTCTAACAGTTAATCGGTTAATAGGTCCAATCAAAAACTTAATTTGCTGCTCATTTCGTGGATAGTGAAACCAAATGGGGCACTCATAGTAAGTTTATTATTACAGGGGACCTATTATGCTCATTTTTGGGCCATTTGTATTGAAAAAAGTCATGCAGAGCCACTGACTGTGGTGGGAAAAGACCATTACCAAGCCGCTTACACTCACGTATGCACACTCTATAATGCTACACAGACAAGAGCTTTTGCTCCATGACTTACACTAAATAAATTTGTTTGGAATATTAAAGAAATTAAAAGAAATGTAATTTATGAGAATAAAGTCATATTCAACCAAGGAAAAAAGTATCAAGAAAGTCCTAAAGAGGTTTTCTATGCTTTATGTATGAATACATTTATTAATATTGAATTCACTTCTGGGAGTGGGAAGGAAATACAGGCTGACCAAGAAGAAGAGAAAGCCAGCATCTGGGTAGACTGGGAAACACAGGGTGGCTGTCACTGGCCTCCACAGTACAGTTGGTCTGGAGTCAGTGAACCGCTATAAACGAGGGACGACCGTATACAGTATCTACAGTATTAGTTGGTTTCATAAAATGTCATAGTGGACCTCACATGGTTTGATTTTTCAGTGTGCGGCCTTCTACTTGGACGGTTTGCTCATCCCAGTACTTGTTGACCGATCCAGATATAAATGACCCTCTCACTATCACTAAAGGGGTGCCGCAGGGCTCCATTTTAGGTCCATTTTCCATCTACATAAATGAAGTAATAAAGGTCAAATAAATCAAATCAAATAAAGAGAATGGGCTTCACCTTTCCTGTATCTGTAAAGCATTGCGGCCGTGGTGAAGGTTTCACGGACTAAAGCTGCCACGCCGTGGCACAGCACGACAGCAGCAGGGTTTTTCTTTGCCGGTCTAAAATACACCAGGCAAAGAGCTTATGTGTCAATTAGGCCAGCAACCTTAACTCGCTGCATTGAGGCCAGTTCGGCCCCCATTACATGCTGTCACTGTGACAGGCTGCTGCCTGAACATCAATGCAGAAGCCATAAAAAGGCGCCTTAATTATCACAGCCATTAATCCACAAAGCCCACGCTGTTTAAAGAAAAGACCTTGGTCTCATGACAGCTCGTCCACAGGGTGCGAGGCATCATTACGGCTTGACAGCCTGTTCAATGGACTTGATTCATTAGCGGCATTCCACTGCACCGTGTACGTATATATGTACGTATATATGTATATATCTATACGCCAACGACGTCCCACCAGCCTGAAATGGCACACGTGACACCCATCAATAAGCATTAATCAATAAGCACTAATCACGGGGAGTCCAAAGTGCGGCTCAGGCACATTCTAAAAATGTCATTCACAAGACAACTACTAATAGAAAAATCTGCAGTAATTTGACAACAATAAAGTGAAAATATAATGAAAAAAAGTTGTAATCTAATCAGATTACAAAAATTATGAGGAAATAGTAAAAAAAAAAAAAAACACAATTTTTCATTCATTCATTCATTTTCTACCGCTTTTTCCAGGGAGACTGGTGGCCAGCCAATCACAGGGCACATATAGACAAACAACCATTCACACTCACATTCATACCTATGGACAATTTGGAGTCCTAGCAAAAACCTAGCATGTTTTTGGAATGTGGGAGGAAACCGGAGTACCCGGAGAAAACCCACGCATGCACAGGGAGAACATGTAAACTCCACACAGAGATGGCCGAGGGTGGGAATTGAACCCTGGTCTGTGCGCTAACCACTAGACCGCCGTGCCGCCCCACTATTTTTCAAAGAAAGTTAAAATATAAAAAAACAAACAATAAAACAAATAAAGTTGTAATTTTTGTCAGTTTTCAACAAAAAAGCCAATATCGGACATCCCTAGTAAAATAATACTGTAATACTGTGGGAATAAAGTATGAATATTATAATATTATGAGAAGAACATTTAAGAAGATTACCTACAAAAAAGGGAAATATTTGGAAAAAAACTCATCTGCTCCGCTCGCCCCCCCATTCCAAAACATGCTAGGTTAATTAGCCACTCCAAATTGTCCATAGATATGAATATGAGTGTGAATGGTTGTTTGTCTATATGTGCCCTGTGATTGGCTGGCCACCAGCCTCTCGCCCCAAGACAGCTGGGACAGGCTCCGGCACCCCCACCCTTGTGAGGATAAGCGACACAGCGAGTGGATGGAAGTTGTTAGCCTGTGTTGCTTTACAAAATATCAACGTGGCAAAAAGTTCATTTTTCACTATGCGACCTTCGCTGGAAAAACACTCCCTCGCCAATCAAATGTGCGATGCAATCACACATTTTGAAAATTGGCGCTGAAATCAAGATAAATTGGCAAAGACGCTGACGTTAGGAAGGCAAGTCGGGCTTTTAACAGGCAAACCGAACAGCGGCGTTCCACGACCAATCAGCGTCCATGATGGCACACGCCTACTTAGACAATAAGGGATGATGAGGAGGAAGCCTTCATTATATTTCTATGAGAACGCCTACACTCCTTATGTGCTCTATGAGTCTATGATACCTACCATGATTCCACCACTTCATGTGTGCACGCGTGGAAGAGGACGTGTTCTTGGGAATAAATAGAAAAGTCTTCATGCGAGGCCGCCGCTGCCCCCGCTGCCATAGCACACTACGCTATCTGTGTGACAACAAGCCACCAAACGGCCACGGCCAGAGGAAGTGTAAAAATCACATATCTACCACACGGCCATGTGTGGATATTATCATCACCAGGGTGAAGGGACCAAATACAAAAGTGCATTGAGGGATCAACAGCAAAAAGATCGACTGCCAATTGCGATCCACGGGTTGGTGACCCCTGTGGGATCAAATGCCCACACAAAGCAACCCTACGCGGTGCTGACTCACCGTCCAGGCATTTTCAATTGAGTGTACCTGCTAAATACTGTAACCCGCCATGGGGCCAAAGAAAGAACACCAGCAATTTGATAAATAGGGTGAGAAATGTAAATGAACTCCAGAGTCATTGTTGTTGCAGTACAAAGATGCATGTTTGGGAAGGCAAGATGGCATCCCTGAACATGACAAAAAATCCGCTCCTATGAAACGAACAAACACTGATAATTGGGTAGTGTAGTGGCTCCTCCTACCAATAAGTCTCTCTTCCTCTCTTGCAACGTCCCTTCCAGTGTGCAAGAAAACCACAGGGATAAATGTCAGGAGTTGCTAAGGGGTGCAAGATAATTACCGGACATCATAAAGATGAATCCATCCATCAATTTTCTATATGCTGGAGCCTATCCCAGCTGTCTTCGGGTGACAGGAGCGGTCCACCCTGGACTGGTGGCCAGCCAATCACAAGGCACATATAGACAAACAACCATTCACACTCACATTCATAAATAAGATTTAAAAAAGCATTAAAAAAAACATTTGAAAAAAATACTCCACTGAGGCAAAATTACCCGTACTGTAACTTCCCCTGAGCCGACTTTAAGAATGTTGTGCCAAAACGCCAAAACGCCAGCGCGATGTTTGAAAAGTGGAAAAGGTTTGCCAGAGACCTCCATGGCGTCACACCGGCTGCTCAGAGCGTGTGCCTGAATACAGTGCACCTTGCTGGTCTCCCTCCCCTCTATACTCTGGTTCTCCTGATAGTAGCGATGCGGTGGTAGTCAGGTCATAATATTTGATTAGGACAAATCAACAAGTACACTTGGTCTAATCCTTTTTTTTTTTTTTTTTTTTCAAGAAGAAAAGTCCAAACTGAAAAGTGCAAAAGAGTGATCGGCAGTGATGAGGTGCTAGAAAAAAAAAGCATGGCCAGGTTAAAATGATGAAGCTGTTTCGCTCAGCGAGGCAATTAGTGCTCAATTATTGCCATTTATCTCCTGGAGAGGGAGGACACGGCTGGGCAGGAGGTGAGCGCATCACTGCGGGCGACCTGACCGCTGCTGCGTTATGACAGACAGAGGTCTCAGCTGACAACACAAATTCATTTTCTAGCCTTATCTTCCCTCTCCTTTCCGGTGGCATAAGATACAATGCTTTATTGTATCGATAAAAAAACGCCCAAGTGTCAAAATGATAGCGACTGTTTCAGAGTGAGCTGTCTGTGAAAACCCCGTCGCTCCACTTAAGGACTCATTTAAAATACGGAGCTTGTCTTAGGGCTGGGCACCGAAACGATGCTTTAACAAAAAACCTTATTAGAGCCCTCAACACATGAACTAACACCCCTACAGTCACAGTTACATTTGTATTGCCAAATATTGTAGATACAATCATAGAAAATGAGATATATTAGACATAAATAAGATAGCACGTTAGCAGTTCCTGGTTGTGTTTTTCTTCTTTCTTTGTCCACTTAGCGAGACACCATGAGGACCTGCTGCTAGCAAGCAATGCCAAGGTCCTTTTGTACACTACAAAAGTAGTACTGTGATATTGCAGGTATTTTGTTTTTCAAATTGATATCACTATTTTGTCAGCTAATAGAATGGGAACATTTGAGCAGGATCTTGAGACATCATTGAATTTATTTGTTTTTTATGGGATTTTTTTTTGTAAATTTAAAGCTGACGTTAAAGGATGTTAAAGCTTTATTTATCCAAATGCTACACTTTAAGTTTTTACAGAGGAAAGTTTGTGATACAGCATAACATATTGTTCTAATGGAATAAAAATGTGTTTAGTAAGTGCATATTGCTGGTGTCATTCAGTTTTCCAGTAAATAATATTTAACTATAAGAAAAACAAAAAAAATATTGCCTAGTTAACAGTATCGTGATATATCATATCGTGAGCCTAGTATCGTGATACGTATCATATCACCAGATTCTTGCCAATACACACCCCTAATTGTGACCGCTTGTGTGTCACAAAGGAGAATGAGATAGCAGATACAAGCCTGTGATGGAAATACCGTATTTGTTGAAATACTAAAACATAACATTTGACATTTTCCACAACACGCCTTTCTCATATTTTATGTGAAAATCAACCCAGATTTTACAAAGTGCATCCATACCTCCATTTTCTATCCTGTCAACACAAGCCGTAGCTAGTGACTCCAAATCCAAAATGTGGCCAAAGAAGCCGTACCGTGTTGTTCCTGGTCCATGAAGTGTTCATACGTGTGGCGTGTGGTCAATTTCAGCCGGCTCACCACAGTGTGCTGGTCTGATTTATCGCTCCGTCTCCTCCATATATTGCCTCTTCAGGTGCCATTTTCCCACTTTGTTTTCCTTTACTACCATCCACCTGTTTTTGTCCCACTGAGACTCGGATCTGTTTCACCTTCTCATTATCACGCACAGGCACTCTGCAGAGAGCTTTGCTGTTTACTAAACAGGTGATAAAGTGCTGTTAATTTGACAGCGCTAACACGAGTGCACTGGGGACGAGTGCACTTTTTGTGTTAGCGCACCAAAAAGTCTGTGTCTGCAGGAAGCAAGATTGTGTTCTTTTATTTAAAGCCAAGTCTCATTGCAACTTAAGCCTTGTCTACACCAACGCTTAAAAAAATGTTTGTCATGCACATTTTGTCTAACCAGAAGCCTGAAAAAACAACTTCTGTTTGTCATTCTAGTGACATATTACATGGACTGTACGTTATCAAAGCCCGTCAGGAGTGTCCAAATGAAAACCGGACATCCAGACCAGATGCCCGAGCCCCCTCAACTGGCTCCTCTGGATGTGACGGAGCAGCGTCGCTACTCTAAGCCCCTCCCATATGACTGAGCACTTCACCCTCTCTCTTAGGGTGAGTCCAGCTACCCTGTGGAAGGAACTCATTTAGACGACTTGTATCTGCAATCTCCTTCTTTCGGTCACCATCATGGTGAGGGTGGGAATATAGATGGGCAAGTCACCACGACGATCCGGTACAGCCACCCCATTACTCCAGATACTGTACCGATCCGATACCGATATTTGATCTCCTCCACATGGGGCAGGACCTCATTCCCAACTCAGAGGGTGCAATGCACCCTTTTCCGACTGAGAACCATGGCCTCCAATTCGGAGATGCTGAGTCTCATCCCAAAAGCTTCACACTCGGTTGCAAGCCGTCCCAGTATACGCCGAAGGTCACAGACCAAAGAGGCCATCAGGACCACATCGTCCACAAAGAGCAGAGACAAGGTCCTAAGCACTAAAACTGGAGTCCCTTGACACCGTGACTGTGCCAAGAAATTCTGTCCATGAAAATGATGAACAGAATGGGTGACACCGGAAACAGGCTGGACTTACTGCTGGCAATGCGAACCAGACTCCTGCTCCGGTTGGGCAAACTCCCATGTACCCTCCAGTAACCTTGGGTAACCAAGGGTGTTGTAGAGCTGGTACAGTGCCCACATTGCATTTCCTGTAGCCCAGGTTGGACTGTCGGCCCAACGGTCATACCCTTCTCTCCAGGAGTGTGATCCCTCTATAGTGGGAACCCACCCCGGTCTGTTAACTCAGAGGTACTGTTCCCGACTAGAAGAGACGTGTCAGCCAAGACAGTCCCTCAACATCCAGAGCCTTGAGGAATTCAGGGCCAAAGTTGTCCACCCCCGGAGCTTTGCCACTGGGGAGTGTTTTGACTACCCCAGATACCTCGGCCACAGTGATGGAACTGCCCAAGTTCGTATCCTCAGATTGTGCTTCCTCTTTGGAATGAACATATGTCAATGGGATTGAGACTATATCCTCAGTCCAGGTCTGTCGGCATCCCCACTGCTTCCCCTTTCTGAGGTGTCGGCCGGTTTGCCATAACCGACTGAAAGTCCTCAGGAGTTTTTGGATAGTAAGCCATCGCGTTACTGTAGTGGTCTGTGACCACAGTGTCATATTTGTTTTATTGAAAAATTCTACAGTACATTTTTCCAATATAGCCTTTTTTGCTGTCCTTCTTGTTCATTAAGTAACAGCACGGTTTCAAATATCAAATATCAATAATTCCATATATGATTTCCATCATGCTGCTTTTTGATCCCTGCTGTGCCCCCCCACTTGGCAACCTTTGGCTCAGAAAGCATCTGAAAAGAACTTGAACATGCATAGTTGGCATGTAAGGACACACTATACCATTGCAAACAGCCAAGATACTTTTTGGCCGTATTTGACATGTGATCTAATGATAGGGAGAAATCTTTTCCGCCAAGTGCGGCCCACATTGAATCCATTGTGGACAGAAAAGAGCCTATTTGACAACTTTTTCTTCTGACAATGGAGCAGCGCTCGCATAAATCTTGCACACTCGTGGCGTCTGTTTAATCCGCTCAACGCCGTCACGTGTGAAAAAGGTAGAAAAGATGACGGCTGCGTCGACTTGCTCTGCTCGCAAAATAAATACGACAGCTGGCGTCCTCTGCGCTGCCAGCGTCTGGCTGAAGGCTGACACTGGCGGCGGAATATTTCCCTCATAAGCAGCATCAAAGCGTCTCTATAAATACACGCACATGACGCAAACTCTCTGTGACCCACATGCACGGCGACGTGCACAGCTAATGGGGAATACGTCAAAAATCATTTTGGAGCAAAGAAACACACCAGCGAGAGAGATTTAGTTGACACTTTGTCGCCACCGTCTTCCAATAAAGTTCAGTTGGAGGTGACCGTCTTAATGTGGACTATTTTTAACCACAATGAGCTTGCTAATTAAGCAAAGAAAAGCAAGGTTGAAAGGATGGTGGGCAATTAATAAAAACAAAGGCTAGCTTTTCTTGTGTACTTGTGCAATCACACTTGAATAAAAGTGGGAAAATAATAAACCCCCAGCACACATGTCGAAGGGAGGGGTCGGATCTGTGGAATCTTACTCCGTCTTACTCCAATGAGCCAATAGTACCTGTACTGTACTGCCTGTGTCATAACTTCCCCTGAGCTCACTTGTAAATAAACATTTCATGTGCTAGTTGTACCAAATGCAACGAGGAGGAAAAAATTGAGCGTACAAAAAAAAAACCTTATCAGCCACCTGAAGCACCAGCTCCATGGCTCCCCACTGGCTGCTTGGAGCATGTGTCCGAATACAGTGCACTGTGCTGGGCCAGAGAACGTGCCTCCCTTCCCTCTGTACTCTGATAGTAGTCATGTGGTAGTAGTAATGTCATATTTGATTAGGACAAATCAACAGGTGCATTTGGTCAAATTCTAGTTTTTTCTTCAGTCCTTCCTACATCCAGGAGTGCAGAAACTACAGTTCAATCTATATTTAAAAAAAAAACACTTCAGTGGAGATTTAAAAAAATTAGCTCTCAGAAAACTAATCCGAAAGCAACCACATTAGATTTACATTGTCTTTAAAATCTGCATGAAAAAAAAAACCATACATATATAATTGTATATAGGAGGTTGGATCTGAGCACTTCCTGGGGTGCAACTGTGGAATTTTACAGGTGTGCTATTTTAAAGGCCCAACTTTACCAGCTACAAACTTCTGGGGGTCTCTTCACCCCCAAATACGTTTCAGTTTACTGGTCTCCTTGCCATTTACATGGTATTTCATGGTATTTCCTTCCATCCGCATTGCAAAATACTGCATCACTGGGATTTCTGGACCTCATGAGAAAAAGAAAATCATATTGGGCTTCAGCTGTGGTCGCCACATGTTAAGGACCCAACACACCCATGAAAAGGTATTTTTAGACTATTTGAGTTTGATGCATGTTTTGTGATATGGCTACATGGGAAACACATTGCTCAGACCATCTCACCATCCTTATTCTCTTGGAAGTCACTGCAGTGTGTAGGCCGTACCAATAGAGCGACAGCCATACGTACTGATTGGTACGCACATTCAACTTATAGCTTGTATGTTGGGGGCGTGTTGATCATATTCCTTCATGGTCACCATAGCTCTGTTCTGGGGGGAATCCTGCATGCTGCAATCGCATGGCCAAAACACCATCCAGTACTGTATCTGTTTGGGACCTAGGCTTAAGGCCAACGATATCCAGCTCTACACATCTAGCAAATGCATCACTGCAATGCATAACCCTAACCCTAACCCATCACTGAACTGTGACAAATCAGACATCATCATCATAATCATCAACAGTCCCAGATCCCTCACACATCCATTCCACATTAACACCTCCCTCCCTTCATCCCTCACCTCTTGTCTAAAATCTTAAGACTTTTCCTTGACACCACCGGCCCCCACCGGCTGTGAAAAGATGTTAATATAAAACGTATTCCATTGCTATAGTGCAATACTGGTTAGAAGACATGATGGAAACAAGACACCACTTGCTCTCTTCTGACAATTCTGACATAGTAGTCGCTGGTTGTTTTTCCTGTGTACTGGCGGAATAGCATCATTAAAAATGTCTTTATTGTGTACTTTCTGTAAAGATGTTCCTTCAAAGCAGTCATCAGTGAAATGATCACTGCAAAGAACAGAACTGGAGGTGGGCCTCCATCTCCCTTTTGTTCTCTGCACTTCCTTTGTCCATTGTTGTCTTAAAGCGTCCTCTTTTGGAAAAGAAAACAACCTTACAGTATCACCCAAATACAACATTGGCAATGGAATTCCATGCCTTAATAACGTACTGTATACTCAGAACGCCGCTGCTGGCTTACTCGCCCACACTCGCCCCTTTGACCACATCACCCCATCCTTCAGAACCTCCACTGTCTCCCAGTTTAATATTGTGTGTATGTGGGGGGCAGTTTTAGTAGTAGTATTATTGCTGCCGCCACCCCCGCCCATCACTGTACTTGTCTGCCCACCTTCAAACCCCCTGCTAAAAGCATCCACCTAGTTCATTCAGTGCTCAGGTATCCTTTCCTATTATTGAGATTTTATGCTCTATTCTATTGGTTTTTTCAATACTATAGCACTTCTAAATAAAATGTATGATTATTATTTGTTTTCAATAAATCTAAATAAATGTTTTCAACAAATCTTACTTTTATCAGACTCAAACCTGTGCCATCTGTATTAAAAGGGAGCAGCTGTACCATTACACCACCAGATAACAACAATTTACTACCCTTAATATAATTCAACACATTCAACAAATTCCTGTCTAAAGTTATCACTGATGAGAAAAGTCAGGGGTTTCGGTAAATAACTCTGAAATGATGATTGACTTTGGCCTTTTAGTCTTTATTATCTTTATTAGACATGTCCAATTCCTGGCTCAGACTGAGTGGGAGAAAAAGATTATCCTCTCAATCCATGTGGAAATGGTAAGTTTTTGGCTTCTTTGTCCCTTCGTCTCCACTCTGTTTGAAACATTTTCTTATGTGTAGAATACATAAATTTGAGACGCTAACTAGTTAACTCACAAGCTTGCTATGCTAGTGGCAGCCGTCTCTTATGTCCCCGCAGTGATCCCATAGCCTGGGCAATGTGATGTAAACAAAGAATAATAGGCGAGTGAAAGTGACTATAGGGGTGTTATTTCATGTCTACAGAGCTCTCATGAGCAGCTTTTCTATGCCCTAACTACGACAATATTCAGTTTATTAATATTGAATCCTACTTTACGGAAATATAGGGTCTGGAACCAATTAACCATCATAAAGGAGAGACGGCCAAACTCCAACCACAATAATAAACATATTGCTATTATAAAATGACATTATCATCTTTGGAAAGGTTGTAATGGATTCTTCTTTTGTTTTGGATCTGCCTGGATGTGTACCTAATCAAGTGTGCAATCTCCCGTCTAATCCAAGAAATATTGGCAAAATAGGTTGAACAGAGGCTGGTACTTGCCAGAAAACGCTTACGCAGCAACAAAACCCAAACCTCTGATCCTTCATTTGTGTCCTAGTGATCAGCTATCGCGTGACGCCGGCTGTGTGTGTGTGTGTGTGTGTGTGTGTGTGTGTGGTTAATTGGGACCCTGAGCTAAACTGTCATTCTAATGAGACGAGCTGCTACTCTGCACTCTACTCGACTCTGCAATCGGGGGGATAATCCACCATGCCAGCATCAGCGTGCACACACACACACACACACACACCACAATTTGGCCAATGGTATCAACAACAGAACATACAACTGTGACACAAGCTCTTAGAACGGAGGTGGGCTTCTACAGTCATGTGACATCTTATATTCAAATGTGCTAATTAGGAGTCTTGCAGAGATATAGTATATAAAAAAGTAGGATGTGTTTGATTGTTCGTCTTTTGTAGCTTGATGCTTCCTGACAATACAACACACAGCTTCTTTATGTCCCTTTCATTTGTAAGGAAAAACGTGCCCACCTCCTTCTCACACTGGTCACACACTGCTGTGGGGTGGCGGTCCACTGAGCTCCAACGCTCTGTGGATGTAGCCTGCGATAAACGCCACCATGTGGGGCGAACCTCACGTCATCTCCTATGATGAGAGCGGTGAAGAGCCCCCCCCCATAACGTTTACTGCCTCCAACAGAAGATGCAGCATCAGCATAGTTTTCCCACCCATATTCCGACCGTATGATACATATTCCGTGTCAGCATCTGCTGCTGTCGGGAGGTCAAAACAAGACACATGCTCATCCCACACTTGCATGTTCCCAATGAATGCTGCATCACGTAAAAGGGGGGAAGTCAGGCTTTCTAACAGTATACTTCATGAATACAATACATTTTTTAATATTGTATTTTTATATGTATATTGTATTATTACAGTATTGTTATGAGTATAATAATATCTGCACAAATTAATATAATATAAATATAAAAAATAAACAAAGAAATATAGAGACTTGGTTTTTATTTAATTAGTATTTATTTATCAATTATGTTGTTATAAAGCCAGAATTTTCCCCATTATTTTAAATGTAATAAGTTCATTTATGAAATTATTAATTTTTTGTTTTAATTTGGAGTATGTGTTTTTCTGCAAGCAAATACACACAGGGAAACTACACGTACTGCATGGAAAGACAAAAAACAAACAACTTTAAACACGTCATATTAATAACTATATCGATAGCAGTCTAGCAAAGCACTTTCACATCAAGGCGGGGGCCTCAAACTAGTGTCCTGCGGCCCACATTTGGCCCGCGGGCCGCGTGTTTGAGACCCCTGCTGTATGGTATCATGTACCCAGAAAAAAATTATTACGTTCGATTAATGTTCATGTTAAAGGTTATATAACTGTTAATAGTTATCCTCCCTATCCGTGTGGAAGTGGTAAGTTTTTGGCTTTTTAAGTTGAAAGGAAATAACTTGGAGGCTACCGTTTAGGTCGCTAGCTCACCTGGTTTGCGAGTTAGCATGTGTCACAAGACCCTGCAGTTGCGCAATATGTTGTAAATAAAAAGAGTATAAATGTGAAAAAAAAACGCAGTCTAGCAAAGCATGCTGGGAAGTCATCTCGATTGATTTACTTGCATTTTTAGAATGGCGAATGAAATGGTGTAATAATATAGAATCTTAAATGAGAAGATAGTCAACACTGAATCCTGATTTTACAATGTAGAGATTGTTTTATAAAATATCAAAAGGAATTTTTTTTATATATGATATTATGAAAATGATATCATATATAATATTCATTCATTCATTTTCTACCGCTTATCCTCACAAGGATCGAGGGGGTGCTGGAGCCTATCCCAGCTGTCTTGGGGCGAGAAGCCGGGTAAACCCTGGACTGGTGGCCAGCCAATCACAGGGCACATATAGACAAACAACCATTCACACTCACACCAATTAACCTAGCATGTTTCTGGAATGTGGGAGGAAGCCGGAGTCCCAGGAGAAAACCCACGCATGCACGGGTGCAAACTCCACACAGAGATGGCCAAGGGTGGAATTGAACTCGGGTCTCCTAGCTGCGCGCTAACCAATTGTCCGCCGTGCAGCTATATAAATATAAAAAATGATGTTACAGTCGTGAAATAATCAACTATAAAACACACATTTCCAAACTTTTGTGGCACATGGACGCCGATTCCCGGTGTTAGACGACCCATGCAAGTACGTTACTGTCCCGTGGGATTCATGCAATTTCAAAGTAATTTGTGGCCAAAGGAAGCAAGGCAGTCACCGTGTTGGTGGTGAAGTGAAGCATGTGGCCCCTGAAATAAGCAAAACATCAAGCGTGGCCCGTCCATGTGACTCACGCACCTCAGCAACACAACCCTAGAAAAACAGCAGACTCGCTCACTTCATTCAAATGAAGGAGTCCATGTTTACATTGAGTCTTCTCCATGTCACGCAAAGCACCACAGCAAACCCCCATTTCTATTTGGCTGATGCGCTGCTGTCACCTTCGGATGTGATTTCCTTTTTTGGGAAAAGAAAATGAAATCTTTCATGCACTTGCTTGGTTTTAATGAAATGAAAGCAAAAAGGAAGATATCGTAGTAAGAAGTCAACTCACCATGCAGCGTGAAGAGTGGGAACTCCGTTTACATCCTACTGCAGGTGTCCGTCTCCGGCGTCGGACCGGGTTCCACTCCAGCGCTCCCCAGGACAGCCGGCTGACAGCCCCAAAACGTGACTGGAATATTTTGCCTGCCTTCTGTTATAAATATTTTATAGGAGGGATTGGGGGTTGAGGGGTGGTGAGGGTGATGGGGGGGTGGGGGGGGGGTCCTCCGCTGCGGCACGCAGGTATCACACCGTCGTCTTAGTGTTTCAAAAAAAATCCCACACTCCACTTCTCCGCTGTACCGCAGCCCACTTTGCACCGCATCCCACACACGCGCACACCGGCCGAACGCATCTGCTCCCGAGCACTCCCTCCACTAGGGTGATCTGCAGGAGGAGGGAGGATGGAGGGTGTTTGTTGGAAGGGGGAGGAGTCAGGGATGCGGGAGTACAGGGATGAGGGACAAGCGTGTGCGCACGAGACATGCAGGCAGAAATGCTTTTCACAAGGACGACCTGAGATTCCTCAAGGGTGAACGCTTTCTGTACAAGCAGATTTCCCAGTAAGGTGCCCCCCCCCCATAGAAAACCACAAGCAGTGTGCTCCTCCGGCGTATGGAAGCCATGTTTTTGGGGGGCGGGGGGGATGCAGGACCACCAGCCCATAATAGACTCCTCTGCTGTTGGTCATGACAAGCCACGTGCAAGGACCAAGGTCACACACGCTGTTGAAATGGTGACCTTGGTCACGCCACCAATAGGTCTCTCTTCCCTCCATGCACACAATCCTCTAGCAGGAAGACATGCAAGGAGGAGGGAGTGACAATTCATGTGTGAGAAACAAGTGTACGGAAGGGATGTCGGGGGGGTTGCATGCAAGGTGGTGGACTCCACCAGAGAGCGAGGGGGCTGATGGGGGGGTAGCAAACTGCTGCTGGTCTGATCTCCTCGAGAAGAAGAGTCCCAAGCATGATGCAATTAGTACATCGTCGTACAAGTCTTGGGGACCAGAAACCAGACCAGAAATAATGGAACTCGAGATAGTGGCTTTTTACGCCACAACGCCTTGGTTCTCCATCTATCGTACAACACGGTGCACATGTTGTTGTGGTATTAATACACTGCACGAGTCCATCTGTGACCCGACCCCATCTTTACTTAAGATACGGCGTCACCCATGACAAGCTCGCTGTCGCAGTTCAGCCTCATTTCCGGAAGTGATGCCACATCAGGGTGCTGTCCTTAAATCAGTCAGGTAAACAAACATCCAACTGAACTCCAAAAGTGCTAACGTAGGTTACTCTGTGTGCACACTCTACAATGCTACACAGAATACTTACACTAAATAAACACAGTTGGGAAAAAAATGGCAGAGTAGCATTTGAAAGTCATCAGAGTTCAGCAACATTTTGGTGGATAATCCAGTTTTCTCCATGCAAAGCCTGAAGCTTGTCCATATCAGGAAACCTCATTATCTGAAACTTTGGCATGGTTACACACCAGAATATAACATTATAACTACATTTATAGGTCAGAAAAGTGGAAAAACATCATAGGTCAGGATTTATCCAGATAATTACTAATACAGTAAAGTCTCGTTATATCGATATCGGTTATAACGAATTACTTATTATGATACTATTTTCATTTCCCGGCAAATTTCTAGTCTTTTATGATATAATTAGTTCTGTTAGTACGATACCCGGTTATTATGATAATCCGGTTACTACGATGCCCTTTTCATCTCCCGCCAGCCAATTTGGTCTGCTTATATCGATACAAAAGCAGCTTAAATCAATCTTTGCTTAAGGATTTCAATACCAAAAAAGAACACGGCCAACAGCTGCTTCCACTCAACATAGCTGGCCAAACACATGTCTGTATAGAATCTATACACACGAGAGAAACCACAAACGCAGTTGGTTCTTCTGTTGCAGGCATGTGTTTGGCCAGCTATGTGGGGCGGGTTGAGCATGACCTGTGAACCAGGAAGTGCGGGAATCGGTGTGTGTGCTGCGCTCTGGTGGTGGAAGTGTGAAAAATAAAGTTGACTGGAAGCAGCCGTTCGCCGTGTTCTTTTTTGGTATTGAAATCCTTAAGCAAAGATTGATTTAAGAGTGCATTATTGCCCACTTTTAATGCAGTTCGGCGCAGGATCGGATATATCGATAGTCCGGTTATATCGATATTTTTTCCGACTCCTGACAATATCGATATAACGAGACTTTACTGTACGATAATCATCTCTGAGATGTTTTTGTCTTCACTTTCAGGTCATTTCAGAGATGCTTAGAGGACGCCATGACTTCACAGGAGATTCAAAGAGAACAGCAACTTACAACTCTCCACCTTAAATACCTTTGATTAGATGATTGGATACATCTGTCTATGAAAGTCAAGTCTTCATGAGCTCCCAAAGCCCATTTTGTGTACCAGTTACCCAGCGCTAAGTCGATGTTGTAAATCAACAAAATGACAGGGGTGTCCAAATTTATGCACGTGTCTAATCCATCTTATGTTCATTTCCCTTTCCTTACCTACTACTGTGTCCGTCAGGGATCCCAAACTTTTGCATTGGACTATATGCAGGAGTAATTCAGTGACGATTTTGATACATTCTTTGAGAACATAACAATGACTACATCATGCAGACCCCTCATGATCTCAGCTAAGAGTGCACAATCACACCTCCTCCTTCACTGGACGTGTTTTCTCCCGAGCCCACCTTTTCTCTTTCACACCACATTTACTGAACAGGATCCCCGCTGAGAGTCTGCAACCAGAATATTATTTATTCATTCTTTTTTTTCTTATACAAACACACACGCCCTTGCTACGCGTCTGACTGGCTTGTGAAAACAGTCCCACCAATGTGGCCAGCAATTAGGAGCATGTGCCAAGCAGCCACCCACGTGCCGTATGCTTGTGCCACTCAGACGCAGAGACATTGACAAACGCGTACGCAGCACAACACAAACAAAAACGCATGCAAGGTTGACTTCTTCTACATCACTTCATGCATATTTCCTCCACCATGTCGTCCAATTCAACGACATCTGTAAGGTGATGCCATCGCTGCATTGCGGGTCACCTCCACTGGCCCCGACCTCCGACAAATTGGAAGCACATAACTCACAAGACTGCTTCCTGTTGAGGTCACGGTCTCCCCTGAAACAGTGCTACACTTTGCAAGAAGAGGCCATTTCGTTTGATTCTAACAGCTGGGAAATGAAGCTAGCTGTCTCAAGGACAGTTTACAACTGAATTCAAACTAGCAATATTATATCATTGCAATGCCAGCACTGGAGAGAGCGATTAGCGGAAAAATAGAGCAAAAAGATGAAATGTTGACATGAATAACTAATAAAAACACAAAGCTTTGCCCTGAAATAGAAAATTACGAAATATTTACAATATGATATTTTCACCAAAAATTATTATAACAAAATAAAAAATGTTTCAATGCAATGCAAACATAAAAAGTCCCCCTGCAGATTGCCCTGACATAAATAATCAGATTAGTTGCAAATATGGCCCCTGATGACCATTTCAGGTTGTCCATTTCCAAGTGAAAGGTCGTCTGAATGTTACGTCTCAGGTCGATAAGCACGTTGCCGTACTTGGTCTAAAACAGAGGAAAATATTCCATTCCAAACAAAGATGATGACCAGTCTGGAGTAGAGTGCTGCCTGGGGGGACCATAGGTGGCCTGCGGTGTGTTTTGTATTGACCGGCGGCAGGATGTAGAAATAAAATAAAACTCATTAAACAACAAAATTGGAAACAATTGGAAAAATTTTGCAAAAATGCAAAATGTGAAAACAAAAAAGCTGAAAAATTGACATTAATAAATACAAAGCTTTGTCATGAAATATTTTTTCATGAAAAATATACAAAAATATACAAAATATTTTACAAAATTGATCCCCCAAAAAGTTTTTTTTTTATTACAAAAACAATTCTTTACCATATTAAAAAAATATGTAAAAATTTCAAGGTGGTCCCGGCCCTCAGTGGAAAAAGTGATATCAGACCACCCCGACACTAATCATCACAGAGCCTGCAGGTATGCCCCCTAGTGGCCGTGCAAGCATGTTGCATTGCATCCATGACCTCCATCCAGGGGCGGTGCCAGGAAAAAGAAAAAAAAAACAATCATTGGCACAGTTGTTGTCACCACATCTCTATTTTTTGAAATTGTCCCAACTTTTCCCGTCCCTCATGGCGCCGCTGTCGCCATCGGATCTCCCAGAACAGACGCCGCGTGAAGCTCAGACGCCGCATGGAGCTCAGATGCCGCATGGAGCTCCCCAAGCAAGGACGAGCTTAACATTTGATTTGATCTTCATTTTAAAGTATCTGGTCAATCTGAAAAAGACATCTGGCCAAACAGATGTCCAAAATGATAGAGCCAATGCATGGATAGAAAAATGTCATGTTATTTTCCTATGGATTATTATATGTTTGTGTGTCCGTGGGAGCATCACAGACCCCATGAGGCTCGGGTAAAACTGGACCACCGTCAAGCCCCGCGGCTCAGCCTGGCTTCAAGCCCGCCGTACGCTCAAAGCTGAGATTAGATCACAGCAAACAGCACAAATTGTTGAAATGCCACACTCCAGCATGTTCGTGATGATTTACTGTACCAGCTTGAAGGGAGCAAAGATGCTGATGAAGCACTGCAGACAGAACGTCAGGCACACCTGACAGGCACACAGACGCTTTCTTTACAAGGATAATAATGCTCACTTTGAGAGGTTAGTCCTTACTCTTTCAACAAGAAGGAATAAGCATGTGGTTGCATCCAGTATGTGTGTATATATGCTTACATACCGTATGTGTGGAGATGAATCGTTCTCTGTTTATGTGAATGGACAAACATATGGTGATATTGTGTACATGCAAATGGCCATACAGTTTACAATGTGCGAGTATCCTGTATGTAAATGTACGTACATCAAAATGCTGACGTAACCCCGTGTGGCGCGTCTGTTTACATCACGTGTTTGTGTGAACGGACAAACAGACGAGAAAGAGCACACCAGGACTCGCATATAGATTTGGAATTGGTTTTTGCAGTGTTTTCTATTCCCAACGGTTGACGTGTGCCCTTGAAAGCAGCGTGCTGTGGACACATCCTTACAGCTGACCTTATTACAGTCCCGGATAAGAAAGACGGCCGGCTGGAGTGTCCTATTAAAGAGAGGCGGTGCAAATTAAAATGTCACCCAGCCTCGCCGTGTCACCCCCTGACTCAGCGACACCCCCGCGCTCCAATGGGAAGCGCTCAGCGCCGAGAGGAGAGATTGATCAGATCAGACCTGAGAGGATGGCCAACATGAGGGGAGCAAATAAATGATGAAGAGTCATCTGCGCGATATGGATGATGAAGAACAAGAGGAGCATCCTTATGCAACGACCTTGGGATGAAGTTTGAGGTGTAAGCGGCAGAGGCAAGAAGATGCGCAGTGGCTGATTAAATGGAGCCCGGCCAATTAAAAGGCTGCATGAGAAACGAGCAGACGTTTAGCTTCTGCCAGCCCCAGGAAGGCAAACAAGGACAAAGTGCGACGTTTCACTGAAGGCAGCTGGGTCCACCCTCTCATTAGCGCACCCTCCCAGGAAGCCCCCTCCCCCGACCGCACGGGGACTTCAGTATCGACTTTGCTGACCACATGAGGCGGGTCAGGCACCTTTGGGGGTGGGGGTCCTGTCGGCACATGCAGCCTGCGTACGTTTACTGGCGCCTGCTTTCCCAACGTGTCCAACGGGCTGTCAAATGAGACGCATCCTTGCAGCTTGCCAGTGCCCCTGCAGCGCCTGCCATTGGAACAAGAAGCCCCCTGGGGATGCGCCCGCGTTTGATTGGGTGATGTTATTATCGGCTGTGCACTTCTAGCACATTTCCTAATAACACATGTAGCAGGACGTGGCTATCAATGCACACATATACACATATCTAGCATGTGTGTGAATGGACAGACATCTTCACATTATATATACTAGCTACACGAATGGATCGACAGGCTTACATTGTGGCTATGTGAATGAACAGACATGGGTGCACATGAACGGACATACAGATGTTTACATTACGTGAGCGTGTGAACGGACACACGTTTACACCATGCGAGTGTATGAATGGACAAACAGAGGACTACTTTGTGAGTATATCAACGTACATTATGTGTATGTGAACAGGCTACTCTGTTATGTGTGTACGTGAATGGACACACACGTTTACGCCATGCGAGTGTATGAATGGACAAACAGAGGACTACTTTGTGAGTATATCAACGTACATTATGTGTATGTGAACAGGCTACTCTGTTATGTGTGTACGTGAATGGACACACATGTTTACGCCATGCGAGTGTATGAATGGACAAACAGAGGACTACTTTGTGAGTATATCAACGTACATTATGTGTATGTGAACAGACTACTCTGTTATGTGTGTACGTGAATGGACACACATGTTTACGCCATGCGAGTGTATGAATGGACAAACAGAGGACTACTTTGTGAGTATATCAACGTACATTATGTGTATGTGAACAGGCTACTCTGTTATGTGTGTACGTGAATGGACACACACGTTTACGCCATGCGAGTGTATGAATGGACAAACAGAGGACTACTTTGTGAGTATATCAACGTACATTATGTGTATGTGAACAGGCTACTCTGTTATGTGTGTACGTGAATGGACACACATGTTTACGCCATGCGAGTGTATGAATGGACAAACAGAGGACTACTTTGTGAGTATATCAACGTACATTATGTGTATGTGAACAGACTACTCTGTTATGTGTGTACGTGAATGGACACACATGTTTACGCCATGCGAGTGTATGAATGGACAAACAGAGGACTACTTTGTGAGTATATCAACGTACATTATGTGTATGTGAACAGGCTACTCTGTTATGTGTGTACGTGAATGGACACACATGTTTACGCCATGCGAGTGTATGAATGGACAAACAGAGGACTACTTTGTGAGTATATCAACGTACATTACGTGTATGTGAACAGACTACTCTGTTATGTGTGTACGTGAATGGACACACATGTTTACGCCATGCGAGTGTATGAATGGACAAACAGAGGACTACTTTGTGAGTATATCAACGTACATTATGTGTATGTGAACAGACTACTCTGTTATGTGTGTACGTGAATGGACACACATGTTTACGCCATGCGAGTGTATGAATGGACAAACAGAGGACTACTTTGTGAGTATATCAACGTACATTATGTGTATGTGAACAGGCTACTCTGTTATGTGTGTACGTGAATGGACACACACGTTTACGCCATGCGAGTGTATGAATGGACAAACAGAGGACTACTTTGTGAGTATATCAACGTACATTATGTGTATGTGAACAGACTACTCTGTTATGTGTGTACGTGAATGGACATACATGTTTACGCCATGCGAGTGTATGAATGGACAAACAGAGGACTACTTTGTGAGTATATCAACGTACATTATGTGTATGTGAACAGACTACTCTGTTATGTGTGTACGTGAATGGACAGACAGATGCTTGCATAAACAAAATGTATCGTATGTGTGCGTGTGAAGAGATGTTTACAGTACATCGCGAAATGAGAAAAAGATTGGCAATAGATATTTCATGTTTGCATGTGAACGGACATACGGATGTTTACATTACGTGAGCGTGTGAACGGACACACATGTTTACGCCATGCAAGTGTATGAATGGACAAACAGAGGACTACTTTGTGAGTATATCAACGTACATTATGTGTATGTGAACAGACTACTCTGTTATGTGTGTACGTGAATGGACACACATGTTTACGCCATGCGAGTGTATGAATGGACAAACAGAGGACTACTTTGTGAGTATATCAACGTACATAATGTGTATGTGAACAGACTACTCTGTTATGTGTGTACGTGAATGGACACACATGTTTACGCCATGCGAGTGTATGAATGGACAAACAGAGGACTACTTTGTGAGTATATCAACGTACATTACGTGTATGTGAACAGACTACTCTGTTATGTGTGTACGTGAATGGACACACATGTTTACGCCATGTGAGTGTATGAATGGACAAACAGAGGACTACTTTGTGAGTATATCAACGTACATTATGTGTATGTGAACAGACTACTCCGTTATGTGTGTACGTGAATGGACACACATGTTTACGCCATGCGAGTGTATGAATGGACAAACAGAGGACTAATTTGTGAGTATATCAACGTACATTATGTGTATGTGAACAGGCTACTCTGTTATGTGTGTACGTGAATGGACACACATGTTTACGCCATGCGAGTGTATGAATGGACAAACAGAGGACTACTTTGTGAGTATATCAACGTACATTATGTGTATGTGAACAGGCTACTCTGTTATGTGTGTACGTGAATGGACACACATGTTTACGCCATGCGAGTGTATGAATGGACAAACAGAGGACTACTTTGTGAGTATATCAATGTACATTATGTGTATGTGAACAGACTACTCTGTTATGTGTGTACGTGAATGGACACACATGTTTACGCCATGCGAGTGTATGAATGGACAAACAGAGGACTACTTTGTGAGTATATCAACGTACATTATGTGTATGTGAACAGGCTACTCTGTTATGTGTGTACGTGAATGGACACACATGTTTACACCATGCGAGTGTATGAATGGACAAACAGAGGACTACTTTGTGAGTATATCAACGTACATTATGTGTATGTGAACAGACTACTCTGTTATGTGTGTACGTGAATGGACACACATGTTTACGCCATGCGAGTGTATGAATGGACAAACAGAGGACTACTTTGTGAGTATATCAACGTACATTATGTGTATGTGAACAGACTACTCTGTTATGTGTGTACGTGAATGGACAGACAGATGCTTGCATAAACAAAATGTATCGTATGTGTGCGTGTGAAGAGATGTTTACAGTACATCGCGAAATGAGAAAAAGATTGGCAATAGATATTTCATGTTTGCATGTGAACGGACATACGGATGTTTACATTACGTGAGCGTGTGAACGGACACACATGTTTACGCCATGCAAGTGTATGAATGGACAAACAGAGGACTACTTTGTGAGTATATCAACGTACATTATGTGTATGTGAACAGACTACTCTGTTATGTGTGTACGTGAATGGACAGACAGATGCTTGCATAAACAAAATGTATCGTAAATCGCAAAATGAGAGAAAGACTGGCAATAGATATTTCATGTTTGCATGTGAACGGACAGAGATATTAACATGATGTGTGTGTATGTGACTGGACAGACATATATATAGTATGTCATGAGTATGTCTGTGTGTGAATGGACAGACAGTGCTCTTAAATGGTAGGAAATGTTGCCTCCCATTAATGACAGTAAGAGTAAAACATATGTAATTGGTAATAATTGATATTTTCCTACTAAGTTCCTACATATTAGCATGGGATGGTGCCGCCCTGCTCCAAGGCACTTGTGCTTGCATTGGAGCTGAAAGGAAGTGTGTGATGGATGGAAGATGAGACGTTCACTGACCTGTCACTTCAATGCCGCCCGCCTTCCATTCCTGACCCGCGTCTCGGCGGTCCGCTCTCTCCGGGGCCTCTCCAGACATCCACGGTCGCCTCCACTCATGCCAGCATTCGAGCTGTCAGCGTTGGGCCGTGCCCACTCAGCCATCCAGCACGGCAGCATCTGCTCCCGTCTTCACCCCCGCCACCGCAACCTCCCAAACGTTTGAGACAAGTAACCGTGTGGATGGGTGTCAGCGTTTTCTTCTCCCCAACCAGCACATGAAGGTGTCGTTTGATGCTGAGGCAACACATGAGGTGAGGCCCGTCAGAGATGATGTGCTGAATAATTGAGACGAAGGCCCAGGGCGGCGTGATCCTCACAGACACTTTCCACACATCCACTGGCGATAACACTCGTCACTCCGCCACTTTTGTTGTCATGGCGTCTCCAAATCTTTTGCTCTTAGCTGCCAGATGATCATCTGGGATAAACACATTGAAGCGGGGAATGATGAATGGATGAAAGGATGGAATGTGCGTGGAATATCTGCAGAGATGTTAGGGACAGGACAGACGCCGGCAAACTCACTACAGCTGTGACTTCTGACGAGGTCTCGCGGGATCAAAACGTGACGATATTTCTCCTGTCTCAAGAACATGGCGACTATGAATGTCAATACAGTACCGTGTTTCCTCGTTTAATGAATGATAAGGTTCCCGATTAAATAACCAATTAAATAAATAAATACATCTCCGTACACAAGGCTTGCTTTACTTGCTTCAGTGAAACTTTTGTCGTACATTTATGCGCGCGGTGACTGTAACATATACAAAATTAAATTACTATCTCTAAATGTACGTGAAATATGCTAAACACAAGTAGCTAGCCAAAACACAAGGATACATAGCTAACAGGTACATCACATCAGATACTCACAAAGACGCCTCAAAGGTTTTTATTAACTTCGTTTCGGCCTTGCTAGCTTGTGCTTTCACGCAGAGACGAAAAACGTCAAAGGTTGTCTAACAGCGAGAAGAGCACCCACTCTTGCTATCACTGAAACGTTTTTTTTGTTTGTTTTTTTAAGACATCTCACTTTTATCTTTTTAACCATAGCTTTTAACCAGTTTCAGGATTATACATATTTATTTATACATATTTAATTACCAACTGTGAAGCCGTTTACACATTTAAATCAACTTGAAAATTACTGAAATTACTGCCTCTGACCCAAAGGCATGACATAAGGCTGTAAAAAACCCTCACCATAAACTTTATACTTTTCTCAAACAGGCATTAACATTTTCACATAACATAAAAAACACTAAAATTGCACCAAAAAAAGTGAGGTGAATGGCGATGGGCTGAGCGAACACGCCATGTAATATGGCAGCGTAGGCTGGACTGGAACCTTCACATTATTACTGAATATGCTCTTGACAAAGTATTATTGTTATCATGTGTCTTTTCAGATATGCTGAGCTTTCATTCCCTCCGTATTATCATGGAACGCCATGCTACGTTACGCTAACACCTGCTTAATGACTTGACGTCATGCTTACACGCGTGCAACGCGGCAAGAGGAGGAATCTGCATGCATCAACAGGCAATCACTTAGGGAGGCGGCGGCGGTCACCAGAGGTCCGCTACGGAGCAGGAGAGTCATTCCTGTAATGTTCCCACAGGTCAATTAAGGGAATGAATACTCCATTGAAGAGGAGGCACTTCGAGGCTGCTGGGAAAAATGACAGGGAAGTGGAATGGAATTAAGGAGACGAGCAATGAATGTCGAAGATGCTCCATAACTGTTCAGGTCAGAGGTCAGGGGATGCTCGGCCGCTACGGTGGAATGCTTCAGTCGGACCCGCCCTCGGAATTCCATTAATTTTCAGGGAAAATGGAATGCATTTAAGAACATTGGTATTTTCAAAAACACACATTAGATCCATAAAACATTGAACATTTGAGACAATAGCTCAAAAATAAAATATCAACAATATGTTCAAAAAAAGGAGTCAGTAATGAGAAGCTGGGCATGCTTGATGCCAGTGTTCCCAGGAGGCTAGTGGGAATGTTGCTCCAGGTGGTGAAGATGGCTTCACTGTCTGGAACTCATGTCCATTTTTCTAAATCCATCCCCAAATCTTCTCCATTGGATTTAGATGATAGGAAGACGCAGGATGGTCCAAAAGAGTCAGGTGTTAAACCAGGGCCTTCAGCCCCCTCCACCGTTTGACGCCCCCGCACCACCTGAAGCTCCACTCTTCCATTGAAGGACGATGATGGTGGAAAACATCTCAGGTGGGATCTCCTTGGAAGCCATCAGGAAAACTTTCCTCCACCTTTCAATGTCCCATGTTTGGTGCTCTCCTGCTCATTCCAAACCTTGAAGGAGACCAGGACTTTGGAGATGTGCTTTCTTCTCTGGCAGATGGCGTCTGATGGTTATGGGACTACACCCGGCACCAGTACCTTCATTTAGGCCCAGGATGGTTCCTTGTCCTGAGTGACAGCCTGATTGTTCTACCACTTGGCTTTTTTGTTCCGTGACCCTCAGGATCTTGGAGAAGATTTTGGGATGGATTTAGAAAAATAGACATGAGTTCAAGACAGTGAAGCCATCTTCAGCACCTGGAACAACATTCATTCCCACTAGCCTCCTGGAAACACTGGCATCAGGCATGCCCATCAATGGACAATGGACAATTTGAAGTGGCTAATTAACCTAGCATGTTTTTGGAATGTGGGAGGAAACCGGAGTACCCGGAGAAAACCCACGCATGCACGGGGAGAACATGCAAACTCCACACAGAGATGGCCGAAGGTGGCATTGAACTCGGGTCTCCTAGCTGTGAGGTCTGCACACTAACCACTCGACCGCCATGCAGCCTGCAATAAATTGCTTACTCAAAAATATTGAATCCTAACATTTAGATCAGGAGTGTATCATTCCACTCCATGGTAACCGTTTCCACGGTAACCGCTTCACTTTGTGATGGGACAGTTATGACGGATAGTCTTTGTGCTTTATGACACGCGCCACACATTGTGATGTTTATTCTGTATAAAGTGACTGTGAGGAGATGTGAGAATCCAACTAAACTTCCTTCATTGCTCAACATGTTCAGGTATAGTACACCTTCATACGTAGAATACAAAGTGCTTTATTGTATTGTATGTATTTGCTCATATAATACAGTATGTGACCGGATATAATGTTGACATCTTTTTACTTAGCTCACTCCTGGTGAAAAATAATGATGAAAACATCCACCACAGAAAATAGCCCCCAATACATGACATATATTATATTCATATAATATAATATTATTATATATGTTATGGAATATTTATGTTTTATGTAGGCTAAGGCAAAATTTTCGCAAAAAATTTGTTCGGATGCTAACCGGCGTTATTTGAAAATACGCTATTAAGTCAGAAACAATAATGCCAGAATAAATCATTTTTTATTGCTGTCTCAGGTGATGCCTGTCACAAAGTTACGACTTAGGACTGCAATGAAAATGAGTCGTAAATTAACAACTTTTATCCTCACCAATTTATGACTTTTTCTTGTAAATTAATGACTTCTTTTGTCAATAATTCGGGAAAATGTGTGTACAAATTCACGTTAAAAAGAAAATTTTTTCTGGGATTTTAAGTCATAAATTTACTAGTTTTACTACTTTTTTTTCCTCATTGATTCACGACTTATTCTTATACATTTTAAATGTAGCCCTAATACCTCGACGTATTGTTTTATTTTTTCCATAATAATAAGCGAAATATAAATTTGCAATGATATTCTCAGACCCTTGTTGACATTTTACATTTCTAATATAATTTCATTGACCTTTTATACTAGGTGTTACGGCTTCAAATTGTGGGATTTAAAACATTTCATATGGAAATGTTTATTCAATAAATACTTTTTGGTTTTTTTTTTACTATTTGATTTATTTACAAATATTTAGATTTATGGTGGCTCTTATGGAGGACCAAAACTGCCAAAATAATAAATAAATAAATAAATAAATAAAAGTGAAAATAAAAACAAAAATGAAAAAAAAAATCAAAAAATTAAATACAAAAAAATAAATATAAATGGAAATAAAAACAAAAATAAAAAAATATATACATAAATAAATAAATAAAAGCAAAAATACTCACATGTCGATCAACCAATAGGCGAACAGTTCAACCCAAGACACACTAAGGACCGCCCCCTCATTTGAATAGTTTTTCTTTCTGCATTTCAAGCTGACATTGTCTGCAGCATGAAATAAATACATATGAGAGCAGAGTGCTTTTATTTATTTATTCATATGTAATTCTATTTATATATTTATTTTTTTATTTATTTCTACATTTATTTTTGTATTTATTTTTAATTTTTGAATCTTGTTTTTTATTTTTGTATTTATTTTTGCTTTTATTTATTTATTTATGTATATATTTTTTTATTTTTGTTTTTATTTACATTTATATTAATTTTTTGTATTTAATTTTTTGATTTTTTTCATTTTTGTTTTTATTTCCACTTTTATTTACTTATTTATTATTTTGGCAGTTTTGGTCCTCCATAAGAGCCACCATAAATCTAAATATTTGTAAATAAATCAAATAGTAAAAAAAACACCAAAAAGTATTTATTGAATAAACATTTCCATATGAAATGTTTTAAATCCCACAATTTGAAGCCGTAACACCTCGTATAAAAGGTCAATGAAATTATATTAGAAATGTAAAATGTCAACAAGGGTCTGAGAATATCATTGCAAATTTATATTTCGCTTATTATTATGGAAAAAGTAAAACAATACGTCGAGGTATTAGGGCTACATTTAAAATGTATAAGAATAAGTCGTGAATCAATGAGGGAAAAAAAGTAGTAAAACTAGTAAATGTACTAGTGACTTAAAATTCCATTTTTTCTGGAATTTTAAGTCATAAATTCATTAGTTTTACAACTTTTTTCCTCGTTGATTCACGATTTCTCATAAATTCTCAATTCTCATAAATTTTCAATGTTTCAATTCAAACGATGGTGTTTTATTTTCCAGCCGTGTCCTGTCCGACTGTCCCACGATGACATGGGTACTGTGGTGTTTTTTCCTGGTGCTGAGGTTGTGCGTCATAAACACAGCTGATGAAAGTCCAACCGTGACCAAGAACTACATCTATGCAGGCAGAAAGTCAAACGTCCAACTCCCCTGCAACCACCCATTTCCCGCTTCACGCATCGTAATGATCAAATGGTATTCCGGTCCTGATGTTATTTTGAATGTTGACAGTTCCGGAGTGAAAGACGATTATGAGACACCACTGAAGGGCAGAATCCAGTACACAGGAAATGGCTCTACCATACACATCGATGACCCGAGGAGCTCGGATGCCGGGATCTACCAATGCATGGTGAGCTCCTTCAATGAAAGCTTTGTGGCGGCGGTGAGGCTGACATTCCGGGACGACTGGATGGACGTGGTGTGTACCGTGGAAGGGGAGCCTGTGGCGGGTAATGCGGTGACGCTCGGATGCAGATCCATATACGTCACCAAGACCACATACAGCTGGACCAAGATCAGCGGAAACCGGATGTCTGGCGCCAATGCGGAAGGCACGAGCGGGCAAAAACTGATTCTGGATAAAATCACCGAGGACAACTGTGGACGATATCGCTGTACGGCCAAAAGACACTACGTACCTTCTTCTCCTGACGGCCATCATGAGACCCAAAACTGTGACGTCATACTCGAGTGTCCATCATCGCCAACGACCACAACCAGTGACGGCGATGACGGCGTTCCGGTTCCAGTAGTTGCCGTGACGACCGTCATGCTTGCGCTGGCTGTCTTCTGCGCTCTGGCTGCCGCCTGGTACTGGTCCAGGAGACATCGTGGAGAGCTGATTATCGATGACACCATGGAGGTGTCGTCTATGTGGTCCAGGGAGGTGGAGGCCTTCGGAGACCAGGGCGAGGTGAATTGGGACGGTCCCGGCTTGGAAAAACTTCAGTGTTTGGATCCGCCCATTTCTGGAGATACGGCCGTCAGCTCTGCAAAATAGAGAAGATGGAAATCTGTTGTTGATGTTGATGATGCATTCAGGGGTATTTATTGAGCAGACAGAACATTTATGTTATGAATGTACTGGTAAAGGTGACTATAGGGTTGTTATTTCATGTCTAGAGGTCTCTAATAATTTTAAAAACTGTATTTAGAAGTTTGTAAACAGGTTTTCTATGTTTTCTCATCATGCCTACTATATTGGGTAATAGTGTCATGGTGACTATAGGGGTGCTATTTTATGTCTAGAGGGCTCTAATGTTAAAAGGTGTATTTAAAAGGTTTAAACAGGTTTTCTTTTGTCTTGTTTTTTCTTATTATGTTTACTTGATTGGGTAATAAGAGTGTAAAAATAACTATAGGGGTGTTGTTCCATGTCCAGAGGGCTCTAATCATGTTAAAAGGTGTATTTAGAAGATTGTAAACAGGTTTTCTGTCTTGTTTTATCGGCATGCCTACTATATTGGGTAATAGGGGTGTCATTGTGACTATAGGGGTGCTATTTTATGTCTAGAGGGCTCTAATGTTAAAAGGTGTATTTAAAAGGTTTAAACAGGTTTTCTGTTGTCTTGTTTTTTCTTATTATGTTTACTTGATTTGGTAATGGGAGTGTAAAAATAACTATAGGGGTGTTGTTCCATGTCCAGAGGGCTCTAATCATGTTAAAAGGTGTATTTAGAAGATTGTAAACAGGTTTTCTGTCTTGTTTTATCGGCATGCCTACTATATTGGGTAATAGGGGTGTCATTGTGACTATAGGGGTGCTATTTTATGTCTAGAGGGCTCTAATGTTAAAAGGTGTATTTAAAAGGTTTAAACAGGTTTTCTGTTGTCTTGTTTTTTCTTATTATGTTTACTTGATTGGGTAATAGTGTGTGAGTGTAAAGATAACTATAGGGGTGTTGTTCCATGTCCAGAAGGCTCTAATGATGTTAAAAGGTGTATTTATAAGATTGTAAACAGGTTTTCTGCATCATATATCTTATTTTCCATGACTATGTCTACTATAGTGGTAATAGGAGTGTATACGTATGTGACCATGGGGTGTCTTGTGTGCTCCAACGATGAAAAAGATTGAATCCTACAGGAAATGTATTTGTCGCGGTCGGGTATGGAACCAATGAAGTGCTCTAAACGAGGGATGACTGTATAAAATATGAAAGTGGTGCTTGCGTCCTGCATTTCTCACGAGTTTTGCTGACACCACAGATGATGAACTTCCATCTGTTTGCAACAAGCATGACTCTCCTCCAAGAACTATCAATTTCCACCAATCTCTGCTTCCTAGCCAGCTGCTAAATTACACATTACACATTTCCGTATCGTCAGGAGAGGGAAGCAGATTGCCTCGGGTTGGGGTTGGGGGGGTGGGGGGGAGTAGAGAGAGGAGATGCCAATCAGGAAGAAGGAAAAAAAAGCAGGCCATCAGTTGAGGGGAAACGGCGTTTAAAAAAAAAGGAGGCTAAATGGCATGGAGGTGGCGATGAGAAGTGACGGATGCTAATTTAGTTTGAATAATGCTGAGGCTTTGACGGACAGCTCCTCGGTGGCATCATGACGATGAAATGCTGACGGCCCGCCCACGTGACACGGCAACACATCCTGAGGGCCCACGGCGAACCCCTGACCCATCATTTGCGTACAGGAACCTCGGTTAGCGTTCAACCCAGTTAGCGTTTTGGTTGGTTTTAGCCAGGGTTAGCGTGTGTTAGCATGTGTTAGCGTGTGTTAGGGAGTCCGGGTGTGTCCAGGAGCAGCAGCAGCTTAGAAAGAAACAAAGATGGACGCTCGTGGAAGTGAGATTGGGCGCATTTGCGTGCATGTTTCGTCGCCATGGCAACAGCCTCCGGTGCCTGTGGGTGGGAGGAAGAAGCGCGGCAGAGAAAGACAGACTTTGGCCGGTCTCTTGTTGAGCTGGGAGCCGTCCGGCCCCCGTCCGCCCCCCCCCCCCCCCCGCCAAACAACAAACAGTCAAGGTCACTCATGAATTCATGTCCACTAAAAATTATTTTTTTTAAATCAATTGTTTCAAGTTTCATTTATTACTGCAGCTTTATTTTTTCTCTTATGTCTACTATTTGGAGTATTGGCAGTATAAAGTTAACTATAGGGGTGTTATTTCATACCTAGAGGGCTCTAATAATGGTACGTATATTTAGAAGATTTTCTATGTCTTATAATGTCTACTATATTGGGTAATAGGAGTATAAAGGTGACTATAGGGGTGTTATTTCATACCTAAAGGGCTCTAATAATGGTACGTATATTTAGAAGATTTTCTATGTCTTATAATGTCTACTATATTGGGTAATAGGAGTATAAAGGTGACTATAGGGGTGTTGTTTCATATCCAGAGGGCTCTAATAATGTTACATATATTTAGAAGATTTTCTATGTCTTATTATGTCTACTATATTGGGTAATAGGAGTATAAAGGTTACTATAGGGGTGTTATTTCATATCTAGAGGGCTCTAATAATGTTACATATATTTAGAAGGTTTTCTATGCCTTATTATGTCTACCATATTGGGTAATAGGAGTATAAAAGTTACTATAGGGGTGTTATTTCATATCTAGAGGGCTCTAATAATGTTATGTATATTTAGAAGGTTTTCTATGTCTTATTTTTTCTTATTATGTCTACCATATTGCGTAATAGGAGTATAAAGGTAACTATAGGGGTGTTATTTCATATCTAGAGGGCTCTAATAATGTTACGTACATATATTTAGAAGATTCTCTATGTCTTATTATGTCTACCATATTGGGTAATAGAGTATAAAGGTGACTATAGGGGTGTTATTTCATATCTAGAGGGCTCTAATAATGTTACGTACATATATTTAGAAGATTTTCTATGTCTTATTTTTTCTTATTATGTCTACCATATTGGGCAATAGGAGTTAAAAGGTAACTATAGGGGTGTTATTTCATATCTAGAGGGCTCTAATAATGTTACGTACATATATTTAGAAGATTTTCTATGTCTTATTTTTTCTTATTATGTCTACCATATTGGGCAATAGGAGTTAAAAGGTAACTATAGGGGTGTTATTTCATATCTAGAGGGCTCTAATAATGTTACGTACATATATATAGAAGATTTTCTATGTCTTATTATGTCTACCATATTGGGTAATAGAGTATAAAGGTGACTATAGGGGTGTTATTTCATATCTAGAGGGCTCTAATAATGTTACGTATATTTAGAAGGTTTTCTATGTCTTATTGTTTCTTATTATGTCTACAATATTGGGTAATAGGATTATAAATTTTTACTATAGGGGTGTTATTTCATATCTAGAGGGCTCTAATAATGTTACGTATATTTAGAAGGTTTTCGATGTCTTATTTTTTCTTATTATGTCTAGTCTGAGGCTTTCAAGGAGATCCAACCTGAGATGTTTTCCAGCATCGTCATCCTTCAATGGAACAGAGGAGTTTCAGGTAGTGCGGGGGCGTCAAACGGTGGAGGGGGCTGAAGGCCCTGGTCCAACACTTGACCAAGGACTTCTTCCAGAGGAATAAGCTGACTCTTTTGGACCATCCTGCGTCTTCCCCTCATCTAAATCCAATGGAGAAGATTTGTGATGGATGGCAGGGTAAGGTTACAAAGAAGTCTGTGAGAAGGTTGATGAGGTTTGATCAAGATTGTGCAGCTAAAAACCCCAACAGACCAAAAGCAAACATGGATGCTCTGCAATTGAAGAAGCGTAGCAGGCTTTGTCTGCCATGTTCAGTAAAGAATCTAAAACCCTCGTGTGCCACATTGGATGCTAACAATGAGGACCTATTAGCGCCTGTGTAATCGTCGTGTTTGCAACAGCGACTTTCATTTGTTTCATCTGCCGTTTCAACGCGCCGTGCCAACACGCCGCAAACTTTGATGCTGTGCAGACTTGAGAAATGAAGCCAGGTGACAAAGTGTGCTGAAGTGGATGTGGAGTCACTCTAGTCTCCCGCCAGGGGAAATCAAGCGAGGGCAGAGAGCATGGAGAAGCAAGGTGGGGAGCAGTCATGGCCAACAAGCAGAAAATCCTCTCCTTAATCAAATATGCTGATGAAAGTGGAACAGACTGATTGGTCTCACACACGCGCTCAGATGCAAGATGAAGATTCACACACACACACACACACACACACACACACACATCAGACTCATTCGATGCTATCCCTGGATTGTCTTTTGGTACTGACGTGAACCTGCCCACACTCCCAAGTGACTACATTCACTTTATTGGAAATGCTAAGAAAGTAAAAATACATTTGGAAAGCTGCACCATCAACACATACAGTACACAGTACAGTACAAAAACAGTTAAGAAGCGTAAACTTGCATCCACGTGCATAAGCCCCCGCCTCCTCCAAACAGCAGCAGTATCATAAATATCATACACAGTGGGGGAAATACGTAGTTCATGTTGTTAGTTGACCCCTTCACAAAGATATGTAATATGCACCATATTTATTTCTTACGACTTCTCGAGACCGATATCATACCGATAACATTTTTTTCTTAAACTTTAAATTCTTTTATATCTGCTTTTTTAAATGGTAAGAAGGACTGGAACAAATTATGATGTGTAGCTGCTGATTTGTCCTCATCAAATATCATGACATTACTACCAGGAGAACCAGAGTATAGAGGGGAGGGAGCCACCTACTGTGGCCCAGCAAGGTGCACTGTATTCGGGCACACGCTCAAAGCAGCCGGTGTGCCGCCACGGAGGTCTGTTGTTTTTTTTCTCCTTCATCGTGGATCATTCAGTAGAATTAGCATGTGAAATGTCTTCTCAGGGGCGCTTGATTCGCTCATCCGCACAGTACTGGTAACCTTGGGGCGTTTTAGTGGTTCTCTTTATCAGAGACAATAAACAATACCAATGTTGTACTCTTCATGTCTTTGTAAGGGGGTCAAACCTATGAAGAAAATACTCCTTATAATGTTCCCTACTGTATACAAAATAAAGATGACTACTGCACCGGATTGTTCATAGATCCAAAGGTTTTCCAGTGAGGGCCAAATGGCGAAATTATGATTTTATGATATTTGCTGAAGACATGTTGAGAAGTTGGAAATAATTCAAGAAAAAAAGGGAACCTCAGCTCGTTGTATTTTGACTTTATTTTTCTAATATTATGACTTTTTCTCCAACCTAATTTTACAAACATTTCAACTTTTTTTTCAATTCTTTGTGTTGTTTCTCATAAAACATTTATTTTCTTTAACATTTAAAGTCTATATAGACTATTTTTATTTTTACTGGAATAAAAATATATTTCAAATTTATTCTGATAGAATTAAAGCTACTTAAAACATTTTTGCTGCTTTTTAAAACAAAAAAATCAAACTATTTTGAGTAAATTTTCTTATGATTATGACTTTATTCATATAATATTTTGACTTTATTTTTCTAATATTCAGTCTTTTTCTCCAACCTAATTTTACAAACATTTCAACTTTTTTTTTTAAGTCTTTGTGTTGTTTCTCATAAAACATTGATTTTCTTTCAAATTTAAAGTCTAAATATACTATTTTTTGTCATTTTTTCTTTTTACTGAACTAAATATATATTTCTAATTTATTCTGGTAGAATTGAAGCTATTTAAAACATTTTTGTTGCTTTTTAAAAGGATAAATACAACAATTTGAAGTAAATGTTCTTCTCATGATTATGACTTTATTCATATAATATTTTGACTTTTGACATCCATATTTTAACATGGATGACAAATGGTTTGATTGGTCCTGACCTGATATTTGCATCCCCAGACTTCCCTCTTTCCATGCACTGTTGAGCACCATTTCCAGTATTTAGTGCAGGAGTTAGAATCCTAAAGCAAGTACGGTTATCAAGTCATAATAAATAAAAAACAACAAATATTGAACACAAAAAAAGATAGAAAAGCTATAAAAAGGCTGATGTTCCTGCGGAGTGGAGCGCTTGGTCGCCATCACCGGGCTGTCTGGGTGGACGGAGACCCTGGAGAACAGTTTGCATTGCAAAGCATTCAGTCTGCACAGCGTCTACTTTCAAATGAGTGCTGTGTGTTGTCTACCTTCACCCTTGGCAAGGCACGCGTCTTCACACTCCTCCAAGTGGACGAAGCGGTTGGCGTTTCCTCCACAGCCGCTGTAGATGAAAGGCCTGCACGCCTCCACGTGGCTGTTGAAGTACCAGCGTAGGGTGTAGCGTGCACAGGCGCCCTCCTCCAGGGGCAGCTGGCACAGCTCGGCTGGAGCTGCCGTGCACGTTCCCATCAAGAGGAGGAGGAAAGGGGGAGGAAAGGGGGAGGAAAGGGAGCACGGTTAGAGACAAGAGGAAATGATTACCATTTCTGGACAAAAGTAGTGGGACATCCACTAAGATGTTTCCCTCCATTTGTGATTAGGGGTCAGAGTTCACATGCGTGCCTCCCGTACTATATTGGGTCATGGGAATATAAAGGTGACTATAGGGGTGTTCATTTATTGTCCAGAGCTCTCTAATAATCTTAAAAATGTGTATTTCAAAAGGTGATAAACTGGTTTTCTATGACTTACTATATGTGCTACTTTCTCATATTATGTCTACTATATTGGGTCATAGAAATATAAAGGTGACTATAGGGGTGTTATTTCATGTACGTAGCTCTCTAATAATGTCAAAAAGTGTTTTTCAAAGGTTTCATGTGACTTATATGTGCTATTTATCTCATATTATGTCTACTATATTGGGTCATAGAAATATAAAGGTGACTATAGGGGTGTTATTTCATGTCCAGAGCTCTCTGATAATGGTAAAAAGTGTTTTTCGAAAGTGATGAAAATGTTTTCTATGACTTATATGTGCTACTTTCACATATTATGTCTACTATATTGGGTGATAAAATATAAAGGTGACTATAGGGGTGTTATTTCATGTCCAGAGTTCTCTAATAATGTTAAAAAGTGTATTTCAAAAGGTGATCAACAGGTTTTCTATGACCTATATGTGCTACTTTCTCATATTATGTCTACTATATTGGGTCATAGAAATATAAAGGTGACTATAGGGGTGTTATTTCATGTATATAGCTCTCTAATAATGTCAAAAAGTGTTTTTCAAATGTTTCATGTGACTTATATGTGCTACTTTCTCATATTATGTCTACTATATTGGGTGATAGAAATATAAAGGTGACTATAGGGGTGTTATTTCATGTACATAGCTCTCTAATAATGTCAAAAAGTGTTTTTCAAAGGTTTCATGTGACTTATATGTGCTATTTATCTCATATTATGTCTACTATATTGGGTCATAGAAATATAAAGGTGACTATAGGGGTGTTATTTCATGTCCAGAGCTCTCTGATAATGGTAAAAAGTGTTTTTCAAAGGTGATGAAAATGTTTTCTATGACTTATATGTGCTACTTTCACATATTATGTCTACTATATTGGGTGATAAAAATATAAAGGTGACTATAGGGGTGTTATTTCATGTCCAGAGTTCTCTAATCATGTTAAAAAGTGTATTTCAAAAGGTGATCAACAGGTTTTCTATGACCTATATGTGCTACTTTCTCATATTATGTCTACTATATTGGGTCATAGAAATATAAAGGTGACTATAGGGGTGTTATTTCATGTACATAGCTCTCAAAAATGGTAAAAAGCATTTTTCGAAGGTGAGAAAAAGGTTTTCTATGACTTATATGTGCTACTTTCTCATATTATGTCTACTATATTGGGTCATAGAAATATAAAGGTGACTATAGGGGTGTTATTTCATGTACATAGCTCTCTAATGTCGTCAAAAAGTGTTTTCCAAAGATTTCCTGTGACTTATATGTGCTATTTTCTCATATTATGTCGACTATATTGGGTCATGGGAATATAAAGGTGACTATAGGGGTGTTAATTTATTGTCCAGAGCTCTCTAATAATCTTAAAACAGTGTATTTCAAAGGTGATAAACAGGTTTTCTATGACTTATGTAACACCATAACATGACACAACAAATGACACCATATTAGATTAATCAGAGATTTTTAACTAATCCATCATGAACAATCACCATGATTATATAATATATATATATATATATATATATATATATATATATATATACTCGCTACCTTCCAAGTGGGTCTCCCCGTGGGCCCGCCTCTTGGCCCGAAGCGGTTTGGGTTTGTGGGACTTGATCGCTGTGACTTTGGCTGTCTTCGGTGAGTTGCCGGCTTCCACTTTTACCGACTTTGAATGCCGGCCATCTGGCTCACCTGCGGACGCACGAAAGTGAGCACGGGCGCGGTGTGAGAAGGACGAGGAGAACGACGTACCGTCCGTGTGGTTGTTCGGGGGGGGGAAGTACAGCAGCTCATCCGAGGGGTCGTCGTAGGCCTCGATGGAGTAGATGTGCTCGTAGTCGGGGTCGTTGGTGTTCATCACCACGCGCAGCTCACGACCTGAGAGAGCAGCGGGGACGTGTTATGCATCCAAAGGTCTGCTGGAGCTAGGGAACTAGGAGCTAGGATCTAGGAGCTAGGAGCTAGGGGCCTCCAAGTCTTCCCTAAAAGCTGGTATTGATTAGGGCGGGAGGAGACTTCCCAAAGGGAGTCTTCTGTTTTCTTCCAAGAAAACCACCAATGATCCCGTCCATCAGAAGCCTGCCTGATGGACGGAGGGCAGGGCAGGCACCGACACGGACGTGGAGGCCGCCAAGCAGAGCGCCACACGGAAACACGGAAACACTCACCCTTCTCAGCCTTCCGGGCCGCGCGTTGCTCGGGCGCGGGTCGAGCCCCGGCCACAGGCTGGAAGCCACTGACGGGAGCCAAAGCTGAGAGAGCCGCAGGATACACAGAGGGGTGCAAGGAAGGAAGGAAGGAAGGAAGGATGCAAAGAACAGAAGAGAAGCTAGTTTAGAAACCCAAAGACACCAGGAACATCACTCCACCTTTGCCACAAGGATCATCAACAACGTGGAAGCCATCATTGTACAACACAAACATCCACTTTGATTGATTTGTTATCATGTCCAGAGTTCTCTAATAATGTTAAAAAGTGTATTTCAAAAGGTTTTCTATGACGTATATGTGCTACTTTCTCATATTATGTCTACTATATTGGATCATAGAAATATAAAGGTGACTATAGGGGTGTTATTTCATGTCCAGAGTTCTCTAATAATGTTAAAAAGTGTATTTCAAAAGGTTTTCTATGACTTATATGTGCTACTTTCTCATATTATGTCTACTATATTGGATCATAGAAATATAAAGGTGACTATAGGGGTGTTATTTCATGTCCAGAGTTCTCTAATAATGTTAAAAAGTGTATTTCAAAAGGTTTTCTATGACTTATATGTGCTACTTTCTCATATTATGTCTACTATATTGGATCATAGAAATATAAAGCTGACTATAGGGGTGTTATTTCATGTCCAGAGTTCTCTAATAATGTTAAAAAGTGTATTTCAAAAGGTTTTCTATGACGTATATGTGCTACTTTCTCATATTATGTCTACTATATTGGATCATAGAAATATAAAGGTGACTATAGGGGTGTTATTTCATGTCCAGAGTTCTCTAATAATGTTAAAAAGTGTATTTCAAAAGGTTTTCTATGACTTATATGTGCTACTTTCTCATATTATGTCTACTATATTGGATCATAGAAATATAAAGCTGACTATAGGGGTGTTATTTCATGTCCAGAGTTCTCTAATAATGTTAAAAAGTGTATTTCAAAAGGTTTTCTATGACGTATATGTGCTACTTTCTCATATTATGTCTACTATATTGGATCATAGAAATATAAAGGTGACTATAGGGGTGTTATTTCATGTCCAGAGTTCTCTAATAATGTTAAAAAGTGTATTTCAAAAGGTTTTCTATGACTTATATGTGCTACTTTCTCATATTATGTCTACTATATTGGATCATAGAAATATAAAGCTGACTATAGGGGTGTTATTTCATGTCCAGAGTTCTCTAATAATGTTAAAAAGTGTATTTCAAAAGGTTTTCTATGACGTATATGTGCTACTTTCTCATATTATGTCTACTATATTGGATCATAGAAATATAAAGGTGACTATAGGGGTGTTATTTCATGTCCAGAGTTCTCTAATAATGTTAAAAAGTGTATTTCAAAAGGTTTTCTATGACTTATATGTGCTACTTTCTCATATTATGTCTACTATATTGGATCATAGAAATATAAAGCTGACTATAGGGGTGTTATTTCATGTCCAGAGTTCTCTAATAATGTTAAAAAGTGTATTTCAAAAGGTTTTCTATGACGTATATGTGCTACTTTCTCATATTATGTCTACTATATTGGATCATAGAAATATAAAGGTGACTATAGGGGTGTTATTTCATGTCCAGAGTTCTCTAATAATGTTAAAAAGTGTATTTCAAAAGGTTTTCTATGACTTATATGTGCTACTTTCTCATATTATGTCTACTATATTGGATCATAGAAATATAAAGCTGACTATAGGGGTGTTATTTCATGTCCAGAGTTCTCTAATAATGTTAAAAAGTGTATTTCAAAAGGTTTTCTATGACGTATATGTGCTACTTTCTCATATTATGTCTACTATATTGGATCATAGAAATATAAAGGTGACTATAGGGGTGTTATTTCATGTCCAGAGTTCTCTAATAATGTTAAAAAGTGTATTTCAAAAGGTTTTCTATGACTTATATGTGCTACTTTCTCATACTATGTCTACTATATTGGATCATAGAAATATAAAGGTGACTATAGGGGTGTTATTTCATGTACATAGCTCTCTAAAGTTGTCAAAAAGTGTTTTCCAAAGATTTCCTGTGACTTATATGTGCTATTTTCTCATATTATGTCTACTATATTGGGTCATATGACTATAAAGGTGACTATAGGGGTGTTATTTCATGTCCAGAGTTCTCTAATAATGTTAAAAAGTGTATTTCAAAAGGTGATAAACAGGTTTTCTATGACTTATATGTGCTACATTCTCATATTATGTCTACTATATTGGGTCATAGAAATATAAAGGTGACTATAGGGGTGTTATTTCATGTACATAGCTCTCTAAAGTTGCCAAAAAGTGTTTTCCAAAGATTTCCTGTGACTTATATGTGCTATTTTCTCATATTATGTCTACTATATTGGGTCTTATGACGATAAAGGTGACTATAGGGGTGTTATTTTATTGTCCAGAGTTCTCTAATAATGTAAAAAATCGGTTTTCAAAGGTGATAAAAAGGTTTTCTATGACTTATATGTGCTATTTTCTCATATTATGTCTACTATATTGGGTCATAGGAATATCAATGTGATGATGGGGTGTTATTTTATGTCCAGAGTTTTCTTGTAATTTTAATAATTTAATTAAAATTTAATTTGATTATCTATGCTTCAACTACAAAAATCTTCCATTAATCCATTTTGTATGACGCTTATCCTCAGTAGTGTTATAAGTATGCTGGAGCCTATCCCAGCTGTCCTTGGTCGAGAGGCGGAGTCCACCCTGGACTGGTGGCCAGCCAATGGCAGACAGAAATCTATCATTTATGAATAAGAAAGCCTACGTGTGGTCTAGAAGCAAATAACCGCCATACACGAGGGACATTGCTTTATGGAAAAGGGTCGTTGAGGCTGGAAGACAGATGCAGCATCTTCCCGGACCGCATGAGAAAATGTAAAAGCACGGTGTTATCTCCAATGATTTCACAAGGAAAGGTCCTTGTGAATGACGTTTGGGTCTGCATGTGGAACGGGTTGAGATGCAAATACACGCCACCAGGCCCGTCTGCTGCGAAGGCAGCATATGCGGCGGTATATGACTCATGCTAAATCACAGCCCGTCTGTCCACCCTTCCCGCCCGTGCTGCTCACTCACCTCCGCACGCTGCGCATCAGACGGACGGCGTGGACGGGGAAGGAGAGGACAAAAGAGAAAGGTCAGTTGAAAGAGCGGTGACATTGCTGGAGTTAAAACTTCTCATGACGGTGACTCACGGGCGCCCGTCTTATCTAAAGTTCAGCTTGAGGACGGCGTGCTTATGAATTAGCAATGCCGGCTGCACCAAAGACTCACCACAGTGCTGACTCATCTCCGAGCGAACATACTCTCTGACCTCATCCTCCTGAAATCCAAAGAGGAAGGAGCGGAACACAATCAGAGATAAGACCCACAAGGCCGTGGAATCTTCTTGTGACTTTTATGTCCACGTTGTGGCATCGAGCACTCACCGTCATGCCCGGCTCCCCTCTCTCTCCCTTGGCTCCATCTGGGCCCATCTCCCCCTGCAACACGGACAGGTATTACAACCCGCAGAGATGCCTGCTGGTCTCCGAAATGGAACCGACAACAGGTGGTAGACCCAAACAATGGTTCTTCTGGGTTCTTCTGGGTTCAAATGAGAAGCAAAACACTAACCGTTTCTCCACGCTCCCCTGGGATCCCGGGAATACCACGTGGGCCCACCATGGCGGGACCAATAGGCCCTCTCTCTCCCTGATACAAACAAAAGGCCTGAATGATGATGACTCAATATCCACAAGCGATGTTGTTAGCATGCTAAGCATAGACGACAATTAGAATACATCAGGGAGTCCATACCTGCGCCTCGTACTAACGCCTGAATAAATAGTCAAAGTCCGTGTCACCATTTCTGGAGAGCTTCTTGTAAATCCGATTACGATATGAAGTTCAATGTCGTCCTTTAAGAGTGTGCGTTTAAAAAGTGCAATCATCACTCTCCTGTCAGGAGCTTTTTTTATTTATGAGCGTGATGATGGAGGAGACGAGCGGGTCAAAGTCAGGGACCATCAAGCTGTCAATCACAGCTCAGTCAAGGAACAACACTGAACGCAACTTTGTGTTACGACTCCCAAAATACCTGCAGCGACTCCCGACTTCCTGTCATTTATCTACTCGCTAGTTTTTTTCTCCAAAAGAAAAAAAAACAACTCATCACCTTCTGTCCTTGGAGTCCTTCGGGGCCTTTAGCACCACCTGGTCCCTGAGGGCCTGTGAGTCCAGTCACTCCGTCCACTCCTCTGGGACCAGGAGGGCCGGGGACACCAGGTGGACCCTGCATGGTTCACAGGCACACCAAGGCAGGTTAATTACGTACATGTTGTCGGTAGATTAAGCCACGACTCACCCTTTCGCCTTTCTCTCCATGAGCTCCTTTGGGGCCCTCAACACCATCAAAACCACGGTCCCCCTACAAGGACCCATCACATTCAATATTTATCACTTCATGCAAATATTTCATTACACACTGAAGGAACGACACCATGATACAGGGAAAATAGTCAGTGTACAGCTTGTACTGTGTACAGCTTACATGTACTGTGTACCGTGTACTGTATAACAAAGTATACAAAGTTGAAAAGAACTCTGAGAGCGCAGTAAGTTACACCAGAAATATCAGTACTATGTTTATTTCATACAACATACAATGGAAGGGTTTGAATGAAGTAAACAATGCTAACATGCTAAAGTTAACATGCCAAGACCTAGCATAACAGCGCTTTGTGTTTGTACATGTGCCTACCTCTGAAAATGCTAAAATGAATCATCTAATAAATATCTTAACATAACAGCTAACATTAGCATGCCAACACCTAGCATGATAGCACAAAGTGTCTGCTTTAGATTGCATAAATGCTGGTATGCGCTTGTTAGCATGGCGACACCTAGCATGATAGCACCAAGTGTCTGCTTTAGATTGCACAAATGCTAGTATGCGCTTGTTAGCATGCTAACACCTAGCATTATAGCACCAAGTGTCTGCTTTAGATTGCACAAATGCTAGTATGCGCTTGTTAGCATGCTGACACCTACCATGATAGCACAAAGTGTCTGCTTTAGATTGCACAAATGCTAGTACGCGCTTGTTAGCATGCTAACACCTAGCATGATAGCACCAAGTGTCTGCTTTAGATTGCACAAATGCTAGTACGCGCTTGTTAGCATGCTAACACCTAGCATGATAGCACCAAGTGTCTGCTTTAGATTGCACAAATGCTAGTATGCGCTTGTTAGCATGCTGACACCTAGCATGATAGCACCAAGTGTCTGCTTGAGATTGCACAAATGCTAGTATGCGCTTGTTAGCATGCTGACACCTAGCATGATAGCACCAAGTGTCTGCTTTAGATTGCACAAATGCTAGTATGCTCTTGTTAGCATGCTGACACCTAGCATGATAGCATTAAGTGTCTGCTTTAGATTGCACAAATGCTAGTACGCGCTTGTTAGCATGCTAACACCTATCATGATAGCACAAAGTGTCTGCTTTAGATTGCACAAATGCTAGTACGCACTTGTTAGCATGCTAACACCTAGCATGATAGCACTAAGTGTCTGCTTTAGATTGCACAAATGCTAGTACGCGCTTGTTAGCATGCTGACACCTAGCATAATAGTGTCTATCTATGAAAATGAAATGAGTATAAATGCTACTATGCTAATATTTGTATGTTAGCAAAAAATGGCTGTCATTGCTCATATTGCCATACACCACACACTGCATGGAATTGGTGATCCATTTTGGGGGCATACCGTATGTAACCAGATCACAGTACGCACCTTGGGGCCAATGAGACCTTCTTTTCCTGGGATGCCAGAGGCTCCTGGGGGGCCGACGTCCCCCTGAACACATGAACACATTTTGGGTGACAACCAGTCGCACAAAGTCGCACAATAACAGCTGCCTTTCTCTTTGCCTCACCTGTTCACCTTTCCTCCCAGGTAGGCCTGCTCGCCCATGAAAGCCGCCATCTCCCTGATTAGAAGAACATACGTTTCAGAAACTTACTTTTACTCTCGTCTTTTCTTCTTCTAACCTTGTCTCCTTTGGGTCCATCGCCTCCACAAAGCCCCTTGGGTCCGCGGTCGCCCTGGAAACGCACACGAGTTCATCACTGAGAGAGGCGCACACGGGGAGGCGCGTGAGCAACAAAAGGGATCAACATTTGCACCACAGAGGTGCGACAAAGAGTCCATCCGCAGGCCATCCATGCTTTCACCTTCCACCCGTGGACCTTCCACCCATAGACCTTCCACCCAGACTGATGCACTTCCACTCATACGCAGGGTGCGCCACACGAGCGCAGCAAATGGACATGAAAATGGTCCATGATGATGGCTGTTAGAGGGCAGTTAGAAATACAAGTGAGCTAAGTACGTGTGTGTGTGGGTACATATTATTTTTCCAAAAATATATATTATTATAGAATATTTCTATTTATTACTACTCATATATTATTTAATTTAAAATCTGAAATTATTTCATTTTGATGATTTATTATTCATTTATCTTTCATTTACAGCTTTTTGTGCCAAAAAAGCATCAAATCAAATTAAATGTGAAGTATGTTTTGTTGTCCATTCATGTATAAAATCATCCATCCATCCATCCATCCTATGGACCACAAGGGTGAACACAAGGGGTATCTGGAGCCTATCCCAGCTGACTGGTGGATTAAGATTAAAATCTCATCTTGTGACAAAATACTATTTAAGTAAATAATTAAACATTTGAAATCATTTCTACATGTGAAGTACTTATTTTCTGATAATAAATCACCTCTGTGGCTACTCGGAGCGTGTGCCCGAATACAGTGCACCGTGCTGGGCCACGCCAGGTGGCTCCCTGTGGCAGTGATGTGCATGATATCTGATTAGGACAAACCAACAGGTACACTTGGTCTAATCCTAATTGGTTCCACTTCCCCATACTTCCAGGTGTGCACAAACTACACTTTACAATTTAAACTAGATTTAAAATGTTGATGTGATACCAAATCTTATCGGCGTCGAATGTAAACGCCAATCTGTATTGGATGTATAGTCCTATCAATGTCATGCCACCATGCCGTCGGCGCCTGAAAGATGTTTTCACCTTAATTCCTCTGGTTCCGACAATGCCCGTCTCTCCTTTGTCCCCCTTGCGACCAGGCAGCCCGTCCTTTCCTGGCAAACCCTGGGAGAAGAGACGAAGACAAAGAAGTCATCGCTCACTGTCCTGCTCGGCCAAACAGACAGTGAAGAATGAGAAATATATGCCAATGTGAGGGATGTGAGGAAACGGACCGTTTCACCAGGCATCCCGGCCAGACCTTCTTCTCCCTGCAGAGGAGGCCCAATTCCAGTCATTAGAGCAGTATCTGTACCAACTACTCAGTTCCAATACAGATACACATCATCAGATGATCATCATCCATGCACAGCGCTGCTTGCCTTCTGCCCACCAGGACCACGAGCACCTGGGAAGCCAGTAGATCCTCGTTCTCCAGGTTCTCCCCTCAGACCCTGATGACCAATACAAAGCGTTAGACACAGGTCAGGTGACATTAATGATGTTTGGGGCTCAGTAAGCCTCCCGTCAGAGAATGTAAACACGGTTGGGGCGAAAAAAAAGGGTGATGACGCAACTCTCCACTGATGTATTTGACCTTAAGTGACATGTTTTCTGTTTTTATTTTGTTGTTCTTATTTTCAAGCAATATTCCTTTCTTTCTTATTTATTTTTTTATTTTTATTTATGTTGATATTGTTCTGTAGAATTGCACTTTTATGTTCCAGTAATGCTGCTTATATTGTTATTGTTTTGTACAATTGAAGCTTGTAATAAAATAAAATAAAAAAAAAATATGTATGTCTCCCTTTTTTTAGTTAGGAATTGATATTTTCCTGAAACTTACCTATGTTCTACTGCTAATTATTAAAGAACGGAAAAAAGTCGGCATAAAATTTTCTGACTAAAGACGAGGGTCTAATCTTTTGCTAGATAATGTTTCAGATAAAAAGAATCATAATCACAACTGATTCGTTCAAGTATTGAAATGAACGGGTACTTGTGCTACGTGAGATGAACTGCTGTGATTCCCGACTGGTGCGTCGCAACAAACCAAAAGCAACCGATTTAAAATGAGGAGAGGTTACCCGTACTGTGAGCGTGAACAAATCAAGCGCTACATTTTTCGGAGACCTCCGTAGCGGCGGCACCCCGGCTGCTCGGAGCATGTGCCCGAATATAGTGCACCTTTCTGGGCCACAGCCGGTGTCTCCCTCCCCTCTATACTCTGGTTCTCCTGATAGTTGTGATGAGGTAGCAGTAATGTCGAGATATTTCATTAGGACAAATTTGTTCAAGTCCTTCTTCCCTCCAGATAAATCTTAATGAAAAAGAATTCAACATACTAAATGAAACCATATTGGCGTTGGTTTGAACGCTGTGGATAAACGATGGTACCTGCTCTCCTGGTGGACCCTCTTGACCTTTTGCTCCCTTTTCTCCTTGCCCACCTTTGGGCCCCCTGTCACCCTAAAAGAAAAGAATGGCGCAGGGTTATTTTGGACAAGAATAAACATGTGACATATTGTACCGTTCACCGACTTGTTCTCCGGTGTTGCCCTTTTCCCCAGGAGGCCCCCCCACCAGCATGGTGTCGCCCTGCGAGAGACAATATGGCCGTTGGTGTCAAGCTAAAGCAAGATATGACTGAATTGTGGACTCCATTGCTGCAGTTCTAGTCCTGCTTCATAGACTCTCCCCCCGGCGGTGTAAATCTCCTCCAGCGGCCTCGGCTGTCAAGGTCTGTCTTCCTTTCTCATATCTGCGCTCTCTTTTTTTTTTTAAGTGTCTATTTGTTTGGCATTATGCGTATAAATCACCGCAGGAGAGCGAGCTGCGGTAGAGCTTATTGGATATTAACATGCACACACCTTCTCTCCTTTGTCTCCTTGCAGGCCCGTATCTCCCTGAAAACAACAAGAAAAGAGCAAAACATTTCATCCGCCGAACGTCAGTAGGAGTGGGATGAGATGAGCGAACGAGGAAAGGACTGTGATTGGTATTCACCTTGTCTCCCCGAGCCCCACGCAGACCTGCTGGACCCTGAAGGATGGAGAAACAAACACACAATTATACACAACATGGGAAAACATCTAGCTTCTTTCGACGTGTCCCAAAAAGGAGTGGGAAGAAGCAGAGCCTCTTAAACATTATTAGAGCCCTATAGACATGGCATAACAGCCCTACAGTCACCTTTATACTACGATTATTCTTTGTTTACGATGCATTTCAGCGCTTATGCTACAGGGACCCAAGACAGCAGCTACGTAGCAAGCTAACCAGCTAACAAGACTTTGGATGTGAATGGACAGCCTTATTAAGAATGGTTGTGAATTTTGTAATATATCAAATATTTTTTTTTATATTTTATATATTATTTATTATTTTATATTATTATTTATTTATTATACAAAATTATCTATATTTTTTTAATTTTTTTTTTTTTACAGAGTAGGGCTTACTTACGCAGATCGCTATAAGAACTTTGATTGACAAGGACCGTGAGGCGGGCCAACTCAGTGCTATTTTCCGGATGTGGGATAAGTGAACCAATATTGTCCTGGAATCGTGTCGGCAACCATGACTCCTGAATCAAGTCGTTATTAAAACAAATTGTTATACGTTATTATGTTATATTATGCTATAGGCTGCATAGTGGAAGAGTGGTTAGCGCGCAGACCTCACAGCTAGGAGACCAGGGTTCGATTCCACCCTTGGCCATCTTTGTGTGGAGTTTGCATGTTCTCCTTGTGTTTTCTCTGGGTATTCCGGTCCCCCGACACCGACATGAAATACGTCAAAGATTATGAATAGAAATGGAAACTGATACTCACCGTTAGCCCCCTCTCCCCATCCAAACCAGGCCGCCCCTCCTCGCCCTAAAACGTGAGCCACAAATCAGTGAGTGTATCAATGTGAGGTGTCTCCGAGTTCACAGCCCGGGGCTTACCCTGGCTCCTGGTTCTCCCCTTTCTCCTCTTGGTCCCGTCACCCCGAGTCCATTCTCGCCCTGGTCAAATAAATCAGGTGCATGTGCTGAGAAAACGCCAAGGGACACGTACCGTCATACCAAAATACGTACCTTGTCTCCTTTCACGCCGTCCGTGCCGGGAGGACCCTAGAAAAGACATTTAAAGATCTTTTTCAACTAAATATCACAAAGCATTTACAACAGGATCGAAACTCACAGCCTGCCCAGGAGGTCCAGAAGGACCTGGAGGTCCAGGATTCCCCCCCCGGCCGAGGAATCCTTGGAGACCCTGAAAATGAGAATTTTCTCGTTCAAAGTGATTGCAAAGAAATCAGCGCATGATCACAGCTAGAGGCCGAGCCTGGCCCTTTAAGAGCAATGCATTATGGGAAGTTGAGTGGTGTAGTTCTGAGGTGGCTGTCTCGCTCACTTCTGTCTGTGCTGCCCATTGCCTTCTGCGTCCTGATTGGCAGCTAACTCTGTATGCTTTATGTTTAAAATTTTCCCGCCCGACGAAACGTTCTGCACCCAAAAGGAATCCAACCATCGCACTAAAAGCTAGACTTGTGGACATGCTCAAGGAAGGACGTTGAAGCTGTAGGGTGCCATTATGTCATAAATGAATCTTGGTCCAAGGAGGACGAAAATAGGACGACTGCAACAATATGTTTTAACAAGGATACAAAAACACCTTGGCTGAAAAGTAGTGAAATATGGTTCAGAGAGTTAATAATTTCTTGTCTATGTTGAGGGGTTTACAGCCTTAAAACATACATGATAAATATCAGATTTCACTTACTGCAGACTATTTTGGGAACCTATCCCGCGCCCCGCAATAAACGAGGGAACTATATATTTATTATTATGTTATATGATTTATTTACAGTGGTTCTAAACCTTGACTCCTGCTTGACCACAAAATGCAAACCTTAGTTGAAAACAGCGCTAATGTCGTGTCTTGCTGCACCCACCCTTTCGCCAGGTGGTCCAGGAGGTCCCGGTTCCCCGTTTTCCCCCCTCAGACCGGATAGACCAGCTTCACCGGACTTTCCCTGTGGTCCCGGAGGACCAGATAGACCAGGGAGGCCTGAATCGCCCTTAAAATGACAAGCAGATGGTTGATCAACTGAATAAACTCGGGTTTAAAGTCAATTCCAGGGGGTGTTCACGCACCTTTAAACCCGGAGGACCAACCCGGCCCGCAGGACCGGCCATTCCCACGCCTCTTTCTCCCTGCAACATAAACCTTGTTACTCCTGTTTGGATTCCATAAATACTAATTAAAAAAACAATAACCGACCTTATCTCCTTTTGGCCCAGGAGGTCCTTGCATTCCCTGAGCGAGACACAAAACAAACATGTGGTCCAGTATTCAACCTTTTGCTTATTGCCAGTCACCATGACATTAGTGTACTACAACCAGTCAGCTCTTTATTTGACAGGAGCCAATCACGAGCGTTGGATGACCAGCTTGTCAACCCGTTGCAAATTGCAAGAGGTCAGACTCATGGTGTCCTCTTTATTCAACACACTAAATTCAACACACAGCGACTTAACACCTCAGCAATATAGAAACATGCATAAATCATAGTTTTAGGTGACGAAACAACATTTGAAAGGGTTCCCATAATGCATTGTGATTGAGAAAACATAAATTGAGTAAAAAAAAGTCCAAAGCAAAAGAGGGAAGCTGACGTCATTGCAGTGCCCCAGTGAATGCGTTTTTTTATGGGAAAATTGTATATATTTTTTAATGGTAAAGTCATATTGGGACATGTTTGTATATTTGTATGTATACACTTTGATTGATTCCTCTAATTATGATAAGTGAATTTTATTTAGAAATTAAAAATTTCATTAGAGGATAGAAAACCTGCGTACAGACTTAAACCTTAGACTTAAAACTCAGACCTAAATAGGTGTTTTAACGTTTTTAGAACTCTCTAGAAATGAAATAACACCCCTATATTTATACATGCATTACCCAGTACAGTAGCCATAATAAGAGTAAATAAGACATATGTAAGACTCATGTGTTTCGGTGCTAGAGGAGCTGAGTGAGGAGGGTGTGGGGTGGGGGGGGGTGTACAGGATGTGACATCATGGGTTCAGCTCGGCGTGGGCTACGGCCGCAACACTAGTCCGTGTTCAGGACTGTTGTGCCGGTTGTGAGAACATTCAAAGCTGCAATAAACGCTGGGTGCTCATAATGACATCAGGAGGTTGCCTACAGCCAAGCCACATTGACATTGACAATGTTTTGCAGTTGTAGACTATAGAAGACTCAGAAGCAGAATGAATTGGAACATTTCCGGTAGCGCTAGGACTAGAAGAAGCAGACAATGAGGGGGTTACTCACATCTTCTCCAGGCTCTCCTGCTTCTCCAGCCTCGCCCTAATGAGGACAAAAATATCCGGCAGTTATCCCAGCGACTAACTTTTTATACACACAGCACGGGATCCAACTCACTCGCTCGCCTTTGGCGCCGGCAGCACCTCTGTCCCCGCGGGCGCCCTGAACCACACCAGCCAACCATTTAGAAAAGCATTATTTTTTACTGGCAGATGTCCTGGACTCACCTTTTCACCAGCTAGACCTTGCTCTCCTGGCGTTCCTGGCAGCGTTTGTCCTGGAAGACCCTGCATTTCGATTTCGAAAATATCATTTTGGAGGTTTTCTTTATTTAAAGGGGACCTATGGATGCTGATTTTGGGCCCTTAGTATCGAGTTGTGGACGCCTATTGAGCTAACAGAACGCAGAAACTTTTCTAGATCTTCCATAATCTGCACCTATTCCAGCTGGAATTCCGAAACGGTCTGATTAATTTGTTGATTGGTCACACCCAGCTTGTACCCGAGCATGCCCATATAAGGAATTCTGGCTCACTGCTATGCCCTTGTTGGAAAAATACTCCCAATCCTGAACTGACTTCCAAATGATGTGAACGATTGGAATGGTTTTACACCAGAATCCAACATTCCGACTACATTTATAGGTCAGACAAGTAAGAAAAAGCATCACAGGTCCATTTAAACATGCACCAAATCCATTGAAGCTTTTGTACAGTGAGGCAGAAAAACCAGCAACACTCACCCGTTCTCCTTTGGCACCAGGGGGTCCCGCTACAGCCTGAATGGAACACAACAGAAAGGGAAGTGGTGGAAATGATATGGTAATAACAGCCTGAGACGCAGTGTGCTGCTTTTTTCTTGAAAGATGTCAAAATCAAGGCCCTTCTTGTCAGGAGTTTGAAATATGAAATATGAAAATATCCAGTTGAGTAATGTCTTAATAATATTACTACTTTGACGTCTAAGACTACGTCTCAAAGTGAAAAGATTGGGAGATTTCCCTTGCAAAGTTCATTTTCCCATCTGATTTGGCGCGTGTGAAACCTGAAGACAGGAGCGCCAAAATTCCTATTCCCGTACTTTATGACTGGTGGTACACAAAGGCGGAATGGGTGATCCATCAAAGTGTTGAACGGCCTGACAGCGTCACGGTGGCTCGGTCCAAGGTGCTGAGCCCGAGGCTGCCAGCTGCTCAGCGCGTTCGTGCTGCTCGTCACGGGTCACAGCGGCGGCACAAACAACCGGAATGACTGATGCCATGTTAAATATTGCATGTATGACAAATCTACACGGACGAAAAATGCAAGGTGAGGGCTGGAGTTCCACACTTGGTCAAGTATTTATTAACAATACCAAAGACGTATAGATGCGTTTTGACCCCAACAACATATTTATTCGTCTTTTAAAGTTATTTTATAAAACGCAAAAAGGGGGGATGATGCAACTCTCCACTAATGGATTTCAATTTCAGAGCAATTTTAAGCCATAAAAACGGTCACAAAGTGGCTGTTTACGCTGTACATTGTTGTTCATATTTGATGTAATCTATTTATTCTCCACGTTATTATTCATTTTTATTATTATACGGGAGCCAGGCAACAACATTTCGTTTTACTGCGATGATATTGTGCAATGACAATAAAGAAAGTCTATCTATCCATCCATCCATCCATCCATCCGTTTTTCTCCCCTTTCTAGTTGGGAACTGATATTTTATTTATGGCAAAATTGTCAAATAAAAAGTAAAAATTATGGGATAAAATGTCAAGATTATGAGACAAAATGTCAAAATTGTGAAATAAAATGTTGAAATTACGAGATAAAATGTCAAAATTGTGAGATAAAAGGTCAAAATTGTGAAATAAAAAGTCCAAATTATTAGATAAAACGTCCAAATGATGGGATATAAAGTCAAGATTAAGAAATAAAATGTCAAAATTGTGAAATAAAAAGTCCAAATTATTAGATAAAACGTCCAAATGATGGGATATAAAGTCAAGATTAAGAAATAAAATGTCAAAATTGTGAAATAAAATGTTGAAATTACGAAATAAAATGTCAAAATTGTGAAATAAAATGTTGAAATTACGAGATAAAATGTCAAAATTGTGAGATAAAACGTCCAAATGATGGGATATAAAGTCAAAATTGCGAAATAAAATGTTGAAATGACGAGATAAAATGTCAAAATTGTGAAATAAAATGTTGAAATTACGAGATAAAATGTCAAAATTGTGAGATAAAATGTTTAAATTATGAGATAAAATGTCAAAATTGTGAGATAAAAAGTCCAAATTATTAGATAAAACGTCCAAATGATGGGATATAAAGTCAAAATTGCGAAATAAAATGTCAAAATTGCGAAATAAAATGTTGAAATTACGAGATAAAATGTCAAAATTGCGAAATAAAATGTTGAAATTACGAGATAAAATGTCAAAATTGTGAGATAAAACGTCCAAATGATGGGATATAAAGTCAAAATTGCGAAATAAAATGTTGAAATTACGAGATAAAATGTCAAAATTGTGAGATAAAAAGTCCAAATTATTAGATAAAACGTCCAAATGATGGGATATAAAGTCAAAATTAAGAAATAAAATGTCAAAATTGCGAAATAAAATGTTGAAATTACGAGATAAAATGTAAAAATTGCGAAATAAAATGTTGAAATTACAAAATAAAATGTCAAAATTGTGAGATAAAATGTTGAAATTACGAGATAAAATGTCAAAATTGTGAGATAAAAGGTCAAAATTGTGAAATAAAAAGTCCAAATTATTAGATAAAACGTCCAAATGATGGGATATAAAGTCAAAATTAAGAAATAAAATTGTGAAATTCAAAAAAAGCCAAAATGCAGAGCTAAGAAGCTAAAATAATGAGATCAAATGTCATAAAATATGTGAAATAGAGTCATAATTATGAGCTAAATTCCAAGAAATGATGACATACTACGAGCTGCGTATGAGACAAAGGCTCCAGTGAAGATGGCGGCACATTATCATGACGGCCGCTATGGATGTTTGTCATTTGGAGGCTGAGTGACAGAATGAGAACAGGCCCGCCCGAGCCAACCCCCAAAAGAAGACGGCCATTTTAAAAGGTGGCTTACTCTCCTTTGCGAGGAGTTAAATTGGCTGTGCGAGGCGTTTGGCAGGGGAAGTCAAGCAGGACAAAACCGGCGCCGGCGTTGATGTTTTACTAGACAAAATTCAAGGATGCGAGTTGGCATGGCAATGCGAGGCAGCCTCTGACAGTGCGGGTTCTGGGCTGGGGGCGGGGGGCAAAATCCTTGTTGCTGCCAGCAATTATCCAAGCAAGGATGAAGCCGTTGTTTTCGGCTGCGGTGAAAAATGAAAAACAAACAAGACCCCGCCGCTGAATAGGCAACGCTTGTGAGGATTGTTTCAGCTCGGAAGCACAGAAGGAATGATCTCGTTTACATATGCAAACAACCGGGACCCTCAATGGCTGAGACATTCTGGTATTTCCACGACTTCACCCTCGGTCCTCTTACCAGATATAACAGTACGCTGTACGAGTGGACTGGTTGGCGGACAGCAGGAGACTCAACCCCCGTGTTCAGCAGCGCTAACACATCACACGAATGGGAACGTGCAGACAGTCATCAGGTGTCATCGCATCCTGGCGTCATGTGACCGGGCTGTGGGACGCCATTAACGGGGCAAACGTAAAGGAAGCCTGGATTAAGTTCAACGGCAAGTCACTAAAGCTAGCTCTTTTAGGTCTCCATGAGCACCACTGAAGACGGTATATGATCAGGGGAGTCAAACGGCCATGTTGACTAGTATACTAAAACTAAATGTGGGCTTGGGGGAGTGAGTCAGAGCTTTTTTTCCCGTCACTCACACACACACATGGCGGCAGGGATGCCGCCACAACGCGGAAACTCGCGGGGCCAATGATGCTAATTTCACGGTTCAGCAGCTAGAAAGTATGATGCTATTTGTTCGCTAATCGACCACTTTTCACTGATGTGGAAAATGTGATTCACAAAAAAATTATTAAATGGTTTATTTAAATTCAATTAAATATTTAGATTTAAGAATGTCCAATTTAAAATTTAACAAAATAAAACAAAATCAAATAAAGTAAAACATTTAATGTCATTTTAAAATATAATCTATTTTTTTATTTTAAAATAAAATGAAAAATTAAATAAAGCCAAAATAATAAATACATTTCATAAATAAATAATAAATAATAAATAATAAATAATAAATAATAAATAATAAATAATAAATAATAAATAATAAATAATAAATAATAAATAATAAATAATAAATAATAAATAATAAATAAATAAATTTTTAAAACATTTTCCAAAAACATGCTAGGTTAATTAGCCACTCCAAATTGTCCATAGGTATGAATGTGAGTGTGAATGGTTGTTTGTCTATATGTGCCCTGTGATTGGCTGGCCACCAGTCCAGGGTGGACCCCGCCTCTTGCCCGAAGACAGCTGGGATAGGCTCCAGCACCCCCACGACCCTCGTGAGGAAAAGTGATAGAAAATGAAATTAAATGAAAAATCTAATCTATTTTTTTGTTTTTAAATAAAACAATAAAATAAAATAAAGCCAAAATATTTTTTTATAAATTTGTAAAAATAAAAATACATTACAAATATTTTGAAAAAGAGCAGTAAAGAGTGGATAAGCGGTAGAAAATGAATGAATGAATACATCTACTACATCATGTAGTATATACAGCTACTACATGTTGCACATTAATGTGCAAAATATTAGCACGAGTAAATGTCTGTATTTATCACCTTTCTACGTTTAACCTGAATAAAAACGCTGCCAAATCTCTAACATTATAACTAAAAGTAACGAGCGCGTGTGCGTGCGTGTCACGCGGGGGGCGTAGCTTGCAATGTCGAAACAGGAAGAGGGCGGGATCCAACGCCTGCAAGCATATTGGAAAGTGTGCAGGACTGAAACACTGCAGGCAGCACCTTTACCACCCCCCCCAGCACAGTCGGGTACAGTCCCGGACCACCTGAGGGACTTTTACGGAATACAGAAAGGTGACTCATCATCCCACTCGGACCCGGATTCTAATAATAGCGCCACATAGATGCTATTCTATGGCTTCAGGCGGTCTATCATCATGACGCTTGGTAAAAAGCGCAGCGTGCTCTCACCTTCCCGGGAGGACCGCCGTCTCCTTGCTCCCCCTTTAAGCCAGGCGAACCCGGGGGTCCGACGATGCCCTGACAAAGCAGTTACACCACATGAAGAACGACGGAAATGTGCCGCATGAACACACCGTGACAAACTGGCACAAACCTGCTTCCCTGGCAGTCCGGGTAATCCATCTTTTCCAGGCACTCCATCTCTACCGGGGACCCCTGGCTTTCCTGCTTCTCCCTGAGAGGGGGGGGGGGCACGTCGTCAGGTCACAAAATGAATCCAAAGGTTCCCTGACATGATTGGTCAACTTTGCTGGAATACCTTAGACATTCTTCCGTTTTTTGAAATCCAACTTTTATATTTAATCATCGGTACTATGACTCAGGAAAACAAACATAGCCGTGGATGAGACAGAGGACAGAAGGGAATAATCATACTATATTACAAATATCATTAGAATTACAATAATTAAAGCCAAGGTTTGATCCACGAGTCAACAGTTTTGGAGAAGGACGGAACATTTGGTGGGCGTCCATTTTCCATTTGTCTATGAACATCCAGCAGCAACACAAACTTTTGAAAAATATAGCGAAGCATGTCCATCAGGTGTCACCCTGATGACGTTCCTTCAGGAAAAGTGACTGAACGGCAAGAGCCATCAACGAAAACGTCATTTTTGCAAATGTACCGTTTGTTTTCGGAAATCGAACAATGAACATAACTCCAAACAATACAGGATACAACATATTGAAGCAAAGTTGACGAATCATGTCAGGGATCTTTTGATGTTTCAGATAGAAAAATGGAGGTTGAATCTCACACTGTGCAAATTCAAGCCAAACATGTCGTAGACAAGTTCGATTCCTGGTATTTACAGGTAAAATGCATCCACTAAGCTGGGCTCCACCAGCCCAACGTACTCACCACCTGCCCCGACAAGCCCGGGGGCCCCTGTGGACCCTGCAGGTGGAAATAAATACAGGAGTATGACAAGAGACAACAATACCAATTTGCTCGGAGTGACAGGGTCGTTTATGGCAACACTTACGACAGCTCCTGGAGGACCCGGGTTTCCTGGTAGACCTGTGCTGCCTTGGGCACCGGGAGGACCCTGCAAGGAAACAGATGAATGGGTTCTTATGTAGCCGGGATACTGGAATAGCAATGAAATAAAATGAAAAACTCGATATAATCAGCGGTGCCGTACCTGAACACCGACTCCTGGCTCTCCTTGACCCCCCTGTGAAGAACATTCCACATCACTTCATGGCTTCACACAGCAGGTAATAACAAAGCATGTACTGTACATATATAAAAAGTGTCGCCATCTAACCTTCAGACCTGGTGGACCAGGAAGTCCGTTTGGACCCAAGGAGCCCTGACAGGAAGATAAACAACATGAAGTGCTGCAGGTGGGATCTGCTCGTTGGACTTCTTGTCTTGCTGTGTGTCATTCTTACAGTCAGTCCCCTGATGCCAGGCTCTCCTGGGTTTCCCTGCGAGTCAAAAACAAGTCAAGAAAAAATGTCTCAAATCCAGGTCACAAATACTTTGATTGACAAGGTATGTTTTTCTTACAAGGAACTTTTCTATGTTCAACCAACTTGCATATCTTAAAGGAAAAGCTGACTTTTGGATTTGAGTCATGATGTGCTATATATAGGTACCCATTATGGCATTGGATGCTCATATCACCGAGTACTTCGGTACGAGGTACATTATTAAAAAAAAAAAAAAAAAAACCCTTAAACTGTATTATAGAAAGCAGGAAGTGAACAAATGTAACAGTTAGTGATTGTAAAAGTACCAGATGGAGGGGTAGAATTTAATAAGCTTTGCTTCTTCCTACTCTGATTATGGGATGCACTCAATTGCATGTTCAAATGAAATTAAACCATTACCATTACCATTACTTTTTGGGACATTTTCCCATTATCCATAATCCTTATGTAAGAAATGAATGAGTCGGTGTGTTCTAAAGATATAAAAAGAGATAAAGATGCAGCTGAGAAATCACGTAACAAAGTGTTTTTTTTTTTTCACAAAAAGCTGTTTTTCTGCCTTTTGTAGTTGGGAACTGATATTTTCCTGAAACTTACCTATGTTGTACTGCTGATTACTAAAAAAGGCAAAAAGGTAGAGAGAAACTTTTCCTGATTAAAGACAAGAGTGAAGTCTTTCTTTTGCTGGGTTCCATGCTTATATAAATAACCATACAACACAATCATCTGTGGGCCTTGAAAGATCAGTGGAAATCCTCTAAAATGAATCGTCTGCAATTGAATTGTCTGGGATTGAATGTGTAGATTTGATATACATTTTGAATGTATAGACATCTAAAATAAATAAATATCGGCCCCAAAGAGCGAGGGTGAAGGCGGGACGAAGCGTGTCAACACAGAGACAGGAGGGATGCGATAAACGCTGCAGTGGTGCGACAGGGAGAAAGAAGCCGAGAGCAAGCTGCTGCATGCACAATCAGCACACCCCAGCAACAACAGCACTATTTGGACTGCACCCAAATCCGGGCAGCCGCCCCCAGTCCACCCCACCCCCCACAAACCCACACACTGAATCCTGCCGCCAGTTTTCCGAGTCTGGATACGAACGGCCTTCCTTTCATCTCGTCTGATGACAGCTGCGGTGTTACAAATTTTTATTTAAAAAAAAAAAAAAAAACAACACCAACGCAAACTAAGTCAAATTGAAAATAGCCTGGGGGGGCTACCGGTGGTCTTCATTAATATTCCAAGAGAAACCTGTCACTTCCTGAGCCGCTTCCAATACAAATGAAAAGATTAAAGTGATGAAATCTGTCTGCGAGGAACATGATGTGCGGCTCGCTAATAAGCGTGTCTCCATCGCCCAGGGACGCCACAAAGTCGCATTTCAGAAGGATAAATCTCACAACTCATTTGCACCCCATCATGGAAGTGGTAGAAGTGCCACTGACTGCAAGAAAGATGTAAAACAACTCCAGAGCTGCTGGAACATTGTGAGCGTGAGCCATCAGGCGTTATGCTCTTCAAGCGGCTCCGCTACATGCCGGCCTTTCCTGGCAGATGTGGGATAGGAATACCGGACTTGTCTACTCCATGTATCGCTTGCTTTTTTTTTGCTGCCCAGAATCAGTATCGACCGGCTCCAACCACACGGAGACATATGACAGTATGGCCTCCCCCCAGCACGAGCGGGGGCTCATCCAGGTAGAAGGACATCTGAGCAGAAGTGCCTCCTGCACCCGTGTGGAAGACGAGCGTGGAAGCTGTGCCTGGCATGTCGAATTGTTCAAATTGAGCCGTCATTTCCCAAATGTATCTGAAAGACAACCGACCATCACAAATTCTAATTTAATTGCTCCTTTAAGCCGGGTTGCGCGGTGTAAAGTGGTTAGCATGCAGGCCACACAGCGAGGAGACCCAAGTTTGATCCCACCCTCGGGTATCTGTGAGTTTGCATGGGTTTTCTCCGGGTACTACGGTTTCCTCCCACATTCCAAAAACATGCTAGGTTAATTAGCCACTCCAAATTGTCCATAGCTATAAATGTGAGTGTGAATGGTTGTTTGTCTATATGTGCCCTGTGATTGGCTGGCCACCAGTCCAGGGTGGACCCCGCCTCTCGCCCGAGGACAGCTGGGATAGGCTCCAGCACCGGCCGACTGACTGACTGACTGACTGGTCACATAACATCTTACTGAGAACACTGAATTCATCACACAGCAGCTTAACACTCCAAAGGTACCATACAATTTCAAATTGGAATAATCCCGTTGTCCCATAAGGCGTTCCATCTGAACAAAGCATTTGTTCATTTGTTTATCACGCTGCAATGACATCAGCCTCCCTCTGGGCTCTGCGCTTCTCTCGCTTAGTTTAGTTCATTGAGCCACTTTTGTGCGTGAGAATGCTTAATTAAAGCCAAAAAATATCCATATTTCTGGACTAATAATAGCATTAAGGCTTAAGCTTGGGTTAGAGTTCGGGTCTGGATTCACAGAAAAGACAAGATGGGGGTCAGGTGAGAGCAAAGACCCCAGCAAGAAGAAACTGACTTGGATTGGAGGAAGGTTCAGCCCAAGGAGGAAGAAGAAAAGCTGGGGTGTTGAACCAGTCCACGAAGTCATTGAGGTTACTGGTTTTACTCACTGGTAGGCCTCGAGGACCAGCAGCCCCAGATGGACCCTGGGAAGGAAAAGACAGGCAGTGAAGAAGAGGTTTTCTCTCTGTTGTCATTTCCGTTGGACGACTTACCGGTTTCCCGTCATGACCGGGTTTACCGGGTTCCCCTGATATTCCCTACGATAAAAACCCAAATTTAGATTATGTGTCAATATTCCCAGACTGACACGAGGACGACGTGTTGAATTTCTCACCTGGGAGCCATCGCGTCCTTTCTCTCCAGACTCGCCCCTGTCTCCTTTGTCACCGCGGGGTCCTTCAAATCCCTGTCATGGCCGCATGAAATGTGGCACACCATCACGGCATATTTCATTACGTATTACGGGAAAATCTTACCCGATCACCTTTAGACCCCTGCAACCCTGGAGCGCCGGGCTCTCCTTTAGGTCCTGCGAGTCCGGGGGGGCCTCTGGTTCCAGGAGCACCAAGGAGCACGGAGTCAGCAGATGCTCCCTGTGGTGGTACAACATGGCCGTCTGGTATTTTGACTCTCATTCAAGTTTAAAACGCACGGATCATGAGATCACCTTCTGACCGGGTGGACCAGCCGGCCCTGTGAGGCCCAGTTTACCCTGTTACGGACAAAAATGTTTAAATCATATTCACAAGATATTTCTTTAATTTCAACTATTTGTTCCACTTACAGATTCTCCTCTTTCTCCCTTCTCTCCTCTTTCGCCCTGAAACAAAATGTACATAATTAGCATTAGCATTAGCATTTTAGTGCAATGGAGGTGATGATGCAACTCTCCACTAATGCATTTCACTTCAGAGCAATTTAAGCCATAAAACGGCCACAAGGTGGCATAAGAGCATTTGATAAAAGCTCAGCAGGGATCACGTCGAGAATCAAACATGACAGGAGGAAAGCGTGGAGGAGTGTAGCGTGCAGAAGGTTACGCATCGTTGGGACATTTTAATGCAAGATGCAGAGCAGTTCCACCATGATTTACCTTCTCCCCAGGTCTACCAGCTTCTCCGAGTTCCCCAGCTCTTCCAGGAACTCCTGGTATTCCAGGCTTTCCCGGCTCCCCTGCTGCCCCTGAAGGTCCAACGGGACCTCGCTCTCCAATGGCTCTTCCAGGAGGCCCAGGTGTTCCGACAGGACCTTGCTGCCCCTGTTCTCCCTTTGGCCCTCGGTCCCCTGGAAAGCCACGTGTGCCCTGGTGTCCCGATGGGAAGAAAAAAAATACAAAATTGGGATCGTCATCATCGTCATCATCAGAAGCGGGTGGCAAGCGGTGCTTACGTCTGCTCCAGATGGTCCCCTCTGGCCCGGCTCACCCCTGTCTCCCTTGTCACCTCTCTCTGCCTTCTGCACCGGAGCCACGAGGGCGTCCTTCTTGTCCACGACCACCTTGAGGTCGGACACCTGTGTGAGGACAGCAGAACAATCGGCCATTAAGGGTTTGGGAGTGTGAAATCATTTAGACCAGTGGTTGAGATTCCATCTGGGCCGCTTGGAAATGTCTTGTAATCAGTCCCCTTTGTGTTCCTTTCCTGCCGTCGACTTCAGAAACAATTTAAGGCACTAAAATGCCATTTTGTGAAGAGCGCAGGGCCGGAACCTCCGAACGGCAGCATTTCACTCACAAAGATTGATTTCATGCTTTATGTTAAGGGAGGAGCATGGCTTTGTCAAAGAGACCTGATCTCAAAGACGCCATCAAGCGTCACGTTTGATCCCAGTAAAGACCAATCAAGGTGAACCAGAAGCTCCAAACTAAAAGCATTCCAATAGTCACTTTCTTATGGAACATCACAACGCCGTCGCTGGAATCTTATAGGACTGAAGACCATAATCATAATCTCCTTGACACGATAGACATGAGCTGAACTCGTGGAAAGCACTTATGTCACTCATGTGCGCCCAATCACAAATCAGCAAAAGGAGTGGTAAACATCCAAACAGTAATCCCTCCTTTATCCACGTTCACTGCTTCCAGACCCGAACGTCACAAGAGAATCCCTGAAAAGGAGGATCCCTTCTTTGTACATGGATTATTTTTGTAGTTATGGCAAAGAAAACCTTTCAAATCTTCTAAATAGAGTTTTTAACATGAGAGCCCTCTAGACTTGAAATAACACCCCTATAGTCACCTTTACACTTCTATTACTCAATGTAGTAGACCTAAGAAATAATAAGAAATAATAAGACATACATTTATTACCTTCTAAATACATTTTTTAACTTTATTAGAGCCCTCTGGACATGAAGTAACATCCCTATAGTCACCTTTACACTCCTATTACCCAATATAGTAGACATATTAAGAGAAAATGATATATCAAAAACCTGTTTACCACCTTCTAAATAAAATTTTTAACATTATTAGAGCCCTCTGGACATGAAGTAACATCCCTATAGTCAGCTTTGCACTCCTATTACCCAATATAGTACACATAATAAGAGAAAATAATACATCGAAAACCTGTTTACCACCTTCTAAAAATATTTTTTAACAAAAAGAGCCCTCTGGACATGAAATAACATCCCTATAGTCACCTTTAAACTCCTATTACCCAATACAGTAGACATAATAAGAGAAAATAATATATGAAAAACCTGTTTACCACCTTCTAAATACAATTTTTAACATTATTAGAGCCCTCTGGACATGAAGTAACATCCCTATAGTCAGCTTTACACTCCTATTACCCAGTATACTAGACATAATAAGAAAAAAATACTACATCGAAAACCTGTTTACCACCTTCTAAATATATTTTTTAACAAAAAGAGCCCTCGGGGCATGAAATAACACCCCTATAGTCACCTTTACACTCCTATTACCCAATATAGTAGACATAATAAGAGAAAATGATATATCGAAAACCTGTTTACCACCTTCTAAATACAATTTTTAACATTATTAGAGCCCTCTGGACATGAAGTAACACCTCTATAGTCATCTTTACACTCCTATTACCCAGTATACTAGACATAATAAGAAAAAATATTACATCGAAAACCTGTTTACCACCTTCTAAATATATTTTTTAACAAAAAGAGCCCTCTGGACATGAAATAACATCCCTATAGTCAGCTTTACACTCCTATTACCCAATATAGTAGACATAAAGACATGTCCACAAACTACAATTAAATTCAAGTGAAAAAAGTAGATGTGAAAATGTTACTGTATCATATCCGTCTTAAGAGGAAAGTTATCTGCACCAGTTTGAAAAATATATATATGTTGTACATCTCTAGTTATTATGTACAATTTAAACCTGAAAATAAAAACACGTTGTTCCAGCGATCAACAATTACTGACACCTAGTGACCGATGTAGAATACTGCAGTCACAATCTCAATGTGTCTTCTTAATTCCTTGTATTTGTATCTTAGATCATTTCGCCATTTTCATGCTTCAAAATGCTTCATGATTTACTAATTAATATAATTACAATCATAACTGTGAGTGTGAATGGTTGTTTGTCTATATGTGTCCTGTGATTGCCCCCGCCTCTCGCCCCAAGACAGCTGGGATAGGCTCCAGCACTTTTTAAATGTTTAATTAAACCATGAAATGTAGCATTCGGTTCCCTTTCTGTACTAACCAAACCGTGAGCTTCAAAACCAGGTACATCCGGGTCCGGGACTATGATGTGCCATTATAGTCCTAGCCCTTATATACGGGACTCAAAGCTGTTTATTCATTTTTGGTGGGAAAAATATCACAGCAGAGTTGACATACCTGAATCCCGAGGCTGGACAGAGCCTTTTGGACGTCCTGCTCAGTGAAAGACAGACGGAATCAAACAGGGGAACATTGTCAGTGAGTCAGTGAAGAACACCCCAACAGGTTGAGTCTTTACCACCGCTGATCCAGGCTTGCCAGGTGCCCCGTCCTCTCCTGGATCTCCCTAATAGAAGAAACCCGCCCCCGATTCTCAGCACAGGTGAAAAGTGTTTAAAATATATCAGGATCAGACGCTGAACTCACAGTTTCCCCTTTCAGACCTGGAGGACCTCTCTCGCCCTGGAGAACAAAAAAAGTTGCAAGGTCAAAAGCAAGACATAAGGGGCCGCTGATTTGAGAGCTCATTGCAGGTAACTTACCCGAACACCCAGAGCTCCAGGAATCCCTGGTACACCCTGAAGGACAAGCAGAGTTGACTGCATGTCAATACAGTACAATACAATACAGTATACTGGTCATATAGTACACACTGATAGCAGTACTCTACTTAGAACGTCCTTAAGATCCAAGAGTACAAGACGTATAAAAGTGTACCGTGTAAAAGTGGTAAGAAGTCTAATGAGTTTGCACCTTGTGCCCCGGCCGAGGGTGTTATTCTATTGAATGATGACCAGAAGGCCGCAAAAAACGACTTGACTTGACCTGCTTTTTGGATGTAAATCTCTTAATCATTAGAGCCATTTCGACATTTATGCAGACTTTTGTCGTAATCCGAGGATGAATTCTTGAATGACATCCAAACGGAGCTTTGTGAGGTCACGCTGATCTTTGACCACCAAATTCTAATTAGCTGAAGTGGATATTGGTGCCAGATTGAATCAAATCTCCTCTGGGAAGAAAGATAGCAAGTGAGGTCAAAGTGACTTTTTCATCACCAAATCTAAAGTGTTTGCCCTTGGAAGTCAAAGGGAACATCTCTGCTGAAGTTCCTGGAAGGTGCTCCCTGAGAAGGGGCCTGAATGCGACACGGCGGTCTCCGGTGCGGAGGCTAAAGAACAGCAGCAGATAAGACTGTGGGAAGGAGGCCGGCGCATACGGAGACAGATTAGATAAAACACACATCAGTGCGGCTACATGTGGGAGGGCCATGCTGCCGGGGATAACACGCTCACACAAAGCTGCGCCCTGCGCCTCCTGTGTGTCTGGAACGCCTCTTTCAGCGGCCACGTTAAAGTCAACTCAGATTGTTGCGGACTTTTAGACTCCGTATTATTTATTCCTTGCACACCACACTGCAGGAAGGAGCAGCGAGGCGTGTCAAATATGGAATATGCATTTTAAGAGAAGGTTAGCATCATGCAAACTCACGGGTGTTCCCGGGGGGCCCTGGGGGCCTGGGATTGCTGCTGCTTCCGCTCCTTTGATGTACACAACCTAAGCCAGACGGGCGGGGTGTGTTAGCAATGACATCATCACAACATGGCGATGCTCATGGTGGAAATGCTGAGAGAGCAGAGATTTTTGGAGCGTGATTGGATGGGAGTCTGCCCTGCATAGACGGCTTGGTTTTTAATGTGGACGATAACGTGTCACCCAATTCAAGTGGTTACCAAAAGTCCAACCATCCTTCCAATCATTCCCTTTTTACAAATCCGGCCGTGAGAAGCGAATTATAGAATTATTTCAGCTAGCGCACAGAAACCCGTTTGACCTTCTGAATATGATTTTTAGAGCCCTGTAGACATGAAATAACAGCCCTATAGTCACCTTTACATCCCATTACCCAACATAGTAGACATAATACAAGAAAATAATACACATAAGACACGAAAAACCTGCTTAACATCCTCCAAATAATTATTTAACATTATTAAAGCTCTCTAGACATGACATAACACCCCTATAGTCACTTTTACACCCCATTACCAAATATTGTTGACATAATAAGACACAGAAAACCTGTTTAACACCTTCTAAATACACTTAAAAATATATTATTAGAGCCCTGCAGACAAAAAAATAACAGCCCTATAGTCACCTTTACACCCCATTACCCAACATAGTAGACATAATACAAGAAAATAATACATATAAGACATGGAAAACCTGCTTAACACCCTCCAAATATTTTTTTAACATTATTAAAGCTCTCTAGACATGACATAACACCCCTATAGTCACCTTTACACCCCATTACCCAATATAGTAAACATAATAAGACACAGAAAACCTGTTTAACACCTTCTAAATACACTTTAAAGAAAATATTATTAGAGCCCTGCAGACATGAAATAACAGCCCTATAGTCACCTTTACACCCCATTACCCAACATAGTAGACATAATACAAGAAAATAATACATATAAGACATGGAAAACCTGCTTAACACCCTCCAAATAATTATTTAACATTATTAAAGCTCTCTAGACATGACATAACACCCCTATAGTCACCTTTACACCCCATTACCCAATATAGTAGACATAATAAGACACAGAAAACCTGTTTAACACCTTCTAAATACACTTAAAAAAATATTATTAGAGCCCTGCAGACATGAAATAACAGCCCTATAGTCACCTTTACACACCCCATTACCCAACATAGTAGACATAATACAAGAAAATAATACATATAAGACATGGAAAACCTGCTTAACACCCTCCAAATAATTTTTTAACATTATTAAAGCTCTGTGGACATGACATAACACCCCTATAGTCACCTTTACACCCCATTACCCAATATTGTCGACATAATAAGACACAGAAAACCTGTTTAACACCTTCTAAATACACTTTAAAGAAAATATTATTAGAGCCCTGCAGACATGAAATAACAGCCCTATAGTCACCTTTACACCCCATTACCCAACATAGTAGACATAATACAAGAAAATAATACATATAAGACGTGGAAAACCTGCTTAACACCTTCCAAATATTTTTCTAACATTATTAAAGCTCTCTAGACATGACATAACACCCCTATAGTCACCTTTACACTCCTATTACCCAATATAGTAGACATAATCAGAGAATACAAGACATAGAAAACCTGTTTACCAACTTCTAAATCCACATTTTTGACATGATGAGAGCACTCTTGACTTGGGAAATGTCACCGTACAAACCTCAGGGTTGAACTTGTCAGACAAAAAGTATCGAATTATCCACCAGAAATGTCAGTACTTCACTCTCAGCATTTCCACAACGAGGCAAAAGGTGAATGAGATCACCATCATCCTAATACAGTGGAACCTCAGTTTTCATTAGCGATGCGGGACATTGAGAACTATGTGTTTCTCACGACCGATGTGATACCGACACCTTTCTTTATATGTACTTTTTAAAGATTTACATTTCAGTGTAGTTTGTGCACACCTGAACAAATTGAGATTTGAAATTAGGATTTGACCAAGTGAACCTGGTGATTTGTCCTAATCAAATATCATGCCATTACTACTAGCGCATGAATGTGGGTGTTTGTCTATATGTGCCCTGTGATTGGCTGGCCACCAGTCCAGCTGGGATAGGCTCCAGCACCCCTGCAACCCTCGTGAGGATAAGCGGTAGAAAATGAATGAATGAATACTACCAGCACATCATTACTATCAGGAGAACCAGAGTATAGAGGGGATGGAGACACCTGCTGTGGCCCAGCAAGGTGCACTGTATTCGGGCACACGCTCCGGGCAGCCAGTGTGACTCCACGGAGGTCTCTGGCAAACCTTAATGGACTTTTTTTTTTGCTGTTTTGCTGGTGTTTTTTTTAATTAGTGGCTGTCAGAAGTATTTTTAATATCGGATTTATTGGTATGATGTCATAATTACTTCTTATCGGTTCCCCTACATCCGGGTGAGAAGCAATTAATTTGTGTTTGTCACCTTTGGTAACAAAATATTCAACCTTTCCTCGGCCCCATGGCGGGTTATTCAGCAATAACAGTGAGTCAGCAAAGCATTAGGTGCTTTGTTTGGACACGCCATTCCACGGAATGATTCAGTACAGGGCTCATGGACTAGTTTGTTACGTGCAATATTGTTACGTGCGGTATTGTTACGTGCAATATTGTTACTGCAGTATTGTTACTGCAGTATTGTTTTGCGCATTATTGTTCCGTGCATTATTGTTATGTGCAATATTGTTACGTGCAGTATTGTTACGTGCAATATTCTTACGTGCAGTATTGTTACGTGCAATACTGTTACATACAGTATTGTTACGTGCAATAATGTTACGTGCAGTATTGTTACGTGCAATATTGTTACATACAGTATTGTTGCGTGCAATAATGTTACGTGCAGTATTGTTACGTGCAGTATTGTTACGTGCAGTATTGTTACGTGCAATATTGTTTCACGCATTATTGTTACGTGCAATGTTGTTACGTGCAATGTTGTTACGTGCAATAATGTTACGTGCAATAATGTTACGTGCAGTATTGTTACGTGCAATATTGTTACGTGCAATATTGTTACATACAGTATTGTTGCGTGCAATAATGTTACGTGCAGTATTGTTACGTGCAGTATTGTTACGTGCAATATTGTTACTGCAGTATTGTTTCGCGCATTATTGTTCCGCGCAATGTTGTTACGTGCAGTATTGTTACGTGCAGTATTGTTACATGCAATATTGTTACGTGCAGTATTGTTACATACAGTATTGTTACATGCAATATTGTTACGTGCAGTATTGTTACGTGCAATTTTCCACAAAAAGTAAATCACACGTCAACTGGGTGTAGACAAACTGAGGTTTGACTGTATGTTTCTAACATAATCATCCCATTATGTCTCCACGCCACTTCCACCTGTCCAGGGGGGCCAATGCTGCCTGGCAGACCGGGCGGTCCCGGGGGTCCAGAGGGTCCGGAAGTCCCGGCCAAACCCCGCTCTCCTTTTTGTCCGTCACGGCCCTACAAAAACAAATCGATAAGATTACACAACTGAGCCTCTGCACACAGGCCTACTTCCTCCCAGGCTATAGTGGAGGAGACGCAACCATAACATCAAAGCAGGTGGCCGCTGCCCCCCCCCCTCCATTGATGCTCTACACATAATTAAAGGAATTTGCACATGAAAACAGAAGTGTGACATTTGGCACAGATCTGGAGTCCTCTCAGAAGTGTCTCCCTCTTAGAGGCTAAGTTTGATCATTAGAGGATAGGATGAGCTACACAGGAGCTGATCCCGTGACACCAATTGATGCGGCAGCCAGCCAGAGTGTGACGGCACTCTCAATGAAAGAGCAAACCACTGAGGGGGGAGGACGTGCGATACAATAACGTTAAGAAAGGCCAAATCGATACAGGAAGTACGTGGAGGCCAGGATGTAAAAACAAAGCCACCGCGGAGACACTTGAGAGGAATGATGATGGAAAGGAGATTTGGCAACACTGACGTCTCGGCCCGCCGCTCCCGCGTCTCCTTTGTCGCCCTGCGGATTCAAGAGAGCAGCGTCAGGATCCAGGAGAGACACGCCTTCCCAACATTCACTACCACAACTTCTTCTTGCCTGTCCCAGCCAGGGGGAGGGGCGGCTCAAGAAAGGACGTCTCGTCACGAATAATCTCATTTTCATAGCACTGCTTCAAATATTGAAGGAGAAATTTATGAAGTCGTAATATTATGACAAACAACACTTTTTATTTGGGTTCCAAGTCCAAAAGTCCAAATATTACGTGTCTTCATATTCTATAAATATGAATGTAAAAATGTATAGTATCACGACTTAATATTGCATGAAAATTACAAAAAAGCTCTAATTTGAAAAAAATAAAGTGAAAAAAATATGAAAAGAAAATAGTTGTAAAAACTAAAAAAGTAGTAATTTTATGACAATAAACGTCTAACATCACAAGGAAAAATAATGTTATTTTTAATAGCATAGAGTTGAAATATTGAAGACAAATATGTTGTGTTTTTGAAGTCGTAATATTATGAGAAATAAACAAAAACAACAAACAAAATTGCAAATTCTGGAAAATTTGGTTGCAGGAAAAAGTCTGAATAAAGTCCAAATATTACGTATCTTCATATTCTATAAATATGAATGTAAAAATGTATAGTATCACGACTTAATATTGCATGAAAATTACAAAAAAGCTGTAATTTGAAAAGAATAAAGTGAAAAAAATATGAAAAGAAAATAGTTGTAAAAAAACTAAAAAAGTAGTAATTTTATGACAATAAACGTCTAACATCACAAGGAAAAATAATGTTATTTTTAATAGCATAGAGTTGAAATGTTGAAGACAAATATGTTGTGTTTTTGAAGTCGTAATATTATGAGAAATAAACAAAAACAACAAACAAAATTGCAAAATCTGGAAAATTTGGTTGCAGAAAAAAGTCTGAATAAAGTCCAAATATTACGTGTCTTCATATTCTATAAATATGAATGTAAAAATGTCTCGTATCACAACTTAATATTGCATGAAAATGAAAAAAAAGCTGTAATTTGAAAAGAATAAAGTGAAAATATGAAAATAGTTGTAAAAAAAACTAAAAAAGTAGTATTTTTATGACAATAAACTTCTAACATCACGAGGAAAAATAATGTTATTTCTAATAGCATAGAGTTAAAATATTGAAGACAAATATGTTGTGTTTTTAAGTCGTAATATTATGAGAAATAAACAAAACAACAAACAAAATTGCCAATTCTGGAAAATTTGGTTGCAGGAAAAATTTTGCTACAAGAATAAAGTAAAAATATGACGTGAATGAAGTCAAAATTCCCAGAAGAAAATCTCAGACAAGAAAGTTGAATTTGTTGGAACATTACAAAAAACAACATAAAAAAAACAAAATTTTTACGAGAATAAACATGTAAAAACATGAAAAAAAATAATGTCATTTTAGTACCACAGAGTTGAAATATTAAAGAAAAAATGAGTTTATTTAAAGACGCAATATTACGAGAAACGAACAAAACAACAAATAAAATTATAATTCTTGTCAAATTGGAAAAAAAGCTGTGTTACACGATGAGAATAAAAACTAAATACGGGAATAAAGTCATAATTACCAATTAAAAGTTTAAATAGTTCAGCAAAAATAGCTAAAACAGCTATTGACAAAATATTGAAGAAAAAGTATTTTTTACAATAAAGTAGGAAATTGTGTAGGGGAAAAAAGTTATAATATAATATAATGTTATACTATAGTATTATATTATATAATATTATCTGTCCATCCCTTGTGGTCACTTGGCCTGCCTAGGATGTTTGTAAGAAAAGAAAGGAGCAAAGCCTCACATACCTTTCGCCCATCCTCCCCTGGCACACCATCCTCGCCCTGTGTAATCAAAACAAACCGCATTAGCGACTCCACAGGAGAAAACTGAACTGCAGCACTCAGATCATTTAGTGGCACCACTTTAGGGAGTCGTTCAAGACTGCCATTATGCAGTCAGGCTTGAAATAAAAGCCCCCGCTGTCTCCTTCTCCGGGGCGCCAGCACATTTTATTCTCATTTCCTCCTATTTTCTCATACGTCAAACGACATGTACACAAGGTAGAATCTGATTGGTTACCACTTTGCCAGGAAGCCCGGGTTTGCCGTCTTCACCCGCTTTGCCCTGAAACGGCACAGAGCCTCAAGTAGCCGTGCACCACAATGGGTTGGTCTCTAAAGTACGCCGTGTACTCACAGGTGTCCCGGATGTGCCCGGAGGTCCCGCAGGCCCGGTGGGACCCTGCTCACCTCGAAGTCCTGGTAAACCCTGGTAGATATGACATTATGATTGGCATGGCCTTTTGTTCCGTGTCCAGTTGCACGCAGTGAAAAGGAACAAATGGTGCAGCTCATCTTGGCTCTCTCAATCTCCGATACCAGCCGATACCGATATGTGTAACATGACATATGATGATACCAATAATAATCAGACATCTATATAATCATGACAATAATTGTAATGATACATAATTTGGGTATTGAGTAGTTCACAATATGCAGTAGTAGATGAAGTTCCTGAAATACAATAGAAACCTGGAAGCATAAGTCGTGCATGGTACGGCCTACTCACATCTCGTCCAGCATCTCCCTGCTTCCCAGGATCGCCCTGCAACATCAACGTGACAACAAACACATATTAGCATAGCACGTCTCCTGCCTTGGATGACCTTCTCAGTGCTGTAGCTTTGTTGGCTTTGGAGATCCTGTACCCTCTGACCAGGTGGACCGGCAGCACCTGGTTTGCCATCCAGACCGGGACGACCGTCCAAACCGGAGGGTCCCCTTTCACCCTGATCACACAGAAAGGTTCAAGACATTTAAATATTATATATATATATGGTCTGAGTTATATTCCTGTCTAAGGTTCTGTACACGGAACACACAGAAAAATATAAAATACAAGAATGAAATTTCACACTGAAAGGGGCGTTGCAAAGGAGGGAGACCACTACACCGCTTAGTTATCACTGTCAAAGCCTCGTTTAGAAACAAAATGAAATATGGCCTCTGCATTGATGAGATACTTGGCGTTGACCTTCATGGTAAAACGTGGGCGGGATGAGAGGTGAACGGACCTGCAGGTTCTTCCTGTTGGAGTGTCATTCATCAAAAGAGAAAATTGTGTGCAGTTATGTGCACGCACGATTTTTATAAATCTGAATATTTTTTACTGTAAGCCATTTTCAGCTTTTAGTATGGATTCGACACAACGTTGTATAAATGAGGCGCTTCATCCTTCCTGATGGTGGCGGTGGGTTTGAACGGCTTGGAACGATGATGATGTCCACACCATGTTTACTATTCAATGCACTGTTCACTTTCATGCCCCTGACTACATATTACATATTACGCCTACCATACATTATTAATGTAACCATAAAACACGGTAACATGAGTTACTGGTTCATTAAATATACACACACGTGGGAAAAGTTGTTTGGCCCCCTTCCTGATCTCTTATTTTTTGCATATTTGTCATACTTAAATGTTTCACATTATCAAACAAATGTAATTTAATCTAAATTAACTAATTTAAATGAGTTAATGACAACACAACTGAACACAAAATTAAAAGGGGACCTAATACGCTCATTTTGGGCCCTGTGGCACTTCAGCCAACCACAGTGAGAGCCATTATCCACAAATGGTGGCCAACCAAAATGAAACCAAGAGTGCAGCCACGATTCATCCGAGAGGTCACAAAAGACCCCACAACAACATCCAAAGAAGTGCAGGCCATTAAGGCTGGACTCAAAACATCTCGATGACCCCCAAGACGCCCATATAGTATCTGATGTAAAAGTAACGCCACATTTCAGAAAAAGAACATCGTAGCAACAGTAAAATAAGGCGGTGGTAGTGTGACGGTCTGGGGCTGTTTTGCTGCTTCAGGACCTGGAAAACATGCTGCGATCAATAAAAGCATGGATGTCCGGCCATCTGTTGGTGACCTCAAAGTGGAAGCAACTTGGCTTCTGCGGAAGGACCGTGATCCAAAACACAGCAGCAAGTCCACCAAAGCAAATGAAGACTTTGTCCTGAGCTGGATCCTATGGAGATGGCGGAAAAGCCTCCAATATGGCTGAATGACAACAATTCCTCCACGGAACCAAAAGAGACTCATTGCAAGTTATCATAAACGCTTGATTGCAGTTGTTGCTGCTAAGGGGGGCCCAAGCACTTATTAGCTTTAGGCTAATCCCTTTCTCACGCGGGGACATGCAGCTTTGTATGCCATTATGGCATTGGATACTCATATCACTTTGGTACAAGACAAAAAATTTTAAAAAATAAAAAAAAAATTTAAACTAAAAAAAAAATTAATAAAAAATAATAAAATAAATTAAAAAATAAAATAAATTTGCTAAATACAAGGATGAAGAGTCTTGAACCAGTCATGATGTGCTATATATATCACTATATTGACACTTACTATGGTACCCATTATGGCATTGGATGCTCATATCACCCAGTACTTTGGTACAAGACAAAAAATTAAAAAAAAAAAAAAAAATTAAAACAAAAAAAATTAATAAAAATTAATAAAATAAATTAAAAAATAAAATAAATTTGCTAAATACAAGGATGAAGAGTCTTGAACCAGTCATGATGTGCTATATATATATACATTGGATACTCATATCACCTCCTACTTTGGTACGGGACAAAAAAAATAAAATTAAAATTATATTAGGAAAGCAGGAAGTGAACAAATGTAAGAGTTAGTGATTGTAAAAGTACCAGATGGAGGGGTAGGATTTAATAAGCTTTGCTTCTACCTACTCCTTTTGGACATGTGGAACTGGGAACTGATTATGTGATGCACTCAATTGTAATCTGATGCATGTTCAAATGAAATAAAACCATTACCATTACAAAAGAAAATGGTGGAACTAAATTGATTTCAAACCTTGTCTCCAGGGCCTCCCCTGTCTCCCGTGTCCCCCTGAAAAATGTTGAAAGTACAGCTGGTAAATATGAGCAAAACAACAGAATGGTTGCACTTCTTGATGCAGCAAACTCACTCTGGAGCCTGCTGGCCCACGTTGCCCCTCAGGACCCTTTGCAGGCAGAAGGGAGGGAAGAAGTCACACAGGTTTAGCAGCCATGCATAGCAAATGAGAATGGAAAGGGGTCAGTGTGCATACTGATGCATACACCAACGCTGATCACGAGCTCATGGAAGCATATTTAAAGCGACAAGCAGGAGGCAGGACTCACTCTTGGGCCTACGGTTCCAGGAGTCCCTGATTCACCTTTCTGCCCTTTGCCGCCGTGTTCTCCCGGGTCGCCGGCTTCACCCTGACAAATGACATATTAACATCATCGTCAGCGCTGGTTTAATAGGCGCTCCTGATCGAATGCTGTGATATTGAAGAGACGGATTTGGGAGAGCGCCTTGATCCTTTTCTCCGTGCTTCCTATCTGCACGAGCAGATGGCTGCAGGTCAAGGTGAACAGTTGGTTGGCGCTTTTAGCCGCATGAAAATGGTCCTCGGGCCCGACAAAAGTGACCCAATATTAAGCTTAACTGTTGACCCTGCAGAGCCGGGCTTGCTTTTCATAGGAGATAAGCCCCTGTGGTGGACGGGTTGAAACTCAATTTCACTAGGGGCCACTGGGGGGGTGGAGTCTGGCTGAGGCCGGGCTGCATCAAGTATCGGGAGTCGGGCTGAGAATCTCAGGGTGCCTCACGATAACGATGATGCGGTAATAGGGTGACATACAGAAAACTATTATTTCATAGTTAATATTTTGAGTTCAGCTGAGATGGGCTCCAGCTTACTCGATTGAGGACAAGCACGAAAGAAAAGCAAACACAACATCTCATAACAAAAATAAATATTTAGTGCATTTTCGGCTTTCTCGTATGACTTCTTCTGTTTTACAACGGGCGTAGTCCCCCCTTTTTTTGTTGTTAGGATGCACCACCAGATTAATATCTACGGTATCAATTGTGTGTGTGCAAGACCGCAATGAGAACAAGGCTACAAGTGTTTGCGTTCGCCAAGATGGCCCCATGAACGTGCATCAACAAGCTTTCGCCAGCTCAAAGCAGAAGGAAAATATTCCATCCCTAACGGAGACCCACCGGAAAAAAAGTGTGCATGAAAAAGGTTGTTATGTTGAAGCATTATTATGTTAAAGGTTGTATATGATATACTACGTATGAGTAAACCACATAGTTGACTTCCAAATGTGAAAAGTAGCAATAGCTGATGGTGTTATAAATATTTGTAAATATATGTTATTTTGATGTAAAACAGCCCTTTGTTGTTTATGTTTGTATAGTTGGTTACATATTACAAATATACACTAAAGCAAAAAATATTTGTGTTAAAGTGAAAGTTATGCTTAAAATTTATCTTTTCCCAAAACGCTCATTTTCTTTTTTAGTCAGGAACTGATATTTTCCTGAAACTTACCGACCTACTGAAGGGGTTGTCTTCTGGGATTCATCATTCATTTTCTACCGCTTATCCTCACAAGGGTTGCGGGGGTGCTGGAGCCTATCCCAGCTGTCTCGGGCAAGAGGCGGGATAGACCCTGGACTGGTGGCCAGCCAATCACAGGGCACATATAGACAAACAACCATTCACACTCACATTCATACCTATGGACAATTTGGAGTGGCTAATTAACCTAGCATGTTTTTGGAAACCCGGAGAAAACCCACACTTGTACGGGGAGAACATGCAAACTCCTAGGGTGGGATTGAACTCGGGTCTCCTAGCTGTGAGGTCTGCGCGCTAACCACTCAACCGCCGTGCAGTTAAATTTCAGCATATTAAAATTCAGTCATTTGTCGCCCCCTCTTGGTGGAAAAGCATATTAACACATAATTCAACTTCATTCAAACTATTCCAACGCTGTAAACATTCATTGTGCATTTCAACAGCACTTTAGCCTGCTAGCATCTACTGCTGGAATTGATTGATCTATTTTAAAGATCCTGATTTGATTGAAAATTGAAGCTGTCTCCTAATCGGATAAACACGGTGTTAGGTCATGTGACAGCAGGAAACCGCCATCAGTCTTTGCAGTGTTGCCATAGCAACTGCCCTACTGGACTCCTTGGCCGAGTTCTATTTTTATTTGACAGAACTTTTTTGACGGTCACGACACGGTGACATTTTTTTTTTTTTTTTTTTAATTGATGAAAATCCCTGCAGCGTTAACCGCCGGTGGAAGGCGACCGCCGGTGGACAATGTGAAGAATGTTTCCACACACCTTCTCGCCTCGCTCTCCTTTCAGCTGACCCTGGATGTCCGCCTGTTGAGGACAAAGTAAACACTACTTAGTTTAAAAATAGCAATCACTATCCACTTGGGAAAAGATAGTTGATATGACTAAAAATAGAGTAGATTTATGGAAATGGACAACATACCACTTTCCCTGGTGGTCCTGGAGGTCCTTGAAGTCCCTGAAGGAGGCAGAATGAAATATGTGAATCTATATTCACTCCAAGGGCATGGACGGATATGAAGCGAGGATTTTAGGACAAACCTGTTGTCCCTGCTCTCCTCTGGGCCCAGCGGGTCCGGGGTTGCCCTGTGATCCAACACAGATCAATAAAGACACCGAGCGTACGACCTTGCACCCCCCACCTTCATCCACCCGCCCGTGCAAATGCACAGCAACATATCGGAAAGCTGTCTGGAGATGCCTCACATTTCGTCCGAGCTCCCCCGGCTCTCCGGCGTCTCCTTTCTCTCCAGGACGACCCGGCTGACCTGTGAGTCCCTGGGGGCCAAACCACACAAATCAACAGATGCCGATACTAATGGCTCCAACGGGGGGGGGGGGGGGGGGAATCAGTCGTACCCTCACTCCTCGTTCTCCAGGCTTGCCGGGAAGTCCTGACTCGCCCTGATGGAAGACACGTTACAAAAGGACTGAACAACTCGTCATGTTGTGTACATTAGAGTGACTCTTTGTTATAATGGCTTTATTTCACTTGTAAAATTCCAGTTTCTCGCCCCTGACATATGTCATGAATGCGTCATTTTAAAGGGAGTCTCCAGTCAGTTAAATTTGGTGGTTTGTCCAGTTTGAAAATACTCTCGCCTCGACTTCAGATACAGCTTTGAGTGCGACTGAGCAAGCATTTCTTATCTTTGTGTGGGTGCTTCAAGCATCCGAATGCCGTCCAGCATGACGGGCGTGTAGTATCAGTCATTTCTGGCACGTAGGAAGCAATCAAGTACGCATTGTCCCCTGCCCTTGTTTGCGTCTGTCTCATCGGCAGCAGGCATCAGGAGACACTAAAACCACTGACAAAAGCCCGACTCAGCAATGAAAACAAATTCATTCCCGCTGCCGCTTGTTTAATACTCCACATGTCGACTCTCGAACGTATGACAGAAAAAGGACAGAGAGGTGCTGCACCCTTAAAGGTAGCACACAATCCTTCAGAGACACGTGAACACACATTTTTCTCTTTTCTAAAGATATAAAAACAGCTAAAAAGAGGCAGGACGGACCTACAAAGGCTTCTGAAAAAGCCTCCAAAAAGGCTCCATGTCCATAATGTGAGCTGCATATTAACTAAGCTTGTTATTATTATTGTTATTAACTACATCACTGGCGTAGTGACACCTCACGCAGCTAGCTACTACCGGCTAGCGGCTTGGACAGATGCCACTGGTTCCAATTAGCTGCCTATTTTTACCTATTTATTTTTACCTATTTTACCTATAGCTACCTATTTTTACTTTGGAACGCAGAAGAAAGAGAAACATGTGGGTTATGGATGATGGTACAAAATTCCCATTAAAACTTTACGGGAAACAACAGCTGTTTATGTGTGTGTGTGTTGGGGGGGCTTGAAGCTGAGTCTAGGTTATTATAGCTGGGAAGACCAAAAACCATAAACCTTTTGGGGGAAATGATGTGATGAGATGGTCATAACATCACAAGCAGAATTCAAGAGAAAGTCTTGGATTTAATTACTTCTGTATGAGACAAAATCCTCAGCCAGGAACTTGGAAATCATTTATAAAATATGCAAAACGGAAAACTTCAAAAGCCCATTTCCATTCCAAAAAATAAGTTCTTCATAAATGGAACACATTCCAGGGCTGAGGAGTGTGAATTTAAAATATTCCATTTCAAAGGCCACCCGAGTGTACATTTTAAAATACGAGTTCCCCTCATCCCAATCTACATATAATAATAATAATAATAATAATAAAAGAACTCACAGGAGTGCCTTCGTCTCCTTTGTCCCCTCTTTCTCCCTGGAAAACAAGACATGTGTAAAACACAAATGAACAGATACGTATTGATAGAGTACAGTCGTCCCTCGCTATACTGTGTCTTCTAAAAGAAGAATGAATTCATAAGTGATGCCTGTCTTATGGTTGACTATGGCCTGTTATTGGGCAAAAAATATAGAAAGACAAGTTACATGTGGTATTGTGGTCACTAGGCATCAGTAATGTTAGGAGACATAATGTTAGCAACTGAGCCAGTCCCTTTCATCCCATGGCTGAGGCGGACGTGACATGGCAGAGACGGACGTGACATGGCAGAGACGAACGTGCCATGGCAGAGACGGACATGCCATGGCCGAGACGGACGTGCCATGGCCGAGACGAACGTGCCACGGCAGAGACGGACGTGCCACGGCAGAGACGGACGTGCCACGGCAGAGACGGACGTGCCACGGCAGAGACGGACGTGACACGGCAGAGACGGACGTGACACGGCAGAGACGGACGTGACACGGATGTGACACGGCTGAGACAGACGTGACACGGCAGAGACGGACGTGCCATGGCAGAGACGGACGTGCCATGGAAGAGACGGAAGTGGCATGGCAGAGACGGACGTGGCATGGCAGAGACGGACGTGGCATGGCAGAGACGGACGTGGCATGGCAGAGACGGACGTGGCATGGCAGTGACGGACGTGCCATGGCAGAGACGGACGTGCCATGGCAGAGACGGACGTGCCATGGCAGAGACGGACGTGACATGGCTGAGACGGACGTGACATGGCAGAGATGGACGTGCCATGGCAGAGACGGATGTGCCATGGAAGAGACGGACGTGACATGGCTAAGACAGACGTGACATGGCAGTGACGAACGTGACATGGCAGAGACGGACGTGCCATGGCAGAGACGGACGTGCCATGGAAGAGACGGATGTGACATGGCAGTGACGAACGTGCCATGGAAGAGACGAACGTGCCATGGAAGAGACGAACGTGCCATGGCAGAGACGAACGTGCCATGGCAGAGACGAACGTGCCATGGCAGAGACGAACGTGCCATGGCAGAGACGGACGTGACATGGCAGAGACGGACGTGACATGGCAGAGACGGACGTGACATGGCAGAGACGGACGTGACATGGCAGACACGGACGTGGCATGGCAGACACGGACGTGGCATGGCAGAGACGGACGTGACATGGCAGAGACGGACGTGCCATGGCAGAGACGGACGTGCCATGGCAGAGACGGACGTGACATGGCTAAGACAGACGTGACATGGCAGAGACGGACGTGCCATGGCAGAGACGAACGTGACATGGCAGAGATTGACGTGACATGGCAGAGACGGACGTGACATGGCAGTGACAGACGTGACATGGCTGAGACGAACGTGACATGGCAGTGACGGACGTGACATTGATGGGATCAATTGAAAAAAAGGTTCTCCTCTCATTCCATGTGGAAGTGGTAAGTTTTCCTTCACTCCTTAAGAGGAGGTGTCCGCCATCTTCTGGTGTGGAATTGGAACTACACAACTACATATTATATTTGTCTCTATGGTGCGTTAAATTCAGCCACTTTGGCCTAAAAGGGTTACGTTTAGAATAAGTCAAGTGGAGAGGCTAACTAGTTAGATTGCTAGCTTGCTATGCTAGCGGTGGCCATCTGTCATGTCCCCGCAGTCATCCCGTCGCCTGCACAATGTGATCAAATCAAACAATCTAAACATTGTAAAAGCAACTATAGGGGTGTTATTTCCTGTCTAGAGGGCTCTAAATTATGTTAAAATTGAGAAAGTCAGACGGGTTTTCTGAGCTGAAATATTATTGGGAATATGTGGGAATTGGGAAGTGAAAGACTCACCTGCTTCCCCAGAAGGCCGGGCTTCCCTGGGATTCCCGGCCGCCCGTCCTCTCCTCTCTGCCCCGGATCTCCCCCGTCTCCCTGAGGGGGAAGTTGCATGAGCATTTTGGTGAACAGATAAATACAAACAAAGCAGAAAAGGGCAACTGAAGCACAACAGGCTCCTCACCTTGGCACCGGGCCTGCCGCTGATACCTGGAGATCCCTGAGGATGGCGAGCAAGCGAGCGAGAGGGAGAGAGAGAGAGAGAGAGCGGACATGTTTTATGCATTTTTAGTTTGGGGCACAACTGAGTTGTGGCACCAGGGAACACGGGATGAATAATAGAGGATATTGTCAGGAATATTTCACAGGCGCTGTAACGGTGACGCAGGGAGAATAGCCAACGCTCCGAGATGAAACACAACTCTCCACGGAGGTGTTATGACGACGTGCCGGCTTTCACTCACAGGCTCTCCTCGCTCTCCTTTAGGTCCAATCAGCGCTGCACCTGACCCTGGAGACCCCTTTTCAAGGTGAGAAGAAAGGAGGTGTCACTGGGATACGAGCTCGGATCTCTGAACTTGAACTTCCTTCTGGATCCATCAGCACGGCCACTCACTTTCTCTCCTCTCTGGCCAGGCTCTCCCTTTGCTCCCCTGGGGCCCTCGGAGCCGCTGAGACCAGACTCTCCCTTGCGGGGAGAAAAATGTCCGAGTGTGACAGTGAAAGGAATGACTGAATGAAAACAACCTCGTGTCTTACCTGTTCCCCTTTCCTCCCTGCAGGACCTTGAACCTGGGGGGTTAATACGCAGGAAGGTCAAGGCCGGAGCATATTTATCAATCTAAGAACGATATTCACTCACGCTTCGGCCTGGTTCCCCTGGTGCGCCGTCCCTTCCCTGAGCACACATAAGTCCTTTAAGCTTTGGGCGGCATACTCATTACAGGCCATTATGAAATGTTCTGCAGTGGAATCACGCTCCCGCTGACCTGCCCCATCTCGGAGCATTACCCCTAATTCAATCAGTCTCACCTTTTCTCCCGCTGCTCCACTGGGCCCCGGGGGACCCTGAGGACAAATGGAAAGGCTTAGTCAGAAGACAGGCAAGACCCAAATGGTGATTTACGCTACGCTACGCTCGCTCACCCTCAGTCCTGGTGGTCCAGGGGAGCCTGGTTTGCCCGGGTCCCCCTAAGAAAACATTATTGTCTGTTATGCAACAGAACACGCCCGGCAGGGGAGAAAAAACCCCGCCCCTAACCAACAGAGCCGAGAAATCATGCATGGGTGTCCAAAGTGTGGTGCAAGGGCCATTTGGGGATCGGGGCTCAGCGTAGAAATAAAATGGAGAAAAATAAAGAGAGTGGCATAGTGTAAGAAGATAAAATGTTCATGCTAATAGCTCAAAGATTTGTTATTAGCCTATAGCATATTCTAAAAATATCAAGGAGACAAGACAAAAAACAACAAAAAAAAGGAAACTCAGCAGTAAGATTACAAGAATAAAAGTCAAAAAATTTTTACTCCTGATAATTTTATGAAAATAATATCATAATAATATGTGGGGAAAGTATCATAAACCTTCTTTATATAATAATTAAGTAATAACCATAAAGTCAAATTTTTCAAGAAAGACTTTTTTTTATCTTAAAAAAAACAAAATAATAAAGTTGTCATTTTTGGAAAATTAGGTTGCAGAAAAAATATTGTAAATATAATAATAATATATATAATATAATATGTAAATAAAATAAAAAAAATCAAAATAAAATAAAATCAGAATTACTAAGAAGAAAATGTTCAAGAAGAAAGCTGCAAAATTCAAGAAAAGAAAAATCAATGGCAGAAAGTGTTTTGTATTTTACTAGCATAGTCTTCAAATATTAGAAAAACAAAATAATTTATTCGATAAAAGTCAGAATATTATAAGTACAGTGTTCCCTCGTTCATCACAGTTCCCCAAATAGTAAGTGAAATCCCAAAATTTGCCAACTCTATTTTTGGACAATTATTATATATGTTTTAAGGCCGTAAACCCAACCTCGGCATACTGTACATTCGATACTTTTATACTTTATACTTTGTACTGTATCACATTTCTTTCTGTTGAAACGCTCAAAAAAGTTGAAAGCATCATTTGAATTTAAATGATTAACCTACAACGTTTGGCACAAGGAATTATGAAGTGACTTGTGTATTTACAGTAACTGTACCGCTTCCGCTGTACTGTAGCGTTTTTGTGTCCTCGTTAAAGCATACTGTGCCTGTGCATATGTCCTCCTCCTTCCTTCCTTTTTTTATATTTTTGTGTACATTTTGTAAGACCAAATAAACAGTTAATATAATATAATAATAATATAAGACGGCTGTCACAAGAAATGTCTTGTGGGCACTAGGCCCGGGACGGTAATTAATATGTGAATTACTTACATAGAAGAAATGAACTCAATAATTTTGACAATGCCGTGTATCATCACATGAGTTTGGTGTGCCGTATGCATAACACAAAATATATTAGAGGGAGGAAGTGATGAACAGAACAAAACAGCAGTCTTACCCGCTCTCCTGTTTCACCAGCAGGTCCTCTTTCCCCCTAAGAAAAAAGACAATGTGGTCACACGTCATTTCCTCACACCGTGTGCGCAATGCATTTTAATTTTGTTATTCTATTGTGGTTATAAGTGAGGCGTAGACACAGCGCTCGTACGTTGACTTTCCTCCATCGACCATGTGCACTCAGCTTCCTGAGTGATGCAACCCCACCTTGCTGCAGATCATTTTCAGGGGGTTGGCAATCTTCTTAAAGCCGAGTAGTACAAGGCATTTTAGACCAATCCGCAGCACATTCTAAAAATATCATTCAACAAAAAGGCTAAAAATAAAAAAACATTTGAAAAATGTTACAGGAATAAAGGGTCAAAATATTAATAGAAAAAAAAATAGAAAATACAAATTATAAAGAAATTCATATTCAAATAAAGTCTTATTTAAGAGAAAAAAATTTATAATTTTGGGAGTGCAGTGTTGAAATATTAGAAACACAATTTTTTTTTTTTTTTTTAAATAACGAGCTCATGAGATAATGAGGTTTGCACATTTGGAAGTGAGCCCTGGAAGACGTTTGGGATGGCTCAAAACGCTCTGTTTCAGAAGGTGTGGTAAAACTGTTCCTTTGTGATGTCACAGAGGGGCGCACTTCCTTATATGGTTCATAGTTAGGAAGCACTTTGGGCGTGTGACCGATCACAGCGGAGTGGGCCGTGGGTGGAATCAATGAAAACAGACCATTTTGGCAGGAAGCACAAATCCAAGGAAATCCAGCGGGAATAAGTCCAGATTCTGGAAGGTCTGCTCTATAGGAGACCACAACTCAATACAAAAGGGTGGAAACATGAGTTTCATTCTCATGTTTATTCTCATAAACATGAGAATAGGTCCCAAGACATAATATTAGGAGAAACAAACAAAAAAAAATTATCATATGGGAATAAAGTCTGAACATTCCGATAAAATAAAGTCATAATATTACAAATAGAAAATTGACAAAGATCATTTAAGAAAACAGGTGAAATATCTGGAAAATTATAAAAAGCAGAGCAAAGGAAGGGAATACCGGGATAGACTTTTTCCACCCGTGTCACAAAGCCGATATGCAGCTTTTTTTCCAATCCTTATCTTATCTTTGCCATGAGGTGCCGTGTTGAACTTCCAGTGACCAGTGGGCGGGGGAGTGACAATACAGAACTTAACACCCCCACTTACCACTCACACTGAGACTGTCTAGAGTCACATGACCCCGGGGGGAGAGAACGGTCGATGGGGCCCACTTTGGACACTTTCACTTCAGAGTGTTGCCAAGCTGTACGCTGACTACTTCACATTGTATCAAGGTGTCATGTCTTCAGACATCATGAAAGCTTTGTTGCATATAAATTCTTCCATTTCCATTTCATATGTCTATTTTCTACAAGAAAAAGAGGCTTACATTTCCTGTCGCACAAAGCTCTCCTGCTATGAATATCATTTCACAAAGATGGCTGACAACATGGGGAGTTAAATCATCCTCGCCATAATCCATCCCATGTTCTTTTCTTTTATTCCATTTCTTTATTCCGCTTTTATGGTCAGCTACGCGACTAAAAGTGCTAAGACGACGCTCTATGTAATACGTACATAGTACACACATAATACCATCAAACACAGTACATACTGAGTCTTCACTCACCCGGTCTCCCTGGGATCCAGGCTCCCCCGGCTGCCCTCGATCGCCCTATGAGAACACACAGAGGTCATCCGTGGCATCAAATGTTAGCACGCATGTCATTTTTCATACCTTCATCATACCTTACTGCCAATTTCTCCTGGAGGCCCACGAGGACCCTGAAGGGCAGAACAGGACTCTTAATTAATCCTGGATTATTATTGGTACAGTCGAGTGGTTTGTCGGGGTGACCCACCCTGTCACCGGGATCTCCCTGCCTGCCTGACGGCCCGGGCAGCCCAACAGCAGTGTCACCCTAAAAACGACAAGAGCGCCACACATTAACAAAAAAAATCGAATGTGGGTGTGGACACAGTTGACAGTATGGACACTGGAGACCTCTCGTTTATTGGTTCCAAATATGTCCGTTTCCTTACTATTTTCATAGAAAACCTGTTAATGACCTTCTAAATATGGGTTTTAACCTCATTAGAGCCCTCTAGACGTGAAATAACACCCCTATAGTCACCTTTACACTCCTATTACACTAATACTCTTGATCACAATTTTAACAGCAGGTCAAATGAAGGTTGAATCAACCTTCAGACACCATCTGCCAAAGAAGAAAGCACATCTCCAAAGTCCTGGTCTCCTTCAAGGTTTGGAATGAGCAGGAGAGCATCAAACATGGGACATTGAAAGGTGGAGGAAAGTTTTCTTCTCCCTGGACGGTCCTCATGGCTTCCAAGGAGATCCCACCTGAGATGTTTTCCACCATCATCGTCCTTCAATGGAACAGTGGAGCTTCATGTGGTGCGGGGGTGTCAAACGGTGGAGGGGGCTGAAGGCCCTGGTCCAACACTTGACCAAGGACTTCTTCCAGAGGAATAAGCTGACTCTTTTGGACCATCCTGCGTCTTCCCCTCATCTAAATCCAATGGAGAAGACACCTGGAGCAACATTCCCACTAGGGTCCTGGAAAGACATTCCACTTGGAACCTCCTTTCGACCCAACAGTGCTCAATGTTCATCGTTGCCATTTTTCAAGCTGTCCTATTTAACGTTGATCAGGAGTGGAGATGTGACTATAGGGGTGTTATTATTACTCTCGTGTACGCAAGTCTTTAATTTCCTGTTTCACTTGGCGGACCTCCTGCCCTTCGTCCACCTCCTTAGACAGCAAATCAACCTGCCTTGTCTCCTTTGGCCCCGTGTGCTCCAGTTAGCCCTCTAGGACCTTGCACTCCTGGTGGTCCTGCAGAACCCTGAAGATAAAAAGGCAATTAGCGGAGGCCCCCACGGAATTCATTTGCCAACTGAGGGTGTCAGTGATTGACTGCACTTACTGGGGAGCCCTTCTCACCAGCCACGACCACCCCGCTGCCGACTCCCGGAGGTCCCTGGCATAGCACGGAGAGATGCGAGTCGTTACGCTTCTCAGGTTCCTGGAGGTTTCCTACAAATATAAGGCAAGCTGGCAACGGCGTGACTCACCCTCTCTCCGGGGCTGCCCTTGTCTCCCTAGAAGAAGGAAAGGGGGGGGGCATTGTTGTCAGGCAGAACCTTCTCTCTTAAAGGTTACAAAGTGGATGTGTTTGGTTTGCATGACTTATACCCAACTTCTGCTGCAAAGAGCTTTAACATGAAAAATAGACCTGCATCTTTTTATAGCACTGACAATAACTTCACTGTCCAACAAAAAGAACATCAGAATCCTTAATATTGCTTCAAATTGTAGAATAAATGAATAAATAAGAACTGTTAGTCACTTTATATATATGGATAACAAAAGCATATCCATTTTTTTTACATGAGAACAAAGACGCTGAGAAAAGTGTCTCAATACTGCCACCGTGTGTACTATTGTAGAATGGCATTCTCCAACCACATGGCTTCATGTTTGGAATTTTATTCATCATCCACAATCCACGCCCCTTTTTCTCATTCCTGACCAGCACGCACACACTTATTACATATTATATTTGTGTATGAAGATCCCAACCTTGATGGACAGTCCTGGCGTTCCCGGTATCCCCGGGCGGCCATCTTGCCCCGGTGCACCTGGATTCCCCGGAGTACCTTTGGTACCGTCGTTGCCTGGCCTACCAGGCGTCCCCTGAATACGCAGTGAAGATACGGCTTCAGATGGAGCATGAAGGCTTCCTGCTTTATTAATTATTAGATATGAATAGATATTCAAGCATAGTCTCCTATAAGTAGATATGAATTATTAGATATGAATAGATATTCCACCATAGCCTCCTATAGCCTAGATCATGGGTGGGCAAACTTTTTGACTCGCGGGCCGCATTGATATGACAAAATTTACGGGGGGGGGGGGGGGGGCAGACTATATATTTATAATAAAATAATAAAAATTAAAATAATAATTATTAATTATAATAAAATAATTATAAGAATCGTAATAGTTCTACTAATAATTATAATAATAATAATTATTATAATTATTATTATTATTATGTGCTTGTGTCCCTTTTTTCAGGAGCACTTTGTAAACAACAGACCATGTCAAAAAAGGAAATTGATAAAAAAAGAAAGATTGGGCGGGCCGTATTCAAACACTTGGCGGGCCGGATGTGGCCCCCGGGCCGTAGTTTGCCCACCCCTGGCCTAGATATTATTAGATATGAATAGATATTTGGAGAATCTTTTAAAATGATCAGTTATCTGAGATATTTTTCACGTTCATCAGTATTTTCTCATATCGGACGGATAATTATTGGTGTGATTAGCATGCATCCCTAGTTATACCTCTAGCTTCTGGTAGCCAGACTCCAGACTTTTGCCATAATGCCACAGCAATGCGGTGAGTTTGGAGCTCATTTTTGTCCCATGGTGAAGTGGATCTCGCTTTCATGGGGAACATGCTAACTTTATCAAGTGTCACTGAACAATGTTGCTCTTTCCTGCCGTGACTAAAGATGAAACACTATTTGTGGGTGCTTGTTTCATGAACATCAAGCCTTACTATGGTGTTACTATCACAGGGTCTCCAAGCATTCAGATTTCTCCAAAAACATCAAAGCATCAAATTAAATTCAGGTAAAGTTTGCCCATAAGGCATTGGGCCTGAGGAATGCATTCATCGGGGCACTGAAATGACGTCAGCCTCCCTCTGGGTTTTGGGCTCCGGATTGTCTGCCTCCCTCTAGTGGACAGAGGTAGCATTGCAGGCCATCTACCATTTCTATGCTTCCTATGCTCCATGCTACGTGCTTCAAATGTAATGCATCATGAGAAAAATTTCAATGTTTTTTTTTTCATTATTTTAAACTTCTATTGCTACATGTTTGCATATTTTAGAGCAGGGGTCTCAAACACGAGGCCCCCGCCTTGATATGAAAGTTTAATGTTTCATGTACCCAGAAAAAATTATTACGTTTGATTCATGTTCATGTTAAAGGTTAAATAACTGTTAATAGTTATCCTCCCTATCCGTGTGGAAGTGGTAAGTTTTTGGCTATTTAAGTTGAAAGGAAATAACTTGAAGGCTACCGTTTAGGTCGCTAGCTCTCTAGTTAGCGAGTTAGCATGTGTCTCAAGACCCTGCAGTTGCGCAATATGTTGTAAATAAAAAGAGTATAAATGTGACTATAGTCGTGTTTTGTCATGTCTACAGGGCTCTAATAATGCTTTGTTCATTTTAATATGAAAAAAAATCATTTGTCTACCCACCAACTATATGTGCTTTCTTAAGTTTTTATTATTATTATTATATTTATTTATTACTGATTGATTGATTTTCTTTATTCTTGATTTGTTTATTTATTTTTCATCTTATTTTGTGCAGAAAAATAAAAAGTAAGATATTTGAGAACAGTGGAATGTTTTATCAGAGCTTTTATTGTAGAAAATCGGAACCAAAGCACTGAAAAAGTTTGTTTCTGTTTTTAAAAAATGCGTTGGTTTTTTTTTTGGAAAACCTGATGTGGCCCAGCCTTGCCTAGACCCTAGCTCCAGTGGCCCCCAAGTAAATTGAGTTTGAGACCCCTGTTTTAGAGGTACAACATTTGAGTGTTAAGTTGCCGTATGATGAGTTTAATGTTGTTTTTGAGATGAAACCGTGAGACAAGCTCCTTGAGTTTCCTCGGACCGGTCTGATTGGTCCTCATGGACTGGTACACACCCCAATATGCCATTTTATGCACCGGTGCAGCTTACAAATGTACAAATCTGGTTTTTCCTCTACATTGAAAAATGTAGTTAATCATGTGACCGGTATCAGCCGATCCCAGTATCAGAATGGGCAGTATAAAACCCTGATGGGAGCATCCCTATTACAGCCTGGGTTTGGGTAAAGGACTGCACTAAAACACTGAGTAGTAGGGGGGTCTTACAGGTATTCCAGGGATGCCTGGCTCTCCTTTCCTTCCTGGAAAACCTCCTCCTGATACCGAACCCGGCTCCCCCTGAAACATCAACACAAGCTCCCATGAAAACAGAAACATTACATAAGATTTTAGTCCCGAGGTGAAAGGTCAAGAATCATCTCACCCTTTCGCCTTTATCTCCCTTTGCCCCCTCCACGCCCGCAACACCAGGTACACCCTGAAGTGATGGAAAATACGTTGAAAAAGATGCTTAGCAGCAACGGAAGAAGGTGAGGCCAACTTACTGGGCTTCCTCGGATGCCAGGTAGGCCCTGCGAACCCTACGTGACACATCGTGACACACACGATCATTATTGGGTGTTTTTGTTGACCCAGATTTAATAAACGGGCTTTCTCAGCTTACTGGAAGTCCCGTAGGTCCTGCAGAACCTGGTCGTCCTGGTAATCCTGGATTTCCATCGATACCGGGAAAACCCTGGAAACATGAAGTGGTTACATTAACCCGGACATGATAAGTTGGGGAAGTGGAGACGTCTACTCACTCTATCGCCTTTATCTCCTTTTGAGCCCACTGAGGGGTCAACAGGGACTGGTGGGCCTGGTGGGCCTGGTAGACCTGGACGCCCTTCAGGACCTCGTGGACCTTCCCTCCCTGGGAAACCGTCCCGACCCTACATCTCATACACACAAAAGCGTGTTTTAGTTTTGTTTTGTTTTGTTTATGAAGGTAGAGCTTCAACATACTAAGAGAAGAAACGGGAGGAGGACAAAAAAGCTTTCAAAGAAGCATCCAAGTGGATTAGGTTGGTCATCGGCTGATCCAACTTTGAAGAGCACAGCCCTTCAAAGGTAAAATGTTGCTGAAATTGTGGATTGGATGATTTTGGCAAAAAAGCAAAAAAGCGGTAGACCCATTGGCTGTCCTTCAAGACACGGGACCATCCTGGGCCCAAACCATCAGACGCCATCTGCCCGAGAAGAAAGCACATCTCCAAAGTCCTGGTCTCCTTCAAGGTTTGGAATAAGCAGGAGAGCACCAAACATGGGACATTGAAAGGTGGAGGAAAGTTTTCTTCTGGACGCTCCTGATGGCTTCCAAGGAGATCCCACCTGAGATGTTTTCCAATATTATTATCCTTCAATGGAACAGTGGAGCTTCATGTGGTGCGGGGGCGTCAAACGGTGGAGGGGGATGAAGGCCCTGGTCCAACACTTGACTCTTTTGGACCATCCTGCGTCTTCCTATCATCTAAATCCAATGGAGAAGATTTGGGAATGGATTTAGAAAAATGCCCTGTGATTGGCTGGCGACCAGTACCCCGCCTCTTGCCCGAAGACAACTGGGATAGGCTCCAGCACCCCAGTGACCCTCGTTAGGGTAAGCGTTAAAAATGAATGAATGATTTATAAAAATGGACATGAGTTCCAGACAGTGAAGCCATCTTCAGCACCTGGAGAAACATTCCCACTAGAGTCCTGGGAACACTGGCATCAAGCAGGCCCAAATACACTTCTTTCACTTTTTGGGATTTCATGTTCTTTTTTGATCAACCTATTTCACTTGAATGCTTCTGGTTTCACTCCCGTTTCTTCTTTTTTTATCTTTTACTTAGAACTTAGAACCTCATTATAATCCAACAGCAAAAATGTCAATTCTTCCCACGTTTTGACGACTAAAATGTTGATCTGGAGCGTATTAATGCGGGCCAGTGACTCACAGGTTCTCCTTTGCGTCCTTCCACACCATCCCTGCCTCTCTCACCCTGAGCAACACCACAAATAATGGAGTGTAAACAAAAGAAATGACAAAACGATGATGCAAGGAAGGAGTAACTTTCTGCACTCTACCTTCTCTCCACGATCTCCCTTGTCTCCCTAAAAAGAATAAAAACACGTGAAGACAGCAGGGTGTGTCAAGAAGTCAGCATTGAATCTAAATAATCCTGTGATTGTAAGAACAAATGAGGTCATGAAGTCCCAACCTAAGTGATGACTCACCTGTGGACACTGAAGGGTACAGCGTTCCGGTCCTGGAGGTACCTAAACACAGAAAGGCGTAAAAGCTGACGTAAAACAAACACAGGTACGATAAATCAAGACGTCTCACCTCGGGTATTCTAGCGATACCACACAGCAAGTCCGCCAGCTCGCTGTGAATTGCGGCCAACTGGGAGGCGTCGCGCACGTACAGGATGTTTTGGGTGCTGCCGTCTGTCACCGCTCGCCGGAGTTCCTCCGTATCGGCCTGATCCATGGCGACTGCCAACACCGTCACGCCTGGAAGTCAACCAACGTACTTCAGGAATGGCTCAAAGGAATGATTTACATGAAGGGTTATGAATTATGAATTATCAGGAGGTTGCCTACAGCCACAGCCGTGAATGCTAATATATTTGACTCAGTCTTCATTAGAGACCATGCACCCATCCATCTTCTACACCGCCTGTCCCCGTTAGGGTCAGAGCTGAGCTGGAGCCTATGTAACACAGCACACTTCCTGTTTAAGTTCCCTTTAAGTAGCGTGTCATTCCGCCGACGAAATGACTGACGATATCATTACCTTTTGTGCTATGAACCATCCACTCGGTTTTCTTGTCCCATTCTGCAGCATCGGGAATGGTGCCGTTCAAAAGCATATCATGCTAAACGCTAATTTAGAATTGCTACAAACAATTTTCATTTTAATGTCTATTATGTTAAAATCTTCTGCACGCTGTGCGTACGCTCGTGACCCCGCCTACACCCACCAGGACAAAGAGACTGTAAGACTGACAAAAGGCTCACTCCGCTCAGGCTGTTGTTCTAACAACTCAACAAATGTATGATGGCCCCAAGCCAAGTGCCCACCATCTTTTCTGAACCAGAAATGATCTTGTGACGCACGCTAGGGTGCATCAAATTTGAATGGGAAATTTTAAATTCATAATATCAATTTGGCTGGCATTCCATTTTTTTTCTAATGAACATAAAAATGTCTTTTGCAAAGTTTTGAGGAAATCCATTGAAATTTAGGGGTGCAAAAAATGTGCAATTTCTAGTCTATTTGCCAAAAAGTTGACATGGAAATCTTGAGTACAATGAACTTATATGAACTATACAGCATCATTTTCTATAGGGTTATCAAAGGGGGCCCAGACCAAAGACCGAGCTGCGACTGCAACTGTTATTAGTAGCTAGCTAATGTTAGCTACCGTAGAGGCAATGAGCACTAAATAAATATATAAATATAAATATGACTACAAATCATTCAAATTACAAAAACCAAACCACTAATTTGGTAGTAATATGTAATAGGAGTATAAATACCAACAAAAACATAAAGATCACCTCAGGTCTCCATGGCGACCATTGAACTGTTCACCACTTTATTCCACAAAAACAGACGTATGGTGGCACCTCTAAATAATCATGTATTGGAAAAATATTTTCTATGTGTTGTTTCTACATATATTGGAACACTTTTAGTACCCAGCCATATCAAAATTCAATAATTGTGTTTTTTGATGCACCCTAAGCAGTTGGGCTCCAAGTGTGAAAATTGTAAATAATTCCTGGTGTTGTATTTATAAATAAATTCTCACCTGCCGCTCGGAGGCTGCTGACCGCCTGCGTGAGGTTGTCGGCAGATTTTTTGTCAGTAATGACCACAACAACCCCGGGTACCCTTGGCCTCCGTCCAGCTGAGGTGGTCAGAAGATACTGTGTGGCGAACGTCAGCGCCTGGCCTGCAGAGGGAAGTAGAGCAGATACAAGGTCCAACACGTCCAACAATATGTCAAGGATTTTTACAACCAACCAATGTTATTTCCAGGACTTTCATCAAATGGTGTGGACTGAATTTCTTGTAGCAGCGTGTCGGAACTTCCGTGGCGATTAAGCCGGAACCAGATTCTGGGGCTATAACCATACACAACCACCCCCACCTAACATAAGCAGAAAAGAAAAGCATCAGCACCTGCCTTCGTTGTGTTGTGAGTGATTTAGTGGGTTTGTTTTGAACCTGGGAGTCGCGAGCGCCGATGGTGCTGAATGACCCCACTGCACTCGTGAGAAGATCCCGCAGAGGTCTGACAAGGTTAACTCGATCAGTGGACGCCGGGACAAGAAAGACCACGTCCAGGCGTCCACCCAGGCATACTGTGGACAGAAACATCTCAATATGAATACACTCAGGTCATCCTCTCGTATTTCTATACTTGCTTCAGTATATTGTTCATCAAAATAGTAGTCATGCCAAAATGTTGTGTTGCTGCTGGATGTTCACAGTATCCCAGTCGTACTGTACATGTTTTCTTTTGTATGCATGTGCAGAAAATGATGGGGTTCAAACCTTGGGTTCTGTTCATCCAGTGATCATTTCACTGATGACTGCTATGAAGGACACCTTTATAATTATTTGGTTTGAAGTTACGCTATAAATGCATTCGAAAAAAGGATGTTATTCTGCCGGTACAAGATGAACGATGTCAAAGAGTCAGTCACGTCTTGTTTACATAATGTCTTCTAAACACTATTCCATGATGGCGACAAGGCTGCGAAGCATTATATACATCTTATGTAAACATCTGTTCACAGGCGTATGTTTACTGTGGATACTGTGGGTTACTGGAAGAAATACTTAGTATTCTGTGTTTTGAAGGGAACCAGTCTCCATGTTTTAAGTATTAAGTCCATGTTGTAAGTAAGTAACGTCCACTGTCTCATACACCGCTATGTGTGTTTACCTAAGTGATAGTACTCCATAGTACTAACATGATTGTCATGGCTAACGGCATCAACTATAAATGTCGTTTTTCCAAGTGTACAATTTGCTTTCAAAAATGTACCAACATAATTATAAACAATGTATGACATATTTAAGCAACGTTGATGTTAGCCATCTTTCAGTGCTTGACAGGAAAACGCTGACTGCCCATAAGCAGTTTTCCTGAGTGGGGCCAGAGGGAGGCTGACGTCATTTCAGATCCGATCCGGTTGACTTGTTTGTGTTTTTTAAAGAAATTCACTTAAAGACAAAGAGACACCAGTCCGTACAGGCGATGACATCTGTGTTTGATTCCATGCTCAGTATAAGAACCGGTGTGTTCCAGGGCTTACCGGTGCGTTCAGTGGCGAAGCTCTCGCTTCCCGGTCCACTTTGAAAAGTGGGCTGTATGGTGAAGCGGTACTCCTGGCCCAGACGAAGCCCGGTCACCTGGTAGAAGCTGGCGGAAGCGGGCAGTGTGACAGACGAGCCTGGGCCGCGGTCTAAAGGACGTGAAGCAACGATGAGTGGACTGTACAGGAGAGCATCACCAGAACACCTTTTTACCCGTTTCCGGCCTCCAGCGCAGAAAGTACCCGGTAGCACCCGGTAATGGGATCCAGCCAAGCCGCACAGAATTGTGGGTGACCTCCGCCACTCTTAAAGGTGTGGTAGGGAGGGAAGGCGACGGGATGTAGGCGTCGGCTTCATGCAGAGATTCAAGACGTGAAAACCGATGAGGACCAAAAGCGGCGGGCGAGGTTTAAACGGGACTTACGTGTAGTGACTCGGACCGACACCGGCGTTCCTTCACGGTTCTGGACTAAAGCCATGACCTTCACCTCGTACTGGGTTCCGGGGTCCAGTCGGTCTAAATCCACGGCCGTCACGTCGCCGCCCACCAACTGACTCAATTCTTCGCCACCTTCAGCGCCATACGGCCCGAACGGTCAGATGGTTACACAACTTCTGGTCTGTCAAACAACTTATTTCAATCCAAAGACAAACCATCTGATCTCCTCCACGACACACGATAGGCCGTTGCTCCTGGTACACCAATCCAGGTAATTCGGACAACCTGTCCTGGGCTGTCCTGAACTCGGAGTGACGTCACGGTCCCGACGGAGAACTGGTCTTGTCCTTTTGTACCAAAGACATACAAACACTCAAATATTCAAATGTATGCTATTAAACCCGGATAGCGGTCAGCCTTCTGACTCAGTGTCCTAGTACATGCTGGAATTCAATGAACCGCAGCTCCCCAGTGTCGGCAGCACTCGTGCACCCAGACTACGATATCAAACTTGACTGTACGAAATGCGATTATCTTACTAATCACTTACTTTTCCACCTATTTAAACAATAATAACAGCAAATCTAAACTGCGGAACAAGTTGTACACTGACTACTCTATAGTAGTAGTATATCCAAAGTTGACGTGGTAATGATAAAGGTTTAATCATGGTTTTGCATTTCATAATATTGTGTAAAAATTAGGTCTATCATTTAATTACAATATTTGATTGTGATAAGTCATTAATTAATCACAGCAGCTCGCATCTAAAAAAAACACCCCCCCCAGTATGCCAACATACCACTGTATAAATGACAATAAAAAAATTACTATGTGATAACTCAACTCTCAGTGACAGTAGATACAAATAACTTTGGTCGTGTTGTGAGAGCCACCTGCCAGGACTTTGAAGACCCTTTTGCTTCTCCAGAATGTTCCCTCGAACTACAGTGTCGTCCGAGGGTCAAACAGGGCATGCGCATGTTAAAAAAATAGTGTTGTTAAAGGAAACTTCCATTCAAATCCATTCATTCAGCAGCATAAAAATATATTCAATGCATTTGACTTGGAGCTGCTGCAAAAGAAAAAACATTGGCCTTAGCCTTCCTATGGAAGGACGGCAGTGACAAGCACCTTCTAGCTCGCGCACGCCTCCACCCTTTTAGGATGTTGAGAGTCCTGCAGTGCCTCCATGCATGACATTCCTGTGTATTTTATTGCCCAATTACCAGGAATAACGATGTCACACTGACATTAAAAGACAACACAACGTTGACAGGCCTAATTAAAAATAGTTGCTGCGATCGTTTGGTACCTGTCCTGACACTCAGGGTGGCGGGACTTCCTTCTCGGGAGCCGGTGAGAGCAGACACAAACACGCTGTAAGGAGAATCAGCCTGGAGTCCGTCGATGGTGAAGGAAGCCACGTCAGCAGCAACGTTCCGAGTTGTCTCCAGTCCTGCACCAAAAACACACATTAGCGTCTTGGTTACAATTCAGTTTTTCGTCGAAAGAGCCTCACCATCGTCATCGCTGCGCCATCTTAACTTATAACCGGTGGCCCTGGTAAAAGGCGACCATGCTATGCGTATCCGCTCGGCTGTGACGTCGACGATGCGAAGCCCAGAGACGGTTCCGCTCTGCGAGTTGGTCCGAGAGGACAGCGTGACCGCCTCCCCGACGGCGTCATGGACTATGGCCGCCACGCCGAACACCAGCGCCTCGTCTGGCTGCAGGCCGTCTATCGTAAAGGCCGAGGCTTCTGCCCCCACCTCACGAGACTGCTCCCCACCTGGAGCACAGAACAACAAAAAAAGTCAAAGTATGACCTCAAGAAACGCAAAAATGATGAACAATCCCGAGTGGAGATCACTTAACCTTAGAACGACAACAATAGAAGTAACTGTGCAGTGTCAAGGTCAGTACTCACTACTTCCTTGTCTCCATGTAATCCTATAACCTGTCGCTCCACTAATACCCGTCCAGGCTATACGAATCCTGCGGCCGTTTGCGTGCGTCACTCTGAGGTTGGACACTCTGCCGACACCTTGCACTGAAAAGACACAAAGTCCTTGGGTGCAATCATTCCGTTGAAGAAACGTCATAGGCAGAGTACCAATAACCGATATGTACTTTTTCAAATTCACATTTAAATGTTTGTGCACAGAAGGACTGGAACAAATTAGGAGTTGACCAAGTGTAGCTGTTGATTTGTCCTAATCAAATATCACAACATTACTACTACCACATGACTACTATCAGGAGAACCAGAGTATAGAGGGGAGGAGGCACCTGCTGTGGCCCAGCAAGGTGCACTGTATTCGGGCACCTGCTCTGAGCACCCGGTGTAACGCCATGGAGGTTTCAGGAAAACCAAAAGAAATAGGAGCGTAAAGGTTACTCTATGGTTGTTATTTCAAGGCTAGAGGTCTCTAATAATTCCTAATCATGTTTCTTATGGAAATATATCATTTAATAACATTGAATCTTATCGTGGTCTGGTGTGGAACCAATTAAGACAAAACCTCTTTTGCACACAAGTGCAACTTTGGAAAAATATGTTGCCGTGCAGAGAATATTGTGCAAAAAGTGCATAACCCACCTGGTCTGACAACGATGCTGACCGGCTCTCCTTCATTGCCTGCCACCAGCGCTGTAACGTTCACGTCATAGGCCACGCCCACCAGCAGGTCTCCGAGGTCCAGGCTGGTCTGGCTCCCGGGGACCATCTGAATGTTTTCTACTCCAGCTAATACGAGACCGAGCGAGCAATGACACGTTCCATACATACACCAGACAAAAGAATCCTACAGTGTACCTTCAGGGCTTCGGATAACGATGCGGTACTGCGTGGCACGAGCAACTCCGGTCCAGCCAAGCCTGACTGTACCGCCCAAAGACTCCAGCACTCTCAGGTTGGATACCCTTCCCACTGGCGCCACTTCTGTAACGGCAGTCACGCCAATGAAGTCTGGGGTCATGCGTACAGAAGAAAGAGTCCGTTACTAACCTCTGGATGTGAAAGAGACGGGTGTGGCCTCCTCACGGCCTTCGAAAAGCGTGTACAAGGTGATGAGGTATTCGGTGTTGGGCAGAAGGCCGGTTAACTCGTATTTGCTGGTGCTCCTGGGTAAAGACAGGGTCTGGGCGTAGCCACCTGGAGTCAAAATAAAGTTGTCATGTAAGGAAACCAAGCTCAAGGAAAAACAGATAATATTATGGAAATAAAGTACTTCTTGGCTGATATGAGGGAATTATGACGTTATATAGATAAGCTCCAATAACTGATAAAGGTATAAAGTTATCAGTCTGAAAAAAAAATATTGTCCATCTACAGCAGGGGTCTCAAACTCAATTTACTTGGGGGCCACTGGAGCTAGGGTGTGGGTGAGACTGGGCCGCATCAGGTTTTCCAAAAAAAAAAAAAAAACCGCATTTATTAAAAACGAAAAAAAAACTTCGCTTTGGTTCCAATTTTCTACAAGAAAAGCTCTTTTCTTACCACTTACCACTTCCACTTACCACTTCCACACGGATAGGGAGGATAACTATTAACAGTTATTTAACCTTTAACATGAACATGAATCAAATGTAATAATTTTTTCTGGGTACATGATACCATACAGTATCCATATCAAACATTAAACTTTCATATCAAGGCGGGGGCCTCAAACTAGTGTGTTTGAGACCCCTGATGTACAGTATATACCAGCAGTTGTTGTGATTTGGAAACATGCAAAGGGTAGCGTAGGATCTATGACCCACCTTCGCCCGCCCGCCACTCCAGCCGGTAACCCTGAGAGGACGGAATGATTTTCCAGGTGAGGCGGATGGAGGAGGGACTGGTGGTCGCGGCGTTGAGGACCTGCTGCTCCTGGCGCTCTGGCAAGAACATGAGTGACTGATAAATACTTCCACTTCCACATGGGTAGTTTCAGTCGGTTCAATCTGCTTTTTAAGAAAGCATTTTGTCTCTAAAGACACCTTGGAAATAAGAGCAGCCTGTGCCCACCCAAGTCACAGCAAAGCAGAAGACTCGTCAGCCTTCAGTCAGAGGCTGCATGCAAACGTGTTAACAGTCAAAGCGAGGAAATCCATGAATGTTTGTGACTCATGGATATGAGTCACAAACAACAGCTGGTGTGTGTATATAATGACCTCCAGGTAAGGAGATGTTTCCTAAACAGAATCAATGCACACCATGTAGTTTCCATGCAGAGATGAACAAACATCTGGGAGGTCCGCCGTACCTGTCCTGAAAGTGGCCGTCTCCCCAGGGCCCTCAGCGTTGCCCTGATACAGGGGAATCACATTGACCACGTACTCCGTGTCGGACTGCAGTTGGGACAACGTGTGCGCCTGGCTTGCTCCCGTGTGGGCGTTTTGGGGTTTGGTGGGGAGCTGGAGCCGAGTCAGGTTGGAGTCCGTGATGGGTCCCCACTCCAGACGGTAGCTGCGCGCGCCCCCGACGCCTCTCCACTGCAGACGAACGCTGCCCTCCGACTCCTTCTGCACTGATAACTGCTGCACCGCCTCCAGACGCACTGGCATGAGCGATGGAACCAACAAAACACATGCAGAGGAACCTTGGTTTTTGGAGGATCTGGTTTTTACTAAGAATTATTGCTCAAAAATGTCAAACAAAGACTCTGTGAACAATAGATGACACTATAGACAGATTCTGACTTGGGGATGGTTTAGTCATTTTTATGATGAGTGTCTCCTTCCTTCCTTCCTTCCTTCCTTCCTTCCTTCCTTCCTTCCTTCCTTCCTTCCTTCCTTCCTTCCTTCCTTCCTTCCTTCCTTCCTTCCTTCCTTCCTTCCTTCCTTCCTTCCTTCCTTCCTTCCTTCCTTCCTTCCTTCCTTCCTTCCTTCCTTCCTTCCTTCCTTCCTTCCTTCCTTCCTTCCTTCCTTCCTTCCTTCCTTCCTTCCTTCCTTCCTTCCTTCCTTCCTTCCTTCCTTCCTTCCTTCCTTCCTTCCTTCCTTCCTTCCTTCCTTCCTTCCTTCCTTCCTTCCTTCCTTCCTTCCTTCCTTCCTTCCTTCCTTCCTTCCTTCCTTCCTTCCTTCCTTCCTTCCTTCCTTCCTTCCTTCCTTCCTTCCTTCCTTCCTTCCTTCCTTCCTTCCTTCCTTCCTTCCTTCCTTCCTTCCTTCCTTCCTTCCTTCCTTCCTTCCTTCCTTCCTTCCTTCCTTCCTTCCTTCCTTCCTTCCTTCCTTCCTTCCTTCCTTCCTTCCTTCCTTCCTTCCTTCCTTCCTTCCTTCCTTCCTTCCTTCCTTCCTTCCTTCCTTCCTTCCTTCCTTCCTTCCTTCCTTCCTTCCTTCCTTCCTTCCTTCCTTCCTTCCTTCCTTCCTTCCTTCCTTCCTTCCTTCCTTCCTTCCTTCCTTCCTTCCTTCCTTCCTTCCTTCCTTCCTTCCTTCCTTCCTTCCTTCCTTCCTTCCTTCCTTCCTTCCTTCCTTCCTTCCTTCCTTCCTTCCTTCCTTCCTTCCTTCCTTCCTTCCTTCCTTCCTTCCTTCCTTCCTTCCTTCCTTCCTTCCTTCCTTCCTTCCTTCCTTCCTTCCTTCCTTCCTTCCTTCCTTCCTTCCTTCCTTCCTTCCTTCCTTCCTTCCTTCCTTCCTTCCTTCCTTCCTTCCTTCCTTCCTTCCTTCCTTCCTTCCTTCCTTCCTTCCTTCCTTCCTTCCTTCCTTCCTTCCTTCCTTCCTTCCTTCCTTCCTTCCTTCCTTCCTTCCTTCCTTCCTTCCTTCCTTCCTTCCTTCCTTCCTTCCTTCCTTCCTTCCTTCCTTCCAATATGTGCAGTGTGCCTTCAGCTGATGATGCATTCAAGTGTAGTGTAAATCAAACATAGTTGGCAGTGCTGTGGATTGATGAGGTTCTACTGTAGATCCTCTTTCTATTATTCTGCTGGATTATTTAGTACACGGAGGGTGTTTGGTTTGGGCCTCTATTCCACAGAATGATCCAGCACAGGGCGAACTGACAAAAGTGTACAAAAACTGAAGGAAATATTGTTTACAATTTTGGTCAAAAAGCGATGGCGTATGAAAACCGAGGTTGGACTGTACCAACTACCAGTGAATACATCAATCATCTGAACATCTGAGCTCCTTGACTCACGTGTGCGAGCGCTGAGGGTGGCTGGGGACGCAGAGTTTCCAGGGATCAGAGGGTAGAGGCTGATGACGTACTCCGTGTCGGGCTGAAGTTCCTCCAGTTTGACAGACGTGGCGTCTGCAGGCAGGGACCGCACCAGCTGATCGCCTGTCTGACCTGCTCTTCCGGCGAAGACAAAGAAAAAGTTGACAGGTTAGTGTAGGGGTGCCGCTAGAATTCTGGGCCCCTTGAAGAAAAATATACATTATGGCACTTTTGGAGGTTTTCAGCATTCACTTCTGCATTCAGCATTTCATTGGAGGACAAGCGGCATATAAAATGGATGGATAACGCCGCAATGCTGCTTCTGTCCACCAAAAGGAACCAAGAGACCCCAGAGGGAGGCTGACGTCATTGCAGCCCCCCATTGAATGCGGTGCTCAAATGTTTAAACATGTATTGGTGCATGTTTGTATCTTTTTCAGGCATGCCTTTTGAATGTTAAGCGGCTGTGTGATGAGTTAAGAACGATTTGACATATAACACAGCAGGTCACACTGTTACACTGCTATATTGTTATACAGTATACCATGGCCTCCCGTGATTTACACATTCAGTACAGCCATTATATTAGCGGCAGAGAAAAAAATTACAATAAATGTAAAATTGGGTTTAACTCGGCTGGATGATTTTCAGCTCCGTGTGGGACTGGCACTCCTGCCACATGTTCAGCTACAGAAAGAAATCTGTTTTTCTATCAGCCCCCAGGGGCCACTCCCCGCTAGCTTGAACCGTGGCATATTGACACCATTATGACCCAAGTCACGCCCAGTCTGAGGAATTTAAAGCAACATGAGTGACAATACAAAGCGTACAGATGCCCTATTTTGACTGCATATTTAATCTGAAGAGTGATAACATCTGTTTGATATTTGAGGTAATGTATCGGCAGTAAAAGCCTGACTGACAGCTCACGCCTGGAGGCGGGGAGTTGTTAAGTGAGCTTATGTTCTTCTTGCTCGGCTTTGACCGCAGCACATTCGCAACTTGCCACCAGCAAGTTATTAAGTCATGTCGCTGCTTTTCCCGCTCCGTTTCCTACGCAGTCTTTCACTCTGCCTTGACAGAACCTTTCCTTGACAACATCATCAACGCAATAAGCCCGGAACTCACTCGTATCGCTTGGCGTGGGCGGGTGATGCTTCTACACAAATGCAACTTTGCATTTTTTTGATATTTTGTGAATATGATAAGTTCTATATATTTCAGGGATAACTGCATGTCAGCTTCATCACATAGTAATAATATTAACTTCACTATTTGCTCTTTCTTATACATTTTTGTTGTGTTTTTTCCAAATATTTCAACTTTCTTTGTGAATAACCTCCATGCATTTTCTTTGCAAAATACTATGATTTTATTCCTATCATATTGTATGTTTTCCAAAAGACACATTTATTTTGCTTCATTGTCATATTAAAGCCTTTGAAAAACGATTTTTCTATATTTTCTTTTTCCTCAAAAAAAGAATACAACTTTTTTCTCTTCATATTTTGACTTTATTGGAAAAGTTCTGCCTTTTTTTTCTCATTTCTGCTGTTGCTTTTTTTAATTTTCCAACTTTTTCATAATTTTCAACTTATTCTCATAATTCTGACTTTATTTCACCGAAATGACATCTTTATTGTTTTTTATGTTTATTTCTCATAATAGTACAACTTTAATGTCTTTAGCATGTCACTTTCATGCTATGAAAATTGTGTTATTTTTACTCATGATATTAAGACGCGATTCAAGCTTTTCCTCGTAAGATTACTACCTTTTTCTCTACATTTTTTTAACTTTATTGTCATAAAAGTACCAATGATTTTTCCAGTTTTGCAGTTGTGTTTTTTCCAAACTTTAAAAAAAATATCTCTTCAAAAGTTCTGTTTGCGTAATACTATGACTTTAATCCTATCATATTTTGACTTGAACTCATAACGTTATACTTTTGTAAAACTTTCAGGAATTGTGGGATACAGGACATGGAAGACCTGATTAAACTTTGGGAATGATCCGGATCACTGTCTGGAACCTGTCTTTTTTAAAGGATTCTTTAACGGCATTGGTGCATAGAACTCCACAAAAATGGTCAGAGCACTTCCAAAAGGATTATTGTTATGCCGCTTGGCGGAGGTCTCTAGTTGCTTTTTTGGTAGTTACTGTACGTAAATAATTCTATTGTACGTGTGTGTTTGAGTTCATTCTATTTTCCAGAATGTGCTGTTGAACTTTGGGCAAAGCAAGAAAGAAGGAAGACCGGCTGACCTCGTGCTGCGTAGTTAAGTCTGTATCCCTGGACAGGAGACGTAGGCTGATCCCAGCCCAAAGAGAGACCGAAGACGCTTGCTTGGACCAAACGAAGACCTGAGAACCCGGGAAGGGACTCTACATGGACAGGGGAGATTGAGTTAGAACAGGGGTTTTCAAAGTCTAACATTGTGGGCCTCGATTCAAGGAGCCGAGGAGCTAGCATGCTATTTTGTTTTGGATGACTTTTCAGGTATTTGATGGGAATATGCAAACATTTTCACGTGTTTTGAAAAATAGATTTACTAGTTTCTCTAACAGCTCAGGGGTTTTCCGGGTCTAATACCACATGATGTTTCGTCAATCTTGGTGGTAGACAGGTTTTCTATGTCTTATTTTCTATTATTATTATTCTGTCTACTATATTGGGTTATAGGAGTGTAGAAGTGATTATAGGGTTGTTATTTCCTGTCTAGAGGGCTCTAATAATATTAAAAACTGTACTTAGAACATGGTAAATAGGTTTTCTGTCTTATTTTCTATTATTATGTCTACTATATTGGGTAACAGAAGTGATTATAGGGTTGTTATTTCCTGTCTAGAAGGCTCTAATAATGTTAAAAACTGTACTTAGAACATGGCAAACAGGTTTTCTGTCTTATTTTCTATTATGTCTACAATATTGGGTAACAGAAGTGATTATAGGGTTGTTATTTCCTGTCTAGAGGGCTCTAATAATGTTAAAAACTGTACTTAGAAAATAAGACAGAAAATCTGTTTGCCATGTTCTATTATTATGTCTACTATATTGGGTAACAGAAGTGATTATGGGGTTGTTATTTCCTGTCTAGAGGGCTCTAATAATGTTAAAAACTGTACTTAGAACATGGCAAACAGATTTTCTGTCTTATTTTCTATTATTATGTCTACTATATTGGGTAACAGAAGTGATTATAGGGTTGTTATTTCCTGTCTAGAGGGCTCTAATAATGTTAAAAACTGTACTTAGAACATGATAAACAGGTTTTCAGTCTTATTTTCTATTATTATGTCTACTATATTGGGTAACAGAAGCGATTATGGGGTTGTTATTTCCTGTCTAGAGGGCTCTAATAATGTTAAAAACTGTACTTAGAACATGATAAACAGGTTTTCAGTCTTATTTTCTATTATTATGTCTACTATATTGGGTAACAGAAGTGATTATAGGGTTGTTATTTCCTGTCTAGAGGGCTCTAATAATGTTAAAAACAGTACTTAGAAGGTTGTAGACAGGTTTTCTATGTCTTCTATGTCTTATTTTCTATTATTATGTCTACTATATTGGGTTATAGGAGTGTAAAGGTGACTATAGGGGTGTTAATTCATGTCCTGAGGGCTCTAATAATGTTAAAAATGTTTTTAAACAGGTTTTCTATGCTACGTAGCATGGAAATATTCCACATATTAAGACTGATTTCATGTATCTTGGTCGGGTGTGGAAGCAATTAACCGCTATCAATGAGGCACAAGTTTACCATGAAAAGAGCTCCATAGAGAGTGATGGTTACATGGTTGCCCATGCTAGCTTAGCTAGCGCCACACAGCGATGTGTTTCACAATCTGTTAGCAATGGAAGCACAAGCGGATCATCTGCTTGTTAGTTTGCTTACTAGTTTGCTGCTTTGCAGAAACGGATTCTCCCACACTGTTGGGGTATTGAGCAATGACGGTCACTAGGTAGTGCGTACCAGACCTCAGCCCTCGTGCTGTGAAGCTTCGCTGGCTGGCAGACACGGTCTCCTGCGGGAAGAGGCATGGGTTTTTTCACCCAGCAAATTACAGACTGAAAAGCACATGAAAAAGATGCAACGGTTTGGGCATGTTGATACGCAATCTGAATGTTTGCACAATTGCCTTCACCTTCAAACTATAATTACCAACTTCAGTCTCAGTCCAATCAAATCATCTGTCTGCGTCCTCCAAAAGTGGCTGCACTCTCTGTCCTTCACAACCTGGACTCACCTGCCGCAGTTCTGCCGTGATAGGCTGACCCGTGCTCGAGAGGGGCACATGCTGGACCACGTAGCCTCTCAAAGGCCCGCCTGCAGAATTCCAGCGGAACCTGAGCCAATCGGATGCTGTGGCTGTGAACTGAATGTTGGACGGACCGGAATACGGCTCTGAAAAGACGGAAGAAAAGAAGGAGAGGAGCGCCTGAAATGTGGTAGACTGCATGGACAGAAAGCATCGAGATCAGCCAATCAGCTCCGTGAATCCTTATTCTTAGCAAGACATTGTGGTGTACAGTGGTGCCTTGGTTGGTGTACAGTGGTGCCTTGGTTAATGTCATTAATCTATTCCAGAAGGTCCGACTCAAACCAAAACAAACTCTAACCCATCAAATGCTAAGTGTGATGTTGCATGTGTGTGCGTACCACCGTACATTGATGACCATTTTCCAGCAGTGCACAAAGCAGTGGGAAAACCGGACCTCGAGTCTCAAGACAAACTGCAATTCTCCTGGGATCGTTACATTTTAAGAATGTTGATCCCTAGTTTCCATGCTCACTTTGCCGACTGACATTTTTGTGTTTGTCCAACAAAAGTAGGTGGAATTTGTCATTTGCATGTAAAACTATAATTATCATCCATAGAATGTTTTTGGATGTCTGGGGCGGATTCATTGGATTGACATGATTTTCTGTCTGGGTGTTTCTGTCTCATCTTACATCCACAACACTTATGTATGCTTCCGACAATAAAACATAAGCATTCAGACATAAGCATGTTCACTGGACCCACAGTCAACAGTTAATAGATTCTATGATGATATTAAGTCAGATACATGGTGGTTGAATAATGTGTTTTGTTTAGCGATGGTTTTCTTTCCTGAGGTATATAAGGAGGCATTTTCTCACACATTTAGTGTGGAAGTGGGTTGGACAGTTTGACATTATTTTGTATGGGGACGCTCGCCTTGTTTAGAGTCTGTTTTGGTTAGAGTCAGACCTTCTGGAACGATTGAATGACATAAACCAAGGCACCCCTTTAGTCAGCTGTGTCGCTTTTAACACAATCTAAATATATGGCTGAGCATACTTTGACTTTAGAAGGTTGTAGACAGGTTTTCTATGTCTTCTATGTCTTATTTTCTATTATTATGTCTACTATATTGGGTTATAGGAGTGTAAAGGTGACTATAGGGGTGTTAATTCATGTCCTGAGGGCTCTAATAATGTTAAAAATGTTTTTAACCAGGTTTTCTATGCTACGTAGCATGGAAATATTCCACATATTAAGACTGATTTCAAAAATTTCTTATGGAAAAAATTTGAACATAAGGTGTCCCAATACTTTGTAAATGCTGTACATGACATACCATCACTGGCATAGACTCCGCCCGCTGTGGAGCACACCCGGGGGCTCACGAGTGGCAGCAGAGTGCCGAGCAGCTTGAAGTCGCCAACAAAGGAGGTGAAATCCCTGCTGGGCTCGGAGGAAATCTCAGCCAGCTCATTGCTGTCTGCGTTCCTGATGCCTGACACACAGAGCGAAGAGGATCACGGACACGGATTTTTTTTCCACGCGGAGCAAAGTGCACCGGAGACACATACCAACCGCAAAGATGCGCACCCCCTGGTTGCGCAGCTTCTGCGCCGGCTCTTGCACCTCATCCTGCGACTTCCCGTCCGTGATCAAGATGGCCATCTGACATTTCAAAGGAAGCGTTATAAGACCAAGACTAAGACTATGCTGGCATTTTATAGGGTCTCTGATGTGATTCGTCAACTTTGCTTAGATACTCTGTGATATATTGGTAGTAAATATGTTCTACATTGGTTGAAAGGGAACACAAAAATGGCATTTATAGTTGATGGTGCCAGCCATCACAAGCTAGCTCTGGCTAAGTGACGTCATCGGGGTGACACCTCTCAGCTAAAGCAGAGTAAACAAATGCTTCAGTATATTATTCATCAACATAGTAGTCATGCCAAAATGTCGTGTTGCTGCTGGATGTTCACAATGTCAACAACATAGGACAAAGCAAGTCCTGAGAAAGGGAAACAGATGACTGCTTTGAAAAAACACCTTTACACAAAACATTTGGCTTGAAAGTACGCTAGAAACGCATTTGAAAAAGGGATGCCACTCCACTGCTAACCGAGAAAATAACGACAAGAAGAACGGCGTCACAGTAAGTAAGTCATGGCTTCTAAACACTATTCCATGATAGCGACAAGGCTGCAATGGCGATGAAAACTAAAATAAAAGAGGCTATAGAGACCCCCGTATGCTCATTAAGAAGCCAATTAAAGACAATAATCAAAGATGAGTGATTTAAACTTGTGATTGTGTGTTTTGGATGCCACCAATCTTCATCTCCATGTCTTAAGTCAATGTTCTGCAAGTTCACCAGTTCATCTCCAAATGATTCTCCGTCCTCCAAAATGATTGACACATGGCTCAAATCTTGGCTACACCGCCATGTTTGTTTACCCGAGTGATAGTACCCGATGACGGACTGCCATTTCTGCAAATGTATTACTTGCTTTAAAAAACTGTCGAATGTAGAACATAATTCCAATGAATATATAAAATATTGACGCAAAGTCGATCAATGGTGTGTGGGTCATGAATGGCTGCTCATCACTCACCTTTGGGACGTCCCGGCTGTGTGTGGGGTTGAAGAAGTGATCAGCGACAAACTTTAGACCGGCGCCGGTGCGCGTGTTTCCTCCCTTGTAGCCGAGACTCTGCACGGCCTTGACCAGCGCCGTGCCGTTCAGGTAGGTTTTAAAGGTGAACTCCACCCTGGATGAAAGCAGGGTGCATCAGTGCAACGTCTTCTCTCACTTACAGCCAAGAAGGGTGGGGCCGGCAGTCACCTGGGGGTGTCGCTGTACTGTACAAGCCCAAAACGAATTCCTGACTCTCCCACGGAGCTTACAAACGGTTTGATGATCCCGGCTATGAAGCCTTTCACTTGCAGGAAGTTGGGTCTCCCGATGCTGGATGATCCATCCACCAGGAAAACAATGTCTGCCGCTTGGACGTTGTTACACCTGCCTGGAAAATCACGAAACAAACACATCAAGGCATGGGAGGCGTGAACACGGAATTAAAATAAAGATACGCTCACCCTGAGCTTCAGCGTGTGCCTTGAGTGACAGCAGCACCATCACGGTGAAAGTCCAGCCCCTCATCTTTACAACCTGCCAGCACACACAACATATTTACTCCAGACGCAAGGTTGCCCCTGTAGACATCAAATCACACCCCCGTTATCACCTATACACTCCTATTATTCTTTGTTTACATCACATAGCTAATGGCAGGCTACGGGATCACTGCAGGGACACGGGAGACACCCCCATCTGCACAGCATGCTAGCAAGCTAACTGGTTAGCTTCCAATTTTTTAAATCTGAACTTAAGAAAAGGTTTAAGATGGAATGTGAAAGAAAGTAAGAAGGCAAAACTTTACCATTTCCACACGGAATGGGAGGAGAACTGTTCATGTTAAACACATTACTTTCTAGATCCTTTACTGACACCTAGTGGCCAGAATACTACATATAACTTGGATGTCAATATTTTTGACTAAAAACAACAGCCATCATTCATTTATTCATTAATGATTGATGGCTAATTAACTCAACATGCTAAACAAATCAAACAGAGGGATTTGATCCTTTGCACTGCTCAGCACGTGCGAGAAAGCCAAAAAATGCCCCCCCCCCCCAAGACAGACAGCCATAGTTCATAGCAGCTGACAGCTTTAGTGATGTGAAGAATGCTAAAGGTTTCACACCTTGTTGCAGTGCTGCGTTACGCCTGTGGACGCATATATACCTTACTGTACATCTGGTGTAAGGCTCCAGGCGCCTCCCATATTGGCCTTTGGCGTAGAAGCAATACATCTTCAAGTATATTAAAAGTTACTACTTTTTTTTGTAATCATCTGCTTCAAGAATGAAGCCTGCAGTCATTGCTTCGTTATGAACTACTTCCATTCCACCTGGAATTTTAACAGGGTGACCGAACCCATCCCAAAGAACATAGCGCAGGTATGTATGTATATATATATATATATATATATATATATATATATATATAGTATCTATCTATAACTTATAATAATAATAATAGTGTATTTGATATAGAGCAGGGGTGGGCAAACTTTTTGACTCACGGGCCGCATTGATATGACAAAATTTACGGGGGGGGGGGGACTATATATTTTACACGTAACAGTCCACCTGGTATTATTGTATCTGTAAAATTGTCATGCAATCTGCTATTATTATTTATTATTTTATATTTATATTTAAATATTTTAAAAATAATAAAATATTATAATAATTACAATAAAATTAAAATAATAATTATTATATTATTATTATGTAAAATATGCAAATATAACAATATTATATATAATTAATATGTTAGCATTAATATAATAATTATAATAATCATAATAGTTCTAATAATAATTATAATAATCTAATAATAATAATAATAATAATTATTATTATTATTATTATTATGTGCTTGTGTCCCTTTTTTCAGGAGCACTTTGTAAACAACAGACCATGTCAAAAAAGGAAATTGATAAAACCATCAAAAGGTTGGCTCAGGCCATGATGCCAGGTTGTATGTTGAGTTTAAATACTTTGGAAAGATTGGGCGGGCCGTATTCAAACACTTGGCGGGCCGGATGTGGCCCCCGGGCCGTAGTTTGCCCACCCCTGATATAGAGTGTCTGGTGAAACGCACCACATACATCACAACATATTATAGCACTGCTTTGATAACAAGCAAATATGCAGCATATGTGCTAGGTGGTCATACCTATTTTCTACCACTAGGCCTGGGACAATAATAAATGAATTCATCAATCACACAATATGAATTAATTAGATCATTTTGCCAGCCTCAATATATTGCTGCATGTGTAATATCATCAATAGGTGCAGATTCTGGAAGATCTATAAAGCTTTCTGTGCGGGTTGTGGTGTGTAGCTGATCCATAGGAGTCCATAACTCAATACAAGGGGCTGAAAAATCAGCATAATAGGTCACTTTAAATTCTTTTTAAATGCTTTTTTTGCACATGAGGACTATTTTTATAACATGTAGAAAATACATTGTCCTCCAAAAGCACCAACCTTCCAAAAACGGCTTGTGTGCGGCTCAGATGCAGAGTGAGCATCAATGGAGTCCTAATCCAAATGAAACATCCGGTGCAAACACCAAATCTGTTGCAGCCTCGTATGACCAGCATTGCACAAGTTTAACATTAACAAAAGCCAGATGGACTGCAACAACTGCTTACATTAGTTTGTCCTTCTCGTGCAAAAAAAAAAAAAAAAAAAACACATCCACCAATTCCAGTCCAAATTCCTGATGTTTACAACAAAGCCACAAAAAACACAAGAACACTCAAATGGGACATTGGGATAATTGGGATAATGTCTCCATAAAATGCCCACTGCTGCCTGTAAATGGAGCTTAGGTTCCAAAACAAGCAGACTATCATGCAGGAGATGCAGCCGTGCTGCTGTGGTCGTGTGCTTGCGTTCGTTATGATGTCGACGGCTTTGCTAGTTTTGCTCAAATCTGTTTTAGTTCCCTATTGCAGCTCTACTGGAGTAATTCTGTGTCGGTTTTTCCAAAACTGCAGCAACAATTTTGTTTTCCTGAATCGCTCTGTGCATGCACAGTAACATGGAACGGTCCACTGCATGAATTGGGAGGGGGCGGCGGTCAATACCATCACGATGGGTTACACGTTTTAATGTGGTTTCTGCCCCTGGCCTGACCTGGCATTTAAACCAGGGGGTGGGCCGTCGAAATGTAGGTGGCATCAAACACAACAACATCCTTGCTCACGGTGCAACTACACCAAAACAACAAATCCACAGCAAATATAGTACATAAACGTCCTTGTTTACTTCTCGGACCACTGACTCCACATATTTTGCAATCAAGCAAAAATGACACTACTGACTCGGAGACCAGTCCCATGGGGGGGCAAGACAGAAATAACTGAAAAGTACTGGTCTACTGGAATAATATGAAGGGGGCATATTGGAAAAGACGGGACGTCCTGTTTGACCCCTGGGTCCACGCTGTAGTTTGTGGATGCGGAGCCACCAGCAGAAGCAAACGGAAGATAAACGCAGAAAGAAAAAGGGTAATTGATCGTAATTAAATATTTCAGTTGTGTTCAAGGCTTTGCGAGACAAGAATCTCGACATGTGATGATGGGGGGTGGGTGGGGGGGTTTCTTCCAGTTGCTCCAGCCAGGCCACAAGAAAGATGTGAATACTGTCAGATGGGGAACACACAATTGCAAACACAAAAGCGTAGGAGGAGGACGAGGGATGATATTCATTTGCGTCGCAAACTGGGCCCCGACGCTAAATGACTTCAGCTGTGTTACACTTGCATTCCTCCTTGTCCTGCACAACTCCAATGAAGTTGGCAAAAGAAGCCTTGCAGAGTTGCTCAAAGCCCGAGATTCTCATTGTGGGACACTTAAAGCAAGGCATATGCAATATGCAATATGTTAAGGCTACATTTCAAATTGATGTTCTAAATGACCATAAGGCCTCATTCACATGCAACACAATGCCCAAAGATCATTTTCTTGCATAATTAGGAAGTATTCAGCTTGCAGGTCAGGTATCGCCCCAAAGCATCTTCTCATCAAATACAGTTGAAATGTCTTACCTGAAGTTCTCTGTTGCACGTAGTACGACTCCCCGCCTCAGCACCTGTGGCATATCCAACCTTCTCTCCGCGCTCAGTCCTGCAGTGCTCACCTGCTCGGGTGTCCCGTGCGCCAAAAGAGCAGCAAAGCAGTCTTGAGGAGCTCAGCAGCTGCCGTCCCGCATCCCTGCAGGAGACTACAAATGTCTTTTCGCCGAGCGCAAGCACGAACAGAAGTGGCGGCAACAGCAGAACAGTCCAGACTTGTTCGGATGCCTGAAGGAGAGTCCCGAGTTTTCTCCCTCTTTTTTTTTTTTTTTATGTCAGCCCCTCGTCCCTCCCAGCTCCTGTGTGCAAACGCTGCCAGAATGCCTGCATTCGATCTACAGGCGTTACATTACAAGTGCTCGGGACGCCAGAACATGTTCGTCTTGTTATTTGCGCTGTGAAAAATGACATAACCTGTGTTAGATGCGTGCGCCAATATTGTAATATTTACCATTTACGAAGATGGACCCGGAAGGTCTGCTTCACGCCAATTCCTCCTCTACCGTTGTGGTCCAGTTCTTGATGAATTGCTGTTGGTTGTTATACTGTAGATGTTTCACCTGGAACACTCAAGGAGACGGATTAAGCTTGTTCACGTTTCTAAAAGACACTTTGTGTCTCCAAAGTGGACACCTAGCTCTTCATTGTCCTCATTTTTTGACCTGAGGACTGGAGCACATGTCACGTGCTGGAAGATACAGCCATGCCAAGGAGAGCGGACATCGGAAGTGTTGTCTCTGTATTTATGGAACTAGCATAAGTATGTGTGTCAATGCACCTATAGGAAAGAAGTTTGGTAGTGTTTTAAATCATCCAAATAGGCCAGGATACTGCAACTATTCCATGTTATCATCAGTGTACGTGTTCATGCATGATCACAGCATGGATTTTTTTACAGGGCTTAATTGTGGAAATATGTGTATCCCAATGATGTGCATTATAAGCTAGCTCATATTAACTCTTTTCTCCTGTTATAATGCACAGAAAAGGGAAATACATATGTGTTCATGTTTCACATCAGGATTGGGAATGAAAAAAAAAACAAGAAAATCTAAGCTACACGAAATACAACAGATTTTTCTTGGTCCGTGCACCCTCCTGGGGCCGATCCATTGGGGCCCCGTTTTGCTTAAACAACCACCATGCTAGCCTGAGGCAGGAAAGAGAGGAAAAAGGTTAATCTCGCTTGATGATTGACAGAACATAGCAAAGTAACAATACAATGTCAGAATTCAAGTACTCACCTGTCGCTTCCTGTTGGTGTCAGGCAATGCCCCCCCCCCCATAAGGGACAGACATTTTTTCACATCACACCCAATTTGACGTGGGAAACTGATCATATTTATTGCATGTTGAGTACTATAAATGTGTACATGTTGGTAGGTCTGCATTGACGATATTGAGAAGCACTGGTGTAAGGGTACAGCTGCTGCCTTCCAAGGCACATGTGGTTTCAATGCCAGCTCTGGACATTTTTTTTAATCTGTTAATTTTGTACTCTTAATTTATTTATTGAACAATTTGTTTCCATGAAGGTACAAATAAAATAAAAATAAACAGTTTGGTGGGAATGGGTATAGTATATAGTATATTTCTATGAGATATTTTACTGTGCCAACTTGATTGCTGTGAAAGGGATCATTCAAACATTCTAATTAGTGGTGGCCTAAGACTTGAAAAGGGCGGATCATAGCGCACCATCACCTTGGAACGTCGTCATGACTTTTCCGCTCCTTGTAGCGCCTCTGCTGACACCGATTAGTTCAGTAAATTGCATCGCATTGTTAGGAATCAGACACCCAGCGCCCCCACCTTCCTCTAGGCTGTAATCAAGTACAGCACCTAAAATTACAGCCTGGAAAAATGCTCATCGCCGTAAATCAGCACCTTTCCCAAACAGTTTCAATCAAAGTCAGAGTTATGATCCAAACAGCCACACAGGCAGACGGAGAGGGGCCTGATGAGAATCCGTGCGAGGCAGATGTGTTGCACAGCTCGGGATGGCGCCCTTATAAAAGCCATGTTGCAGCTCTTTTGTTCTCCAGAACATTCTTTATGGGCCTGCACACAGATAGGAACATTCCTTCTTCTGCTGGTCCGTTCTGTGGTTCCGTACCATCTTTTATTTGCTGCTGCTTTTCTGTTTGTATTTCCTTTCTAGATATAGTCCGACTTTTGACCATTCCGGTTTTTTGTGGAGACTATGATTTCAATGAATACTAGGGTTGAGCGATAGGGACCATAGCATGTACAGTATCACGATATTTCTGGGAGGTATCACAACACGATGATATAATTCAATTCAGCCGAGTCTTGTAAAAAAAGCTAAGGCATTCAGGGAGGGGGTTGCTAATAGCCATTTCCCACCACAATCAGTGACTAGACCCGAGTCCTGCAAACCAGATTAGATATTAGATGCTGTAGAAAACCTATGGCTAAAATGCTAAAGCTAATTAGCATTGAGAAACGTCTTGAAGTAACCTCTTTTCTTGAGAAACGTGGGACTGTCCAGTCTCTGTCTCAGTCTCAGAACTTCTGAATGGGATTGGGGATCGAACACATAGGGCTGCATGTTAAAAGCCCACACTTTAAAAAAAAAAACATTGCCCTTTATCAACTCCTATAAAGTTAGCGGCACAAAACGGATGTGTTTCCCTTGTGACCAACCGTGGGAATAAAAAACAAAAACCAAAGAAATACAGCTGAATAGGTGCAGGTTGTGGAAGATCTAGAAAGCTTTCTGTGCTGGTTATTGAGTGGAGCTGCTCTATAGGAGTCCACAACTATACAAAGGACTGAAAATTGAGCATAATAGGTCCCCTTTAACCTATATCATTAAAAATGCTTGTTTCAAATTGCAAAGCATATTTATTAATTTATTGGTAAAAACTGTGCAATGCAGTAAGTGCATTTAGTGTTTGCTGTCAGTGCAAAGTATTCAGAATTCAAGTATTCGTATTAGTAGCAACTGAAAATCTTCAAACTTGTCCGGCGTGCCATAAAGGCATAAATAACTGCCACGGCTAATTGCGGTACAATGCGTAGGCAAAAGGCCCGTAAGACTGAATGACGCTAAGCGTACAGTAACTGCGTACTTATTCACTATTAAAAACTGTCATTATTATTTTTGTCCCCTGCACGGTAGACTTTCCATCTACTACTTTGCTGGTTTTAAGGAACATGATTGCTTCTGGTGGTCCAACATGGACTCCACACAAAGGGCTTGACTCATAGTTGCTCTTTTCCACTTGATCCACACAATCATGTGTGTGAGTGGATTTGCATCCGTCAGTGAGTGAGTCAATCCAGACTGGAGGATTCATGTTGTCTGACACACATCCGACTGGGTGTTTGTTTGCTAAGTGTTACCCTTAAGGGCCGCAGATCGTGACCTTGGACGTGTCTGTCATTGGGGCACAAAGAAGGGAGGACATTTTCCCACCGTGAGGCTGGAATTTGGGAGCCCTCACCGAGTTCCGTCTTGCTCCGCTGGACGGTTTGATCCTCAATAGGTTGTAGCTCATCTCCAAAGCTCGTCTCCCGGAGCTGTCGCCTCCTTGTCTTCAAAAGGTGCATGGCGGGGGCTTGGGGGGAAAGTAGGTGGCAAAATGGAGACGATCTTTTTAGAAAATGAAAATAACAACAATTGGATATGGTTATGAAAAATGAAAGGTTGGCCAATGCAGCAACTTTACTCCTTTACAATGGGTACAGCGTCATTTAATCCAGGGGGGTCTGAAGCGCAATCCTACTTGGTGGAAATTAATTTATCGCGGTCAAGTGTGGAATGAAGCGTAGTGCCATATAAATGAGGGAGGACTGTACAATCCAGTCTTCATAGGAAGTGAGTCACCTAATAGGTGTACTGTCTGGCCGTACAAAAACCAAAGCATACTTCTCACAATCATTTTCTCAGAAAACTGAATCCCAGTAAAAGCAGCTTTGCACTGCTTTTTTAGTCTTTAGTCATTTGGGTCCTTCCATATCCTTGTACTGCACTGACCAACCTTTTATTTACTGTAATTCAATGTGGCTTACTGTTTTAATGCTGACATCTTGGTGATGACAATGTCCCTTTCATCTTCATGTCTACAACTACTGCATTCTCCACGGCAAACACTGACAGCCGCGATGTTGCGGTCGTGTGTTAGCATTCGTTATGACTGTGAAAAAGGTCCACGGCTTTGGTAGTTTTGGTCAAATCTGTTTCCGTCACAAAAAAACAAAGAAATACAGCTGAATAGGTGCAGGTTGTGGAAGATCTAGAAAGCTTTCTGGAGTGGAGCTGCTCTGTAGGAGTCGACAACTCAATACAAAGGACTGAAAATTGAGTATAATAGGTCCTCTTTAACCCATATCATTAATTTATTGGTAAAAACTGTGCAATTTAGTGTTTCTTGCCGATTGCAGAAAGTGCTGCTTGCTACTAATAAAAGTACTGCTGTAGCAACCACGCGTTGACGATACAAAGGCTCTGACTAAACGGTGCCTCGGTTGGTATCGGTCCAATGTAAACAGGACTACGCTATGTTAACAAGCTATAGTCAATCCCCTTCTCATTCACCTCTAATTGCGGTCTGATCATGCCAGACTGACAAAGCAAATAGACAGAATATTCACGCTAACGACGCTCGAACGTGTTGGAAGGGTACTTGCTTGCAGTGGAAACAATGCAGCATCTGACATTAATAGAGCGTTTCTACAAACAGCGCTAGCGTGCTAGCGTGTCTGAACACACTGATGTTGAACGTCTCTGTCTGGGATGATTCACCACTTGGGAGGAGGCACCATCATTTCCTCACTAACAGCACTTCTGGTGCGCTATTTGATCAAAGAGAAGATGAATAGCAAATACGCTAACAATATGAGACCGTGTTTATGTAATATTTGTCATATGACTTGCAGATGCAGTATCAAACACTTGTTTGGTGTGGCCCAGGTTTCACTGGAATTCAGGCTATTTAGGATAATACCAAGCTACGTTTACACCCGTGCCATAACTCTCTATAACAACAGGCTGGAAAGGCTTTCAAGTCAGCGTCGACTCGCAAACAGAGTGGTGATTGACAGGCAGACCCGCCATTTCTTTGGCAAAGGTATGTATTGTAAGTATTGTGCACTTAGATATTCTTATTTTTGTTCTACGACAACAAAAACTATTGACTAATTAAACATTTCAAGACATTTGGAATGGCATGGGTGGCTACATCTTCTACTACAGCGTTACAGTTGGTTGGACACTTGGTAGCAATGAGTGCAGAGGCTGACATCCATTAGAAAGTTAGCCAGATTCATTCATTCATTTTCTACCACAAAGTTAGCCAGATTGTTTCCAATAAATACATGTCTTAAATACAACTCCGCTGAATAAAAATTTGATATCATTTTATATCGTCATACTGTGATACATCCCAAAATTAGAATGATACATGCTAAGGTCCATATCGCCCAACCCTAGTTAGAAGCCATCAGGACCGTCCGGGGAGAAGAAAACTTCCACCTTTCAATGTCCCATGTTTGGTGCTCTCCTGCTCATTCCAAACCTTGAAGGAGACCAGGCCTTTGGAGATGTGCTTTCTTCTCTGATGGTTATGGGCCAATGGGGTCTACCGCTTGACCTTTTAGTTCCATGAACCTCAGGATGTTCACCTCAGAAGTGTGAAATAACCGTCTAACTGCCTCCAAGCTCAGCAGCAATGACCTTGCTAACGCAGCTCAACAATCCCACCTTGTTCAAAGAGAGAAAGCTATTTTGCCTTTGATATCGATGTAGACTGGAATTGAGCTGCATCTCCCTCATGCCTGCATGTAGGACGGAGGAGGGGCAGAGCAGAAGCCCGGAGGCTCAGTCGTAGCACGTCTGCGGTGGAAGAAGTCGGCAAGGAAAAAGCAGTAACTCGGTAATATGGAGGGATTTTGATTTCACACCATTAAAAAAATCGTTTTCACCACTTTGAAACTTGGCACTGACTCCAATATGAGGAATGTGTGCACCGTCTGCTGTGTTCCTGTTGCGTTCCTCATGAAAGGAAAAGCGACTATCACATTGCTAATATATGATCCCTGTTGCAACAGTGGAAAAAAATGGCTTTAAAGGGGAAGTGCACTTTTTTTTTGGAATGTTGCCCATCATTCCCAATCATTATGTGAAACATGAACATATTTATGTACCTTTTCTGTGCATTATAACACGAGAACAAGTTAATATGAGCTAGCTTACAATGCTGTCATTGGGACACGCCTATTTCCAGTATGAAGCCCTTTGATATCCATGCTGTGATTATGCATGAACGCGTACGCTAATGATAACATGTCATAGTTGCAGTATCTTGGCCTGTTTGGATGATTTAAAAAACGACCCAAACAACAGCAGCATAGATACAGCGACAACACTTCCGATGTCCGCTTTCCTAGGGATGGCTGTATCTTCCAGCACAAGACGTGTGCCCCCGTCCTCAGGTCATAATGTTGATGGCAAACCCAGTCTTGGTATCCAAATGGAGAGCTAGCTATCCACTCTTCCGTCTGGGAATGATGCTGAGACTAGCAATTAGTGGCGCGTCATGTTAGTCCGCCAGATAAAAATAGTTTTTCATGCTAGCTGCTATTACTTGGTTAATATAAGTCGGTTATGTACATACAATGGAACACTGGTTTTTTTTTTTGTGAAGGCTATATTATCAAAAATAGGTACTATTTCCCATGACGCCCATTGCTAGCTAGCTCATATTAACTCATTTCCTAACTCATAAGGATTGGGAATTATTTTTTTAAAGTGCACTTCCTTTTTAAAAGCTTGCTGAAAACGATGGATTGGCCGTGTCCCGTGAGGGTTTCAAACCACAATTATTTTGAAATGACCAAATCTACCTCAAACAAGGAAGTTAGACAGACAGCTGTTAATAAGCCTGATGGAGTCGACATGTTGCTATTCCCACCACAAAATAAGGTCACGCTTGTGTCAGAGAACCTCCTCAACCTCCCCAAAATATACATTCTTGCTATACGTCACCTGCTTTTAGACTATTGTCAGCATAGTGTGTTGGTAACGTCAATCATTTCAGCTTTTTCTGCAAATAAAGTCAGAAATATTGTCAAGGCTTCATGCCCATAGTTTCATCTGAGTTGGCAGGCATGGAGAAGATGAAGTTAGACCAAGCGGGGCGAGTGGAGTGACTAATCATCTTTCTCAGACAGATGATTCTCATTAGTCATAACATACACAACTCCATCCATCTTGTCTAATTGCTTTCATATTAAGAATTCTGAGACAAAAATCAACAAAACTGGTTTCATGCCCTCTAGTGTTGCACAGTAGAAGCACAATTTCCAATTTCCTATGAAGGCGGCATGGGATGATATAAATACAACCTCCAAACTCACAACCCCGCCCACCAAAAAACAGCACTTAGACATGGAGATGTGTGGCTCAACTTTCTCCTGCTGCTGCGGCGCCACCAGCAGGAAGTAAAAAGTATTACGTATAGTGACTTACAATAGTCCTGTTGTATATCCAAGATGAAAGGTTGGCTCAGGCCATGATGCCAGGTTGTATGTTGACTTTAAATGAAATACTTTGGAAAGATTGGGCGGGCCGTATTCAAACACTTGGCGGGCCGGATGTGGCCCCCGGGCCGTAGTTTGTTAGATTCTAACCCTTTAATAAGTAGATGCTGATCCAGTTCATCAAGTGTGTTCTTCAAAGTGTTCATCAAGCCATCTCTTTGATATCATCTGCTGTATTCCAAAAGATTCCAAAAAGAGGTCATCTTGTGTAATACGGCGCTCTACCAGCAGAGGGCGCCACATGACAAGATACTTGTCTGTGTCACTTCCGTGTTTCAGGAGGTTGCAATAGTGGAAAAAATGAAGCAGTTTGATCATATTTGGTGGTCAGGAAAGATTAATAAACACAACAGCATCAAAAGGTGAGCATACTAAGATGGGATTTACTTAAATAAATCAAAAATTGAGAGAATAGGAGTAATATACGCTAGTATAGTGCTGTGTTTGAAATAGATGAGCATTTTTTTGTTATTGTTATTAAATAGCAGAGGTGTCACGAGACGGGATTGGGTCTTACTATGAAGACTGACATGAAAATATACTGTATATTGCAATCTACTCATTTCATTTTCACTAGATTACCTTGCACCGCCTCCAGACTATATGACAAAAGGGCTCACTCTGTTCATGCTGTTGTTCTATAGAATAAGCAAGTGCTGAAACCAATGCACAGAGTGAACTCTCTTCCTGACTGTTTAGAGGCAGGAGACGAGGAAAACAGGCGAGCATGACCATGCTAATATACTGAGTCCAGTTCATTTATATAAATTATGTGATGAATTAATTCATATTTTCACGCATATGCATTTTTCGCCCTTCATGGTTTAGTCCGTTTAGCACCTCCAGAGTCTGTCTGTGACGCTGCAAACAAAATAGCTTGTCCTCATCGTCTCACACTGGGGTATGGTAATGCTCTATGCGTTATATTTACAGTACTTTAACATACAAGCGGAGGAGCCGCTGCGCTTTTATCAGTCAAACGGGAAAGCGGATGAATAGCTCTTCAGTTTTCACACACACATCCGTTGAGATCTTTCATTGCCCCGATACGAGGAGTGCAAGACATACTTGTGGAGAACATAAAGAACTGGAGAGGCTCTATTCTGTCTTCAAGTGTGTGCTGAATGGACTCCAGACTGCTCTTTTCACGACGTAATCACACAGAAGGCTTTTCATTGTACGTACTGTATGGACATGATGGACGTTTCCGTCCGTGTGGCTCTCATTCTTCTGCTGGACTGCAGAGTAAATGAAGAGCTTGCAACCAAAAGGCGCTAAATCCAATTTTCACTAAGTTGCATGTTTTTCATGAGTTTAATAGACCTCTGTCATGTGTATCCAAATCACATATTTTGGTCTTGAAATCATTTTTAAAAATATGAAAAAAAGTGATATGAAATTTATGCTTTCAACCAAAAGGCGCTAAATCCATTCATTTTACTTGTACTAAAAAACATACAATGTAAAGAGTTTGTAATGAGATGATTTTTGTCACTCTCACCTTCATGGTGCAGTCAAATATGAGCACTGCTTTTAATCAAATTTTTATTAATTTAATTAATAATAATTATTTTGTATTGTATGTTGAGAATGGGTTCTGTGTTGTAATTATTTCATTAGCATAGCACATTAAAGCACCTTACATTCTTTTACAACAATGCCATTGAAGAAGTTAAAGGTGACTTCAAATTTATTTCAGCCAAAAGGCACTAAATCCATCATTTCAGCCAAAAGGCGCTAAATCCGAAAAAAAAAAAAAAAAAAAATATATATATATAAAATACATGGTGTGTGCAGGATTTTTATAGCATGCATTTTTATGACCTATATTGATAGCTCTTTCATTTGCAATATAGACTTGATGACCAAATAGATTGATATGTGCGTAATTAAAAATCATTGATTTTCTCAAAATCAGTCAAAATGGATTTAGCGCCTTTTGGTTGCAAGCTCTTCAAATATAGAAGAAGCGTGAATGGGACGGTTATTACATAGTTGATTCCACCATCGGAGTACTATCACTCAGGTAAACAAACATGGCGGTCTACGACACATGTAAACACAAAGATGTTTACAGTCATTTCAGCCAAAATTTTAACCATGTGTCCATTGTTTTGGAAGAGGAAGAAGCATTTGGGGACTTTTAGAACATGGACTTAAGCCTTAAGACATCGGCTTGTTAATGAGTGTAAACGTTTATAGTGTACTTTCAAGCCAAATGCTTCTTGGAAAGGTGTGAAATGATCACTGCGAAGAACAGAACTTGAGGTGGGCGTCCATCTTTCTCTCATTCTTGTTTGTCCGTTATTGTCTTAAAAAATCCGCTTTTGCAAAGGAAAACAAACTTTCAGTATGGCTCGGATATTATGAACATCCAGCAGCAACACAATGTTTTGGCATGAAAAAAGTTTGTCATCAGTGGTGCCATCAACTATAAATAACATTACAGCCAATTCACTGTTCGCTTTCAAAAATGGAACAATGTAGAACATAATTACAACAATATATATCACATTTTTAATCCTTTAAGATTATCTCCCATATTTAACTCAATTTTGAAAGAAAAACTGTTTCATACAAAGCTCAGGTCTGTATAGTGAGCTCCAATCAGCGGGTGGGAACCTAATGATGTTTATAGCTGAAATCACAATGTTTCGTCGTAAACATTTTTACCACACACATGCACTGCCTGAACACATGGCATCTGTAAAGCTGACGTTTGTTCGCTCATCATTTACTGTACTGTTATTTATTTGTGGGGAAAATAAATACACAAAACAAATCCATCCATTTTCTATACCGCTTATCCTCACAAATCACGCCTAATAAAAATAAACAAAATCATTAATTCTATGTATTTTATTCTTATATGGAATGTACTTGTACAAATAAATGTCAAACTCGTTTGCACCGTGGCCCATTTTGGAGTTAAAGGTGGATCACAAAGGGGCTAAAACAGGTCTTAGTCTCCGGGTCCTAATAATCATGACAGAAGCGTATTTTCGACATGCATTATTTGGTACTTGTCTAAGGTGACGAAACAACCTCGGTCATGTTCAGCCTATTCCCCCTGCAAGGCGTCCCATCTGCCGGTCGCTGTTTGTCTAGCTTGTGTATCTACGTAAATCTGCTCTGCTTGCACAGCAAACATGCTCTTCTACTCCTGTGACCTTCTGTCACTTTGTCACTCTCCTGTCCTGGACATCACAAACACACACGGAAGACACTCCAAGCACATGCACTCAAACACAACATTTGTCCAGACAACCTGAATGATGTAATCAATAGTTTCTATATCGACTTGATCAGTATAATTAGGGACTTATGATGGCATATCGATAAAGCCAATAAAAATAGCTCAAATAACGGCTAATCAAGTGTTTTTTTTTCTCCTGTCTGTTCAAGGCCTGTCCTCGGGATGACTTGTAAACAAACATTCAGTGAGATATTTCACTTCACATGCAAGTTGTACCAAATGGTCCACAATATGGGGGACAAGAAACAGCAGTTAGGGTTAGGGTTAGCATCAGTCACCTGAAACGCCACATGACTACCACGCCTGGGGCTGGATCACAGTGGGTGGCTCATCCCTCGCCATACTCTGGTTCTCCTGGTCGTAGTTATGTCATGATATCTGATTAGGACAAATCAAGCGGTACATTTGGTCAAATCCTAATTTGTCCCAGTGGTTCTTACCTTCAGGTCTGCACAAACTACACTTACATTTACATTTCATTAAAGCATACATCAGTCTTAAGAAGCAGGAAAGTAATTCATCAGTTTGGGGCGGAAAAAGAAATGTAATTTGGACATAACTGGGCGTGTTTGCACCTGTCCTGCTGCTTCTTCAGGTAAAAAAAAGTAGTTAAAACACTTTAAAAACAGTGGCAGACACAGAATAAGTGTTTGTGTTATAATTGAGTTTAACAGTATCAGACAAGTTGCCTAAAATGCACACAAGAACCAATGAAAAGTACGTTGGGTCATAAACCTAATGAAAACAATCAAGCATATTTGGTAGAGTATATTATGTATCACATGTATTGTGTATTTACACTTCTAGGATACACAAAACAGCAAAGAGGTCAGTAAATGGGCCACTATTACACAGAATGTATGCACGCTATGTAGCAAATTCCACAGCTACGTGGATTTATAGCACGTAATTAAGATGTGGATTTAAGGTTGCTGCTCACCGGAAGCTCTGTCAGTCAAAGAAAGGCCAGTTAATGACGCCATGGCGACAAGCGTCAATTGCCAATAAAGAAATAAAGAAAACATTTCAGCTTAATTGATGTCATTGAAGTGATTATTAACATTATTAACATGAAACGCTGTTGCTCATTTTGTCACGCAAGCTTTATGTGGGGAAAATATATGAAACGGCTCACCACTTGGCAAACAGCAATCTTTACACCTGAGACCACCTCAGGAAGTGTCCACTTCTGGTGACGTCATCACTGCGCCCTGCTTCTTTGCGAAGTACAGCCCACTTAGTTTGTACGTTTTTTTTTTTAATCTGCAGGAACCCCCGAGGATACATGGAGAAAAAAAAGATAGTTTAAAAAAAAATTCTTTTTTTAAATTACATTTTTGCGAGAGCTTGCAAATAATAATGGCGAGATAAGGCAATATATTTTTGAGGTCTCGCTAAACTGTTTACATTAAGAGTATTGTACTTCCGTGTTCAGAGCAGATGTTTGCCTTGAAATTTCAAATTAAGAGCAGCACATTGGTTGGGTTTCTGATATGACTGTATAGTGATAGGACAAGCAGTGCACACAAGGGCAAGAATCGCAAATAAATTTATTTCCTTTCCAGTACAAGTACACAAGGAAATGTGTTTCATTTTCCACTCTAGCTAGGACCGGATGTTAGCATTTTATTTTTCAAAAGGTGAGCCCACTAACCATCGGATTCTAACAGTTTCACTTTATACCACTACAATTATGCGCTAAGGGATGCGGAAATGCTTAAATGATGGAAGTGAAATTACCTATTTCCAGCTTATGTTCGCTTCGTGGAGGGAAGCTATGACAGGAAGTGTGTCCTGCAGCTTCGCATGCTTAGATAACACAAAGTTTTAGCAAGCTAGTTTGTCTTTTTCTCCATGTCCATGGGGGATCTGTTCTTTCCAATAAAGTTTTGACTTTTGAAAATAATACACATCGATTCTCTGTTGTGGCACACAAACTATGCTAGATGAAACACTAAAATAAAAACCAAAACAAATATGAACAGTATAGCGTTGTATCTCCTTTACCATGCTCTTTTGGCGGGTCTTTAGGAAGGAGGAAAGACTTGCAGAGATAATGGAGCCTCACAAGTGTAACATATTGTAAAGCTCTTAGAGTGTGTATATAACTGTCCTGATGTTTGTACCGTCTGCCAGCTCTGTTTCTGACATTGCTGTGTGTGTTGTGTTGAGGTGTGTGTGGGGGAGGGGGGGTGGCCTGGCACCCATCACACACAGGAAACAGGCCCCTGGCGCTGAGCTGCACATTAAACACACAGGAAGTGAAATACACACAGGAAACTGTGCCTCAAACAAAAATTGTATACTCTCCACACAACAGTAAAAACCTTAAACCCAGCAGTACATATCTTGTATCTTGTATTTTGTTTTTGTGAGTAATAAGACACTTTTAGCATGTCAATATGCTAAAAGTAGTAAAATTATGTTAACATAATTTTTTGATGAATACTGATATCCTGATATTGTCCAACTCTCAATTTCCGACATGATCAGCCGATACGGATATGTGCAACATGACATATCTCCCGTGGTGGAATCAACACAGATGTACACATATACACAGCATTTTTTCATATCAGTTTTCATGATCCGGAAAAAAAAAATCTGATACCGATATCAATATGCTGATATCAGGCCGATAATTATTGGACATCCCTAATAAATACCTATTGAATATCAACACGTGGAGTAAAATTATGTGAACAGATTTGTTTGATTTTCTGGAGTTTTATGCTAGAATAACAATAAAACCTTAGCATGTCAGTGTGTGGAATAAAATGATTTAAACAGATATAGTTTTTAATTATGTATACCACAATCAAAACGTTGATTTATTTTTATTTTACTTATAGTGTATTAATACACAGAGTAAGACTATAACAATAAAAAACTAGCGTGTAAATTGTTGAATAAAATTATGATAGCAGATTTTTAAAAAATATTTTGTATGAAAATTGTTAACATATATTAACAACAATAATTAGCAGTATGTGATATCGGTTGATATCAGTATCAGATTTTTTTTCCAGATGATGAAATCTGATATTAAAAAATTCTGTATACAACACATATGTGTTCATTCCACTACGGGAGATATGTCATGTTGCACATGTCGGTATCAGTATCGGCTGATATCGGTATCAGAAATTGAGAATTGGAATCGGTTTTCAGCAAAAAGCCAATATCAGACATCCCTACTTTTAGCATGTATCAAAACTATGTTAATGCTGTGTTTATTTTTGTGTATGTGTATGGCTTCACACTATAAACAACTAAAAATTTATGATGCTTTTAAATAAATATAAATAATATAAATGTAGTTATAATGTTGTATTCTGATGTTTAACCATACCAAAGTTTCAGATAATGAGCTTTGCACATGTGGAAGTGAGCCCTGAAAGAAGTTTAGGATGTCTCAAAACGCTCGGTTTTAAAAGGCGTGGTAAAACTGTTCCTTTGTGATGTCACAGAGGGCGCACTTCCTTATATGGTTCATAGTCGGGAAGCACTTTGAGCATGTGACCATTCACAGTGGAGTGGGGTCGAAAAATGAGCATAATAACAAGCCTTTAACGACCTTTAACAAGTCAATACGTGATGCTCATATATACTTTAATTTTTAACATGCCAATACGTTATGTTAGCATATTTATGTTAGCATATATAATGACAATTATTGCTAATACAGTATTTTGCTTCTGTTGCTAAATTAAGTAAATAAATATCGGTAACACTACGAGGCACAATTTCCGGCGCTAGCATGATCAAAGTCAAAGAATTGTGGGTGTGATTTCAGAGATAAAAGGAGTGAGTCCCGGCCTGATAAAAGTGTGATAGATGTGCAAACGTGACGTGCAGAGAGTCAGCGGCTCGTGTTTGATAGAGACAAAAGTCTTCTTTGATTCCTTCATAAGGAAGAAGATGGATGAGGAGTTCCATGTGAGGATCGTTCATATATCCTGACGACACTCGGAGCTGGGACTTAATTGAAAACCGACTCTTGGAGTTTCAACTCCAGCCTGGGAGGGGGCCGGGGGGGGGTGACCTCTTTGGCCAACCCTTGGTGACCTTGCGTCGGGACCGGGCCGGACTGATTGATACTCACCTGGTTTTCATTACCTGTCAATCAACACGTTCCTCACCCTGGCAGTTGTCATGGGAAGGCGAGACCTTGCTTCTTCACCGAATGCTTGACGTCACATGATACATGTGATATCCTGTTTTTTTTTTTTTGCATCGTCTGTCCTCCTACCTGGCATTAAAAGCCATGGCTCCTCATCTGTTGCTGTATTCTGTTACTGACCTGCACTGACAGAGCTTACGTGCATCCAGATGGAACCATGACATGCATGAATAGGAATCATCAGGATTCTTGTTACACACACACACATATCTACATCATGGTGCTCGTTTTTCCATACGTCCCTGAAGTCTCCAACCAGCGGCAGCACGTTTTATGACAATAACAGTAGCTCAATGTAAATCAGGCCCCATATGGTGACTTATGGAGCATGTCCACAGCCCCCCCCCACACACATCCACCGTGTGTACAAGCTATTCCACACAGCACCCCGCGGCAGGCGAGGCTGGCTGGGCTCCATGTAACCTAATGAGCCAAGGAGGCGAGCGGGGCCATTAAACGCCAACAAGAGCGTACGTTTACACCCTGGCAATATAACATGTCTTAAAAATCAACCAGTGGAACCTTGATCTCCCCGTTTCAAACAAGTAAAAAAAGGGAAATTGAACCTTGCGGCGCAGCGTATAAACACCACAGATGGACACAGAGCGGCCTTGAAACTCCCGTCCTCCCGGCTACTGGGAAAATAAAAGCAAAAAAAACAATATCAGTGTTTGTGGAACCGCTTCTCCATTTAGTGCTCACTTACCTCCAGAGATTTGAATACTTCCAGATACTTCCAGGTACTTCCAGATACTTCCAGGTACTTGGTACTGGTTCTTTGGAAGCCAGAATACCTTAAAAGACATAGAGATAACCAGCAGTCTGGAATGGGCAACAGAATGGAGTGATGAGGCCAACGATGGGATGTTATCCTGTTATCCAGCAAAGGATGGGACATCTTGGCGGCAATGGTCTGAGGAGACAACAATAAAAGGTGGAAAACCCGGAAAATTCTGAAAATTGTGATTCTATTCTGACGTATTTTCATCATAATTTGCAAACCTTCTTATTTCTTCCCATGAATTGGAGATTAATGGACACTTGAGTGGTCCTTGGGTCCTTTATTCGGTTGCAGAGAGGCTGGAGCCTATCCTAGCTGTCTTGGCTTGGGGCGAGAGGCGGGGTACACCCTGGACTGGTGGCCAGCCAATCACAGGGCACATATAGACAAACAACCATTCACACTCACATTCATACCTATGGACAATTTGGAGTGGCTAATTAACCTAGCATGTTTTTGGAATGGGGGAGGAAACATGCAAACTCCACACAGAGATGGCCGAGGGTGGAATTGAACCCTGGTATCCTAGCTGTGAGGTCGGCATGCTAACCACTAAAGCACCGTGTAGTGTAAAAAAAAAATGCTGAAAAACAATATAATGCATTTTAATCCATTTTTTACCACAACATGGTATTAGACCTGCTGACTGGTCTTAGACCTGCTGACTGGTCTGAGACCAGCTGACTGGTCTTAGACCAGTTTTGTTGATTCTTTAGCAACAGTGAGGAACGCAAAGCCATTCGCAGATGGCGAACGTACAAGAACAGCGACGACTCAAGCGATGATGGAGAATGTATGTGAATGCATGAGAACGCGGGGCCAGATGAAGCCAAGTCATGCGGGTCCCTGGGGGCCTGACTCCGGGGTTAACAGCCATGCAAAGTGCTGGAAGCCATAAAATCTATTTAAAACCCGACTATTGTTTCAAACTATGACCATGGCCGGCCCAGAAGGAGACCACACCCCCCCAGGACAGGCCTGATGGGATGTACTTCTACGTACTACTCTCCTACGGGGCCTCCTGTGGTGAGTCCACGGGCATAGCACGCATCTCCGGTTATAAAAGCTATAAAAATGTCACATGATGTAAAAAGAATGCAACAAGTCTTGGTAAAAAAGGAACTCCTGGCCAGTGAAGCAAATTAAAGACTCCCAAAACCAAAAGTATCGGAGCAGCTGATTTAAAGTGCAGCTCTCACATACTCTTGGCTGAGTACATGGCGGTATGCGGCGGGTGCGATCCCCTGGGAAATATTGGGTTACGCTGCTGCCTTTTAGATCAGACACGGGGTTCAGGATGCGTTTGTGCGACGTTGGTTTGGATCACATTTGGATAACGATGCCTTGCTCGATTTGCTGCCCGGATTTTTAATTCACATTTTGCATCATTTTGACTGGGAATCCATGAAACAACATTGCAAGCGTTTTTAAATGTCTTCATTCATCTTATGCCATTATGGCATTGGATGCTCATATCACCTCCTACTTCGCTACGGGACAAAAAAAAAATATATATATATATTTTTTTTTTTAATTAATAATTTTATAATAATTTATAATAATATTTTTTATAATAATTAAAAAAACAATTAAAAAACAAAAACAAAAAAACAAATTATATTAGGAAAGCAGGAAGTGAACAAATGTAACAGTTAGTGATTGTAAAAGTACCAGATGGAGGGGTAGGATTTAATAAGCTTTGCTTCTTCCTACTCCTTTTGGACATGTGGAACTGGGAACTGATTATGGGATGCATTCAATTGGAATCTGATGCATGTTCAAATGAAATAAAACCATTACCATTTCTGTATGTAATGTACCTTTGGCTCATCATTATATTAATGTGATATATGAGTTATGTTACTTTACTTATCATTTATTTGTGTATTTGTATTGTACGTATGTTGTTACAGTACCACAGCATAAAGCCTTAATAAATCCACCAAACAGAGGACTCCACAAAAAAAGACAACTCTGCTGCCTTCTTCATGTCAGAGCACACGCTGCCAATTGCAGAAATTGCTGCAAATGACAATGTTGTTGGACAAACAAAGATGGAGGTTGTAGCATCTGCCCACCTTTGGTGGTTCAACGTAGGAATGACAGTTGTGGGTGTTTCCACAGAAGAGTAGGAGAAAAGAGGAGGTGCAGTAGCTTTGAGCGTAGGGGTGGTTTCCTGCATTGACAGGAAAGACACGTATTGGAAACAGATTTCCTCCATCGCATGATTGAAGCCGACCGGTGAGAGCAGCCTGCTCATATAAAAATAGAGGAAGGCCTTCAAAAACCGCATCACAAAATGCTTTTCTGTGCAAAAAAAAACCTTTCTGTAATTATTACAGTTTTACAAGTGACATTTCTCTGTGCCCCCACCCCCTTCCTCGCTCACTCGGGGTTCATGTTTCACTGTTTGGTTTGGTGGAGGAGCTGTACAGTGCAGGCCCGAGCAGATCCCGGAGAGAGCGACTCTCCGGGGCCCAAACATAAATACAGCGTGCGACACGCTGGCTTTTAAACGCTCAAGAGGGAGGAAGTTATGGTCTGGGTGTCACAACGCGAGCAGACGCTCATCTGTTGAATGTATAAAAATGTCAGGAGAAAGCCCGCTGACCCTGGACTCAACCCAAACACACTCGAAGCCCAACGCGGCGTGCAGATCGAGACATGTGGGGCAGGCCCGGGAATAAAGATGCATTCTTCACAGACCTGAGGGCTTCACTTACCACAACAAGAAGCTCTTTTCCTTGCATTTCTGATCACTTTTCCATGGAAAAACAGCCAATCAGGTCAATTCGGTCCCAGCGACCACCATTGCACGGCAGAGCAGCTGCTTAAAAGTGTGCAGGTATCAGCCGGTAGCCTCCATCTTCCCTCATGGGGGCTGTATAACAGGGATTACCATGGCGATAACCCTCAGGTCAAAGGAAGTGTGCCAGCACCGAGACCCCCCACACTGCAAAGCAACGTCTGCAAGAGAAGAGACAGAAATCAGGCTATCACCGGTACATCGGAACATTTGCAGAGGTGATATGTATTGGGATTTAAATGTATTATTTGATGTTTTTATGGCTATATATTGCATAACGTGACTGTAAATGTGACTATAAGAGTGTTATTTCATGTGCAGTAAAAAACTATTAAAAAGATGGTCTATGCTCCAACTACAAAAACTCCTACTTTGCAGAAACTCACTTATCACGCTCAGGTCTGGAACCAATTGATTGTGATAAACGAGGGATTACCGTGTTGGTTATGTTGAGCAATATTTGTGTGGTTTGTGCATCTGCAATATGATTAAAATTTATCTTTTCCCAAAACGCTCATTTTCTCCCTTTTTTAGTCAGGAACTGATATTTTCCTGAAACTTACCGACCTACTGAAGGGGTTGTCTTTTGGGATTCATCATTCATTTTCTACCGCTTATCCTCACGAGGGTTGCGGGGGTGCTGGAGCCTATCCCAGCTGTCTTCCCACCCTGGACTGGTGGCCAGCCAATCACAGGGCACATATAGACAAACAACCATTCACACTCACATTCATACCTATGGACAATTTGGAGTCGCTAATTAACCTAGCATGTTTTTTTTTTTGGAATGTGGGAGGAAACCGGAGTACCCGGAGAAAACCCACGCATGCACACATGGAGAACATGTAAACTCCACACAGAGATGGCCGAGGGTGGAATTGAACCCTAGCCACTCGACCGCCATGCCACCCTCTTTTCACCATCATCAAATCTTCAAATCATGCTTTTTTGTGTGAATTCTAAAGATATAAAAACAGCTAAAAAAAGGTAGCTAGAGGAGATAAAATGGAGCTTTGTTGGCGTTTTTGGAGGTTTTTACCAGAAGGTTTTATAGGCAGAATTGGTGGGTCCCATTATGTGCATTCTTAGTTGCCTCTTTTTAGCTGTTTTTATATGCTTAGAATGTACAAGTGATCATAAGGATTGTGGATGATAGGCAATGTGCATGTTATCTTTCATTTAAGTACCTTTGTTCTTGTGACACCCCGACTATTTGCTGTGAATATTGGCTACTTCAGACCTTAGCCCCCCCCCCCCCCCCAAAAAAAAACTTGAACTTGAACTTCCATGAGGAGTATACCCTCCCTAATCCTCTACCTTTGCTTTTGTCCTCCTGTGCTGGTGGCCAAGCCTCGGCTTACCTTCCAGGTGTTCCACACAGGCGGAGGTATCCTAGCAACCTGCGACCGTTAGGTGTTATGCTAGCGCACGCTACATCCGCCCTCATTAGCTTTTAAATCACCCCAAACAACACGCTCTGTTCTCCCCGCCGTGTGTGCCATGTTTTAATGAAACACCACCCTGACTATACGCCATGTCACAACATGTGCTGGAAGCCACCGAAGCACGGAAGTCAACCACAGGGGACGGAATAAACGTGCCGAGGCCATGACGGGAAGTTCCACTGGTGTGGTTAAGGGGGCTCTCGCATGGGAAGAGCAGAAAGAAGATTGTAGACAGCTTCAGGGTGTGTGCTGAGACTATGCTCCCCACCAAGTCTATATATGAGCATCGCAGCCTCCTCCCCCGGGCTTGAGATGCTGGAGTCTGGGTTCAGACTGTGAGGTTTGTCTTGGCAGAGGCTCGGCAATTAAAAAGAGAAACGCTGGATTCCCAAATTGAGTCAATTCTCATCCACGGTGCAGCAAAGACAAAACAGTCCATCGGCGGTTTTACTGGGCATGCTCCGATCAATCGGTCACTGATTTCCATGTGTCCTGATAATGCCTTTCAAAGTCGATGACAAATGTCATGTAGGGTTGCCGACCCCCGTACTGAACCGGCAAGGGACGCACTTTGTACGGTACTTCCGCCAGAATCATGTAAAACCTTGATGGCTTCAGTTTGACAGCTTGACACACGCCAATCAATGCCAGCTTGTTGGTCTTTACACCGGCTGTTACTGGCGGAAGCTAGCTAGCTAGCTAGCTAGCTAGCTCGAGTTATCCGCCTAGCTTGTGGTGAGCAATGCGGTGAGTTCAGAGCTCATCTATTTCCAGTGGGAAGTGGATATCATGTTCATGTGGTGTGTACTAACTTTGTCAAGTGTCACTGAACCTCCTCCAGAGGGAGGCTGACGTCATTGCAGCGCCCCAATGAATGTGTTGCTTATATGCAATGCATTATGAAAGTTGGTTTTCCATTTTGTATTGGTACATGTTTGTAAAATTGTCAAGTGTACCGTTTGCATGTTAAGTTGCTGTGTGATGAGTTTAATGTTCTTAGTAAAGTGTTCTTTCAATAATTTAGTAGTAGTAGTTCTGAAGTGAAGGAGAGGTAACAAGATTAGAATTTCCTCAAAATGCTGTTTGTGTGTTGTTGTACGTACAGGAAGTCGGTATCAATCTTCAGTCAACGGGCATTTGTGCTAATTAGCTTTACATAGCACAGCTTTTCAAACTAGTCACTTTGTTTGTTTCTTACAGCCACCCTACTGTTGATACAATTTGCTTTCCCATGACATTTTCAAGAATATTTATCCCAATATTTCATTCACCGTCTGGGTTTTCATACCCCCTCCTGGTTGTACAATCTTGGTTTTCAATCTAATTTCGCCCCAGTGTTTGTTCGCCCAAGGGTCAATGGATATTTGCTTCAATTCTAAGTAGTTTTTTTTATGATTGTAACTTATACTTCTAAGGTAAATTGTTATTCTAACTGCTGAATTCAGACTACATAACGACAAATGAGCTCTACTTCCTGTTTTCGTTCCTCATCGTTATCTCCCCAAGCCATCTTTCCATCATGCAAATCACCCCTGATCCGAGCCGATGTTTGCATCTGCTCCATATGACGATGGGGCTGGTTCTGGTAAAAGCAGCCCTCAAAACATAGAAACGCTTTTGGCACCTGGACTCCCAGGAGAGGTGAGATCGCTGCGCAGTGCGTTATAACACCTGTAATGAGTTGTTCACCAGCAGGCATCTGGATCACGTCTGGAAGTTATGTTATAGCTATTGCCTCTGCTGATTTATGGATGCGCATTAGGGCTTGGATTTCTGCCCGTGACAAGAAGCTTCAGTTAGCAGATTCCATCCATCGTGAGTATATGGAAGCAGGGGAAAAGGTGAAACCAATCATATATCTGGACTTTCTTGTGTGTGGGGGCCATTTAGACAATATTTTTTAGACGATAAACCGTGCCTGGTTTTCCAGCAAAGTCTACGTATACTTTACAGATGGGGATCGAATTGTTGGTGCCATTCTGTGACCCGCAATTGTCACTTAAATTCCTCAAAGTTGACTGAAGTAATCATTAAAATACCAGAATTTGCAAAAATGAAAATCAGCTCAATGTTTGCAGACAGAAAAGACAGAATAAAGACCAGCATACCGACCGTTAAACATGGAGGAGTCTCAGTTCTGTTCTAAGGCTGATTTGCTGCATCCGACACAATGTCTTCCAAAGGTCCAGGATACAACGAAATCTTCATTCTGGAACCAAATGTGTCGGAAATCTTGGTCTCAGTCGCAGGTCCTGGGTCCTCCAAACAGACAATGAGCCAAAACATCCAGAATGACTAAAGACAGATGAGCCCGGATTTCAATCCAATTGAACATCTGAGGAAAGAGCTGAAACCTGCAATCTGAAGACGGCACCCATCAAAACCTGGGAGATGGAGAGATGGAGCAGAGTGCTCATGATACCTGTAGGCAGATGCAGAAGTCAACATTTGTCAACATTTCGTTATATATTTTTTTTTTTACCATCCGGGTTTTTGTTTGGTGCGCCCTATTCTTTGTACAATTTGGTTTTCAATGACAAAATTTGAACCAAAATTGTCATCCCAGCTTTTGTTCACTGCCCTACTGTTCGTACGATTTGGTTTCCGATGACAATTTTCAAGACAATTTTGTCCGGGTTTTCATTCACCGTCTGGGTTTCTGTACAGCCAATCACTGTGGTTCTCATACGGCCTACTATTCATACTGTTTGGTTTTCAATGACATTTGAAATGAAGGTTGGTCCCAGTTTTCACTCACCATCTGGGTTTTCCAACAACTACTTCAACTTCAAAGTTTCATCCCAGTCTTTGCTCGCTGTATGGGTTTTCATATGCCCTATTGTTCTATTGTTCATTCAATTTGGTTTTCTATGACAAATTTGTCCAATAAAAAATGAAGGAAGGCAAAGAACCAAAGCAAAGAACCAAAGCAAAAAACCAAAGCAAAAAAACAAAGCAAAGAACCAAAGCAAAGAACCAAAGCAAAGATCCAAAGCAAAGATCCAAAGCAAAGAACCAAAGCAAAGAACCAAAGAAAGAGCCAAAGCAAAGAACCAAAGCAAAGAACCAAAGCAAAGAACCAAAGCAAAGAACCAAAGCAAAGATCCAAAGCAAAGAACCAAAGCAAAGATCCAAGGAAAAGATCCAAAGCAAAGAACAAAGCAAAGATCCAAAGCAAAGATCCAAAGCAAAGAACTAAAGCAAAGATCCAAAGCAAAGAACCAAAGCAAAGATCCAAAGCAAAGAACCAAAGCAAAGATCCAAAGCAAAGAACTAAAGCAAAGATCCAAAGCAAAGAACCAAAGCAAAGAACCAAAGCAAAGATCCAAAGCAAAGAACCAAAGCAAAGAACCAAAGCAAAGATCCAAAGCAAAAAACCAAAGCAAAAAACCAAAGCAAAAAACCAAAGCAAAGAACCAAAGCAAAGAACCAAAGCAAAGAACCAAAGCAAAAAAACAAAGCAAAGATCCAAAGCAAAGATCCAAAGCAAAAAACCACAGCAAAGAACCACAGCAAAGATCCAAAGCAAAGATCCAAAGCAAAGATCCAAAGCAAAGATCCAAAGCAAAGAACCAAAGCAAAGATCCAAAGCAAAGAACCAAAGCAAAGAACCAAAGCAAAGATCCAAAGCAAAGAACCAAAGCAAAGATCCAAAGCAAAAAACCAAAGCAAAGAACCAAAGCAAAAAACCAAAGCAAAGAACCAAAGCAAAGAACCAAAGCAAAGAACCAAAGCAAAAAAACAAAGCAAAGATCCAAAGCAAAGAACCAAAGCAAAGATCCAAAGCAAAGATCCAAAGCAAAGAACCAAAGCAAAGAACCAAAGCAAAGAACCAAAGCAAAGAACCAAAGCAAAGATCCAAAGCAAAGATCCAAAGCAAAGAACCAAAGCAAAGAACCAAAGCAAAGAACCAAAGCAAAGAACCAAAGAAAGATCCAAAGCAAAGAACCAAAGCAAAGATCCAAAGCAAAGAACCAAAGTGGGTTGGCGTGGTCTATGGATGATACCGTCAGTAACCATCCTGTGTATTCGTTGATGCAACCTTCAGGTCATTCCATCGTAGTCTTGGTCGTGGTGCATTTGTGTTGATGAGTTATGGGTGAGTTCTGATGCGATGACGAGTGTGATGCTTTCGTGTTAAATGGAATTTCCTACAGATCGTATGTGTCTAAATGCAACACGGACAACCCCAAAAAAACGTCTTCTGTATGTGTTCACGTCGGATGTCAGTACATTTGGTTGCCTTGGATGAAACGTGACCCCTTTTTAGCTGCTAGGACCTGATGACAAACGATCCAGTCTTGGCAGAAATCTGAGTGTTCTTGTTGAGATGAAAGCTTGAGGGTTGTAATTTGCGGTGATTTACTAAATGCCATTACGGTCTCGGCCTGGACTCTCCTCTAATGAAGCCGTGTGACAGGAAGCAGCCAATTATCCGGATTGGACAGGACCCGCGGTGTGAGAGTGATTACCTCCCAGCACCGTCAGGTGTGAGAACACATGGGAATGATGCTGAAACGGGACACCGCCGGGGAAGAAAGGGAGGGGCGGGGACAGCTTGGCGGTCCAGCTGGGATTCACTCAGCAAAATTAGAATGTAGGTTCTTTCACCACCAGACGGAGTGACATTTGGAGAACAACTCTGGTTTCGTTCCAAATGGGTTTAAGACGGAAGCGAGCTGAAAAAACAAATAAGCTGACTGTCTTAGTTCCTTGGGAGGCTAATCAGTCGAGAGGAGGCGACAAGGTCATTTAGTTCAAACCAGATTGAACTGAAGTCTGAGCAGAGGTTGTGTTCCAGAAAGCAACTACTTTTCCTTGTGGATGTTTCCGTGTCCAGTGCCCGGAGAGCTCCATTTCAGCTTTTATTTCCAGGTTTTATCACCCGGATCTAATGTAAGACTTGGAAGATCCCATCTTTTGTTTGAAGCCACCCTGGTTCCATGCTCACATTCTCTGGTTTTCATGTTGTTTTCATCTCTAAATGCAGTCAAACGTGGACAAAACCTACCCCAGGCAATCTGAAACTGAGCGTAGACATTCAGTGCTATTTAGTGACCTTCACTATATCTGGGTTTTCCAAAAAGAATTCCCAAATACGGAAATGATGGCTGTTTTGTGGGTAACTATGGCCTATATTATCCATCCATTTTCCATGCCGCTTATCTTTGTGAGGGTCGCGGGGTTATATGCTGGAGCCTACCCCAGCTGATTTGGGCGAGAGGCGGCGTACACCCCGGACTGGTTGTCAGCCAATCACAGGGCAAGGCCTAGACCGTACATCTCACACTGGATGGAGACTACTGAGCCAGCAGATCCCAGCCCAAAAAGGTCCTCTCAGTGTGTGTGGAAGTGGTACGTTTTTGGCTTTGCTGTCTTTCCTCCCGACTCCACTTTCAACACTTTCACACGAGTGAAACACACAAGTTTAGAATGACAAAATTGGAGATGCTAATTTGTTAGCTTGCTATGCTAGCAGCCGCCGTCTCTTGCATCCCTGCAGCGATCCCGTCGCCTGTGCATTACGGTGATGCGTAAAATGTTGTAAAGAAAGAATAATGAGAGTTTAAACGTGACTATAGGGGTGTTATTTCATGTCTTCAGCGCTCTAATAATGGTAAAACATTGTAAGAAAATGACAAGTTTTGGTTGTTAACTTTTTTCTGTTAATATTGTGACTTTACTCTTGCAAAAATAAAGCTGATTTTTTTTTTTTTTTGTGATTTAATTGTATTTTTAGAATGTGCTGCATGCCAAGAAAAATAGAACCAAGGCCCAGTAAGTTTCTAAGTTGTGCATCCGACGCTGATGTAAATACGTGGAAATAAAACATGCGATGTTACTCTTTTGATGTCAAATTGAAATGTTTTCAGTTCGTACCAAAAATAAAAGGAATTGGCCCCACTGCTGCAATACATGGAGGCCACTAATCACTAATCACTAATCATAAATATCATTATCAGTTGCTGAGTCACCGTGCTCCATATATGGCTCCGCTTCAGAAAGTCGAGCCTTTCTTTTGTTGTTTGGACAAGTTCCTGTAAACGTCTGCCCGCGGGGAGGACGAGTAGAAATTAACTGCGCTGTTTCAAGTCTGGGCCTTTCTCCTTATATAGACTCAAATCTGACAGCGTTTGCTTGGCCGCAGCATCTCGTGTCCTGCGGAGGGGTGGACAGTGAGTGAACCCCCCCAGAGTGGACGACCTCTCTGCAGGCGAGGGAGGTCAGTGGCTGCAGGCGCCTTTTAGCGGTAATGGAGTCCTTTGTCTTTATGAGAGGCCCTCTGTTCTTGTACATTGAATATTGTCACACTCGGCTCTGACGTGATTAGCAGCTAAATCCTCTAATGGCGGCGTTGTAAAGCCCGGCCTGTCGCAGATGACCCTTATTGATCTTCTCACAGCTACCGTGACATCTGCTGGTCGCTAATGTTGTCAGCTTCTTCTCTGGTTGGTGTTAACAACGCTGCTTTGTTTACTGGAACTGGTTACCATAAACCAGACATCGGATGTACGAGTCCGTCAGCTACGCCAGCACCGCCTCTAATAAGATCAGGAGCTGGAATACTCTTATCTAATAACGCCGCTAAATAGACCGAGGTGAAGGACCTGACTGTTTCATACACACACAACAAAACCGACTTTCAGCATAGTCGTCCTTTTGTAGCGGTTAACTGGTTTTAGACACAAGCGGTCCAGGGTGTCCCTCGCCTCTCACCCAAAGACAGTGATACGTGAGGTTCAGTGGTATGGGATTCATTGGTACAGATGGAATACTTTGGTCGTTAGCATAGAAAAGCCCGTTAAGGCTATCTAAATACGTTCAATGCTTAAGTGCAGCCCGGGGCCATTTGCCAGCCACGGATCCTTTTTTACTGCCATGCAGCACAGAAATACAATTTAGCAAGAAAAGTACAAGAAAAAAGAAAAAAAATGGACAAGTCATATATTAATAACCATATTAATAATTAATAATAATAATTGTTATTAATAATTAATATTATTATAATATTAAGAGAAACAAGTGGCGCTGTAATTCCAAATAGTTAGGAAAAATTGCATCATTTTTGTAGTTGAAGTTGAAATATGAAACAATGGAGACTTTTTAATGTTGTAATATAAGAAACAAACAATTATTAATTAATTAATTTTGGACAAATTCATTTGTGGAAAGTGCACGTATGATGTGAATAGAGTGAAAATATTATGAGAATAAAGTCACAATATGATGAAAAGAAATTTGACAAAAATTATTTGAGAAAAACAGCACAAACGGGAGAAAAAGCATTGTGATAAGTGAATTTCTGCAAAGTAAAAAAATTAACAAAAATATTAAAAGCAAAAAAAAATAAATAATGCAAAAAAATCAGAAATATTAACATATTGAATATTCACCGTTAGAGCATAGAAAACCTGTTTATGACTTTCTAAATACAATTTCTAACATGATTAGAGCCCTGTCGACGTGAAATAACACCCCTATTAATTAATTAATTAATTAATTAATTTTGGACACATTCATTTTTGGAAAGTGCACGTATGATGGGAATAAAGCGAAATATTATGAGAATAAAGTCACAATATTATGAAAAGAAATTTGACAAAAATTATTTTAGAAAAACAGCACAAATGGGAGAAAAAGCATTGTGATAAGTGAATTTCTGCAAAGTAAAAAAATTAACAAAAATATTAAAAGCAAAAAAAAAATAATGCAAAAAAAGCAGAAATATTAACATATTGAATATTCACCGTTAGAGCATAGAAAACCTGTTTATGACTTTCTAAATACAATTTGTAACATAATTAGAGCCCTGTCGACGTGAAATAACACCCCTATTAATTAATTAATTAATTAATTTTGGACAAATTCATTTTTGGAAAGTACACGTATGATGGGAATAAAGCGAAATATTATGAGAATAAAGTCACAATATGATGAAAAGAAATTTGACAAAAATTATTTTAGAAAAACAGCACAAACGGGAGAAAAAGCATTGTGATAAGTGAATTTCTGCAAAGTAAAAAAATTAACAAAAATATTAAAAGCAAAAAAAAATCAATAATGCAAAAAAAGCAGAAATATTAACATATTGAATATTCACCGTTAGAGCATAGAAAACCTGTTTATGACTTTCTAAATACAATTTGTAACATGATTAGAGCCCTGTCGACGTGAAATAACACCCCTATTAATTAATTAATTAATTAATTTTGGACAAATTCATTTTTGGAAAGTGCACGTATGATGGGAATAAAGCGAAATATTATGAGAATAAAGTCACAATATTATGAAAAGAAATTTGACAAAAATTATTTTAGAAAAACAGCACAAATGGGAGAAAAAGCATTGTGATAAGTGAATTTCTGCAAAGTAAAAAAATTAACAAAAATATTAAAAGCAAAAAAAAATCAATAATGCAAAAAAGCAGAAATATTAACATATTGAATATTCACCGTTAGAGCATAGAAAACCTGTTTATGACTTTCTAAATACAATTTGTAACATGATTAGAGCCCTGTCGACGTGAAATAACACCCCTATTAATTAATTAATTAATTAATTTTGGACAAATTCATTTTTGGAAAGTGCACGTATGATGGGAATAAAGCGAAATATTATGAGAATAAAGTCACAATATTATGAAAAGAAATTTGACAAAAATTATTTTAGAAAAACAGCACAAATGGGAGAAAAAGCATTGTGATAAGTGAATTTCTGCAAAGTAAAAAAATTAACAAAAATATTAAAAGCAAAAAAAAATAAATAATGCAAAAAAAGCAGAAATATTAACATATTGAATATTCACCGTTAGAGCATAGAAAACCTGTTTATGACTTTCTAAATACAATTTTTAACATGATTAGAGCCCTGTCGACGTGAAATAACACCCCTATAGTCACATTTATACCCCAATTATTCTTTGTTTACAACTTCCCATTTTTATAACCTTTAACTTCATATTTACTTGATACTACTGTACGTGTCCTAACCCGAGGTTGCATTCAAGTACCACGCATCCGGTTGTCTGTCGCACATCAAATCGGAAGGCACACATCGCCTAAGGGTCCAAGGGGTCAAGAGGAGTCACACTTCCTGTCCCCAAGCCCGCGGAAGCCCGCCGACTGTTTTACTGGTTGTTGACATTTATCATCCCTGCCAGTGATGTGGCCTCTCGCAGAGACCATTAAAGACCAAAGAGCATCACCCTCAGCCAGATGTTTCACCTAACAAAGTGCTTGACAGACTGATGATCTGCTGCGCTCCAGACGGTCCCCTCCGCCATAAAGCAAGGCACCGATAGTCGTCTCCTGTTTTGATGTGGACAGGATACTGTACTTTATGATGTCAAACTATCCCCATTCTGCTTTTCGCATGGTTAAAGTCCCTCCAAGGCTTGGACCATATGTGTCAAACTCAGGTCTAATCTTTCATCCACATTGGATGCGTTGGCCCACAAACAAAGTATATCTTCAGGTATTATCTACTACTCAGGACTAGATAGGACAGCTCACAAGCCTACCAGGCTGACCCAAGCTTCATCGGCTCTCGCTCCGGACTAGATAGGACAGCTGACAGGCTGACTAGAACATCATCCATTCATGCTCAGGACTAGATAGGACAGCTCACAAGCCTACCACAGCTTCATCAGTTCATGCTCAGGACTCGATAGAACAGCTCATAGGCTGACCAGAAAATCATCAGTTCATGCTCAGGACTAGATAGGACTGCTCACAAGCCGACCAGAGCTTCATCAGTTCATGCTCAGGACTAGATAGGATTACTCACAGGCTGACCAGAACATCATCAGTTCATGCTTGGGGAGCTCAGGACTAGATAGGACAGCTCACAAGTCTACCCAAGCTTCATCAGTTCATGCTCAGGACTAGATAGGACAGCTCACAGGCTGACGAGAACATCATCAGTTCATGCTCAGGACTAGATAGGACAGCTCACAAGCCTACCAGAGCTTCATCAGTTCGTGCTCAGGACTAGATAGGACAGCTCACAAGCTGACCAGAACATCATCAGTTCATGCTCAGGACTAGATAGGACAGCTCACAAGCCTACCCAAGCTTCATCAGTTCATGCTCAGGACTAGATAGGACAGCTCACAAGCCTACCCAAGCTTCATCAGTTCATGCTCAGGACTAGATAGGACAGCTCACAAGCCTACCCGAGCTTCATCAGTTCATGCTCAGGACTAGATAGGACAGCTCACAGGCTGACCAGAACATCATCAGTTAATGCTCAGGACTAGATAGGACAGCTCACAGGACTACATAGGACAGCTCACAGGCTGACCCGAGCTTCATCAGTTCATGCTCAGGACTAGATAGGACAGCTCACAGGCTGACCAGAACATCATCAGCTCATGCTCAGGACTAGATAGGACAGCTCACAAGCCTACCTGAGCTTCATCAGTTCATGCTCAGGACTAGATAGGACTGCTCACAAGCCTACCAGAGCTTCATCAGTTCATGCTCAGGACTAGATAGGACAGCTCACAAGCCTATGAGAGCTTCATCAGTTCATGCTCAGGACTAGATAGGACAGCTCACAGGACTACATAGGACAGCTCACAGGACTACATAGGACAGCTCACAGGCTGCCCCAAGCTTCATCAGTTCATGCTCAGGACTAGATAGGACAGCTCACAGGACTAGATAGGACAGCTCACAAGCCTACCAGAGCTTCTATCTCATCTTGAGCCTGAAGTGATGAAGCCTTCTGGGGTAAGGAACAAGGTGAACATCCCAAATGCCCTCAGAGATGATCTTCAAATGTGTTTTTGATGATTGTGGCTTTTCCAAGATGGCGCCACAGGAAAAAGGAGATGTTGAGTACCGAACCAGGAACTGTCCTTTCGTGAGAGTGTGCGTCCTTCACAGAGTCTTCATGTCCACCAACAGTAATGAAGAATCCTTTTCAGACCTAAATATATCCCCCCCCCCCCCAGCAGGCATCTAAGGACAATGGAGAGCATGAAGTATCTATTTTTCATACGTAATCTAGCTGTCAGCGCTCAGAAGGGACGGATCATTTGGAGATATTCTTACTTTCAGGCAGCTTTGTGCTTGCTGTGGGTGGGATGGTCCCCAGAGGGAAGGCAGGGAGAGTGGCCAGATGGAGCCGAGAAGACGGTTCCTCCATCAGGACCTGCTTGAAGGTTTTGGGGGGGTTGAGGCATGATGAAGATGACCTTTTTAGTTCAAAATGTAAGCATAGAAACAACAGAAGAACACCTAGAATTTAGCTCCAAATGAGATTTTTTGTAATTATATATTTAATTATAAATTAATTAAATATAAAATTTTAAATATACACATAATTAAATATTTAATTATATATTATTATTATTATTTAAATTTAATTATATATTTAGTTATAAATTAATTCAATATTAAATTTTAAATATACATATAATTAAACATTTAAATATATATTATTAGTATTATTTTAATTTAATTATCTATTTAGTTATAAATTAATTAAATATAAAATTTCAAATATACACATAATTAAATATTTAATTATATATTATTATTATTATTATTATTTAAATTTAATTATATATTTAGTTATAAATTAATTCAATATTAAATTTTAAATATACATATAATTAAACATTTAATTATATATTATTATTATTATTTTAATTTAATTATATATTTAGTTATAAATTAATTAAATATAACATTTTAAATATACATATAATTAAATATTTAATTATATATTATTATTATTATTTTAATTTAATTATATATTTTGTTATAAATTAATTAAATATTAAATTTTAAATATACATATAATTAAACATTTAATTACATATTATTATTATTTTAATTTAATTATATATTTAGTTATAAATTAATTAAATATAAAATTTTAAATATACATATAATTAAATATTCAATTATATATTATTATTATTATTTAAATTTAATTATATATTTAGTTATAAATTAATTAAATATTAAATTTTAAATATACATATAATTAAACATTTAATTATATATTATTATTATTATTTTAATTTAATTATATATTTAGTTATAAATTAATTAAATATTAAATTTTAAATATACATATAATTAAATATTTAATTATATATTATTATTATTATTTTAATTTAATTATTTGGGCAAATATATGAAACATTACAGTGCATTTGTTAAATCAATCAAAATATAACTTTCCGTTATTTACATTTGTATTCAACTATCTGATCACAAGCCCAAAAGGAGTAGGCTGAAGCAAAAGCTAATAAATGCCTACCCCTTTTTGCAAGATATAATCATGTTCATGACACAGTCTTGTTTTCCCCTGTTATTATATTATATTATATTATCATTGTAATATTATTATTGTTATTATCATTATCATTATTACCATTATTATTATTATTATCACCATTATTATAATCATCATTAATATTACCATTTTCATCATTATAGCAATGTAACAATTTTTAGAATTTTTTAAATAATTATTTAATTTTACAGACTTCATTGCTTCTTGCTTCTGCAGAGATTTGGATTTTGGATTTGACTTGAGAGATTTGGGTGAGGCATCAAGGGAGGAGGTGTGATTGGAATGATGACATCAGTGTTTCATGTACTGACTCAGCAACTCCTTCCTGGTTCCAAGATAAGAACTCTGCAGATCCATGCTGTTCCATGACATGGGAATGATGGAAAACTACTATTACTACTATTACTACTATTACTACTATTACGCATCCCAGCCAGATGATGCAGCCCGACCTGGCAACTCCACCAGATTAGAAATACCGTGGAACTTCGTGAAGTACTCATCCTGGAAATACTAGACTTTGAACACAACTTTCAGGAAAAAAAAAAACACTCCTAAAGTTGCGCAAAGTTTGGGAATCATGCATGATGTCATCATATTGCACAAGTTGTGAATTCAACAAGCTGATTCCATTCCATACAAAGAGTCCAGCAGCGGCGGCCTCAGCATGGGTGGTACCAGGTACCAGGTACCAGGTACCAGGTACCAGGTCCCTCAGTGGGGAAATTTGCATTGCACAGCAGCAAGAGTACAGAATTAGTTAAGCAGTACAAAAGACACAATATATTGCATTTAGAGCCTTAATATTGCACGTGGAGGTTGATCAGATATTAATGGAGACTGAAGTAACTATACTCAATATAAAAACAAAGTATTGCACAGGTACCAGGTACCAGTAGAAGATCACGTACGTATGTCACATAGATAAGAAGTCAATGTGTGACAGCAGTCACAACATTAGGTACAGTGTCCCCACGAAGGAACAACAGAAGATCATTGCTAAGATATGAAAGCCCAGTAGGTTAGATGAATTATGCAAATGAGAACCTGTGACTTATTTAGCATTATCTCAAGAAATGGAGTCATTAAGCCTACAAGGGGTCTTTTGTGCACTGCAGTGTCATCCCCCATGGTCCGACTCTGGCATGGTGTTTAAGGGGGGCGTCAAGTGGTCACTGACAAGTCACAAGGGGCCAACTTGCTTATTGAGTTCATCATCAAAAAACATATCTGATTTGTCCATTTACTATTACCGTTACCATTAACATTACCATTACAAAGACAAAGACTGAGAAGAGGGCTCACTCCGTTCATACCCTTGTTCTATGGAACAAATAAACCAAAGTATTAAAACCAAGAACAGATCTTGTGATATCCTGTGACACCCCTAGTGGATACTATGCCAAACATTTCCTTTGCTAATACCGCGTCGTGTCAGGCAAGGTTTACGCTTGCCTTTCATGCTGATCAAATCTGTTAGTCATATGAGGCCAATCAGCACACAAAAGATGCTTTATGCTTCTTTCTCGTAACGCCGCGCCTGCGAGCCACGCATGTGACCCATAAAAAGCATGACCTCTGTTTGCGAGTCGCTCAGTCGTGGCTAAATGTTTTGGGAATGACACAAGTTTTGGTTGTGTCAAAGTTTGCTGCTTCAGTGTTTGTGCATATGAGGGCCAGATGTTGGTATGTTGTTCCCTCTTGTTCCCACTTGGTTATCTTTAGAAGCAACATTGTTTTTCACTAAAGTGTTCTGGGATGGTAGATGTTTGGGAGAAGCTTCTTTGGGACGTTGTTTCCGTAACATTTCTTCATTCGTGGGTGTGTTCTTAGGCTAAATGGTGGCTGAGAAGCAACCCCACACATGATGACAGGCTGCTTTGTTGTTGGCACGAGACACAACCGATGGGAGAGTTCATCTTTTCTTCTTTGTGGATGCCCCAAAAACCACACATGGGTTTTTATCCCAGTCTTGAGTCCAATACTTGTATATTTTTGCAGAATACCTCTGATTCCTTTCTGGGCAAACGCCGCACTGGTGGTACCCCCTGTCTAACAGCTAAATCAACTTTCAGAGACAGTCTAGATCAGGGGTCTCAAACTTGCGGCCCGCGGGCCAAATGCGTTCCGCGAGACAATACTTTGAGGCCCCCACCTTGATACCAAAGTTTAATGTTGAAATGACAGCTTAAAGCTGTGTGCACACCAGACACAATGAACATGATTTTGCCCCGCCCATACTGTTACCCTACCCAGTTATGCTTTGGATTAGCAATGAAGCTAAAGGCTTATGACGCTGGGTATAAATAAATGCAGGAAATGATTTGGAATAAAAGGGAAAATACACGTCAAGATAAAGCATCTCATCAAACATGTTGTTAAAGTTACCACGCTGCTAACCAGATGGAACCATGCTACCATGCTAACTAGCTAATTGGGTCAAATTATTTAATTAATGTTCATGTTAAAGGTTAAATAACTGTTAATACTGGACATTTGAATCTGAAAAAAAAAAATCTCTACCAACTGTATGTAGTTTCTTACCTTTTTCTTATTTGCTGTTTTATTATTATTTTACTTATTTATTCCTGATTGATTGATTTATTGTCTTTATTCTTAATTTGTTTAGTTTTTTTTATCTTATTTTGTGTATAGAAAAATAAAAATTAAGATATTTGAGAAACGTGGAATGTTTTATCAGATATTTTGGTGTGGAAAACCAGAACCAAAGTACTGAAAAAGTGTAGGGTATAGCAAAAGCAAAAGCATTGAAGATAGTTTTTTTTATTGATTTTTTTCCAGTTTTTAATAAATGCGTTTTTTTTTTTTTTTTTTTTTTTTGAAGCAATGACGACATCTGGATCTAGAATCCGCACCGTTGCTTGTGTGACAGTTCTTGTTTTCACCTTGTCAGTATTAGTTCCTGTTCTTGTGCTCTTATTTTGTATTGTTTCCTGTGTTCCGTCGCTTTCTATCCTTCATGCAACTGTTAGCAATTTGTTGATTTTATTTAGTTCAGCCGCTGCGTCTTCCTTTTGTTGGTCATGCTAGTGCATTGTTCTGCTGCATAGCATAATTAAATAGATTTTTACCTGCATTTGAGTCGTCATGTCTGCATCCTGGGGTCGAACCGTAAAGCTCCTAAGCCGGAACGTGACAGCATGTTTCCCTGCATGGTTGACAGAGGAAAAACAGAGATGTCAAGCTTCCAGTTTGGCCTATGACAATAATTCATAAATGAATGAATTACACTCTCTCTGAATGGAGGGAGTGAACCCTCCTGTCAGTCATTGAGCCTCTTTGTCAGAAACCCAACACAGCAGCATTGCTAGCTGTGTGTGTCATGTGTCACCCCTTGTTGTGTATAAAACACCATCAGACGGCCATTTTTGCAATATTAAAATGTTTGGGACACAATGAAATAAATTAAAATGATCAAAATGATCATACATGATTCCGCACCAAACGTATTTTTATTGCTTCGATAAGGTGTCCTCACATTATGATGCCATATATTATCATTACAAATAATGTTTTCAATAATATCCTTGATGGGCAATCATTTGTGGGACAGTTATCGTGCAACAAAATGTGTTGGGGGAATTAAGTTCATTTTCATCTTATCTGCCATCATAACATTCTGGAATAAATGCATAAATCATAAAAACTGAGGCAGCAGACGATGTGAAAATGAATATTTGTGCTATTCTCTTTTGGTCATGACGACATCAAACGTGCATCATGTGTGTCAGTTTGTGGTGTGGGGGCAGGCGGGGGGCACTGAATGTTTAATATTTGACCCAATCAGCGGGGGTCACTCGGCCGTGCACGCATCATTTAGGTTTGTTTTGTTTAAAGTCAACAGTAGTCCAGGTGCTGCAGACTCGACCATCTGGTCCCTGCTAGCCCACCTCCACCGGGCCATGTTGACACAGGCGCCGTGTGGGTGGGGGGGGGACACACCTCACCGCCATGCTGCAGTGGGAGGCTTGGTCACTGCTGTTGGTTCGGGTGTCGGATCAACGGATGTCGAGTCCTCCTCCGAGAACCAGCCGATGCTTTGAAATGATTATTGTGCCGCCACACAATAGTGGAACCATTTCAGAAGAAGCCTAATCTAGACTCGTCAACATCTGCTTTGAATATCTGAGGGCCACGCAAACACATCCAAAAAACGGGGGGTGGGGGGTTCATCTTTAACAATCACACAACACTTTCTGTCTTTTTGAGAGACAACACAAACAATCTGTGGGGCGTCTATGGCATCACAATATGTTCCTATTTCATGGAAAAGGGAATGGGAATGGTAATGGTAATGGTTTTATTTCATTTGAACATGCATCAGATTCCAATTGAGTGCATCCCATAATCAGTTCCCAGTTCCACATGTCCAAAAGGAGTAGGAAGAAGCAAAGCTTATTAAATCCTACCCCTCCATCTGGTACTTTTACAATCAGTAACTGTTACATTTGTTCACTTCCTGCTTTCCATAATACAGTTTAAGTTTTTTTTTGTTTTTTTTTTAATTTTCAATTTTTTATTTTTGTCCCGTACCAAAGTACTGGGTGATATTAGCATCCAATGCCATAATGGGTACCATAGTAAGTGTCAATATAGTGATATATATAGCACATCATGACTGGTTCAAGACTCTTCATCCTTGTATTTAGCAAATTTATTTTATTTTTTAATTTATTTTATTAATTTTTATTATTTTTTTTTAGTTTTAAAAATTTTTTTTTAATTTTTTTAAATTTTTTGTCTTGTACCAAAGTACTGGGTGATATGAGCATCCAATGCCATAATGGGTACCATAGTAAGTGTCAATATAGTGATATATATAGCACATCATGACTGGTTCAAGACTCGTTGTTTCCAAGTTTTTAGATGAACTATATCAGCAAGTTGAAGTATTTGTGATTTTAGAAATAAGTATGTTCTCTGTAGGCGCCATTATGAATTATCCTTACTGGCCTTTTTTGCAGTACATTTATGAGTGAAGATTGCTTTTATAGTTATTAGCCCATATTTCCACACAATAAGTAAGATATGGTAGAACCAGAGAGCAATAAAGAGTGTGGAGTGATTTCTGATTGAGAACAAATTTTCCTTTGTTTTATACTGAAATATTTCTGGCCACCTTATGTTGTATATTTGTAATATGAGGTTTCCAGCTCATATTTTCATCTATTGTGATCCCTAGAAATGTATTTTCGTTCACCCTTTCAATGTCTACAACATCTATTTGTATTTGTTGATGCGTGTCCTTTCTGCTGTGAGCAAACAGCATGATTTTAGTTTTATTTAGGTTCAAGGACAATCTATTATCATCAAAGCATCTTTTTTGTGTGACCATTTCTTCTCTGACCTTTCTAATGATTTGGTCTGTACTCTCTTTTGTGACTTTGGAGATATCATTGATGTACAAGTTGAACAGTTTTGGTCCCAGTATTGACCCCTGGGGAACTCCGCATGTAATATAGGAACTTATTCGCCTAGCTGTACATGTTGCTTCCTGTCAGCTAAGTAGTTTTTGACCCAGTTCAGAACTTTTGACCTCTTATTCCGTACCTTTCTAATGTAGTTATTAGGATGTTGTGATTGATTGTATCAATACTGCGTCTGGACACTTCCTGTGATCTATAGCGTTAGTGATTTCCTCCAGTGGCATGGAGGTAGAAATGTTAGCTTTGTATTCATACTGACTTTCTGATAGTAATTTGTTTGCATTAATACATTACATTCAATAATTTGGATAATTTACACGGAGCTGGTCTACATCGGGACCAGCGCTGGTCAAACATGCTAACAAATGAGCCAGCGTGAGAACAAAATCATAATCATAAAGCAGCTTGTGGCCTGCGAGACAAAAAAAACAATATGATGCTCGTCCGTACTGTCAAATACATCTGTGGGGGGGTGGCATTCCCAACATTTGAGATGCAAATAGTTCATCGTAGTAGAAACGGGGGGGCGTGTGAGCAGGAAGTGAGAATGAAGCAGGAGACTGAGACATCTTTGAGGCACACAAAGTCTGCATCCTCTGTGCATCTTCCAGGAGGAGAAGGACTCCATTGTACGTGTGGAGCGGCGTGGCAAGCGGAGGAGGGGGGGGGGGGCATCATGCTGAGCGGCTCCACAGGAAGTGGGCTTATCAAGGTCGCTCCTCTGACCTCAGTTTCCTGCCTGACAGAATGAGCGACTGTGTGAGAGTTTATGTTCCACCAAGATGCCTTCACATCCTAAAATGCCTGCTTTGTCACTCACGTGTGCATCCGACCCCCGCCCCCCATCCATCCATCAGCTCATCCACACCAGATGCTTTGTTGCTTCCCGTTCCCCTCATCGTCACATGTAATCAGTTTCTTACATCTTACATCATCAGCTTGTTATGCAACAGTCTTCCTTTCAGACAAATAACTCCATAGTTGCAATGGCCGACCCTTATCAAACAGCATCAACCTCATCACTTCACATAACTAACAAAAAGACGTTCCGTGGAAGTTTATGGGTGTGATCTGAGTCAAGGGAAGAACCTTCCAGTTAGGTGCTGATGCTGGAAAGCTTCCATGTCTCCCAAGGAAAAATATTACTGGACGCTTTAGTCCTACTAAGATTACTCAAAACCTTACACAGATTTTAGGGGTTATTGGATTGTGATGCAGATCAGGATAAACGGGCAAATTAAAGACGGGATTTGGACTTTTGACAGATCCGACAGTTAGCCCCTAAATAGAAACATAGAGTTCAACAGCGTACGCTGCGGCCATGTAATGGTAATGGTAATGGTAATGGTAATGGTAATGGTAATGGTTTTATTTCATTTGAACATGCATCAGATTCCAATTGAATGCATCCCATAATCAGTTCCCAGTTCCACATGTCCAAAAGAAGTAGGAAGAAGCAAAGCTTATTAAATCCTACCCCTCCATCTGGTACTTTTACAATCACTAACTGTTACATTTGTTCACTTCCTGCTTTCTATAATACAGTTATAATACATAATGGGTACCATAGTACCAAGTGTCAATGTAGTGACTTTTTATGAGGACATCGGGGATGGATGGACGGGTGTAAGACCAGGGGTCTCAAACTCAATTTACCTGGGGGCCACTGGAGCTAGGGTCTGGGCGAGGCTGGGCCGAATCAGGTTTTAAAAAAAAACCCAAAAAAAACGCATTTATTAAAAACTTTTTCAGTGCTTTGGTTCCAATTTTCTACAATAAAAGCTCTGATAAAACATTCCACTGTTCTCAAATATCTTCATTTTTTTCTGCACAAAATAAGATGAAAAATAAATAAACAAATCAAGAATAAAGAAAATCAATCAATCAGTAATAAATAAATATAATAATAATAATAAAAACTTAAGAAAGCACATATAGTTGGTGGGTAGACAAATGATTTTTTTTCATATTAAAATGAACAAAGCATTATTAGAGCCCTGTAGACATGACAAAACACGACTATAGTCACATTTATACTCTTTTTATTTACAACATATTGCGCAACTGCAGGGTCTTGAGACACATGCTAACTCGCAAACTAGACAGCTAGCGACCTAAACGGTAGCCTTCAAGTTATTTCCTTTAAACTTAAATAGCCAAAAACTTACCACTTCCACACAAATAGGGAGGATAACTATTAACAGTTATTTAACCTTTAACTGCAGGGTTAACCTGCAACTGCAGGGTCTTGAGACACATGCTAACTCGCAAATTAGGGGGCCTAAACTAGCGTCCTGCGGGCCACATTTGGCCCAGAGTTACGGACGTTATTGGGCAACCAGGGTGAGATAATACCCCATGTTTAAAATGTAGCAGCTCAGAAGCCGATTCCGATTCTGAAGATGTGATGGGGTCATCCCTAAGAACACGTTAATTGGCCAGTTTCCCTCAAGCTCCATCGGGTTGTTATTTCTTGGAGCAACTTTTTACGAGGACATTGGGGATGGACGGGAGGGTGGGGGGGTGTAGACTTTTTGCTTTATTGATGGTGAGCGCCCGTCTACTGGAGTAAAAGTAAACTACGTGACAATGTTTATGTACATGAGACACTGAGTATTTGTGCTGGCTGAAGAGTGTGTGTTTGACTTAGCTTGGCTGCTTGAGTGTGTGTGTGTGTGTGTGTGTGTTTACAGTCACACACACAGCCTCGTGAGGTTGAAGACAAAGATGCTTGCACGTTTGCATCCTCCTTCTGCAAAGGCATGAAGGAAAGTACTTCTTTGGAAAATACTGTCTGCTGTTTGTTGTAAATATTGTGATGTTTTGCACTTGTTTTATTTTTTAGATAGACATGTAATGATAAAGCACAGTGCTTAATTACAATACCTGCGTACTAACGGGCATATCAGGGGTTTCATGGACACGACAACTGAACCACAGAACTGCTAAATATATATACAGTCCTCGCTCATTTATTGTTTTTTATTCATTAATCCAGACGCAAACACAACAAGTGAATTTCCGGAAAGTAGGATTCAATATTATATTCAATAAATGAAATATATCATAGTTATGGCATGGAAAAGCTGTTTTCAATCTTCTAAATACATTTTTAACTGTATTAGAGCCCTCAAGACATGAAATAACACCCCTATAGTCACATTGACACTCCTGTTATCAAACAAAGTCGCCATAATAAGACAAAATAGGACATAACAAATAACAAAACCTGTTTACCACTTTCTAAATACAGTTTCTAACAATATTAGAGCCCTCTAGAGATGGAGTAACACCCCTATAGTCACCTTTACTTTCATATTACCCAATATAGTAGACATAATAAGACAAAATGGGACATAACAAATAGCAAACCCTGTTTACCACCTTCTAAATGCAGTTTCTAACTAAATTAGAGCCCTCTAGAGATGAAATAACACCCCTATAGTCACCTTTACACTCATATTACCTAATATAGTAAACATAATAAGAGAAAATAGGACATAACAAATAGCAAACCCTGTTTACCACCTTCTAAATACAGTTTCTAATAAAATTAGAGCACTCTAGAGATGAAATAACACCCCTATAGTCACATTTACACTCATATTACCCAATAGTAGTAGACGTAATAAGAGAAAATAGGACATAACTAATAGCAAACCCTGTTTACTACCTTCTAAATGCAGTTCCTAACAAAATTAGAGCCCTCTAGAGATGAAATAACACCCCTATAGTCACCTTTACACTCATATTACCCAATATAGTAGACATAAGAGAAAATAGGACATAACAAATAGCAAACCCTGTTTACCACCTTCTAAATACAGTTTCTAATAAAATTTGAGCCCTCTAGAGATGGAATAACACCCCTATAGTCACCTTTACACTCATATTACTCAATAGTAGTAGACGTAATAAGAGAAAATAGGACATAACAAATAGCAAACCCTGTTTACTACCTTCTAAATGCAGTTTCTAATAAAATTTGAGCCCTCTAGAGTTGGAATAACACCCCTATAGTCACCTTTACACTCTTATTACCCAATATAGTAGACATAACAAGAGGAAATAGGACATAACACATAGCAAAACCTGTCTACCACTTTCTAAACACAGTTTCTAACAATATTAGAGCCTTCTAGAGATGGAATAACACCCCTATAGTCACCTTTACACTCACATTACTCAATATAGTAGACACAACAAGAGAAAATAGGACATAACAAATAGCAAACCCTGTTTACCACCTTCTAAATACAGTTTCTAATAAAATTAGAGCACTCTAGAGATGAAATAACACCCCTATAGTCACATTTACACTCATATTACCCAATAGTAGTAGACGTAATAAGAGAAAATAGGACATAACTAATAGCAAACCCTGTTTACTACCTTCTAAATGCAGTTCCTAACAAAATTAGAGCCCTCTAGAGATGAAATAACACCCCTATAGTCACCTTTACACTCATATTACCCAATATAGTAGACATAACAAGAGAAAATAGGACATAACAAATAGCAAACCCTGTTTACCACCTTCTAAATACAGTTTCTAATAAAATTTGAGCCCTCTAGAGATGGAATAACACCCCTATAGTCACCTTTACACTCATATTACCCAATAGTAGTAGACGTAACAAGAGAAAATAGGACATAACAAATAGCAAACCCTGTTTACTACCTTCTAAATACAGTTTCTAATAAAATTAGAGCCCTCTAGAGATGGAATAACACCCCTATAGTCACCTTTACACTCATATTACCCAATATAGTAGACATAACAAGAGAAAATAGGACATAACAAATAGCAAACCCTGTTTACCACCTTCTAAATACAGTTTCTAATAAAATTAGAGCCCTCTAGAGATGAAATAACACCCCTATAGTCACCTTTACACTCACTTTACTATAGTAGACACAACAAGAGAAAATAGGACATAACAAATAGCAAACCCTGTGTTTGTCAGTTTTCTTATAAGCATTAAAAATAATTTTACATTACATTACATGACAAAACAGCAGTTGTTTATGTTTGAAAGAAGCGTGATACTAAAGGCATTTTGGTTTTTGCATGGTCTTACTGCTGGGTTGGCCAACATGTGGCTCCCACAATAAACAGATGACAAACATTAGCACCACATTCCACTGTTGATGTATTAACATCTTCGTCTGCCTTGCTCAATGGATCCAAACCTCCTCCAGAAATGTCCATACTGTATCTGAGCATCCAATTGGGTCCTACTGTTGACACGACCGGACGAGGGGGATGCTTGTAAGGCCACAGGAAGTGGGTGCTGACCCAGGAGGCCATGAGAACCAAAGCAAAAAAAAAAAAAGTCATGGAATGTTTGGAGTGGGTCATCCCGACTGTTATCATTCCCGTGAAACTCCACCGGGCTCCACTTTATGGTGGGAAGTCACTAGTTTGTCATTCATGCCACAATAATACACACAATTGACGCGTTACAACAACACAATCTGTGTACACAAGAAGCCATATTGCATCCTTGATCCATGTTTTTCCTGTGTAGTAGATGCCATATGCAACAACGTACTCCAATAAACGTACAGCTATGCCAGCTAACGTGCTAACATTACAAGCTACCACAACCATCAATAAATCAAACAGGCTGGATGACAAGAGGCTTCACTCTGTGTCAACCTGGGCGTGTTGGTTCGATAGCAGAATGAACCGAGTCAATGAACCCTCCTGTCAGTCAGGGGGTCTCTTTGTCCCAGTAGGGGGGGAAGCAGGGCGCTAGCGAGTGTGCACTTGCTAGCTGTGTGTGTTGTTTGCTAGACAATCCAAAATATCAAACGCCATATGATATCATTTTGGGACATGAAAAAGTACTGTATGCCACAAAAACTATGAAATAAGTGCTGGAACTGCATTTTTGCTGCATACAAAACACATACTTTCACCAAACTCTGACAAAATGTTACACCCCATTAACTCATCCAATTAACTCATTCAAAGCCGTCCCTCTCAATAGCGGCCATATTTGATGATTGTGATCAAATACCATATACAGTAAACCTCGGATATATCGGACTCGGATATATCGGAAATTCGCTCACAACGGACATATAAAAAAGAACCGATTTTTCTGTAATGCATTTCCTATAAAAATTCATTGCATACATCGGATTTTTTATAACGGATTTCGCCTATTTCGGACAAAATCTCCAGTCCCGTTCCAATGCATTTCCATTAAATTTCCCTCGCATATATCGGATGGCCGCATCGTGGCGCTCCGATTCGCCGAATCGTGACAGGCCGCTATACGACGTCATTTGCAGCGTTGCCTGTGCGTCCAGGTACATTGGAAACATAGTCAAGGAAGTGCCTTTTTATAACGGATAAAATCCGATTTACGCATATACCGGATATAAAACCAATATATCGGACAAAACCAGTGGGAACAATTGAATCCGATATATCCGAGGTTTACTGTATATCGGAATAACAGCGTTAAAATAAAAGGCGTTACTAATGGTGTAGCAGGGGGCGAGTAATGCAATAGTTACTTTTACTGGTAACTAGTTACTTTTACTTTAACTGTTACTAGAATTAACTAGTAAATATAACTAATTACTTTTTTAACATAACATGCCCAACACTCTAGAACACACACATAGAATATTGTCTTCTTGGGCTATATGTATAGGCATGGTACAGTATATACCAAAATACCATCTTTCATCAAAAAAAAAATCTTTAGTACTCAGCATAATAGGAAAGTTTCAGCAAAAAAATTAAAATTTAAATTTGACACAAATTTAGCCATTCCAATTTTCATATTTGCAACTGAACTGCGCGTGTTTGCGTAACCTCGTTTGTTCAACACGGATCCAAGCCTTTTCACTTCCTGGTTGCTGCATAATGTTCTTTTAAGGCAAAGTTGCAGGCCATTTTCTCCTGCTTCCTAGCGGGAGGAGGAAAATCCAGCTGGAATGGGTGCAGATTCTGGAAGATCTAAGAAGCTTTCTGTGCAAGTTATGGTGTGTCGCTGTTCTATAGGAGTCCACATCTCAATACAAAGGGCCGAAAATTAGCATAATAGGTCCTCTAGTTAGTCTAATTGCAAGCACTAACTGACAGTTCTGGACTCATCTGACTAACCTCTGAGTCGCCCAAGCCAACACGCTTTCACTCATTGCTGCGACCCGATAAGAGCTTATTAAAGTCTGGCTATGATGGAAGGATATGAAGGCAAGGAGCATGAGAATAGTTTCTCCTTATCTCCATCATGTCTGCAGCTATTTCTCACTGGATTCACGTGAACAGGCAAAGGTGAAGTGATCATTAGCTTATCTGGGAGCAGATGTCACTCCCCCTGTATCGGTGTCCTATTGTGTAGGAGGTCTTCTTTCCTGCAATTACACATGCGCCGCGTACATGATGTGCAGCCGCCGTGTGAAATAACAAGGAGGCTTGTGTGAAATGAGGCGCTGCGACACGTTATGCTCCATAAAGTCAGTTTGATGCATGCCTCTCGTCTCTTTTCACCCCCTCTCTCCGGCCCCCAGTGCTGCCACGAGGGAGATGACCTCAGCAAGCATCTCTCTGGATAAAGTCTCACCAAACTGCTTTTGGAGTAAGAGCAGAAATACTGCAATGTTTTCAAACGACTGCTGAATCGGGAATTATTCTTCATGTTGACCGACTCATTAAGTCCTGGTCCACCGAGCTTCTTTTATGAGTGACTGCTTATCCTCATTGAGTGAAACGACAACAAGGTAACAGCATTAAACCATGCGCACACACTTCCTGTTCAGTAAAACTAAGCTTCACAATAAAGCATGGCAGTATTCACCCGGATTCTACGACAGCAACCTGTCCATCCATCTTCTATGCCGCTTATCCTCAGTCGGAGTGCGGGAACAAAATGCACCCATTGAATTGTTTGCATTAAAACATGCACACAGTGGCTTCCTGTTCAGTGCAAAATAAGCTTCAAAATAAAGCATGGGAGGATAAACCTGGATTTGGACTGGACTCCATCAACTTACAAAATGCACTCATCTGTTTGTTTTTCTTTAGATTGTTAGGATCAGTGAGCATTAAAACATGCACATGTCATGTCTTGTTCAGTGCAAAGCAAGCTTCAAATGAAAGCATGGCAGAATAAACCTGGAATATACCACAGCATTTAAAAAAGAGCAACCAATGAATTATTTTTTGCGCCTGCTCGCCACCAAAAGCATTAAAACATGCACAGTGGTGTCCTGTTCAGTGCAAAGTAAGCTTAAAATAAAACCGTAGCAGTATAAAACTGGATTCTACCACAGCAACTAACAAAATGCACTCATTTTTTGTGTTTTTTTAGATTGTTAGCATCAGGGAGCAATAAAACATGCACATAGTGATGTCCTGTTCAGTGTAAAGTAAGCTTCAAATAAAAAACATGGCAGCATAAACCTGGATCATACCACAGTGTTGAAGAAGGAGCATCCACTGAATTATTTTCCGAGCTTGTTAGCCACTAGAAGCATTAAAACATGCACACGGTGACTTCCTGTTCAGTGTAAAAAAAGATTTAAAGTAAGGCATGGCAGTATTAACCTGGATTCTACCACAGCAACTAACAAAATGCACTCATTTGTTGTGTTTTTTATTAGATTGTTAGCATTAGGGAGAAATAAAACGTGTACATAGTGATGTCCTATTCAGTGTAAAGTAAGCTTCAAATAAAAAGCATGGCAGCATAAACCTGGATCATACCACAGTGTTGAAAAAGGAGCACCAACTGAATTATTTTCTGAGCTCGTTAGCCACTGGAAGCATTAAAACATGCACACAGTGACTTCCTGTTCAGTGTAAAGTAAGATTTAAAGTAAGGCATGGCAGTATTAACCTGGATTCTACCACAGCAACTAACAAAATGCACTCATTTGTTGTGGTTTTTATTAGATTGTTAGCATTAGGGAGAAATAAAACGTGTACATAGTGATGTCCTGTTCAGTGTAAAGTAAGCTTCAAATAAAAGCATGGCAGCATAAACCTGGATCATACCACAGTGTTGAAGAAGGAACACCCACTGAATTATTTTCCGAGCTCGTAAGCCACTGGAAGCATTAAAACATGCACACGGTGACTTCCTGTTCAGTGTAAAAAAAGATTTAAAGTAAGGCATGGCAGTATTAACCTGGATTCTACCACAGCAACTAACAAAATGCACTCATTTGTTGTGGTTTTTATTAGATTGTTAGCATTAGGGAGAAATAAAACGTGTACATAGTGATGTCCTATTCAGTGTAAAGTAAGCTTCAAATAAAAAGCATGGCAGCATAAACCTGGATCATACCACAGTGTTGAAAAAGGAGCACCAACTGAATTATTTTCTGAGCTCGTTAGCCACTGGAAGCATTAAAACATGCACACAGTGACTTCCTGTTCAGTGTAAAGTAAGATTTAAAGTAAGGCATGGCAGTATTAACCTGGATTCTACCACAGCAACTAACAAAATGCACTCATTTGTTGTGTTTTTTATTAGATTGTTAGCATTAGGGAGAAATAAAACGTGTACATAGTGATGTCCTATTCAGTGTAAAGTAAGCTTCAAATAAAAAGCATGGCAGCATAAACCTGGATCATACCACAGTGTTGAAAAAGGAGCACCAACTGAATTATTTTCTGAGCTCGTTAGCCACTGGAAGCATTAAAACATGCACACAATGACTTCCTGTTCAGTGTAAAGTAAGATTTAAAGTAAGGCATGGCAGTATTAACCTGGATTCTACCACAGCAACTAACAAAATGCACTCATTTGTTGTGGTTTTTATTAGATTGTTAGCATCAGGGAGCAATAAAACGTGCACATAGTGATGTCCTGTTCAGTGTAAAGTAAGCTTCAAATAAAAGCACGGCAGCATAAACCTGGATCATACCACAGTGTTGAAGGAGCACCCACTGAATTATTTTCCGAGCTTGTAAGCCACTAGAAGCATTAAAACATGCACACAATGACTTCCTGTTCAGTGTAAAGTAAGATTTAAAGTAAGGCATGGCAGTATTAACCTGGATTCGACCAAAGCAACTAACAAAATGCACTAATTTTTTGTGTTTTTTTTAGATTGTTAGCATCAGGGAGCAATAAAACATGCACATAGTGATGTCCTGTTCAGTGTAAAGTAAGCTTCAAATAAAAGCATGGCAGCATAAACCTGGATCGTACCACAGTGTTGAAGAAGGAACACCCACTGAATTATTTTCCGAGCTTGTTAGCCACTAGAAGCATTAAAACATGCACACGGTGACTTCCTGTTCAGTGTAAAAAAAGTATTTAAAGTAAGGCACGGCAGTATTAACCTGGATTCTACCACAGGAAGTCACAAAATGTAGTTGTTTTTCATATTGTGAGCTACCAGACTATGAATGTAAAACATGCACAAAGTGACTTCCTGTTGGGTGCAAAGTAAACCAGAGGCACACACACATACAACAGTGAACATGTGACAGATGTGTTGGTTTGAAGGTTTTATTGTCAACCATTTGCAGTGTAAGGGTACAAACATCTTGCGTACGTTTAGTTCTGTTACGCCAGTTTAAATAGGAGGACTTCATGACTTGATGCCAAGTCCAGGGAAGCCACGTGCATCAGACGTAGCCCATGATGTCCTTGCATATGATTGGCTGCCTGCTGCCTGACTTCATGAGTGCAGCAAAGTGGTAAAAGTCTGTGTCCAGTTCATGGATGGCGGAGTGGGACTGGTGGAAAAAGGGGGCTTTTGCTTCTGACGCTACGACGGGACACGAGAGACGTTTTGAAGCGTCTCTGCTAAGGTGAGCGTCTGTGGCCCTCATCTTCACCCTCTCCTCCACGCTCTTCGACAAGCCGGCCAGTTTCCTCCTCATGTTGCCAAAAAGGCTTCTCCCCAGTCGGCGTCTCGGCTTTGCTTTCAGTTCGGGCGGTTCGGGACAATCTGGAAGATCCATCCAGTTCTGTACCAAGTCAGCAAAACTGTTGTCGCCGAGAACCAGAGGTTGGCGGTTGCGTCCTCTAGTCAGCAACGAGTTGGCCCAGTCCTCGGGGTCGTCAAAGGACGTCCACCTCTCCAGACAGGCGTCCGAGGTGGATTTAGGCCGAACGCGTCCACTTGGCGCCCTGTTGGTGCGGAGGCACGCCGAGGACGACACCCGTACGTTCCTCGTCCTCCTGAGCACCACCCCTTCGTCCCGCCACGATGCCTCAGAGTATCCGGAATCCAAGTCCAAACTCTTGTGACTGCTGGGCGAGTTGAAGCCGAGGCGACTGCTGGATCCATCGTCGTCCTCCTCGTCCTCCTCCAGGGGGGTGGCGAGGCAGCAGGCCGAGTCGTAGGTGCTGGCCGTGCTGGCGCTGGACATCCTGAGACGGGGGCGTAGCTCTCTGGGTCGGCACACAACGTGAGCGGCCGCAGACGGGCCAATCACGGCGCCAGCTGACGGGACAGGAGGCCGTGGGTGTCTGCATGCTGCGGGACAGGTCCTCCTTAGCTGCTTCAGGTCTTGGAGGGACCGCATCATGTAGTGCATGTTGTCCCTCAAACAGTCGCCTGAGTCCCGCAGACAAGGCTGGGGGGGGAATAAACAACTTTTAGGTGGGAGGCAGGACATTTCAAATGTACACATAACACAGAGAAAGGAACATGTACAAATACATGAGTGTGTTTTCGTAACCAGCCTAATGTTTGCATTGGCCGGTGGGGCAGGTATAACCGTGCCCCATCGACTCCATCTAGCTACGGGTGGACTGTCAAACTCCCTCAATAATTCTGTTCAACATCAATCGAAAAATCTGATATTAAATGTACAATAAACTTATCCCGTAATCCCGCATTTGATTATGTTTTTATTGTCCAACGGGGCGGTAACAACAGTGCCCCGTGAACTCTGCCTAGCAACACGTGGACCGTCCACCTCAAACAAACAAACTCATAAGTCCTACATAAGTAAGCCTAAAGGATGTGGATGTTTTCATTGGCCAGCGGGGCAGTAACGATGTTGCCCTATGAAGTCTGCCTAGCAACATGTGCTGTAGATGGGAAAACTTCTGAACTTGAACAAGAAAAAACCTGTTCCCTACATTTCCGGTTGAACTTCCACACATTAAAAGGACTCACTTTTTTGAGAATTTTTTGTTTTTTCTGAAGTCCAAAATAAAGACAGGGCTGTGGCTTGATTATGTTTTAATTAGCCAAAAGGGGCAGTAACAATAGCGCCCCATAAAATGTGCCGAGCAAGGACCATCCAATTTAAAGAATATCAGCAATTCCATTGAATATTTTAAATCCCACACACGGGAGCCGAGATGGTGTGGATGTTTTCATTGTCCAGTGGGGCAGTAACAATGGTGCCCTATGAAGTCTGCCGTGGGTCACAGTTTCACCCAGGAACAGACAGCGTCTTTGCTTGCATTCTTTCCAACGGTGAGAATTGGTCCTAAATTTGAGCAAATAGGATGTTGGGAAAAGTTTCCCCTGTCCTGTGTGCCTACTAGATGCTAAATAGTCTTTTGTTTTAGAGTTTTAGAATGAATCACCAGTCATTTTTTGGAACAGGAAATGGAATTTAGGGAAAAAATGCTAATAGTGTGGTTGATGGAGATTTTATGAGATTTTTTTCGAGCGCAAGCATGCTGAACCCCGGGCACAATTGCAGGCTCATCTGTTGAAAGAGTCATGGAAAGTTTGAATGCTTTTAATGAGCTAACTCTGCTCTCTAATAACAGTAAGGTCAGTCGACAACCAAGAGCCAACACACACTCACTTTTTGTTGTTTTCTTGCAAAGTGCGTTTTTTTTGGGGGGGGGTGATTTTACCCATTTTCCACAATCGTTATGTAAGACATGAACACATGTTTTTCTCTTTATTATGAGCTCTAAAAACATAAGAGAACCGGACTCCACTTCATACCGCACTGCTGCTGTGTGTAGCATCACTTCAATGCGCTCAGGAAGGAAGTTCCGCTACTGCTTAAAATATGACAAAATACTATAATACTAAATATTATAGGTGAAATATTATAGTGACTTCCTGTTCAGTGCAAAGTAAGGTTCAAAGCAATGCATGGCAGTATAGGTCTGGATGCTACCACAGATGCTACCATTAAAACATGCACGCAGTGATGTCGTGTTCAGTGCAAAGTAAGCTTCAAATAAAAGTAAACCTGGATTCTACCACAATATTTAGCAAAACAACACCACTTCATTATTTTTCGATGTGAAAAATAATGCAATAAAACATGCACACGTACCAAAAAAAACGTACAAAAAATAAAAAATGGTTTATTTCTAACATAAGGATTGTGGATGACCCCCCCCCCCCTTAAAAGTGCACTTTTCCTTTAAGTCTGGAGTGATTCCAGGGAAAATCCGAGCAGATGTGGACTCATTTGGAACGGAGGCTGCAAAAAGTGAAAACAGCTGCGGCGTGTCAAATAAGACCGTGGATCTTAATTTAGCTCCACGACGCTTTTTTAAAAGCAGCTTCGCCGGCGTGACAATTTAATACCACAGTTTCCTCTCTCTGATTGGCCGACACATGAGGGATCATGTGATGCTGCGCGTGCGAGTGTGTGAAGAAAACGGAGGGAAGTTAAATGTAAAACACGGACATACATGCTAAATAAAGCTATAACATATCAATTCATGTAAAGACAGGTAGAATAAAATCAAATGAACACAAAGACAAATCTCACCATGTCGTTGACTCCCCTTCCCGTACAAGAATGGGTCGAAGTGGAGCACTTTAAAACGGGAGCACCTCCTTCCACGGGATCCTGCCTCCAAGTCAAACAAATAGCGCCATGTGGAAGTTTATTTAGAGAAACAAATGTACTTATGGTGTCCCCCTGTCCTGCCCCCCAGCTGCGCCACGGAGTGCAGATGTGCTGCTGAGTGAGACGTCGCGTCCTGTTGGGTCTTTGCAGCGCGGGGCCACAAACAGCCAATCAGGGCGAGCCATGCCCCTGGCAGCCAATCAGAGCGCAGCATGCTCGTTAGCATGGTGCCATCAGGAAAGTTAGCTGTTTTTTTTTTGAGAATTAGCTTCTCTATTGATGAAAATTTGTAGCTTTAAACTGTAGATATGTGACATAATCATACACGGGAAATATCTGACGTGTATTTCAGCTTTGAAAATCCTAAAAGAAGCGGTCTGTGACGTAAACGATAGGTTACATTTCTCTCCACTAGTGGGCGCTCTTTAACAGTGGACGCCACCGCCTTTCTCAAGCACCCAATAAAAAAACTATTTTTTCCATTGAAATTCTGCATTATTATATATCTTTCTAAAAGTAGTAGAAATTAAGTTAATGTTGGAGCTCATTCTCAAACACTCGTTGGCCACTTCATTAGGCACACCTAATTTTTAAATGTCAGATTTACTACACACATCATTCAAATTCACAACTTTTAAAGCACTAAACGTGTGTATAAAATGGCTGTCCTTGTTAAACGCTCAATGCTTTCTACACTTTCTGCACCACTTCATAAAAACAGCACAATGCGGCCTACAATGCAACAAACAGGAGCCCTGTTCTGTAGTTTAGTTTTGTTTTACTTCCAAAATGCAGTAGTCACAGCTCTTTGTCATTCAAGTGTAGAGAAATGCTCAAATCTGCACCTTAATTGGAGGAGGAGTGTTTTGCACATAATTTATTCACCGGTTCAGTCTTCATGCTAATGTGATGGACAACACTTCGCCCTCATCCAAATGTGATGGCCAACATTAGCATGGCATGGAATGTTTACGCCGACATGTATCTGCACGCCTTGGATGGACGTGATTGCAGTGTCCTTCGAAAGCGTGTATGAAAACATGTCCATAATAAAAGTCACAATTAAAGACAGCAGCTAAACAAACAACCTGCAGCTGCTTGATAAAACACAAAATAAACCGAGATTGATGTTATTTAGTTATTTCATAGTTATTTCATAGTTATTTCATAGTTATTTCACAGTTATTTCATAGTTATTTAATGTAAATCTGCATCACTCATATGGATAAACAGTGCAGGAGTTGTCTCCATATGTTTTAACTCCACAGAAATATTAGGCACACATGTGGCTAATACAACCTTGGTCGTCATGGAACTTTACTGCCCCCTAGCGGAAAGGCCAAGCTTTACCAAGAAAGTGCATCACAACACATGCTTCCACAACTCTAAAATGGCATTATGGAAAGAATATAAAGCCCCAATAAAAACATTCCAACATATTTCCATGCAGGCACCGGGAGAACATGCAAAAGCCATGCCGAGATGGCGGAGGGTGGAATTGAACTCGGGTCTCCTAACCACTCGGACCCCATGCAGCATAAATGTAGTATAGTTAACTTCAAATAAAGCATGTTTACCTTCTGCATGTGTTGTTGTTTTTTCAGAAGAATTGTTCCAACTGTGAACCTAAGCCGGGGGTTGGCAACCCGCGGCTCTAGAGATGGGGGAGGGAAATATATTTTTTGTTTTAATATGGTTTCGGTAAAAGGACAAACATGACACAAACATTCTTAACGTTTTCCAATGCTGTGAAAATGTGTAGAGTAAATATTACATTTCTGTCAACAAAGATTTGCGTCATAGCCTGCGACACACGTTTCTATCAGCAGGGCGGGATGCCAGGTAGGTGGCTGTTGTAAACAAACCGGCGGTTGTGTGATGGGCCAAGGATCCCAAAGGGAAAAAGAGAAAAATAACTGAGGAGAACAGAGGATTAAACGTTTCTCGGACCCAATCATTTGCAATCATTTGCATTCATCTTACGTGATCTTAAATCTTAAAACAGTAGTCACGTGGTGCGTCATACCCTACAGGATGTGCTGCAGGGAAAATAAACATTTCATCATTTGTAGCCAACTTATAGTAGTTGGCTAACTGATAGCAGGCTAATATAGCTAATATAGACAAATACAGCATGTGTTTCCGTCATTATAAGGCTTATACAAGGCTTTTCATTTTTTGCGGCTCTAGACATTTTTGTTTTTTGTTGTTTTGGTCCAATATGACCCCTAAGTATTAAGCTATGACACTATATGCAGTACTTAAAGTGTCCAGCAGATGGCGCCAAAAGTAAGCTTGTATTCGTTGCTTTGCATCATTCTAATATCCTGACTGTTTGTTTTAGCTGTGCACAATAATTATCGGGCCTATATGAGGGAATAAAAAGTAGCTCTGATAAAGGGTAATTCAGAGCTCATTTTCTAAAAATGACAACTTTGTAGTGTTATTTCTCTTAATATTACGACTTCATACTACATTACGCTGTATTGGTTCTACGTCACACTACAAATTGCATGCACAGTGAATGAACATATTTTGCATCAGATTTGAAATACGTTTCATCTACAGATAGTTATTTAAGTGAATAAATATCCTACATACCTTTTATCTTGTCCCTGAAGCTCCAAGAGTCCATGAGTTAAAGTTGGACTTCATATTGGAAGCCTTGGTATGACTCGTTGTCCAACACTCGTAAATCATATCTGAAATATCTGAAACTAAAGAGGACGAGTAATCTACCTAACAAACATGTATACAATTGAAAATACACCCATAATACACCCAAATACTCCCCTAATCTAAAGTCAGATTTGACCGTGTTTACTACTTCCGGGAATTGTTCCATTCCGACCACTTTTCAGTACGAAAAGTTGCTATTGGCTGCCCTATAAGTGGCCAGAGGTCACTAGATGACGTCATCGTATGATTTGCATATGATTTGCATATATATTGTAAAATGCTGATGCGGATTGATGCAGATTTAAAACGTTATTCTTGTCATACTATGACTTTTTCCTCATATTACTTTTATTCTCGTAAGTTCAGGACTTCTCGTAAATTTCTCATAATATTATACAACTTTTATATATTTTATATATATTATATTTTCCCCTGTAAATTCCTTCCCCTGTAAATTGACAACTGTTTTTCTTGTAAATGTACAAGTTTTTCTTGTAAACCTCCTATTTTATTTATTTATTTATTTATTTGTATTTAAATGTTTAAAATTTCTCTTAATATTACAACTTTGTACATTTACAGATTTTTTCTTGTAAATGTACAATTTTTCTCTTAAATGTAGAAGTAATTCTCATACATTTCTCATAATATTATTCAAAAAAAAATTTTCTACAGCTTTTCTCTGTAAATGTGTAAAAGTAACTCTCCTACATTTCAGACTGTTTTTCGCCTAAATTTAAGACTTTTTGGTGTAAATTTCCTATTTTATTTTTGTCATAGTACAACTTCATCTGGTAAATTTACATAGTTTTTCTTGTAAATGTTTACCTTTTTCTGACTGTTCTGATAAATGTATGACTTATTCTCTTAAATATATGACTGTTTTTTCCTCGTAATACTACGACTTTGCTCTCGTTCACATTTTTTCTTATAAATTTACAACTTTATACTCGTAAATTGTGATTTTTTTTTGTAATAAAAGTACACTTTTTTTGTGAATGTATGATTGTATTGTGATGACATGAGAATACTATTAAATACTATATAAATAAACTATTTTCTGGTAAGTTAATAATGAATAATGAATAAACAATCGTACTGTGAGAGAGGGGGGTAAAAAGAAGGCTCGAGTCAAATCAAGTGATGGGTACTTTTATTTAAATTAAATCAATGACTTTAAAGCACTTTTAATATTTACCAAAATAAAAGAGAGGAAAAAAAAACACTAACATTTTGTAAAATTAGATATTTGTCTGTCATTAATCATCACTAAATATTCTAAGATGCAAGGCAGTCAAAGGAAAGGAAAACAAAGCTGTAAACACAAAAAGAGAGAGAGAGAGAGAGAGAGAGAAGGAAGGAAGAAGGGCGTCCAAGATGACGTCAGGTTAGTTGGCCAAACCGAAGGGTGAGTAAGAAGACGGGCGTGTTTTGTCTTTCGTAGGAATGTTAGCTGATTGGTGCGGATTACTAGCGAGCGTTAATAGTCGAGTCATGCACGACGATGCGAGGTCCGGCTATGAATGGGCAACCTGTGTAAACGTGATTAAGACAATAAAAGCGTACATGTGGGCGGCGTCCGTTTGTGTGATTAAAAGTCCAACAGTTTGGAAAAGTCTAAGGAAAGCGGATATTTATTTATTTTAACCTTTCAAGCCTTTTGTCTCCTCTACATAGGGGGGGGGGTAAGAAGAATAAATGCTGAGGAGGGGGTCTGCAAGGCTGGACGGGTTGGCAGTCTCTGGATTCTTGTTTCTTTTCTTTAGAAAAAGCGTATGGAAGGGACGATGGTGGGCGGCCATTGCGGTCCTTCCCGACGCGGTCCACGGCGCCCCCTGCTGGGATGAAACAGGTCAGTCATCCCGTCATCCTGCTGTTTGGGTGTGTGACGCTCACCTGCTCAGAAGAGGCCGCAGTCCTTCAGGTTGTTCTTGATGATGACGTCGGTGACGGCGTCAAACACAAACTGCACGTTCTTGGTGTCGGTGGCGCACGTGAAGTGGGTGTAGATCTCCTTGGTGTCCTTCTTCTTGTTCAGGTCCTCGAATTTGGTCTGGATGTACGCCTGGGCCTCCTCGTACTTGTTGGGGCCTGGAGGGGCCACAAGGAAGCTTGGTTAAGCAGGGAGGCCTCATCGGTTTTTTAATGTTTTTAAGACCTTTCAGAAATAGATTTAAATCATTTTCTGAGAATGTATTTTACGTGTAATAAAAAACATTTATGATACTGCTATTACCCAATATAGTAGACATATTAAAAGAAAATAAGACAAATAAACCACAAAAAACATGTAACTACACTTATGAAATAACACCCCCATACTGGCCTTTACACTCCTATTACCCAAATAGTCGACATATTAAGAGAAAATAAGACATTTAAGTCATAGAAAACCTGTTTACAAGCGTCTAATTACATTATTAGAGCCCTCTATACAGGAAATAACACCCCTATAGTCACCTTTACATGGCCTTTACTCTCATGCCAAAATCTAGCAGACATATTAAGAGAAAATAAGATACCTTAGACATAAATAAGAGCATAAATGTAACATGAGTGCCACCTAGTGGCCAAAGTAGAATACTACACCATCACAACATCTTTGAATGTGTTTGACTAGTAGTTGTGTCAAAGAAAATATGCTTTATGGATGAATATATTTCAGAGGAAGGGTAAGAGGAGGACGAGGCTACTGTGTGTCACGGAGGAGACCCAAGGCCAGTGTTGATGCCGGTACTGACCAGTGTACTCGGGGAAGCAGATGGTGAGGGGGCTGTGGCTGATCTTCTCCTGGAACAGGTCCTTCTTGTTGAGGAACAGGATGATGGACGTCTCGGTGAACCACTTGTTGTTGCAGATGGAGTCAAACAGCTTCATGCTCTCGTGCATCCGGTTCTGGGGGGGGGACAGTCGCCGCAACGGCTCAGCATCGGATGGATTGGTCCGGATCTGACATATCGTCATGACTACCAGCACGTGGCTACAATCTGGACAAGTGGATTATGGGGGGGGCAGGTCGCCAGGTGGCTTCCTTCCTTCCTTCTTCCTTCCTTTCGTCCCTTCCTTTCTTCCTTCCTTCGTCCCTTCCCTTTCTTCCTTCCTTCCTTCCATCCATCTGTCCTTCCTTCCTTCCTCCCTCCCTTCCTTCCTTCCTCCCTTTCTTCCTTCTTACTCCCTCCCTCCCTTCCTTCCTTTCTTCCTTCCTCCCTACTCCCTCCCTCCCTTCCTTCCTTTCTTCCTTCCTCCCTTTCTTCCTTCTTCCTCCCTCCCTCCCTCCCTCCATCCCTCCCTCCCTCCATCCCTTCCCTTTCTTACTTCCTACCTTCCTTCCTCCCTTCCTCCGTCCCTTCCCTTTCTTCCTTCCTTTCTTCCTTCCATCCATCCATCCGTCCTTCCTTCCTTCCTTCCTTCCTTCCTTCCTTCCTTTCTTCCTTCCACCTTTCCTTCCTTCCTCCCTTTCTTTCTTCTTCCTCCTTCCCTCCCTCCCTCTCTTCCTCCGTCCCTTCCCTTTCTTCCTTCCTTCCCTCCATCCATCCATCTGTCATTCCTTCCTTCCTTCCTTCCTTCCTTCCCCCTTCCTCCTTCCCTCCGTCCCTTCCCTTTCTTACTTCCTACCTTCCTTCCTCCCTTTCTTCCTTCCCTCCTTCCTTCCTTCCATGCTTCCTTCCTTCCTCCATCCCTTCCCTTCCTTCCTTCCTTCCTTCCTTCCTTCCTTCCTTCCTTCCTTCCTTCCTTCCTTCCTTCCTTCCTTTCATCCATCCATCTGTCCTTCCTTCCTTCCTCCCTTCCTCCCTTCCTTCCTTCCATCGATCTGTCCTTCCTTCCTTCCATCCATCTGTCCTTCCTTCCTTCCTTCCACCTTTCCTTCCTTCCTTCCTTTCTTCCTTCCTTCCTTCCTTCCTTCCACCCTTTCTTCCCTTTCTTCCTTCCTTCCTTTCATCCATCCATCTGTCCTTCCTTCCTTCCTCTGCCCCTTCCCTTCCTTCCTTCCTTCCTCCCTTCCTTTCTTCTTCCTCCTTCCCTCCCTCCCTCTCTTCCTCCGTCCCTTCCCTTTCTTCCTTCCTTCCCTCCATCCATCCATCTGCCATTCCTTCCTTCCTTCCCCCTTCCTCCTTCCCTCCGTCCCTTCCCTTTCTTACTTCCTACCTTCCTTCCTCCCTTCCTACCTTCCTTCCTCCCTTTCTTCCTTCCCTCCTTCCTTCCTCCCTCTCTCCCTCCCTTCCTTCCTTCCATGCTTCCTTCCTTCCTCCATCCCTTCCCTTCCTTCCTCCATCCCTTCCCTTCCTTCCTTCCTTCCTTCCTTCCTTCCTTCCTTCCTTCCTTCCTTCCTTCCTTCCTTCCTTCCTTTCATCCATCCATCTGTCCTTCCTTCCTTCCTCCCTTCCTCCGTCCCTTCCCTTCCTTCCTCCCTTCCTCCGTCCCTTCCTTCCTTCCTTCCTTCCTTCCTTCCTTCCTTCCTTCCATCCATCTGTCCTTCCTTCCTTCCACCCTTCCACCCTTCCACCCTTTCTTCCTTCTTCCTCCCTCCCTTCCCTTTCTTCCTTCCTTCCTTTCATCCATCCATCTGTCCTTCCTTCCTTCCTCTGCCCCTTCCCTTCCTTCCTCCCTTCCTCCCTTCCTTCCTTCCTCCCTCCCTGTCAACTCACCATCTCCTCATCTTCAGCCAGGACCAGGTCGTAGGCGCTCATGGCCACACAGAAGATGATGGCCGTCACGCCCTCAAAACAGTGGATCCACTTCTTCCTCTCGGAGCGCTGGCCTCCCACATCAAACATCCTGTGTACGCAAACACACACGGACACACACAGACACACACAGACACACGGACACACATAAACACAAACACAAACACACATAATTGAAGTTTGGGAAAAGTCAGGAAGGACAACAAAGACAAAAGACGTCTTCCAGGTTGCCCTTTCTTTGTCCAGACATCCTGGTGAGGAGAGGGAATCACACGCTGCGTTCAAAGACACGCAAGCTGCCTTTCGACCACTTTGACTTATTTACCCAGGTGGGCGGGGCCACATTCTTCACGCTCAGCACTTTTGACACCATTGATTAGCTTCACAGGAGTAAGCCATGGTTGGGACACTGACACGCTTTCATGGGCGTGTCTTCTACCGTCTCTGTCTGCGGGTGGTTGGCCAGTCAGGGGATCATGGATGACTTGGACCAACACACGTGGTCCGGACTCTTACTTGAAGTGCAGGTCTTTGAAGGTGAAGTGCGTTTCCACGATGCCCGTGGTCTTGACTCGGGTTCTCAGCACGTCCTGCTGCGTGGGGATGTAATCGGGCTTGGCTATCCTCTCCAGGTCGTTCAAGTAGCTAAAAGGGGAGATAGAAATGCTACGTTCAGGTGAAGCGGAATGGCCAAACGGGGGGGGGACGTATCTGCTGCTGGCTGGGCCGCAATGCTGGCAGAACGTTGGCATCACCTTTTATTATCAAGTCCTTTAAATTTAGCGACACAAACTGGAAGTCCTTCTAAGCACTCGGGAGTGGAGTGGGTGTGTCTGGAGGCGGGGCCGTGGGTGGAATACATTAAAACAGACCATTTTCACAGGAACCACAAAATCCAAAGAAATCTATCTGGAATAGGTGCAGATTCGGGAAAATCTTGAAAACTTTCTGTGCTGGTTATTGTGTGTAGCTTGCTCTACAGGAGACCACAAGTCAATACAAAAGGATTAAAAAAATTAGCATAATAGGTTTCCTTTAAAAACAAACATTTTTTTCTTTCATATTTCAACTTCATGCTACTAAAATGACATAACTGACATAAAAATATTTGGAGTTTAGTCTGGTAAAATTGCATTTCTCTAACTACAATATGACTTGAAGCTTGGGGAAATGATTTTTTACAAGAATAAAGTGGTACATTTACGCACCGTTTTTTCATCATTTATGAGGGCTTTATTCGTGCCGTAGCATTTACAGAATAAAGTCCGGAATTTATGAGAAAAAAGTCTGAAATTTATGAGAAAAAAGTCAGAAATTTATGAGAAAAAAGTCAGAAATTTATGAGAAAAATGTCTGAAATTTATGAGAAAAAAGTCTGAAATTTATGAGAAAAAAGTCAGAAATTTATGAGAAAAAAGTCAGAAATTTACAAAAAAAGGCAAATTCATGAGAAAAAAAGTTGTAATATTACAAGAATAAAGTGGTAAATTTACGCACCGTTTTTTATCATTTATGAGGGCTTTATTGGCGCCGTATCATTTACAGAATAAAGTCTGGAATTTAGGAGAAAAACGTCGGAAATTCATGAGAAAAAAAGTCAGACATTTACAAAAAAGGCAAAATCATGAGAAAAAAAAGTCATAATATTACAAGAATAAAGTGGTAAATTTATGCAGTTTTTTCATCATTCATGAGGGCTTTATTGGCGCCGTAGCATTTACAGAATAAAGTCCGGAATTTATGAGAAAAATGTCTGAAATTTATGAGAAAAATGTCAGAAATTTACAAAAAAAAGGCAAATTCATGAGAAAAAAAGTCGTAATATTACAAGAATGAAGTGGTAAATTTACGCACCGTTTTTTATCATTAATGAGGGCTTTATTGGCGCCGTATCATTTACAGAATAAAGTCTGGAATTTATGAGAAAAATGTCTGAAATTTATGAGAAAAATGTCAGAAATTTACAAAAAAAGGCAAATTCATGAGAAAAAAAGTTCTAATATTACAAGAATAAAGTGGTAAATTTATGCACCGTTTTTTTATCATTTATGAGGGCTTTATTGGCGCCGTATCATTTACAGAATAAAGTCTGGAATTTAGGAGAAAAACGTCGGAAATTCATGAGAAAAAAAGTCAGAAATTTACAAAAAAAGAGCAAATTCATGAGGAAAAAAAGTCGTAATATTACAAGAATAAAGTGGTAAATTTACCCACTGTTTTTTTTTATCATTTATGAGGGCTTTATTGGCGCCATAGCATTTACAGAATAAAGTCCGGAATTTATGAGAAAAACATCAGAAATTCATGAGAAAAAAGTGAGAAATTTACATTAATTTAAGTTAAAAAAATGATTTTTTTCTCAGAATATTTTGACTTTAATCTCTAAAATTGACAACTTTTTCCATTTTTTTCCTCATACGTTAGTGGTGAATTGTCCAAAAATGCCAACTTTATTTGTTGTTTTGTTAGCGTTTCATATGTCAAGAATATGAAATGTGTTGATATTTCAACTTGATGCTCCTAAAACAACATCTTTTTTTTCTCGTATGAGATTCTTCTCATATAATGAGAACTTTTTTGCTGGTAGAGTAGACTTTTTTTCAATTTCATAGTTTGACTTTATGCCTGTAAAATGTGTCGTGTTGATGCACGTTAGCAATTAAAGTGTACAAAAAGATGATGATGACGATGATGACGATATCGGACACTCACTAGGCAGCCGAGTCATTGAGCTGATACTCTCGGGCTCGTGTGAAGCAGCTCTGGACGCCGCCGTCGGCCCACAGTCTCTGGATGACGTTGGACAGGTCCTCCGGCAGGATGCCTTGCTCCTCGGCCGGCGCAGACAGCGCAAAGAGTTGGCGGGCGTCATCCTGGCAACACAAAGGCAGACATCGGATGCTTCAGATTGGCGGCCAGGGAGCGGCGGGAGCGGCGGGAGCGGCGGGAGCGGCGGGAGCGGCACATTCACCCGGGCTGATGAGACGCTACATCAAGCTAGCATCTTTTACATCCATTCTAATCATTTGTTTGCTGAATTGTATCAATATTTCCACATTACGATGGTGGAATTGATAAATAGATGGAGAAAGAGCACTCGACACGGAGAATCGTCATGTTTCACCCCAGATATAAATAAATTCCACTGCAGGAAAATCCTCCGGGCGCCGTCCGGGTGTTAAAGATGTTAAAGCAACGTAGCGGCTTTGATGGCGAGGAGAAGAGATGGTATCACCCGGAGGAGCAGATAAGCGGATCCCCTGAAGATTTACATGACAGGTCAGCGATTGATTGGCGTCGACATACCGGCCTGCCAGCCTCCTCGTAGTCGATCTTCAGGTTGGCCATGGCTTTGATGATGGCCATGATGGACTGGATGGTGTTGCTGTACACCACCGCTCTGTACTGCTTGCACTCGTCTTCTGAGTAGCCGTCCTCGTGGATGATCCTGAAGAAATACAAGAAAGTCAGAAATGTATGAGAAAAATGTCAGAAATTTACTAAAAAAGGCAAATTCATGAGAAAAAAAGTTGTAATATTACAAGAATAAAGTGGTAAATTTACGCACCGTTTTTTATCATTTATGAGGGCTTTATTGGCGCTGTAGCATTTACAGAATAAAGTCCGGAATTTATGAGAAAAAAACATCAGAAATTTATAAGAAAAAAGTCGCAAATTCATGAGAAAAAAGTCGTAATATTACAAGAAAGTGGTAAATTTACGCACCATTTTTTTATCATTTATGAGGGCTTTATTGGCGCCGTAGCCGTAGCATTTACAGAATAAAGTCCGGAATTTATGAGAAAAAAATCAGAAATTCATGAGAAAAAAGTCAGAAATTTACAAAAAAAGGCAAATTCATGAGGAAAAAAGTCATAATATTACAAGAATAAAGTGGTAAATTTATACACCGTTTTTTATCATTTATGAGGGCTTTATTGGTGCCGTAGCATTTACAGAATAAAGTCCGGAATTTATGAGAAAAATGTCTGAAATTTATGAGAAAAAAGTCAGAAATTTAACAAAAAAAAGTCAGAAATTTACAAAAAAAAGGCAAATTCATGAGAAAAAAAGTTGTAATATTACAAGAATAAATTGGTAAATTTACGCACCGTTTTTTATTATTTATGAGGGCTTTATTGGCGCTGTAGCATTTACAGAATAAAGTCCGGAATTTATGAGAAAAATGTCCAAAATTTATGAGAAAAAAGTGAGAAATTTACAAAAAAAGGCAAATTCATGAGAAAAAAAGTTGTAATATTACAAGAATAAAGTGGTAAATTTACGCACCGTTTTTTATCATTTATGACGGCTTTATTGGCGCCGTAGCATTTACAGAATAAAGTCCGCAATTTATGAGAAAAACGTTCAAAATTCATGAGAAAAAAAGTCAGAAATTTACAAAAAAAAGGCAAATTCATGAGAAAAAAAGTTGTAATATTACAAGAATAAAGTGGTAAATTTACGCACCGTTTTTTATCATTTATGACGGCTTTATTGGCGCCGTAGCATTTACAGAATAAAGTCCGCAATTTATGAGAAAAACGTTCAAAATTCATGAGAAAAAAGTCAGAAATTTACAAAAAAAAGGGCAAATTCATGAGGAAAAAAAAATCATAATATTAGAAAAATAAAGTGGTAAATTTACATTATGCTGAGTCATGGTGTCGTACGAGTCAGATGGAAAATATGACTTTTTTTTCTTGTAAATGTACAATTTTATTCTCATAAATTTACCAGAAAATGGGTGTAAAGTTACCACATTGAGGCAGTAAACTGATGTTGTGAATACATGGGAAGAGATTTTAAGTGTATGAGGAAAAAAGTTGCAAATTTACAAGAACAAAAGTTGGAACTTTACGAGAATAAAGTTGTACATTTACAAGAAAAAATGTCGAAAATTTAGGAGAAAAGGTCATACATTTAAAAGAAAAGATGTCATAAATTAACCAGAAGTTCCAAATTTCTGAGAAGAAAAGTCTTGAATAGTATATGTAATTATTATAATATATATTATATAATATTAATATAAAATTCTTAATATTACAAGTAAATTTACAAGATAAATTACAAGAAAATTCACGAGAAATTTTCAATGTTTGAGGGAAAAAGCTGTGCATTTCCAGAAAAAAAGTAACATTATGAGAATAAAGAAACAAGTCAAAAAGTTATGAGAAACATTCATAGATTTATGATTTTTAAAAGAAAAAAAAATCAAATTTACAAGAAGAAAAGGTTGTGAATTTGTAAAAGGCGGAGGGGGGGGAGACGGGAGCTTTCCTGGCTGTGCACCAAGCGTCTCCCCCGGCTTTGCTCGTCATGGACCAGAGAGCGGTCGGGGGCGCTGGCGGAATGGCGGATGGTGAGCGATGTGCTAAATGAGAGCTCATTAAAATGCAAGCCAGCCCGCTGAGAAGATTGAAAGCCCCCACTGTTCCCTCCTTGTGCAAACAATGCTTTGAAAAATTGGAGCTTTGATTTGCTTGATTGGGAAGCAAACTGGCAGCCATTACGTCCTCGGAGATCCTTGTCGGGCTGAAGCATTCTATTTGTTTTATGGATCCACCCACAAGCGCAAAAACCAACACAAACAAAAGAGTCAATGAAAGGCAGCAGGACTCCACTGCATCAACCGTGGATGCAAACTATTTCTCCACAACACTTTCTTAGCCTCTTATGTGAATAACTCTCCTGCAGGCTGCAATTTACCTCATATATGAGCACTTAGGAAAGCAATTATTCCCTGGAGGGGACGTTCCTTCACATGATGAGCCATGAACACTTCAATCTAAGGCTTCAAACCCTGCAGCATTAGCATATTTGTTGGAGAATTATGATAGACGTTGACACCAAGAATACTCCCTCGTTTATGGCGACTAATTGCTTCCAGACTCAACCGATGACAATTACCGTTCCTTAGCTATAAAAGGAATATTTATATTCATAGCTAGAGCATAGAAAACCTGACGTCCACCTTCTAAATAACCTTTTCACATTAGAGCCCTCTGGACAGGAAATAACACCCCTATAGTCACATTTACAGTACTACTACCCAATAAAGTAGATGTAATAAGAGAAAATAATAATAGAAAACCTGCTTAGCACCTTCTAAATACAGCTTTAACACTATTAGAGCCCTCTAGACATAAAATAACACCCCTATAGTAACATTTACAGTCCTATTACCCAATAAAGTAGATGTAATAAGAGAAAATAACATATAATAGAAAACCTGCTTCGCACCTTCTAAATACAGTTTTAACAATATTAGAGCCCTCTAGACATAAAATAACACCCCTATAGTCACCTTCACACTCCTATTACCCAACATAGTAGCCATAATAGGAGAAAATATATCACATAAAATCGCTTCACACTTTTGAAATACAGTTTTTAACCTCATAAGAGCCCTCTAGACATAAAATAACACCCCTATAGTCACATTTACAGTCCTATTACCCAATATACTAGATGGAATAAGAGAAAATATAGAATAGAAAACCCGCTTCGCACCTTCCCAATACAGTTTTAACACTATTAGAGCCCTCTAGACATGAAATAACACCCCTATAGTCACATTTACAATCATATTACCCAATAAAGTAGATGAGAAAATATATAATAGAAAACCTGCCTCGCATCTTCTAAATACAGTTTTAACACAATTAGAGCCCTCTAGACATAAAATAACACCCCTATAGTCACTTTTACACTCCAATTACCCAACATAGTAGCCATAATAAGAGAAAATATAGGGTTTACTCCGGTTTCCTCCCACATTCCAAAAACATGCTAGGTTAATTAGCGACTCCAAATTGTCCATAGGTATGAATGTGAGTGTGAATGGTTGTTTGTCTATATGTGCCCTGGGATTGGCTGGAAAATAAATGAATGATTAGAGCCCTCTTGACATGAAATAACATCCCTATAGTTAAATTTCCACTCATACTACCCAACATAGATTAGCGATATCATTAGTTTATGCCTCCTATGAAATAATAATAATAAATGTGTGGAGGCGGGGCCTGAAATGTAGTAGGGACATAGTAGAAATTCAATCAGTAGATTGCAATATATTGCAATATATATGTATGTTTGATAGTACTTTTTAAGTCTTGTGACATAAAAAGTACAAAGCGAAGCAAGTATGACAGTATTGAAGTCTTCCTTTGATGTTGTTTAATGAGTATTTGTGTAGGATTCCCTCCCCACTCAAAGACATAAAAGCAGGTATTCCTACACGTCCACGCTTGTACACTTCAAGGCTTTAATTATGGAGTGTGAGCTCGGAGGGAAGAGAAAAGCCACTCACTTCATCTGCTTGACAATGGTGCTCTTGCCAGACTCCCCAGCACCTGCATGGAGAACAAAAACAGGCAGAGGTTAAAAATACGCTCCTGTGGGACGGGAAATGTAAACAGTCCGCCCGGGAGGCCTCCTCACATCTGGAAGCTCCGTCTCCGTCAGCCCGACTCCGTATTTTATGGACGGGATTGAGCTCCAAGTCCACGGTGGAAAATCCTAACCATGCTGAGCAGCGTAAAAATTGAACTTTTTTTATACCGTGGTTCCACCTGTTCATGGATCATCTTACGTTATCATTTATTATTTTACATTTTATACTTTAAAATGCTGCAGAAAACACACTAATTGGCCGCAGACCACCACACTACCACCACCTTATTGTACCGTTACCATTAATTTACCAGTAAATAGGTGTAAAGTTACCACAATGAGGCAGTCAATTTATGTTGTGAATACTTGGGAAGAGATTTTAAATGTATGAGGGAAAAAGTAGCAAATTTATAAAAACAAAATTTCCAGAAAAAAATGGTGGAAAATCCTAACCATGCTGAGCAGCGTAAAAATTTAACTTTTTTATACCGTGACTCAAGTTCCACCTGTTCATGGATCATCTTACGTTATTTATTATTTTACATTTTATACTTTAAAAACCTGCAGAAAACACACTAATTGGCCCCAGACCACCACACTACCACCACCTTATTGTACCGTTACCATTAATTTACCAGAAAATAGGTGTAAAGTTACCACAATGAGGTAGTCAATTAATGTTGTAAAAATTTGGCGAGAGATTTTAAATGTATGAGGGAAAAAGTAGCAAATTTACAAAAACAAAATTTCCAGAAAAAATGGTGGAAAATCCTAACCATTCTGAGCAGCGTAAAAATTTAACTTTTTTATACCGTGACTCAAGTTCCATCTGTTCATGGATCATCTTACGTTATTTATTATTTTACATTTTATACTTTAAAAACCTGCAGAAAACACACTAATTGGCCCCAGACCACCACACTACCACCACCTTATTGTACCGTTACCATGAATTTACCAGAAAATAGGTGTAAAGTTACCACAATGAGGCAGTCAATTAATGTTGTAAATATTTGGCGAGAGATTTTAAATGTATGAGGGAAAAAGTTGCAAATTTACAAAAACAAAATTTCCAGAAAAAAATGGTGGAAAATTGACGATAACCGCTCTCGCTGTGTTCGGCTGGAGTCCCAAAGCTTCAGAAATGGCTTTATAAGTTGTGTTGTCATGGACTAATATTTACATTTGTTGGATGATGAGCATGCAAAAACTAAGAACTAAAGACCACCACTCTGAGTCTGTACAAGCGTTAAGATTTTGCACTTTGTTGGGCGGTCCTTGAACATAACATAGTTGCTGGGAGCTTATGTACAACCAAGCCCCCGTCCACTTATTGTGCTTTTTTTTATGATTATTCATTTATGACAAGTCACTTTATCATTTGGAACATTTGAATGGAGAAGCCTCACACTGGCAGGGCTTTCCTTACCCTCTGCTATGTTTATTCTGACAGCCTGAGGCGAGCACAGCGAGCTCATCTGCTACTAGGAATCTAACACCACACACACACACACAGTGGTGGCCGTCAGTGCACTAGCCCGGGGTAAAGTCCTTCTGTGGATTGTGGCTAGGAACAGGCTTGCACGTACAGCTGTCAGCGCCTGCGTCTACAACATGCAAAAAGTCAAAGGAATTGAACCTAATATGCACGATAATTATCCCTCATTTATCTCATAAGTCCATTTCCACAACATAGGATTCTTTATGTTATGCTAAAAATGGAAGGTGTTGGTAGAGCATGCAAAACCCTTCATTAGAGCCCTCCAGACATAAAGTAACACCCCTATATTCACCTTTACACTCCTACCACTCAATAGAGTAGACATAATAAAAGAAAATAGGACAACATAGATTACACATTAGCATTGGGACATTTCCTTATTGTGGTTGCTGGCACTTACACACTTACTATTCATTGTTTACATTATACTACGACTTGTATGCTGCATGGACCTTAGACAGACAGTTGCTAACGAGCTAACCAGTTTGCCTTGAATTTACGTTTTGTAAACTTCAGAAGCCAAAACCTGACCACTTCCACACGGGATATGAGGAGAACTTTACTATGACTTCAATCTCATGTTGCCATGTTTTTGTGGCGTTACCGCGGCTGCGTGACGATACTACCACATATATGATTTTAGGGGAATACATTCAAAATAGTAAGAAACATTTTATGAGCATACACTCATTAATATTAACATTATGACAATACATAATGTCAATTTACGAGCATGGACTTAAGATGTTAAATAAAAAATTATTTGTTTCTAAAAGTCTTAATATCATGCGGAAAAAACTAAATACATTTTTGGAAAATTAGGTTAAATAGACAACAAATAGAGTGAATATATTATGGAAATTAGGACAGTAAGAAGAAAATTAACAGTGAATTTTATGGGAATAAAGACTTTTTCGCTATCAAATGTACACATTTTTTTCTCAAAAATTTATGAGAAAATTATTTGACATTCTGAAAATTTTCCGACTTCATTCTCAAAATCTCAGATTATTATTAAAATTTTTTTTTAATAATTATTATTTTAATAATTATTCAAAATTTGAATTTTGAATACAATTTTTCTGTGTAGAGAGGCGAGTAGCAGTCCAGTGCTGATGTATGCGGTGTGAATATTTCATACTTGAGTAAAAAGGCTCCCGACGAGCGCTCAGGCTTTAATAACACAAGCGTTGTGGGGTCCGGAAGGGGCGGGCACACTTTTTATTTATGAACCGAGCCATAAGTGAAAGAAGGACATGGAGACTTGATATGAATGCAGGAGTCTCTAATGTAGTGGGAGGGATTGGGTAATTGGGGTAATTCCACTCATGATCATGGCGATGAGCTGATGTCGTGCCAAGAATCAGTGGCGGGACAGGAAGTCTTACAGGAGGAGCAATAACGCTACACCTCCCATTGTATTGCTTTGTGTATGCAAATTAGGCGATGACATCATCAAAACCTCCTTATTTGCACCGTTGAGAGAAATGCCATTTTTCACTCAATAAACCAATCAGGCTCATTTTCCAAACCAAAAGGAGGAAACAGACGCAGTTTTCACACCAAGGTTTTGGGACAAAGACATCGAGTCTTCTCCAACAGATGGTCCCGATGCCTCGGGCGAAGAGCATGTCTGGACGGCGTACCGACAACTGCTGCCAAAGAGACATCGACTTTTGAACGACAGATCAAGAGCAGCGTGGAAGACCACGTCTTACCAAAAGAGACCCAGCTCCAGCAGCCACGGATCGGACTGGGTTCCACTCCAGCCCTGCAGATGGCGGTGGTGTACACAGCCAAGTGGATACCACGCTTATTCCCATTTCCCATACGTTAATCCCTTCCAAAAGATCGTAGGAAAAGCCAACCGGGAAGAGCCACACGGCTCCATCGGATTGTCGATGGTTGGGTCTGGTCCTGGTCTCAGGGAGCTGGAGTTGGGCTCCTTGTGGGGAGGCCTAGTGTTTCGCCAGGGGGTCCGACACCCCCAGCTTTCTGTGAGTTTAATTTAGTTGCTTTCAATTTCAGTCTTTAACACACGGGTCTCAAACACGCGGCCTGCGGGCCAAATGTGGCCCGCGCAAGTTTGATATGAATGCTGTATGGTATCATGTACCCAGAAAAAATTATTACGTTTGATTCATGTTCATGTTAAAGGTTAAATAACTGTTAATAGTTATCCTCCCTATCTGTGTGGAAGTGGTATGTTTTTGGATTTTGATTGGTTTTCTTTATTCTTGATTTATTTATTTTTCATCTTATTTTGTGCAGAAAAATAAAAATTAAGATATTTGAGAACAGTGGAATGTTTTATCAGAGATTTTATTGTAGAAAATCGAAACCAAAGCAAAGTTTATTCATTTTTCTGTTTTTAATAAAAGCGTTTTTTTTTTTTGTTCGTTTTTTTTTTGGAAAACCAGTCTCACCCAGACCCTAGCTCCAGTGGCCCCCAAGTAAATTGAGTTTGAGACCCCTGCTTTAACAAAACAGATGAATCCAACTGGATCTTAGCGGCTTTTCAACTGTATTTCAAATCTAAGCAAGGGGTGCAAAAACCTTTATGTTTGTATATTTAACACAAGAAAGTATCAGTGATTGCTGTGATAGGATTAAATAAGATGGGCTTCTTCCTGCTCCTGTTTGGAATGTAGAATTCTGAAAGTGGAAACATGTGCTGTACTTCAATCCAAAGTAACATTGTATGCATGCTCAAAGGCACTAAAACCAACCAGCCGATCCCACTATGACATGCAGACTATTCATCAACATTTAGTGTATTTTACACATCTACAATACGGTCAAAGTTTGATTAAAAAAAACAATCATCCGCCGCCCTCGAAGGCAAACGTGTTGCTGAGGCAAGAGTCGATTTGAGGCAGAAAAGGAAAACAAGAGAAGGGCGAGACATATTTCAACACGATGCCTGAGAAACATCGTCCTGATAATAAGGCTCACGGGATTTTGCAAGCGCCTCCGATATCCACACAGGCTGTCGCCCTCTCTAAAAATATTTACCTCAGACTCTGACTCATAAGCAAGCTGCTGCTGATGTATACGAGCCGTGCACTTTTAGGGGACCTGCACACTTGGGAACCACGCAAGTAGCTCCTTTCTTTTTTTTGCAATCATCTTGGAAATACAATTGGAAAACCCAAACTTTATTCCCTTCCAAAAGGGATCCGACTGTGATAAGTGAATTTCCACAAAGTAGGATTCAACATGAATAAACTGAACATTTCTTTTAGAGCGTAAAAAAACTCTTTTCTAAAAACCATACACAACTTACCATTATTAGAGCCTTCTAGACATCTGTGTAACACCCCTATAGTCACCTTATATTCCCCAATATGGTCGATGTGGTGTAATCATTTTTTAAAAAGCTATTTTAGACATAAATAAGAAGTGCTCGTGTGTATAAAGAGATGTTTGGACAGGAAGTGATGTCAGGGATTCAGACTTGAGTTTTAGCTGTGTTATGATGATGACGATTATTAATATTATATTATTGGGCCTGACGTCAGGCACCACTTTTTAGTCCACTCAGGATGGCTATGGTTTAAGTCTGAAAACTAAAGAAGAAAGCTGACCAATCATGATGAAGCAGCATCTGTCCAAAGATTTGTTTAACGTTCATGTCTCTTAGAAGTAGAACATTTTCTAAAATTGTCTTATTATTGTATTTGCAACGTGCCTTGGTAAATATTACCTACTTTGGGATGAACGTGTGGCTGTGTTTGCTGTGATTTACGAGGAATGTGATGCACCTGAATGCAGCATTTTCGAAAAAGCTTGAGCAGCACCGCCTGTTGAATATGACATGTCCGTGATCTGACAGGAATCTGTCCATGGTGTCCCAACTCTAAAATAATCTGTCCATGGTGTCCCACTTCTTAATAATATCGAAAATACACAAAATACATACAATCATCAATAACATAAATGGCATCTTCAACAATTTGCCACTGTCTCCTTCCTGCTACGATCTCCTTGCACTGTGAGGTGTTCAGGCACACTCGTCATTTTGAGTGTTATGGTAATGGTTTAATTTCATTTTAACATGCATCAGATTCCAATTGAGTGCATCCCATAATCAGTTCCCAGTTCCACATCCTACCCCTCCATCTGGTACTTTTACAATCACTAACTGTTACATTTGTTCACTTCCTGCTTTCCATAATACAGTTTAGTTTTTTTTGTTGTTGTTGTTTTTAATAATGTACCTCGTACCAAAGTACTGGGTGATATGAGCATCCAATGACATAATGGGTACCATAGTAAGTGTCAATATAGTGATATATATAGCACATCATGACTGGTTCAAGACTCTTCATCCTTGTATTTAGCAAATTTATTTTATTTATAAATTAATTTTATTAATTTGTATTAATTTTTTTTTAGTTTTTTAAATTTTTTAAATTTTTTTTTTTTTTTTGTCTTGTACCAAAGTACTGGGTGATATGAGCATCCAATGCCATAATGGGTACCATAGTAAGTGTCAATATAGTGATATATATAGCACATCATGACTGGTTCAAGACTCTTCATCCTTGGATTTAGCAAATTTATTTTATTTTTTAATTTATTTTATTAATTTGTATTAATTTTTTTTTAAGTCTTAAAAATTTTTTTTTTTTTTTTTTATTTTTTGTCTTGTACCAAAGTACTGGGTGATATGAGCATCCAATGCCATAATGGGTACCATAGTAAGTGTCAATATAGTTATGAACGTACCCCCTATGGTAATGGATGTATCCCACTTTGGGAACCACTGAACTGGAGTAAGTCACCCATTTTTTTTTATTTTTTTTTTTTAATGGTGCCATAACCCGTGTATTTAGATGCGTACCACACAGTAAATTCCCTCATTATACATGATACTACACACATCTGGTGCAGACATGATGATGAAGCCCCAGTCGTGGTAAAAAGCGTCCACATTTATTATTGACATCAGCTGACTTGAAAAGTAATGTGCTTTAGTGCAAGAGACGAGCTTGAATAATTGATAGCAGCCAGAGTTAAAATTAGAGGCAAAGTGGTGCATTGTTACACATATCTGTGGGGCAGGGTGGGGCAAAGGGGGGGGTGGGGCCAAGACGAGGGACAGTGAGGGTCAGGGAAATCAGCTGAGGGAGAAGACGGCAATGGGAACCTGTGATGAGCGAGACAGCAGGCCATTCATCTACGGAGACAGTGGAGGGGATGAGGAGGATGAGAGGTGAAGGAGACACCCTGATGGGACGCATGGGGGTGCGGGGGGAGCCAAATCAGTGGCCCGGGCGGTGGCCTTGGACGCACTGCAGATTCATATTCAGGGGAGGAAACTCTGCAGTCCTCTCAGCTATTTGGAATCAAATTAGTGTCTGGAAGCATTTGGCCTTGGCACATTCGGCAGTACAACTTTGGCCACGAGAGGCACCCCGACCCACGCAAAATGCACCCCCCCATTCCAGGGTGCTCAAGCAAAGTCACTTATTTGGATTTCATGTCCAGTTTTCTGTAATTGTCCTCTTTAATTCTGATGGAATGCTTCAATTTAAACCAGTAATCCACACAAAAAGCTGCCATTTCAGAGAAAATAGAGCTAAAACTCATACAAGGGACCCCCCCAAAGTCAAACACTACAAAACCTTTATGGTGGCTAACTCGTTCAATTCCAATCTTTTGTCAAAAGACAACCTTCAGTAGCTTTTTAAATCTACGCAACACAAACGCAGACCTCCGTAGCGCCACAGCGGCTGCTCGGAGCATGTGCCCGAATACAGTGCACCCTGCTGGGCCAAGCTGGGTGGCACCATTCCCTCTACGTTTTCCTGATCGTGGTCATGTGGTCTTAGTAATGATATCGGATTAGGACAAACCAACAGGTACACTTATCAAATCCTCATTTGTCCTTCCTCGAGTCCTTCTTACCTCCTGGTGTGAACAAACTACACTTGAATGGAAGTTTTAAATGCAAATATTTAAAAAAAAAAAGCCATATTGGTCTTGAAAAGCAATAATATTCAAAGAATATATTGTGCATCTTGATGTATAAAAAATCAATATCGGTCAAAAAAGTTTGTATATTTTTCTGTTTTTAATAAATGTGTTTTTTTTTTTTTTGGAAAACCTGATGCGGCCCAGCCTTGCCCAGACCCTAGCTCCAGTGCCCCCCATTTAAATTGAGTTTGAGACCCCTGATTTACAGTATCTGCCCGTAGTAGCCCGTAACATGTGCATTTATCCGCCCCAGTAACCTCGCTCCACTTTCACACCTTCCCCTCCTCTTACCGTTTAATCACGGCTCGCAAGCATCTGGCGAGGTCAGGGTTGAGATTGTGTTACATGACCTCTGACCTGTCCCGACATGATGGAGCACGCCTCGGCCGAGACGCACATATGCATGGAGATCACTGAAAGCTAATCTCTCTCTGCGTGCGACACACAATGGATTATGCACTTGCACTGCATCGCATCGCTCTTGTGTAAAAAATAAACGTTTGAGGAAAAACCGCCATTGATGGCCACGGACAGGATGTGGTGATGCTGAACGCCAATCTGTAGCATTTATTTTGTCTGCTGTGTCCTCCTGATTAGGATTGGCGAAGGGATGGATGTCTTCATGGGAACCAGTTTTAGGTTTGAAAGGCGGTTCTGGTGATGAGTGTCTCCCCCTATTGTTATATGTATATTATATTTATATTAGGGTGCATCAAATTTGAATGGGAAATTTTTAATTCATAATATCAATTTGGCTGGAATTCCATTTTTTTTTCTAATGAACATAAAAATGTCTTTTGTAAAGTTTTGAGGAAATTCATTGAGTTTTAGGGGTGCCACCTCACACATAAACTTTTGTAAAATTTCAGAAAATGTGCAATTGCCAAAAAAAAAAATTGCCAAAAAATCTCTACTTGGAACCTCCTTAAGATCCAACAGTACAAAATGTACATTTCAACAGGTTTTAACACGGTGACCCTTTCTGGGTGTATGTGGGCTGATTGTGAGTGTTGGCCGCCCGTGCAAGAAGAAGTAAACATGGTCTGATGTAGTCGTTGACGTGTCAGTTATGGTTATTTCTTGCTGCATCATGAACTATGAAAGGCTGCAAATGTATCGCTGATGCATAATATATACAGTATGGCCATTTGCAACCACTCCCCCCCCAACCCATCTGACTACGATTGTACTCGTGCACGCTCATGGACATGTTGACATGGACACAGGAGGAGGTGCACTGAATAATAGATTGGGGTCTTCAGAATAGAAGGGAGAAAAGGCAACTAGGAAATGAACAAGGGTCAGAGTAAAGATGACTCCATTATGATCATACTTGGCTGGAATATTACAGTAATGTGACAGCATGTGATTGGCTTTGGTGAAAAGTTCTGAAAACAAAAGAGTAGGAGATAAGAGATGACGTCGGACAAATTAATCACAGACTGCTCACCACGAGAGCGATTCATCCATCTGACATTCCAATGTATTTGTGAACGCGAGACCTTTGGCTCCAAAAGAGAACAGCAGTAAGTTGCACAAAGTCACCAGCACGCCGGTTCAGACCGCCATAATTACCGCGACTGAAAAGGCCATCCATCAAAGCGCCAGCGAGGCGACCGAGGCTGCTTGTGATGACCGTCCTCTTTCTGACAGGCCGAAAAATCAAGAGGTTGTTGCGGCCTTGAAGTCTGTGGACATGAAAGGACCCGATAGACCGGGCGAGGTCACGCCAGTCATGGTTCCGTGTTTTTTGCACATCGCTCAGGTAAATGCCTGGGACTTTGAATTCCATATCTGATAAAAAATATGCTTTGACTTCACTTCAAGGCACAATTCCATATGTTAGCATCTAATTTCCAAAAACAAAAAACAAAAAATGCATTTATTAAAAACTAAAAAATTAAAAAAACTTCGCTTTGGTTCCAATTTTCTACAAGAAAAGCTCTGATAAAACATTCCACTGTTCTCAAATATCTTACTTTTTATTTTTCTACACAAAATAAGATGAAAAATAAATAAACAAATCAAAAATAAAGAAAATCAATTAATCCGTAATAAATAAATATAATAATAATAATAAAAACTTAAGAAACCACATATAGTTGGTGGGTAGACAAATGATTTTTTTCATATTAAAATGAACAAAGCATTATTAGAGCCCTGTAGACATGACAAAACACGACTATAGTCACATTTATACTCTTTTTATTTACAACATATTGCGCAACTGCAGGGTCTTGAGACACATGCTAACTCGCAAACTAGAGCTAGCGACCTAATCGGTAGCCTTCAAGTTATTTCCTTTCAACTTAAATAGCCAAAAACTTACCACTTCCACACAGATAGGGAGGATAACTATTAACAGTTATTTAACCTTTAACATGAACATGAATCAAACATAATAATTTTTTCTGGGTACATGATACCATACAGTATCCATATCAAACATTAAACTTTCATATCAAGGCGGGGGCCTCAAAGTAGTGTCCTGCGGGCCACATTTGGCCCGCGGGCCGCATGTTTGAGACCCCTGATCTAATTAAACCAGGACTTATATGGCCATCATTCCTCCCTTGGTTATACATTTTATATATATTTACACAATATCGTACTGAAATAACGTTCTGCTTCCCAAGCCCATATAATACTGACAACTTTGTTTTATTCCGATGGAAGTGTACTTTGTGCTCACCTGGAGGTAAAAAGGACTGGAACCAATTAGGATTTGACCGAGTGTACCCGTTCATTTGTCCTAATCAAATATCCTGACACCACATCACTACTACCAGGAGAACCAGAGTATCAAGGGGAGGAATCCCCTGCTGTAGCCCAGCAAGGTGCAGTGTATTCGGGCACACGCTCCGACCAGCCCCATGTGACGCCCTGGAGGTCTTCTTTTACACTTTTCAAACAGCGTTTCCGGTGGCCGATAAGGTTTATTTGCTCCCCTCATGGCGGAGCATTTGGTGCAACGTCCTTCCTCTTAAGGTGTGATTAATCTGATTGGAGCATTTTTTGGAATTATCAGTTATCTGAGCTATTTTTAATGTTATTTGATTTATCTGTGCGACATCATTCCCTTGTAATTATCATGTACGTTTAGTTTGAGTGCCTTTTTCTCCGAAAGGGAGCAAACAGGAAGTAAGATGCTGCTCATAAACAGGCTCTCAGGACACATATTGCTGCCATTTTTGCATAACGGGGGTGCTGTACGGGTACAGTTGCCGTCCTGGCAATGGCTTAACAGTGAATCGTCACCTACGCATAGAAATGAAGAACATAAATTGTGCTGTTTTCTTAAAAAGCTTGTCTTCTGATAAAAAAAAATGAATCTTTTTTGTTAAATTCATTGGCAGATGATGACGCTGCTATCCAACCCACACACCCCACACTGGAAACTCAAACCCCCGTTGGGGTTTACCATTCCAAAACGTGACTCCGGTCGCCGGAACTGAAGAATTCAGTCTACTGCAGTAGTACCAATACATAATATGTTTCTCTCATCATGCCTAGCGAACACGTAGCATGTGTGTTAGCTATTATCTTAAAAAAAAACAAAGTGTGCAAGATGAGTTGAATGAAGAAAGAGGCAACGCTTAACCACAGGAAACACGAGTTAAGTCTTCCTCTTTCTCACTACGGCAACTTCAACTTGTAAGCTGGTACAGGAAATGAAAAAAAGGGGAGGGGGAGTGAAAATTAGAGGTTTCTCAACAGTTTGCACGTTTTCCTCAAGACTCACTAGATTGCTTTTCTGATTCTATAAAAGGGAGACTTTGAGTCCCGACTTATGGCCTTTGGAGTCGTATTTGCAAGCCAAAAGTATCGGCAAGTTCACAATGGGAAAATGATGTTAACTGAAAAACATGCTAACTAGGGCGGATGTTAACCGAGGTAACGTAAAAACTTAAGAAAGCACATATAGTTGGTGGGTAGACAAATGATTTTTTTCAGATTAAAATGAACAAAGCATTATTAGAGCCCTGTAGACATGACAAAACACGACTATAGTCACATTTATACTCTTTTTATTTACAACATATTGCGCAACTGCAGGGTCTTGAGACACATGCTAACTCGCAAACTAGACAGCTAGCGACCTAAACGGTAGCCTTCAAGTTATTTCCTTTCAACTTAAATAGCCAAAAACTTACCACTTCCACACAAATAGGGAGGATAACTATTAACAGTTATTTAACCTTTAACATGAACATGAATCAAACGTAATAATTTTTTCTGGGTACATGATACCATACAGCATCCATATCAAACTTGCACGGGCCGCACTAACATTAAACTTTCATATCAAGGCGGGGGCCTCAAACTAGTGTCCTGCGGGCCACATTCGGCCCGTGGGCCGTGTATTTGAGACACATGCTAACTCGCAAACTAGAGAGCTAGCGACCTAAACGGTAGCCTTCAAGTTATTTCCTTTCAACTTAAATAGCCAAAAACTTACCACTTCCACACGGATAGGGAGGATAACTATTAACAGTTATTTAACCTTTAACATGAACATTAATCAAACGTAATAATTTTTTCTGGGTACATGATACCATACAGCATCCGTATCAAACTTTACATTAAACTTTCATATCAAGGCGGGGGCCTCAAACTAGTGTCCTGCGTGCCACATTTGGCCCGCGGGCCACGTGTTTGCTGACATATCGGAAGATAAATGTAGGTAAATAAACATAGCGGTGCTTGTAGTTTGCAGTTGGCTCAAACTACTTGGAATTACACATCTCGGAGTCGTCTGTAAACGCCACGTCAAGTCCAAACTGACTCTTGATTCCTTGAAAAATGGGCCACATCAGTCCGAGCGCCCGAACCACTCGTATAGTTCGTGTACATGAAAACGCAGCAGCCTTTCTTGCGTGTTGCTTTCTCCTGTCCGTTCAATTCACATCACTCTAAGAAGCCGCATGACCTGAAGCAACAGACGAGCCACTTCCCTAACGCTAACGGGTCTGACAACAACTGATAGCGGTCCGATGACGACCTTGAGCCGACCGCACAACCGTGAGCGGATGTCCATCAAAACACTGCATGACGCCGTGGAAGACGGGACTAAACAGCAGGGAGGCTTGCGTGACACTGTGGATCTTCCCACAGCAGATTGATAAAACACTTCAGGCCCGTTCAGTCACAGAGCGTCTCTTTCACTCCAATTTCACTCATGACAGTCAGACAGTGATACGCGGGTTTCCGCGAAGTAGAAATCCTTATTTAGCATCTTTTAGTTTATTCTCAAATGCTCACAACCTGGGAGCCATATTTCCCAGCGGTCATTACATCACGACTCACTAGTCGTTTTCCATTCTTTTTTTCCACATCTTTATTTTTACACTTGTCATTTTATGGTAATGGTAATGGTTTTATTTCATTTGAACATGCATCAGATTCCAATTGAGTGCATCCCACAATCAGTTCCCAGTTCCACATGTCCAAAAGGAGTAGGAAGAAGCAAAGTTTATTAAATCCTACCCCTCCATCTGGTACTTTTACAATCAGTAATTTACATTTCAGTAAATTACATTTGTTCACTTACTGCATTCCTAATGTCAAACATTTTTTTATGAAGTTCTGTAATTTTAATAATTTTATTTCTAAAATTTTGATTTTAATTTTAATAATTATAATTTTAATAATTGCAATTTTTAAATTAAAATGTAGATTTTAATTTTAATAAGTCATTTTTAAATTAAAATTTAGATTTTAATTTTAATAATTGTCATTTTTAAATTTTAATTATTGTATTGTTTAATTTTAATTATTGTATTGTTTAATTTTTAATTGTCATTTTTTAATTTTAATTTTTGTAATTTTTTAATTTTAATTTTTGTAATTTTTTAATTTTAATTTTTGTAATTTTTTAATTTTAATTTTTGTAATTTTTTAATTTTAATTTTAATTTTTGTAATTTTTTAATTTTAATTTTAATTTTTGTAATTTTTTAATTTTAATTTTTAAATTTTTGTAATTTTTGTAATTTTTGTAATTTTTGTAATTTTAATTTTAATTTTAATTTTAATTTTAATTTTAATTTTAATTTTAATTTTAATTTTAATTTTAATTTTAATTTTAATTTTAATTTTAACAATCAGTAACTGTTACATTTGTTCACTTCCTGCTTTCCTAATATAGTTTAAGGTTTTTTGTTTGTTTTTTTATTTTATTTTTGTCATGTACCAAAGTAGGAGGTGATATGAGCATCTAAATATTCTATTTATAATCATTTTATTTGTTGTTGTTTACTTTGAAGTTATGTCCAAAGTGCAATTTAAAGGAATTCATAAGACATTTTGTCAAGGAAATGAGGAAGAACATGACATCTGCATGCATACAAATAATGCATAAATAACAAAAAAAATAAATAAAACCAGAAAATCTGATATTTTACTTCACTAACTCTGCTATCATCAAATGCTAAGGAGGAGAATACTGACAAAATATTGGTGAATTTTACTTTGAAATAACCTGCAACCGATATGGTTTTTAACATTAGAGCCCCTCGAGACATAAAATAACACCCGTACAGTCAGCCTACCAATCTGGTGCTTGTGTGTCTCATATTTAAACCAACTGGGGGCGCCAAATGAGAGCTTTTCTTCCCGTCAGTCACACATCAGTGACATGGATAAAATGCGGCTGCAACATGCGGACGCCCGCTGGGAGATGATGAAGATGTGAGCCAACAGCGGAGTCAGGATGCCATCGATGAAGCCGTCTTATATGCGGACATGTTGACTTATCGTTTCTTTGACGTGAGCGGGATCCAAACTTTCTGCCTACGCTTTGAGTGTGTGTGACTCAGTGTGTACTCTCCAGGAATACGGAGTGGTCACCCTCTGACAGAGAGCTCTTTGTGGGAGGACACTGTGCACCCCCCCCCCCACCCCAACCGGTGGAGCTAACCAAAGTCCTGTTGCAGCTTTGTTTGGCTAGCTCTTTGTTTATTCCGCTTCCTTTGCAGCTGACTGCAGCGACGTTCCAGAAGTAGCAGCCAATGAGGCCGACAGAAGTTGAATCAGTGACTTAAACACAAGATTAAGACCAGTCCCCCCCCCCCTTACCCCCATACATTCTTTTATAGATTTGGATCTACCTGTTCGCCCTCGCTTATGTAACTTCGCTTGCTAACACACTTCATACACATTTTCCTTGCCACAGAATAAGAATATGTAGCAGGAGGGATCAGCGGTGCCAACTTTGCAACATGGCTGCTGAGTATACCAAGTATAGAGATACGGTAGCGATGCTAGTGATGAGACCAATCCCGTCACTTTGACATCGCATGGAGTCAACAATGGCGTGTCCGAAAAATGAAAATAAGTTCTCCTCCCATTCCGTGTGGAAGTGGTACATTTTTGACTCACTTCTCACTGTCTCACTTCTTTTGACTGTCCTTCCTCACCACTCCGTTTGAAACCCTTAAGTTTAGAAAAAACAACATATTGGATGCTAACTAGTTAGCTCGCTAACATGCTATGCTTACAGCTATGACCATCTGTTATGTCCCTGCAATGAACCCATAGCCTGCACATTAGCGCATTTAGAATGCCAAACAGGTTTTCCATGCTCTATGAAAATATTTCATTTATTAATACGGAATCCGGGAATGCACGGTGGACAAGTGGTTAGAGTGCAGGCCTCACAGCTAGGAGACCCAAGTTCAATTCCACCTTCGGTCAAGTCTGTGTGGAGTTTGCATGTTCTCCCCGTGCATGCGTGGGTTTTCTCCAGGTACTCCGGTTTCCTCCCACATTCCAAAAACATGCTAGGTTAATAATTAGCCACTCCAAATTGTCCATAGGTATGAATGTGAGTGTGAATGGTTGTTTGTCTATATGTGCCCTGTGATTGGCTGGCCACCAGTCCAGGGTGTACCCCGCCTCTCGCCCCAAGACAGCTGGGATAGGCTCCAGCACCCCCACGACAGTATCACTCGGATACTGTGAACATCCAGCAGCAACACAACATTTTGGCATGACTACTATTTTGATGAAAAATACACTGAAACAGGGCTGCACAGCGGCCGGATGGTTAGCACACAGGCTTCACAGCTAGGAGACCCAAGTTCAATTCCACCCTGTGTGGAGTTTGCATGTTCTCCCCGTGCATGCGTGGGTTTCCTCCAGGTATTTCCAGAAGTTCGGGTATGGCAATAATAATAATTTATACAAATGAGACAACGACGCCAATGATACACCACTCCCTCACCCCAAACCCACAGCTGTGGGAAACTGGGACACACCGAAGTCCCAACTTGATTGTGACATCAGTGATGCAATCACTGCCAGTTTTCCTGCTAAGACTGAATACCAGGTCATAGGTCATAGGTCATAGGGCTTGAAGGTCTTAGTAATAAGACTCTTCCATTAAAAAGCGGCATGCTCCCACTCGCCTCCAGTCTGGTTAGCCCTAACTGCTGCTTATACTGTAGTGTCAAAACAGACCTGTTTGCTTTCAAAACACACACACACACACAGTCCAAGTGATAATCGCTATGGAAACGGCGGATCTGAAACCCTAAACTATCAGGGTCTAAAAGACACAGTTAGCTGGAGCTGACGTACTGATACTAGGGAATAAATATGAGCGCTCGTCGACAAGACAATGCTTCCTTAGCGACACGCCTCGGCCAGCACGGCCGCTTGATGGCGGAATGAAAAGATGTAGATAAGGTCTTGTTGCCGAGTGCAGACGGCTGTTGACTCTTTTGCTCTCCTTGCCTCCAGAGTCAATGAGCATGAACGTCCTGCTCCTCCATGACGCTGGATTGCCCTTTGGAGCCACGGCGAGATCAATTAATCGCCCTGGCCAAGAGATCAAGTGTTGAGCTCAAGAGCACCTCAGAAGCTCATATGCAGCAGAACCTGTACATACCTCTCCGACTACTACTACTACTGCCACTACTACTACCACCACTGCTGCTTTGAAACATTGCAATGTTTGACTGACTGATAAAAATCCACAACACTTTTACAAGCAGCATCAAATAAAAACAACAAAACAGGGTCAAGTGTCGAGCTCAAGGGCACCTCAGAAGTTGATAAAACAAAATGTGTACGTAGCCTACTGCTGCCACTGCTTTGTAAACATTGCAAGGTTTCACTGATCATTTATTGTGGGGATGAAAAAACATTTTTATAAGCATCATAAAGTATGCCAAAATGTAAAATCACAAAACGGGGTCAAGTGTCGAGTAGCTCAAGGTCACCTCAGAAGTTGATAAAACTCAACGTGTACGTAGCCTACTACTGTCGTGCTTTGTAAACATTGCAAGGTTTCACTGATCATTTCTTGGGGGATTAAAAATTTTTTTATAAGCATCATTAAGTATGCCAAAATGTAAAATCACAAAACGGGGTCAAGTGTCAAGTAGCTCAAGGTCACCTCAAAAGTTCATAAAACTACACATGTACGTAGCCTACTACTGCCACTGCTTTGTAAACATTGCAAGGTTTCACTGATCACTTCTTGTGGGATTAAAATAAAAAAACTCTACATCTTTACAAGCAGCATAAAGCATGTAAAAAATAAAAACAATCACAAAACGGGATCAAGTGTCAAGCTCAGGGGCACTTCATAAGTCCATGCAGCAGAACCTGTACATAGCCTGCTGCCACTGCTTTGTAAACATTGCAAGGTTTGACTGATCATTTATTGTGGGGATGAAAAAAACCTAAACATTTTTATAAGTATATATACCAAAATGGAAAGTGTCGAGTAGCTCAAGGTCACCTCAGAAGTTGATAAAACTTAACGTGTACATAGCCTACTACTGTCGTGCTTTGTAAACATTGCAAGGTTTGACTTATCATTTATTGTGGGGATGAAAAAAAACTAAACATTTTTATAAGTATATATACCAAAATGGAAAGAGTCGAGTAGCTCAAGGTCACCTCAGAAGTTGATAAAACTCAACGTGTACGTAGCCTACTACTGTCGTGCTTTGTAAACATTGCAAGGTTTGACTGATCATTTATTGTGGGGATGAAAAAAACCTAAACATTTTTATAAGCATCATAAAGTATGCCAAAATGTAAAATCACAAAACGGGGTCAAGTGTCGAGTAGCCTACGACTGTCGTGTTTTGTAAACATTGCAAGGTTTGACTGATCATTTCTTGTGGGATTAAAAAAAAGACCTCTACATTTTTACAAGCAGCACAAAGCATGTAAAAAATAAAAACAATCACCAAACGGGATCAAGTGTCGAGCTCGGGGTGCTTAGGAAACATTGCAAGGTTTACCTGACCATGTCTTATAGGGATACAAATCCTCAACATTTTGAAAAAACTTGCAAAGCATAAAAAGAGCGTGCGCTGTTGTAAAGGTTTTTGAGAGAACGGAGAGGTCGTGTCAGCTTTATTGTGACACCGGCGACAGTGGAGCAGAAGTTCTAATATTAGGTCAATTTGCCTACTTCCAATCCAGAGTTAATAAGGAGCGCTCCGAGGCAAAAACTGGGGCACAGTGAACCCAGCTGTCACAGTTTGAAGTCCTGATCTGAATATGTGCTTTGCCATCAGGGCTTTACTCATCTTGCACATACGGCGTGTTTTAGGAGTATAAAAACACTCGGTCCATCAAAAGTTGCCTTGTTTGCCACTTTTCCTAATGGACCGCCACAAATAAATGCGTGGTTGGTCCAGCTGCCCACTCGCACTAAAGATTAGCGAATAAACGACGTCGCACGCGTGAATATGAAAGGATGAGTCATATACCGTGTCTTTTTATGTAAAAAGGTCACCGTTTGAAAATGAAGGTTTCCGCCCTCCCCCATGATGCACCAACATCGAAGGCTCGTTCCGTCTGTGAGGTGACCTCCCGATAATTTTTTTTTTTTTTAAACAAGCAGGCAACCGTAGAACGTAGAAATGCACGAGTCTGATTTGTTCAATCTATGAGCGTCTCATCAGAATAAAGCATGGACATCAGATTGGGGTTGGGGGGTCAGGGTCCACTGGACTGTTTATTTGGGATATTTTAGCAGCAGTAGCACCGGCAGCTCAGAGCAATAACTCACAACGCTTCTGCGGTGTGACCCGGCTCACTTCCTGCCTCACAGGAAACACACTGCACAGACCCAGCCCTGCCCTTCCTGTTCCCTATTCACACATGCACTCCGCTTCGGCGTGCGGCTGCTTCGTAGCGACGCCATTGCTCTACTCTACAATTGCAGGGGATCAGAAGTATAATATATAGTATAATAATACTGCAAGTATGACGTTTTCTGTAATTAAAATTTATTGTACAGTGGTGCCTTGGATAACGTAATTAATCCATTACCCGCTAAAACTAATTAATTGCATGATGACTAAAAAGAACTCCATCAGTTTGCTGGATTGGCTAAGGGACTGTGATGATAATAATAATAATATTATTATTATTAATAAAGATATGCTAATGTTAGCATGCTAGCAAGTGCTCATGCTCAAGTGTCTACCTATGGAAATGGCTAAAAATGCTAGTATGCTAGTATGAGCACTGCAAGCATTGCTAGCATGTTAACACTGGCAACGCTAGCATGTAACCACTTGGTACTATCATGCTAGATGTTAACATGCTAGCATTGCTAACACCTAGCAATGCTACTCGACACTTGACCCCCGTTTTGTGATTTTACATTTTGGCATGTTAGCATGCTAGCATTGCTAACACCTAGCAATGCTACTCGACACTTGACCCCCGTTTTGTGATTTTACATTTTGGCATGTTAGGATGCTAGCATGCTAGGTGTTAGCATGTTAGCATTGCTAACACCTAGCAATGCTATTCGACACTTGACCCCCGTTTTGTGATTTTACATTTTGGCATGTTAGCATGCTAGCATTGCTAACACCTAGCAATGCTACTCGACACTTGACCCCCGTTTTGTGATTTTACATTTTGGCATGTTAGGATGCTAGCATTGCTAGGTGTTAGCATGCTAGCATTGCTAACACCTAGCAATGCTACTCGACACTTGACCCCCGTTTTGTGATTTTACATTTTGGCATGTTAGCATGCTAGCATGCTAGCATTGCTAACACCTAGCAATGCTACTCGACACTTGACCCCCATTTTGTGATTTTACATTTTGGCATGTTAGCATGCTAGCATGCTAGCACTGCTAACACCTAGCAATGCTACTCGACACTTGACCCCCGTTTTGTGATTTTACATTTTGGCATGTTAGGATGCTAGCATTGCTAGGTGTTAGCATGCTAACATTGCTAACACCTCGCAATGCTACTCAACACTTGACCCCCGTTTTGTGATTTTACATTTTGGCATGTTAGCATGCTAGCATTGCTAACACCTAGCAATGCTACTCGACACTGGACCCCCGTTTTGTGATTTTACATTTTGGCATGTTAACATGCTAGCATTGCTAACACCTAGCAATGCTACTCGACACTTGACCCCCGTTTTGTGATTTTACATTTTGGCATGTTAGGATGCTAGCATTGCTAGGTGTTAGCATGCTAACATTGCTAACACCTCGCAATGCTACTCAACACTTGACCCCCGTTTTGTGATTTTACATTTTGGCATGTTAGCATGCTAGCATTGCTAACACCTAGCAATGCTACTCGACACTGGACCCCCGTTTTGTGATTTTACATTTTGGCATGTTAGGATGCTAGCATTGCTAGGTGTTAGCATGTTAGCATTGCTAACACCTAGCAATGCTACTCGACACTTGACCCCCGTTTTGTGATTTTACATTTTGGCATGTTAGGATGCTAGCATTGCTAGGTGTTAGCATGCTAACATTGCTAACACCTCACAATGCTACTCAACACTTGACCCCCGTTTTGTGATTTTACATTTTGGCATGTTAGCATGCTAGCATTGCTAACACCTAGCAATGCTACTCGACACTGGACCCCCGTTTTGTGATTTTACATTTTGGCATGTTAGGATGCTAGCATTGCTAGGTGTTAGCATGTTAGCATTGCTAACACCTAGCAATGCTACTCGACACTTGACCCCCATTTTGTGATTTTACATTTTGGCATGTTAGGATGCTAGCATTGCTAGGTGTTAGCATGCTAACATTGCTAACACCTCGCAATGCTACTCAACACTTGACCCCCGTTTTGTGATTTTACATTTTGGCATGTTAGCATGCTAGCATTGCTAACACCTAGCAATGCTACTCGACACTGGACCCCCGTTTTGTGATTTTACATTTTGGCATGTTAGGATGCTAGCATTGCTAGGTGTTAGCATGCTAGCATTGCTAACACCTAGCAATGCTACTCGACACTTGACCCACGTTTTGTGATTTTACATTTTGGCATGTTAGCATGCTAGCATGCTAGCATTGCTAACACCTAGCAATGCTACTCAACACTTGACCCCCGTTTTGTGATTTTACATTTTGGCATGTTAGCATGCTAGCATTGCTAACACCTAGCAATGCTACTCGACATTTGACCCCCGTTTTGTGATTTTACATTTTGGCATGTTAGGATGCTAGCATGCTAGGTGTTAGCATGCTAGCATTGCTAACACCTAGCAATGCTACTCAACACTTGATCCCCGTTTTGTGATTTTACATTTTGGCATGTTAGCATGCTAGCATGCTAGCATTGCTAACACCTAGCAATGCTACTCAACACTTGACCCCCGTTTTGTGATTTTACATTTTGGCATGTTAGCATGCTAGCATTGCTAACACCTAGCAATGCTACTCGACACTTGACCCCCGTTTTGTGATTTTACATTTTGGCATGTTAGGATGCTAGCATTGCTAGGTGTTAGCATGTTAGCATTGCTAACAAATTGCAATGCTACTCGACACTTGACCCCCGTTTTGTGATTTTACCTTTTGGCATGTTAGGATGCTAGCATTGCTAGGTGTTAGCATGCTAACATTGCTAACACCTCGCAATGCTACTCAACACTTGACCCCCGTTTTGTGATTTTACATTTTGGCATGTTAGCATGCTAGCATTGCTAACACCTAGCAATGCTACTCGACACTTGACCCCCGTTTTGTGATTTTACATTTTGGCATGTTAGCATGCTAGCATGCTAGCATTGCTAACACCTAGCAATGCTACTCAACACTTGACCCCCGTTTTGTGATTTTACATTTTGGCATGTTAGCATGCTAGCATGCTAGCATTGCTAACACCTAGCAATGCTACTCGACACTTGACCCCCGTTTTGTGATTTGACATTTTGGCATGTTAGCATTGCTAACACCTAGCATGATAGTACCAAGTGGTTACATATGTACAATGCATATACAATACATCTTTTTATCATAACAAAATATGTATTTTATTAGTTTTATTAGTTGATGTGGGAAAAGTCTGAATCCAAATTTGGATCACCCTCAAAATGTGATCAGTTGATCCATATCCAGTTTCTTGTGTCCAACCTCATAGGTTAATCACTCAAATTCTAACAAAGGTTTGAACTTTTTTGAGTGTTTAAACAAGACAGAAATATGAGAAAATGTTCATGCCTGTCTGAGAAAATTGTCTAAAAAAGTATGATGATGGGTTTATAACATATATCCATATCCATATATCCATTCCCTATGCCACTTATCCTCACTGGGGTGGCGGGGGTAAGCTGGAGCCTGAAGGAGGAAACCGGAGTACCCGGAGATAACATGCAAACTCCACACAGAGATGACCGAGGGTGGAGAGTGGAATTGAACCCTGGTCTCCTAGCTGTGAGGTCTGCGCGCTAAACACTCGACCGCCGTGCCGCCTGGTATATATGCATGCTTTGGATGTGAAATGTGACGTGAAGAAACACCATATCCGTGCTAGATGCTCTCCTCTGATGTGCTTCACACTTCTCAGCCTGTACTCTACCTCCAGTCCAATCCGTGCCTTCCAACCACAACACAGGGGTGAGCCAATGAAAGGGCTCGGGAAACATCATGATTACACATGCGGTTGCGCTCAGCTATGCTGTAATTAAGGAAGTGATGGCTTCAGCTAAAGACAGGAACTGTATTTACACAGAGACCCCCTTTGAGACGCCGGAGGCCCTCCCCAAAGCTGCCGTTGTCCGGAATCCTGCATTGTTCCGGAGCTGATGCTGCACCAAGTGTAAGGGAAAGTTATTTATCGCTTCAATGGGAGAATGGCATTTCATCGCGTGTCACAGGGTAGCGTCGGAAAAACAGGAAATCAAGCGGCTGCGGCTGGTAGTCTTCGTGGGCAGGTTGGAATCAATATGAAGCCTTCTGCATTTGGCTCAGCAGGCTTTAAAAAGGGCAGACTCTAAAAGGACTGATCAATAAGCACACACAAGCGTCTGGTCCAAAAACGTACAAAAATGACTTATTGTTCACATAACATCCTGCCTAAACCACGGGAAAACATCTAGGGCTATTTCCGACGTGTGGTGTCGGGCGATTAACAATTAAAGTGACATGCCGACGTAAGACAGAAGCGAGCGGCTGTCCTTTCCAGTCAACTTAACGGACACATTTTAGACGCTGAGTGATAGGCGAGCGAGCGACGCGACGCATCCCTCACTTTCCTGACAGATTCATTTAGCAGGCCAATTCCAAGGCAGTGCTTTGTGGTCAACGGACAATGTATGGAGGTACAGTAAAGTCTCGTTATATCGATATCGGTTATAACGAATTACTGCTTATTACGATACTATTTTCATTTCCCGGCAAATTTCTAGTCTTTTATGATATAATTAGTTCCGTTAGTACGATACCCGGTTATTATGATAATCCGGTTACTACGATATCCTTTTCATCTCCCGCCAGCCAATTTGGTCTGCTTATATCGATACAAAAGCAGCTTAAATCAATCTCGACATTGTTCTATACTATAGAACAATGTCGAGTGCATTATTGCCCACTTTTAATGCAGTTCAACGCAGGATCGGATATATGGATAGTCCGGTTATATCGGTATTTTTTCCGACTCCCGAGAATATCGATATAACGAGACTTTACTGTACTTTATTGGTCTACTTTTCTACGCATCGTTCACCAGGGGCTTCATACGCAACTGTTGTAAACACGCACAAGCCGACAATGACTGCGGTGTCTCGAATTCTCGAAAATGTCATCACTACGGACCAATGCCAATGCTTTATTTGACAGCGGCCATTTTTTTTACCAAATCTTACTCAATTTTTTGTGTTTGTCATTCCCCTCGAGGTATTACAGTATTCTTAAGCTGAAATTTGGGGATGGTGTTTTGACTAATTTTCATTTTTTTGTGTAGCGATTCAGGAGTAGAAGAGTTAGCTTACACAAAATGATCATATACCGTACAAACATTCGTTTTAGTAAAAAACTGTCCTCCCTGGGGTGTTTCTCAACTGGCCTGGAAGCGTCTCCTGATACGGGTGAGAGGGTAGTCTGGGCCCCCCTGCATAAGCTGCCGCCCCCGTGACTCCACCCCGGATAATGATAAAGAAAATAATCCATCAAGTCAAAAAGCATGACACGCTCGCTACCTCGATGTAAAAAGGAGAGGTCATGAATTTATGGGAATACTCCTCTGATGGAGTGACGAGTTTGTGTAAGTTAAGTTTAAGAAATATCTATAAAAGCGAATAAAGTTTGTGATTTTGAATCAAATAATTGAGTGCAGCTGCAATGACCCCTGATGGCGGTGCTCAGTGGTGTCAGGTGACCTGCTTAACTCTTTTGCTTTGACCTTGTTCTTCCTTAAGAATGCAGAAGTGACCTTGGAGGAATGTTTCGAGTCACTGTCAACCAGGCCAGACCTGTTCTAAGGTCTGAAGAGAAAGCCCGGGTGGTTTTACTAGAAATCCACCAATAAAAAATACATTAATAGAAAAGCAGAATGCCCTAAATTGTGTAATGTGTAATGCCTGCAACAGAAGCCGTTGGCGCCGTGAGAGCTGTGGTAACAACCGAAACCATGTGCTATTTTGGAAAGAGGTGAGGCCAATTGATGTGTCACTTTTTTGGCACACTTCATTTATTTTGGGTTTCAAGCATGCTAACCAACTTGATACCCCACTAGGTGGAGTTGTGGGTTTTACCCTGTTATTTTTGGATGGCTTTATTTATTCAATGACTAATCAGTCAGAAAGCCTATTCATCTAACGCAGGGGTCTCAAACTCAATTTACCTGGGGGCCACTGGAGCTAGGGTCTGGTGAGACTGGGCCACATCAGTTTTCCCCCCCCAAAAAAAACAACGCATTTATTAAAAACAGAAAAATATACACATTTTTTCACATATAGTTGGTGGGTAGACAAATGATTTTTTTCATATTAAAAATGAACAAAGCATTATTAGAGCCCTGTAGACATGACAAAACACGACTATAGTCACATTTATACTCTTTTTATTTACAACATATTGCGCAACTGCAGGGTCTTGAGACACATGCTAACTCGCAAATTAGAGAGCTAGCCACCTAAACGGTAGCCTTCAAGTTATTTCCTTTCAACTTAAATAGCCAAAAACTTACCACTTCCACACGGATAGGGAGGATAACTATTAACAGTTATTTAACCTTTAACATGAACATTAATCAAATGTAATATTTTTTTCTGGGTACATGATACCATACAGCATCCATATCAAACATTAAACTTTCATATCAAGGCGGGGGCCTCAAAGTAGTGTCCTGCGGGCCACAATTGGCCCACGGGCTGCGTGTTTGAGGCCCCTGATCTAACGCAATACGCAGACGCAAAACTCGACTGCAGCTGCAGCTGGATGCAGAAATGTGACTCCAGAGCCGCAGGTTGCCGACCCCTGCCTGGTTCAGATATAGTAGCTTAAAAGGGTCCCTGACACGATTCAACTTTGCTTAAATGTGTGAATTATTGTTTTTAATTACAGTGTGCTCTACATTGCTTGATTTTTGAAAGCAAATGGTAAACTAGCTCGCATTTTAGCCTCACACCCGGAAGTGATGTCATCACTAAAGCCAAGTAAACAATGCGTCTTAAGGGAGATGGACTGTTCTGTAAAATTATTGTCATGCCAAAACACCGTGTTGCTGCTGGATGTTCATCGTATGAGAGTGATGCTGTATTTTGTACGTCATTTTTTCAAAAGGAGGAAGGTTTAAGATAAGTGGATGAAGGAAGTGCAGTTCTTTGCAGTGATCATTTCACCGATGATTGCCTCAACGAGAAGCATTTGGCTTGAAAGTAGAGTGTAAACACATTTGGAAATAGGATCCTATCCAGGAAAAACATCAAAACAATAAAGAAGGACCACTACATGAAGGTTGGCACAAGATAATAACTCATGTTTTGTTTACATAAGGGCTACTAAACAGCGTTCCGCGATAGCAGCTAGGCCAGGGGTGGGCAAACTACGGCCCGGGGGCCACATCCGGCCCGCCAAGTGTTTGAATACGGCCCGCCCAATCTTTCCAAAGTATTTCATTTAAAGTCAACATACAACCTGGCATCATGGCCTGAGCCAACCTTTTGATGGTTTTATCAATTTCATTTTTTTTTTTTCGTCTGTTGTTTACAAAGTGCTCCTGAAAAAAGGGACACAAGCACATAATAATAATAATTATTATTATTAGATTATTATTAGATTATTATAATTATTATTAGAACTATTATGATTGTTATAATTATTATATTAATGCTAATTATTATATTAATTATATATAATATTGTTATATTTGCATATTTTACATAATAATAATATAATAATTATTATTTTAATTTTATTGTAATTATTATAATATTTTATTATTTTTAAAATATTTAAATATAAATATAAAATAATAAATAATAATAGCAGATTGCATGACAATTTTACAGATACAATAATACCAGGTGGACTGTTACCCGTAAATTTTGTCATATCAATGCGGCCCGCGGTTGTTTTAATTTATTCCACCCACATCCCGCCTCCAGAGGGGTGGGGGCGGCGCTGACGGCCATGTATACAACCAAACAGGCTATAAAGAGCCCTTTACTCTCATTAAGAGGCCCATTTAAACGATAATTAAAGGATAAGCAACTCCAGAGTAATGTTGTTGTTTTGAAGGCGGCCATTCTTCATGTCCATGTTAGTCCATGTTCTGGACGTCCTGTATTCCATTTCTAAATGTTTCTTCGTCTTCTAAAAGTATTGACACATGGCTCAAATATTTGCCATAATCACATAAACATTCAGGCGCCATTAACTACAAATATTATTTTGAAGTAGAATTACAAAATAATACAGTACATATCACATTTCAAGGGACCCTTGAAGTTGTGAGAGTTAAATCGATTAAATGCATGAAATTAGTTGCCCCCCCCCCTTCATTGGACTTGAACATTGCACACTATTTCACCCTTATTTGTTATTATCCGTTGGAATTGATGTCATTTCCTGTTTTGCCACTCACCCCCGCTCATCTGCCACTTCCTTTTTTTTGACTTGGCTGCACTTTAGACAGAAGTAAACCGGCTGTAGGAAACCAGCGCGCCTGTCTTGTGGTACTTTCCTGCTTCTCATCTGCAGAGAAGTCAGGCATTTGGTGTTTGTGTGTCGGAAACTAAACGTTTCCTGTCAACTACGGGTTTCTCTGACTGACGATGTTATTAATTAGAGTGTTTCGCTGTGTGATTTTGACAGTTTGGCTTTCACGATTCACAATGAGGGGTGAAACATGGAAATGACATACTTTACACATCTCGCCTTGACTAAGATTAGTTTTCTGTTTCGGTTGTCGAAACGCTTTAAGAGCTCCGAAATACATCAAGCTTGTTTATTCCTCTCCATATTCAAATGGATATTAATCTCATGATTTAAACGTGTATTCCCTAATTACACACATTTTTTGGCCCATTGTATCGAGTTGTGGACTCCTACAGAGCAGCTGCACACAAAGCTTTCTAGATCTTCCAGAATCTTCACCTATTCAGCTGTATTTCTTGGATTTTGTGCATCTTGTGAAATGTTTTTGTTTAAAATTTTACTTTATTCCACCCCACGGCCTGATTCCAGGTATGCCCACTTCAATGTGGTTGGTCACACTACCAAGTGCTCCTGAGGACTTGCAGATCGCTGCCGAAAGCAAACTTTATAAGAGTTGATAATAAACTGCGATTTATCTTTTTTTTAAAATGTCCGCTTTTAACATCCAGATATATGTGTTGGATCCCCGATCTCAAAACAGAGACTGGACAATCTGAAGTTTCTCAAGAAAAGAAGTTACAGTAAAGTCTCGTTATATCGATATTGTCGGGAGTCGGAAAAAATATCGATATAACCGGACTATCCATATATCCGATCCTGCGCTGAACTGCATTAAAAGTGGGCAATAATGCACTCGACATTGTTCTATAGTATAGAACAATGTCGAGCAGCTTAAATCAATCTTTGCTTAAGGACAGAAGAACCAACTGCGTTCGTGGTTTCTCTCGTGTGTATAGAATCTATACACACGAGAGAAACCACGAACGCCAGCATGTACATATGAAAAACAGTGATTATTGCAAGCGATAAAAAGATATCTGAATACAACACAATTAAATACATGTATTTGTACGCTTGTGTCTTCGTTGGAATAGGTGTGTATGCTATGTCAGTTGGTTCTTCTGTTGCAGGCATGTGTTTGGCCAGCTATGTGGGGCGGGTTGAGCATGACCTGTGAACCAGGAAGTGCGGGAATCGGTGTGTGTGCTGCGCTCTGGTGGTGGAAGTGTGAAAAATAAAGTTGACTGGAAGCAGCCGTTCGCCGTGTTCTTTTTTGGTATTGAAATCCTTAAGCAAAGATTGATTTAAGCTGCTTTTGTATCGATATAAGCAGACCAAATTGGCTGGCGGGAGATGAAAAGGGCATCGTAGTAACCGGATTATCATAATAACCGGGTATCGTACTAACGGAACTAATTATATCATAAAATACTAGAAATTTGCCGGGAAATGAAAATAGTATCGTAATAAGCAGTAATTCGTTATAACCGATATCGATATAACGAGACTTTACTGTACTTCAAGACGTCATTTGACATTCCCAGAACATGAATGTTAGCTTCATTGGCAAATCCAAATTGTCCAAAGTATGAATGTGAGTGTGAATGGTTGTTTGTCTATATGTGCCCTGGGATTGGCTGGCCACCAGTCCAGGGTGTACCCCTAAGTCAGTTGGGACAATGTGAACCAAAGAACCATTAATTATACCTCATTAACTTTATTCTTAGGCTACCGTCAAGTCACAACACCAGTGGAGTAATTGACCAGGATTATCCTCTAATATACAGGGAGGTGATTTATCCCATCAGTTTGTATGGAGCTTAATGATTGGCTTACATTAGTTTGCTGAAAGCTGCAGCTTAACGTCTGTATTAGTGTACCGCCCGAGCAACAGTCTTGGGCTAATAACAGCCTTTAGCGGCGTGGCGTTTCTGCTCATTATTCATTTAAGTCATTTAGCAGGCGCTCGCTTACAATGGCTGCCGTGTTTAGCAAGAGTTTTTTTTTTTTGTCTTCATTGAAAACACGACTTGAATGGAACAAACAGCTAAAGCCAGTTTAGCTCCCTGTTGTGTTTATTAGCACAAAACAGCAGTCGTGTCAAAATGTCGTGTTGCTGCTGGATGCTCACAGTAGCCGAAGGATACTGCAAGTTTGTTTACTTTTCCAAAACAGGGAGGTTTAAGACAACAATGAAATAGTTTTATTTCATTTGAACATGCATCAGATTCCAATTGAGTGCATCCCATAATCAGTTCCCAGTTCCACATGTCCATGTGGCACCTAGGATGTTCTCAAATATCTTATTTTTATTTTTCTGCACAAAATAAGATGAAAAATAAATAAACAAATCAAGAATAAAGAAAATCAATCAGTAATAAATAAATATAATAATAATAATAAAAATTTAAGTAAGCACATATAGTTGGTGGGTAGACAAATGATTTTTTTCAGATTAAAATGAACAAAGTATTATTAGAGCCCTGTAGACATGACAAAACACGACTATAGTCACATTTATACTCTTTTTATTTACAACATATTGCGCAACTGCAGAGTCTTGAGACATGCTAACTCGCAAACTAGAGAGCTAGCGACCTAAACGGTAGCCTTCAAGTTATTTCCTTTCAACTTAAATAGCCAAAAACTTACCACTTCCACACGGATAGGGAGGATAACTTAACAGTTATTTAACCTTTAACATGAACATTAATCAAACGTAATAATTTTTTCTGGGTACATGATACCATACAGCATTCATATCAAACTTGCGCGGGCCGCACTGACATTAAACTTTCATATGAAGGCGGGGGCCTCAAACTAGTGTCCTGCGGGCCACATTCGGCCCGTGGGCCGTGTATTTGAGACACATGCTAACTCGCAAACTAGAGAGCTAGCGACCTAAACGGTAGCCTTCAAGTTATTTCCTTTCAACTTAAATAGCCAAAAACTTACCACTTCCACACGGATAGGGAGGATAACTATTAACAGTTATTTAACCTTTAACATGAACATGAATCAAACGTAATCATTTTTTCTGGGTACATGATACCATACAGCATCCATATCAAACATTAAACTTTCATATCAAGGCGGGGGCCTCAAACTAGTGTCCTGCGGGCCACATTTGGCCCACGTGTTTGAGACCCCTGGTCTTTATGCTCAAGAATAAATGATGGAGGAGTCGATTCACTAAGCCTTCTTCCTGTGTATGTCATTACGACAAGACTGGAGATGCAGTAGAGAAATGCCCTACGAGTCTAGCTTAGCTGTCTTAGTGGGTCAACAATGATTTGGTTTTTCGCTGTGCCCGGAGTTGAGGACAAGCTATGGCAGATTTGGACAAAAGCAACGTGTGAAGAGAATAGATTTACAGCAGGGACGAGAGTGCGGGAGGGAAAGAGGCCATGGGTGAGCGCACTGAAAGAAAGTGGTGAAGTAAGGCGGGGTGATGGAGGATGGAGTCGGAGGGGGGGGGGGGGGGTGCTTGGATGCAGCTGAGTCGCTGGCAGTCACACAGCACTGAGGGCTTTATTGTGATTTGTAATTATGTGGTTTTTCTGTGGGGCCTCAGTTTGGTGCGCTCCCACACTGAGGCTCTTTTTAGTCGGGGAATACTGACGAGGACAACAGAGGGAGGGCGGGGCCGGGGGGGTGTCACTGTTGTTAACTATTTCGGTTGAACTGTAGGCATAGGCCCATCGGCTTCACTGGCAACTGGGAACATGCTAAGATGCTAAATATGCTCGATGAAGCCAACAGAACCACATCATCTGCAAAAAGCAGACACCCAATCCTGCAGTCACCAAACCAATTCCCTCAACGCCGTCGCTGCACCGAGAAATTCTGTCCATCCCCCACGTACCCTCAAGGACCCGGCTGAGAGTGCAGACCTGGTCCGCAGTTCCACGATTGGGACAAAAACCACACCGCTCCTCCTGAAACCAAGATTCAACTATTCGGTGGCTCCTCCTCTCCAGAACTCCTGAACAGACCTTAACCAAGGAGGCTGAGGAATAGTTGGAACACACACTCCGGTCCCCTTTCTTAAAAAGGTTCAGTCTTTCCATCCAATGTTATGGAAAGCAGGAAGTGGACAAATGTAGCAGTTAGTGATTGTAAAAGTACCAGATGGAGGGGTAGGATTTAATAAGCTTTGCTTCTTCCTACTCCTTTTGGACATGTGGAACTGGGAACTGATTATGGGATGCACTCAATTGGAATCTGATGCATGAATGTGAATGTGGCCCGCAGGACACTAGTTTGAGGCCCCCCCGTCTTGATATGAAAGTTTAATGTTTGATATGGATGCTGTATGGTATCATGTACCCAGAAAAAATTATTACGTTTGATTCATGTTCATGTTAAAGGTTAAATAACTGTTAATAGTTATCCTCCCTATCCGTGTGGAAGTGGTAAGTTTTTGGCTATTTAAGTTGAAAGGAAATAACTTGAAGGCTACCGTTTAGGTCGCTAGCTGTCTAGTTTGCGAGTTAGCATGTGTCTCAAGACCCTGCAGTTGCGCAATATGTTGTAAATAAAAAGAGTATAAATGTGACTATAGTTGTGTTTTGTCATGTCTACAGGGCTCTAATAATGCTTTGTTCATTTTAATATGAAAAAAATCATTTGTCTACCCACCAACTATATGTGCTTTCTTAAGTTTTTATTATTATTATAATTATTTATTACTGATTGATTGATTTTTATTTATTTTTTATTTTTATTTATTTATTTATTTTCATCTTGTATAAAAATTAAAATATTTGAGAACAGTGGAATATTTTATCAGAGCTTTTATTGTAGAAAATCGGAACCAAAGCACTGAAAAAGTTTGTATATTTTTCTGTTTTTAATAATTTTTTTTTTTTTTTTTGGAAAACCTGATGCGGCCCAGCCTTGCCCAGACCCTAGCTCCAGTGGCCCCCAGGTAAATTGAGTTTGAGACCCCTGCTTTAAAGCGAAACAACACAACGAGATGTCAAACAATCCATCCATGCATCTTCTACCGCTTGGAAGGAGAATAATAATAATAATGGAATAATAATGGTGATAATAAAAACAGTGTGATTAAAACATAAGCATGTGGCCCTGAACATTATGTGTGTGTGTGTGTGTGTGTGTGTGTGTGTGTGTGTGTGTGTGTGTGTGTGTGTGTGTGTGTGTGTGTGAAAGCAATCATCTCAGAGAATTGTGATGTCAATTTTAAAACAAAATGTGATTCTCTCGAGCCCCCGATTATACCCGGTGCACCCATAAAGGTCAGCATCGCGCTACAAAGTGAGAGAGTGACGTTGCCAGATTGTTGCCAAATGATCGTTTATTTAAAAACACCGGTTCAAGTCGTCGCCGAAGTGGGACAATTCAATTAGTGCAGCTGTCACAACGCCATCACGCCCAAGCCCCCACTTCAACCCCCCCCTTGGGAAAAAAAACACACTTTACCCCGTGTGACATCTAAACTATTCCCACCATCTATCACCCCCGCACGGGCCCCCGCTGTTGCAGTTATGTTAGGCACCTCGCTTGTGTCTCGCAGCTCAGAGCCCCCCCTCCCTTTCTCTCTGCAAGGAGACTCTGCTTGGTTTTTTTCTCCTCGCCTACGTTTACTTCACTACAGTACCGTAGACCACCGACTGCAACAAAGACGGTTGATTTGTTTCTATTTTTTAAGATTTGATCCTGCAACTGAGGATCTAACTAACAATGACTCAATGATTAATCAATGATTAATTAATAGGCAGTTATTTTGGCATTCTGGTATGTTGCTGACCAAACCAATAAGTGTTTGGTTCATATTGATTTGGTCCGTTTAGGGCCGAGCAGATTACTCGATGAATTAGAACCGGCATGATCGAATGGTACCACTTCCTGTCCACGCGATTTTCGGAGTTCCACAAATGGCCACATATGGCAATATACTGATACCGGAAAAATGATTGGATTCATTTTCAATTATTTTGTCATTAAGTCATTCATTCATTTCTCATAATCCCAGACTTTCCTGAACGAGAAATCCTGTCACATTTAATCTTGTGATAATAATACTAATAAATAAAAAATAAAAAATAAAAAATAAAAAATAAAAAATAAAAAATAAAAAATAAAAAATAAAAAATAAAAAATAAAAAATAAAAAATAAAAAATAAAAAATAAAAAATAAAAAATTAAAAAACATGCATTCCCTAAAAGTGGATCTATTACACACATTTTTTGGCCCATTGTATCGAGTTGGGCGGCACGGTGGTCGAGTGGTTAGCGCGCAGACCTCACAGCTAAGAGACCAGGGTTCAACTCCACCCTCGGCCATCTCTGTGTGGAGTTTGCATGTTCTCCCCGTGCATGCGTGGGTTTTCTCCGGGTACTCCGGTTTCCTCCCACATTCCAAAAACATGCTAGGTTAATTAGCCACTCCAAATTGTCCATAGGTATGAATGTGAGTGTGAATGGTTGTTTGTCTATATGTGCCCTGTGATTGGCTGGCCACCAGTCCAGGGTGGACCGCTGGGATAGGCTCCAGTACCCCCTGCGACCCTCATGAGGAACAGCGGTAGAAAATGAATGAATGAATGTATAGAGTTGTGGACTCCTACAGAGCAGCTGCACACAATAACCATCACAGAAAGCTTTCTAGATCTTCCAGAATCTTTACTTATTCAGCTGTATTTCGTGGATTTTGAGCATCCCGTGACAAGTTTTTGTTTAAAATTTTACTTTATTCCACCCACGGCCTGATTCCAGGTATTCCAGGCGGTCACACTACCAAGTGCTCATGAGGACTTGCAGATCGCTGCCGAAACAAAACTTTATAGGAGTTTCTTGGATGTACGTCGACATAGACCGACCGTAGGAGCCCGTGGGACCGGTTGTGACCCAAATAGTTGTTAGCGCTAACAATAGCATGCGTGTTTATAGTTGCCATTTCTGGCAATGTTGACACGGTAATGACAATTCTGCCGAGCAATTGGAAGCGGTTCGGCTCGCCACGCTGAGAAACCTGACTGATCAGGTACAAGAAATAGTACCGGCTTTTGCCAGTCGACATTCCCGCCTTCCCACCGGCATCTGACAACAACAACAGCAGCATTACTACTTTCACACAGACACCCTGCAAAATGGTCAGGAAAGACTTGGAACCATTTACTCGCCCGTGTCGTTTACACAGAAGCAAGCAAAGTGGAATACGTCCGACGGCAACAACTTTCAACAGAACGGGGAAGAAAAAGTGAGTCCCAACCTCGAAAAGGCCTTAAATCAGGGGACTCAAACACATGGCCCGCGGGCCAAATGTGGCCCGCAGGACACTAGTTTGAGGCCCCCGCCTTGATATGAAAGTTTAATGTTTGATATGGATACTGTATGGTATCATGTACCCAGAAAAAATTATTACATTTGATTCATGTTCATGTTAAAGGTTAAATAACTGTTAATAGTTATCCTCCCTATCCATGTGGAAGTGGTAAGTTTTTGGCTATTTAAGTTGAAAGGAAATAACTTGAAGGCTACCGTTTAGGTCGCTAGCTCTCTAGTTTGCGAGTTAGCATGTCTCAAGACCCTGCAGTTGCGCAATATGTTGTAAATAAAAAGAGTATAAATGTGACTATAGTCGTGTTTTGTCATGTCTACAGGGCTCTAATAATGCTTTGTTCATTTTAATATGAAAAAAATCATTTGTCTACCCACCAACTATATGTGCTTTCTTAAGTTTTTATTATTATTATTATTATATTTATTTATTACTGATTGACTACAACCACTGCCCTCAACTTAGGCGTAAGGTGTTTCCCGCCGCCGCCGAGCACCATGGCTTGGACCATTTTGGTGTACTTGGTGTCAGCTGTGTGTGAGAGTGCAGGCCCCAAGGGGAGCCCAGGAGCGCCAGGCTTTCCGAAGCAGACAACGACAGGATAAACCAACGAGGATGAGGGGCGGGGGGGGGCAAGTGAGCTCATTTCCTATAATGGCAAGAAGGAAATGGACTCAGGGAGGGGTGAGTGAGGATAATGGTCTACAGTATGCGTTTAGTGATATGATCACACAAAGAAAGGCCCGAAAGCCAAATTTCCCAAAGGAACGAGACTATGTAAGCATCATAGCATATTTGGGGGGGCGGGGCTTGGACTTTGTATTGTGTGGCGACGCAATAGAGGACGTGAACTAGCGAGTTATGTTTTAGCTCAAATAAACAGCGTGGCGGGGAGTGCTGCATTAACTTCACACAATGTCCATCTCGTTGAGAGCGGAAACTGAAAGCCAAATAGTTTATCCGGCCCTGGGGTGAACTACAGAAGACCAAGGAATGAACAAACGCACCGACGGCCGTCAAGGAGTCAACACTTCCAAAAAACAAGAAAGAATTCATCATCACATCTCCTACGCCGGTGCAATGACGTCAGAGGGACACGGCGGGGGGGGGGTTCCAATCTCAGAGGATGATGTCCGGGCACATAAACGCATGTAAACAAATGCTCCATTTCATTTGTTTCCTTTTATTATCAATTTTAAGTTTTAAGTTCAACTAGAAAATTCCCGCGGAAATTTTGATGGGCTTGCCACCTGTGCTGTGAACCTCGGGCCCGGTGCGCCAACGGCTACCGTGCTAGCACCTAGCAAGACAGCCTCAAGTACCGAAAAGGTTCCAAAAAGTCCCATAGTGTCCCCACATCATGCCATGTGTCTATTTGCCTTTAGAAATGAGTAAATTAGCTAAAATGCTAACATGCTAACAGTCATCATGCTAGCACCTAGCAAGAGAGCCTCAAGTTTAGAAAGTGCCACGGTTGTCCTATAACCTTCGTACATCATGCCATGTGTGTATTTGCCTTTAGAAATGAGTAAATTAGCTAAAATGCTAACATGCTAACAGTCATCATGCTAGCACCTAGCAAGAGAGCCTCAAGTTTAGAAAGTGCCACGGTTGTCCTATAACCTTCGTACATCATGCCATGTGTGTATTTGCCTTTAGAAATGAGTAAATTAGCTAAAATGCTAACATGCTAACAGTCATCATGCTAGCACCTAGCAAGAGGGCCTCAAGTTTAGAAAGTGCCAAGGTTGTCCTATAACCTTCCTACATCATGCCATGTGTCTATTTGCCTTTAGAAATGAGTAAATTAGCTAAAATGCTAACATGCTAACAGTCATCATGCTAGCACCTAGCAAGAGGGCCTCAAGTTTAGAAAGTGCCAAGGTTGTCCTATAACCTTCCTACATCATGCCATGTGTCTATTTGCCTTTAGAAATGAGTAAATTAGCTAAAATGCCAACATGCTAACAGTCATCATGCTAGCACCTAGCAAGAGGGCCTCAAGTTTAGAAAGTGCCACGGTTGTCCTATAACCTTCCTACATCATGCCATGTGTGTATTTGCCTTTAGAAATGAGTAAATTAGCTAAAATGCTAACATGCTAACAGTCATCATGCTAGCACCTAGCAAGAGGGCCTCAAGTTTAGAAAGTGCCAAGGTTGTCCTATAACCTTCCTACATCATGCCATGTGTCTATTTGCCTTTAGAAATGAGTAAATTAGCTCAAATGCTAACATGCTAACAGTCATCATGCTAGCACCTAGCAAGAAAGCCTCAAGTTTAGAAAGTGCCACGGTTGTCCTATAACCTTCCTACATCATGCCATGTGTCTATTTGCCTTTAGAAATGAGTAAATTAGCTCAAATGCTAACATGCTAACAGTCATCATGCTAGCACCTAGCAAGAAAGCCTCAAGTTTAGAAAGTGCCACGGTTGTCCTATAACCTTCCTACATCATGCCATGTGTCTATTTGCCTTTAGAAATGAGTAAATTAGCTCAAATGCTAACATGCTAACAGTCATCATGCTAGCACCTAGCAAGAAAGCCTCAAGTTTAGAAAGTGCCACGGTTGTCCTATAACCTTCCTACATCATGCCATGTGTCTATTTGCCTTTAGAAATGAGTAAATTAGCTCAAATGCTAACATGCTAACAGTCATTATGCTAGCACCTAGCAAGAGAGCCTCAAGTTTAGAAAGTGCCACGGTTGTCCTATAACCTTCCTACATCATGCCATGTGTCTATTTGCCTTTAGAAATGAGTAAATTAGCTCAAATGCTAACATGCTAACAGTCATCATGCTAGCACCTAGCAAGAAAGCCTCAAGTTTAGAAAGTGCCACGGTTGTCCTATAACCTTCCTACATCATGCCATGTGTCTATTTGCCTTTAGAAATGAGTAAATTAGCTCAAATGCTAACATGCTAACAGTCATTATGCTAGCACCTAGCAAGAGGGCCTCAAGTTTAGAAAGTGCCACGGTTGTCCTATAACCTTCGTACATCATGCCATGTGTGTATTTGCCTTTAGAAATGAGTAAATTAGCTAAAATGCTAACATGCTAACAGTCATCATGCTAGCACCTAGCAAGAAAGCCTCAAGTTTAGAAAGTGCCACGGTTGTCCTATAACCTTCCTACATCATGCCATGTGTGTATTTGCCTTTAGAAATGAGTAAATTAGCTAAAATGCTAACATGCTAACAGTCATCATGCTAACACCTAGCAAGAGGGCCTCAAGTTTAGAAAGTGGCACGGTTGTCCTATAACCTTCCTACATCATGCCATGTGTCTATTTGCCTTTAGAAATGAGTAAATTAGCTCAAATGCTAACATGCTAACAGTCATTATGCTAGCACCTAGCAAGAGGGCCTCAAGTTTAGAAAGTGCCACGGTTGTCCTATAACCTTCGTACATCATGCCATGTGTGTATTTGCCTTTAGAAATGAGTAAATTAGCTAAAATGCTAACATGCTAACAGTCATCATGCTAGCACCTAGCAAGAGAGCCTCAAGTTTAGAAAGTGCCACGGTTGTCCTATAACCTTCCTACATCATGCCATGTGTCTATTTGCCTTTAGAAATGAGTAAATTAGCTCAAATGCTAACATGCTAACAGTCATCATGCTAGCACCTAGCAAGAAAGCCTCAAGTTTAGAAAGTGCCACGGTTGTCCTATAACCTTCCTACATCATGCCATGTGTCTATTTGCCTTTAGAAATGAGTAAATTAGCTCAAATGCTAACATGCTAACAGTCATTATGCTAGCACCTAGCAAGAGAGCCTCAAGTTTAGAAAGTGCCACGGTTGTCCTATAACCTTCCTACATCATGCCATGTGTCTATAAAAAACGGGAAGATTAAGATATAATAATAGCTAAACATCACAAGGAATAACAATATGGGCTTGCATTACTGAGCAAGCCCATAACTATTATGTTGAAATGTTTAAGCTAATTCTAATCCTGTGAAACATCTGAGCTGGAGGCTCCGATTGCCGACGCAGATAAACAAGTTGGATGGCTTTGTTGCACCAGGGAATAAAGTTAAAACAAAAACTAGTTGTACGGGCGTAATTCTTGTGGCAAACCGAGTTGTATGATTTGGACTTCATCCAAAAATGTGCTGAAAAAGAAAAAGAATCACGTCAGCAAATCTCATGAGACTTCTAAAAGAGCGACTCCAAAGCGTTGCTGACATTGAAAAGCTTTTGGCTGCCCCGTGCAATATAAGCAACACAATTAATTGCATAAACAGATCAATGTTACCAAGCGCATGCTAACGTAAATACACTTAAGGAGCAAGGGCGCAACAACGCACAGTATTCACGCGTCAATACTTTTCATGCCTTTTTTACATTTGTAGTTTACTGAAATTAATATTGTGCAGCTACTAATGATTTCCATACTCAACTACGAGGTATCAGTGCGCTCACCACCTTGTCAAGTCATCATAAATCTCAAAAAGTATAACAATGTAAAAATCACAGCCCCATCACGCAGCAACTTAACACTCAAAAGGTATACCTGGGAAAGATACAAACATGTACCAATACCGGTTTAAAATGGGGGAAAAATATAACTCTGGGCACTGCGATGATATCAGCCTCCCTCTGGGCTAGGAGATTTTCATGTCAGAAAACCGATGTTTGTCATTTGCAACTTGTCCAAGGTGTCCAACATTCCAAAAGTCCAAACATTCTAAAAATAGAATTTACCATGAAAAAAAAAATGCAAGCAAAAATGAAAAAAAATCAGCAGGAATAAAGTAAATATTAAGAGAAGAAGCTTGTCATCCAGCGAGAAAAAGTCATAATTTTACAAGAATAACGTCATACTACTATGATGAAAAATAACATATATAGCATAAGTTTGAAATATTACATTAGTTTATATGATATCATAAAATATAATTATTTCAGTCTTAACATGAGGGGAAAAAAGGAATAAAGTTGCAATTCTTTGAAAAATTAGGTTGGGGAAAAAGTACTGTCACAAGAATAAAGTCAAAATATTAAGAGAAAAAGACAATTTTACAAGGATACACGTGTGATATTAGCAGGGCTGCAACGATTATTTGGATAATTCCAATACCTTGATATATATAGTATACCACCTACACTACATACTATGTCCATTTAAGACGGGTGTCTCAAGCTCAATTTACCCGGGGGCCACCGGAACTAGGTTTTGGGTGAAGCCGGGCCGCATCAGTTTTTTTTTTTTAAAACGCATTTATTAAAAACTGGAAAAAAAATCAATAAAAAAACTTTCAATGCTTTTGCTTCTGCTATATGCTACACTTTTTCAGTACTTTGGTTCCAGTTTTCCACACCAAAATATCTGATAAAACATCTTAATTTTTTATTTTTCTATACACAAAAAAAGATAAAAAAAAAACTAATTAAGAATAAAGACAATAAATCAATCAGTAATAAATAAGTAAAATAATATAAAACATCAAATAAGAAAAACGTAAGAAACCACATACAGTTGGTGGAGAATTTTTTTTTTCAGATTCAAATGTACAGTATTAACACTTATTTAACCTTTAACATGAACATTAATGAAACTTAATAATTTGACCCAATTAGCAAGTTAGCATCGTACTCAGTTCCGTCTGGGAGCATTTCAACATCAAACTTTGGTATCAAGGTGGGGGCCTCAAAGTAGCGTCTCGCGGGCCGCATTTGGCCCGTGGGCCGCAAGTTTGAGACCCCTGATTTAAGACATAGTTTATATACGCCCGAAACATAACCACCACTTACACTATGTACTATGTCCAGTTAAGACATATATTATATATATAGTCCTAAACATAACCATAGAAACATACAAAACCAAATAAGTTTTCCCAAAAGTCCCAAATAAAGGAAAACTTATAATAAGGGAATAATTAAGAAGAAAATTAATTCTTATTTATTTTATGAAAATGATTAAAAACAAAGAAAAAGCCAATTTGTTGGTACTAATAGTGTAGTTTTTCCTTGCATCTGCCCAGTGGCCCCTTGCTGGAGGGGGTGTGCAGCATGGTTGGACGGATGTAGACGGTTACGGTTGGACCCAGATACATGTATGGCTGCACCCCTACTACATAGACATTGTTCCAATATGTCAATATGATTTTTTATGATGGCGGCAATTTGAGTCACTTTGCATGATTTCCTGTGGGAAAATAGCCTCTGCATTGGAACAACTTGGAAGTCAAGCAGCGTCATGGAACAATATCGGAGGGTGTCTGGGTGTCGTAGCAGCTTCTCCATCTTGCGACAGTTCCTGTCTCTGTACACGGCCTGTCTGCAAGCTTGCACGCTAAAGTGTCCGCTTCCTCTTCTTACGTTTATTTTCAGAGGTAAAAGGGCACAGGCACGGCGAATGCGACTCAAGAGTCGTAAGACCTCAGCTCCCGGTGACCGCCAACAGCATGGAAGGGGCACGAATCCAAGCAGAAGAGCTGGAATAAATACGTGAATGAGGTGAATGAGAAGAGGCTCCCTGTGGACTCGCACTAATACTTCATATTGTGCAGGAGCAGCCTTTATCTTCAGGGCTCTTGCTCTGTAATTGCAGGATATCCAAGCCTGGCACATTCACACTCGCTCGTCTGCTATCCTGTGCGTCATTCAACTAATTGTGCAGCACTGTGGCACCGTTTGTTGAGTAAACAAGGTTGAAAACACGAGGCATGGGCTTATTTGATCAGCTTTGGGCCACTTGGCCACGGCGGAAATGGCTGAAAATGTGCCTCAAAGTGGCTGGAATGACATTTCTGGGGAGACTCATAAAGCGTCCTCGTTGGCAAGTGGGCGTGGCTTATTTTACCAAGCGAAATGCCTCCTCCGAAAGCAGACTGCTCTTATTGCGTCTGGCAACCGCTCACTTTAATAAACCGCGGAACTCAAGAGTCGATGAGTCGAAGAATGTGTCAGCTTTTGTAGCCATCAAGCTTGGCGTGGGGGGGGTGGGGGTGGGGGTGGGGTCACGTGTCACCAAGCCAACGTCTGAAAAGCAGGTGATGACTGCAAAATGTGTTGCCCCCCCCTCACCCTCATCCCGACTTTTTTTTTTATCCACCTCCATGCATCACAACTTGGCAGAATGGTTTCTTTGAATGGACGGGCTGGTGCTCCCTTCACTGACCAAAAAAAAAGTAAGATCTTTGGTTAGTGCATGCAACTTGGAGCTGTGTTTGCTCCACTGGCCTATTAGCAATAAAACGTGAATATTTAAGCAAATTCTACTCATTCCTGGCCGAAATGAAGCATAAAAATGAGCTAAAATAGAAACACAAGGCAGAAGACACATTCTAACAGTGAATGTAATGCCGTATTCTACATTGGCCACTAGGTGTCAGTGTTCAGTCATACATGCACCACACACTAAACCAGGGGTGGGCATATTTCTGTCTATATATAGGTGGCGTCAAGCAGAACAACATACTTGTTCACGGTGCAACGAAAAACAAAATCCCAACAATTAATCAACAATTAAGCGCTAAACATAACACTTAAGACGGTTACTTCCGAATGCCCGCAAGGCATGCTGGGTAGCTCAGCTTCATTCATTCATTCATTTTCTGGAGCCAGCTGTCTTCGGGATGGGCGAGAGGCGGGGTACTGGTGGCCAGCCAATCACAGGGCACATATAGACAAACAACCATTCACACTCACATTCATACCTATGGACAATTTGAAGTCGCCAATTAATTTAGTTGCCAGCTACGCTTGGCAGGCCTGATGTGACCCGCCCCCCTCCACCACCTCGCTAGATGCTACCCCAGGGGTCGGCAACCTTTAACAACAAACGAGCCATTTGAGAACCTATTGGACCTATTTCCTTAAGCGCATTGACACATTCCTTTTCCGTCTTCCTGGTAGCGTGACGAGCCACACCCGTTGCCACCCGGCAGTAAGTCAAGTTTCTTAAGCCCTTTCTTAGCGCTTCTCCACCGATTTCGGATCAACATTTGTAATAAAAAGGGCTGTAACCAGTTTGAGTACCACTATCCGTGTTGTTTAGCTGCAACTGTTTGTTTGTGACGAAGGAAGCTAATACGTGAAATAGCGGCCCAGATCACAGCTTCTCACCGGGACCACCCACCAGAAAACACGGCCCCCCGGCAATTTGGCAGAGAAGTTCACAGCATGCATACTTAACTACGTCGCAACACTTTGAAAGATGGCACCCTAGGGAACTGTGGTAGTTTTATTTACTTTCATTTTGTAGACAAAATTGAGTAAAAATATGCCGGAAGTTAAAAAAACAAGGCACTGCTAACGTCTCTGTTATATCTACTATATTGGATGACTATAGGGGTGTTATGTCAAGTCTTGAGGGCTCTAATAAATAATAACTCCCAAAATATGATACTGAATCCTACTTATGGAAAGTCCCTCATCACGGTCTTGTCCGGAACCAAAGAGCCGCCATAAAGGAAGGATCACTGCACACTTTTAGCATGTCTGTATTTGTGTCTCTTTGTTACGGTGCCCACAGACGAGATGCAGGCCAACATATTTGCATAGCGGCGCTGCCTGTCAAATCTCTGCACTGACGTGTTTGTGGAGAATCAACATTGATGTGTACAGTGCATTATGCAAAAAAGACAAAAAAAAAAAAAACGGGCTTCACAGTTTGAGCGCGGCGTGCTTGCCAGGGAACGTTTGGTGTATGCCAAACGGGAACAGGATGACAGCGAGCCAAAGAGCTCGTGAGAAAATCCACAGAAGTGAGACGTAAGCGCTTTGCTGCGGAGTGGGAGGAGATGAAGTGACATTTAAAGGAAGTAGCAGCGAGGCACGTCACCTGTTAATGGGGGCGGGGGTTAAGCCTGAATGTCTCCAACGGCCCCCCCGTTACATTAACTAATGACTTTCTCCGCTGGCCTTTGTGGTGGCTCGGTGTAATCATGAGAGTAGGATTGCTTTCCTTTGTTTACAACCGGCACGCCATGACATTCAGTGTCAACATCGGAACCGACTGGCTTTCGGACGGGGGCTCCCGACTGGTGGCTCGCGGGCCAATTCTGGGTGGGTGAATGTCATTGAATGCAACTTTATTGAATTGGAATGAATGCATTATTTGTATGCATGTAGTTATGCTCTTCCTCACTTTCCTGACAAAATCCCTTCATAAATTCCTCTTAAATGCACACGGAATGACATGGATCCATGTTTCGGAACAAATAAATACATTTGATGAAGGCATAAATAAAACAAAAGTGTCAAAAATATTTACAACTTAAAAATTATGTGTAAAAAATCATTTAAAATACATTATTTAAATAAAAGTGTAAAACATTATTCAAGTAAAAATGAATATAAAATTGTAATAATTAAATGAATATTACTTCAAATAAAATATTTTATTAAAATGACTTCAATAAGTGCTAAAAATGTGAAATAAAAATAAACCGACTTACATAAAAGTTGAAATTAAAGTAAATAAAAATATGAATCACTTCAATAAGTGTTAGAGCAATAATTAGAGCTCTCTAGAGATAATATAACAACCCTATAGTCACCCTTACACTCCTATTATCCAATATAGTAGACATAATAACAAAAAATAAGACATAGAAAACCTGTTTACAATGTTCTCTATACACATAAACATTAGAGCTCTCTTATATAACATAACAACCCTAGAGTCACCTTTACACTCCTATTATCCACTATAGTAGACATAATAACAGAAAATAAGACATAGAAGACCTGTTTACAATGTTCTCTATACACATAAACATTAGAGCTCTCTTAGATAACATAACAACCCTATAGTCACCTTCACACTCCTATTATCCAATATAGTAGACATAATAACAGAAAATAAGACAAATAAAACCTGTTTAAAATGTTCTCTATACACATTAACATTATTAGAGCCCTCTAGAGATGAAATGACAACCCTATAGTCACCTTGACACTCCTACTGCCCAATGCAGTAGCCCTTATAGCTCCAGAAATACAATACATGCACATGCATCATGGTCAGTTTATGCAAATTAGACTGGAGTGTAAAGGTGACTATAGGGTTGTTATGTTATCCCAAGAGAGCTCTAATGTTTATGTGTATGGAGAACGTTTTAAACAGGTTTTCTATGTCTTTATGTTATTATGTCTACTATATTGGATAATAGGAGTGTGAAGGTGACTATAGGGTTGTTATGTTATTTCTAGAGAGCTCTAGTGTTTGTGTATAGAGAACATTATAAACAGGTTTTATTTGTCTTATTTTCTGTTATTATGTCTACTATATTGGATAATAGGAGTGTAAAGGTGACTATAGGGTTGTTATGTTATCTCAAGAGAGCTTTAATTATTGCTCTAACATTTATTGAAGTGATTTATATTTTTGTCACCAATTGAGGTGAAACGATCCAAATCCAACAACAATCCATCCCCAGTTGAGAAACGAGTCACTGGATGGATTTGTGTTGATGAAGAAAATGAGCATCCGACGTTTTTGTAAAGTCCCACATCAGCATCTCGTCAGGTGACGACGATAACGACGGCGTGGCCACGGAAAAGGAAGAAGTGAGACTTCTTTCAGCAGCTTCACCGGACGCTAAAAGGTGTCCGAGAGAAGTACCCCGGGGTGTGATGTCACACCTCGGAGGGATGTCACACTTCTAAGCACACTCGCTGCTACACGAGTTCACCCCAAGTCCACATCCGTCCTGGAAGCGCCAGTCCAAGATCATGTTTGGAAGGTGAACGTCTTCCAGAGCTCCTGTGTAATCCCTCCCAGTGCTGCTTAGTAATGGCTGATATGAAATGCCGAATAATTAGCCTTCTGACCTGGGGGGCGTGACTTAACTAGCCTGATCGGTGTCACCACCCCCCAAATCCATTCTAGGAAGACGTAGTTCCTCCTGGCCGAGAAGATGACTAATCACATTAGTGAAGCTGTGATCAACACTCTGGTGAACGGTCGTGGCTAAAAGCACAACTCCAGGAGGCGGCGGCGGCGGCAACAGGGAGTGTCAACACACATGCTAACATGTTACCATGACAATGGAGCCTTGAGGTACTCATTTGTTTCAGTGGGTGTCCACACTGCGGCCCGTGGGCCGTTTCAGGCCCACAGATGTTCTATTGTTGGCCAGCGGCGCATTCTAAAAATACAATTTAAGAAAGAAACAATCGACAATAATTCTTACAAGAACAAAGTCAAAATATTTAGAGAAAACTTGAAAACGACTTGAAAATTTTCCTTTAATATTTCTACTTTGGGTTTTTTTTCAAATATTTCTATTTACATTTTCAATATTTTCATACATTTTCTTTGTATTGTTAGGAATGTATTGCCAAAATTACAACTGAAAAAATGTCTTCTTTAATATTTCAACTTATATGCCCCCTTTATACTCTGGTTTCCTCCCACATTCCAAAAACATGCTAGGTTAATTAGCCACTCCAAATTGTCCATAGGTATGAATGTGAGTGTGAATGGTTGTTTGTCTATATGTGCCCTGTGATTGGCTGGCCACCAGTCCAGGGTGTACCCCGCCTCTCGCTCCAAGACAGCTGGGATAGGCTCCAGCACCTCCGTGACCCTTGTGAGGATAAGCGGTAGAAAATTAATAAATGAATGAATGAATATAACTTTTGCCCCAACCTAATTTTATAAATTGGGCATTTTTTTAATTTTCCAACTTCAGCAAATTTGCTTCTCATTATCATGACTTCACTCCCATAATATTTGTACTTTATTCCCATAACATTAAAACTTTTTCTGCAACCTCAGCTTATTTGTTTTTTTTGTTTTTCATGATATTTTGACAAAAAAAAAGTCTACATTTCAACTTTTTGTCCTCATAAATTCTTGATTTAAATAGATTATTAATATGATAATTATTTTAGGCTATATAGTTATTTAATTAAAATATTAAATAATGTAACCACATTTTTAAAATAAATTTTAATTTAACAATTTAAGTTATTTATTTATATTAAGTTAGATAAATGTTTGATTTAAATACATTATTAATGTGATAATTAATTTAAGCTAAATTGTTATTTAATTTAAATATTAAATAAATTATTGATTTAAATACATTATTAATTTAAGTTATTTATTTTTTAAAGTCATTTATATAAATTCTCAATTTAAATGACTTATTAATATGTTAATTTAACTAATAAGCAATAAAATCATAAATAATAAAATCATTAAAATAAATGATTAATAATCAAGAACTACTATGAGATTGAAAACTTTATTCACAATTCACACATGGCTCCGTTAACGATCGGTCAACATTTCAACAGACAAAATAACTCAAAATGACATGAAAAGTATGAAAAGTATCCATACAGTTTATGGAGTCGGGGATCAATTTTAGAGCTGGTATCGGAAGTATCAATACTTCCGTACTTCGCAATCATCCAACGTAACAACAACAACAACGTTACTGGCTGTACAATCACAAAAGAATAAACAGCACAACAGCTTTAACTGCCACTGACCCACAAGGTATGCTGGGTAGTCCAGCTGCACGTGCCCCTGACGCTTGAAACGGACACAATAACTTCACCATCCTCATAATTCCTGGATTGGATACAATCCAAGGAAATGTTGTGTTCGGGTGTCGATGAGCAGAATGTCCCACGGTTGTTACGTCATGAACCCTTGAAGTAGAGAGCGTGAGATTCAAGGCGACACGAGGCATTAACTTTGAAGCGGTGGGGGGAGCGCTAACGAGACATATCAGGATGACCGAACACGACGGAGCGCAGCGTGGCGTCATGCAAATGAGCAACAAAAAAAAAGCTGAAAAGCAAAGCCGCTCGTCACGTTTTGACTTGTTTTGACTGGCGTTCCGGAGCCGGTTCTGGGAAGCGTCAGAGCTGTTCGCCCTCTGTCCAAACAACAGCCCACACTCATTATCAAGCAGACCTTGTCCTGTCTGACCCGCCTGCCGGGAGGCACCCATTCTGGCCCCAAACCAGGGAGCTTTTATTCCAACGCCCCATGGTGCAGTATGGCCTGTTGGAAGTGCGTCCATTTTAGCTTTGAATATTCCCTGCAGAAAATGCTGCCTGAAGCTGATAGTTAGCAGAGTATGATTTCAAGACGTGTAGCAAAGCCTGGCTTGTTTTCTGGCTTGCCCATACACACGGGGCAGACTCATCTAGCTCGGGGTGAGTCAAAGGCGGCATCATCCACGAGCAAGGTGCTTTTCCTTTCAAAAGGAAACATCACAAGTGGAACAAAAAGTGAGAGATTAAAGAACTTTGTCACGTCAAAACGCATGTAAATACACATGATATGTAGCGCTAGCTAGCTAGCGGCTGTATCGTGTCCCTTGTAGCATAAGAGTTGAGCAATGTCTTGTAAACAACGAATAATAAGGGGGTGTTATTTCACGTCTACGGGGCTCTAATGATGTTAAAAAACATATTCACAAAGTCATAAACATGTTCTCCCATTCTGAGTGGAAGTGGTACATTTTGTTACAAGGTTATAAATTTGAGGCTACTGCTTAGCTTTCTAGCTTGCTCGCTAGCCAGAGGCTGTCTCAAGTCCCTGCAGCTTAAGAGTTGTGAAATATACTGTAAACAATGAATAATAGGAGTGTAAACGTGACTATAGGGGTGTTATTTCATGTCTGCAGGGCTCTACTGATGTTAAAAGCCGCATTCAGTGAGTCATAAACAAGTTCACATGTTCCATGTGGAAGTGGTAAGTTGTGCGATTCTTAAGTTATAATGACATAAATTTGAGGTTAACTCGTTAGCTAGCTAACGACCGTCTCGAGTCCCTGCAGCATAATAGTTGTGCAATGTCTTGTAAACAATGAAGAATATGATACAAGAGTGACTATAGGGGTGTTATTTCATGTCTAGAGGTCTCTAATAATGTTTACAAATATAATTTGAAGTCTAAAATAGCTTCTCCTATTCCATGTGAAAGCGGGACGTTTTTTGGCTTCTTAAATTTAGGGAAACTAAATTTGGTTAGCTTGCGAGCTACAATAAACAATGATATGCTATAAAAGTGGCTATAGGGGTGTTATTTCATGTCTACAGGCCTCTAATAATGTTTGAAAACATGTTTAGAAAGTCCAAAACAACATGGTTTCTTAAGTTTAGAGGAAATAAATTCGAGGCTAACTGGTTAGCTTGCAAGCTAGCGGCTGTAAGAGTTGTGCAATGTGCTGAAAACAATGAATGATATGATATAAAAGTGGCTATGGGGGTGTTATTTCATGTCTACAGGCCTCTAATAATGTTTGAAAACGTGTTTAGAAAGTCCAAAACAACATGGCTTCTTAAGTTTAGAGGAAATAAATTCGAGGCTAACTGGTTAGCTTGCAAGCTAGCGGTCGTAAGAGTTGTGCAATGTGTTGAAAACAATGAATGATATGCTATAAAAGTGGCTATAGCGGTTTTATTTCATGTCTACGGGCCTCTAATAATGTTTGAAAACATGTTTAAAAAGTCTAAAACAACATGGCTTCTTAAGTTTAGAGGAAATAAATTTGAGGCTAACTGGTTAGCTTGCAAGCTAGCGGTTGTAAGAGTTGTGCAATGTGTAGAAAACAATGAATGATATGATATAAAAGTGGCTATGGGGGTGTTATTTCATGTCTACGGGCCTCTACTAATGTTTGAAAACATGTTTAGAAAGTCTAAAACAACATGGCTTCCTAAGTTTAGAGGAAATAAATTCGAGGCTAACTGGTTAGCTTGCAAGCTAGCGGCTGTAAGAGTTGTGCAATGTGTTGAAAACAATGAATGATATGATATAAAAGTGGCTATGGGGGTGTTATTTCATGTCTACAGGCCTCTAATAATGTTTGAAAACATGTTTAGAAAGTCCAAAACAACATGGTTTCTTAAGTTTAGAGGAAATAAATTCGAGGCTAACTGGTTAGCTTGCAAGCTAGCGGCCGTAAGAGTTGTGCAATGTGTTGAAAACAATGAATATGATATAAAAGTGGCTATGGGGGTGTTATTTCATGTCTACAGGCCTCTAATAATGTTTGAAAATGTGTTTAGAAAGTCCAAAACAACATGGCTTCTTAAGTTTAGAGGAAATAAATTTGAGGCTAACTGGTTAGCTTACAAGCTAGCGGTTGTAAGAGTTGTGCAATGTGTAGAAAACAATGAATGATATGCTATAAAAGTGGCTATAGCGGTTTTATTTCATGTCTACAGGCATCTAATAATGTTTGAAAACATGTTTAGAAAGTCCAAAACAACATGGCTTCTTAAGTTTAGAGGAAATAAATTCGAGGCTAACTGGTTAGCTTGCAAGCTAGCGGTCGAAAGAGTTGTGCAATGTGTTGAAAACAATTAATGACACGATAAAAAAAAGTGGCTATGGAGGTGTTATTTCATGTCTAAAGGGGTACAATAATGTTAAAACCCCAATTCATAAAGTCACAAACAAGTGTATATGCAATGAATGTGAAAATATTACATTTATTAAGGAATTTATTTGGCGGAATAAACGCTAATTGCTATAAAGGAGGGACGACTGTATCGGGAAACTCTCCCATTGCAATGGAGTCCTACTTTCCATCACGTCCAGAGATGGACATGTAAGAGCACTTCCCCAACCACACAAAGGCCACCAATGGAGGGTCAAATGTCAATTGCAGCTCATAAAGCACAAGTGTGAAGGTGGCACTCCGTCGCCATCTGATTACCAACACAAAAAGCACTGCCATCAATGGTGAGGCGTTTAAGGACAGGAATGACGGTTGTAAATCTGGCAATCGGTGTCCAATTAGGGTTCTGTTTCAAAATGGGAGGCCCTAATTTGGTCTACTCACCGAGCAGCAGCAGTTTCACTTCTCTGGCCGCCTTCTCGCCATCTTCTCGCAGGTTCTTGTCAATCATTTTGGACCGCTCGGCCGCGGCTTTATCCTCCTGGCTCACGGTGCAGCCCATGTTTCCCAGTGCTCGCTTCAGGACTGCTGCTTTAGTGCTAAAAATCACCTGGGAAAAAATACAAGGTTCCAAGCCCTTGGAAAGACAAAAAAAAATGAAAAAGTGAAGTAAAGCGACTTCCCGTTTTTTGGGGGGGGGGGGTTGAGTCAGGAGTGAACTCTTCCAAAAAACTTGATTTGTGCCGAGAAAACAAGCGACTTGCGGTCACACAAGTGGCATGAGAGCCTCTTGGCAAGTCCAACAACTTTCTGGTGGTTTACGTTGCACAAATCCCTTCAACGCATGATAAAGTGACGGAAACGACGCTAGATGGGGAAAAGAAAATAAAAGAAAAAGTAAAAGCTGTCGAAAAAGAGAGAATGTGGTTAGTCAAAGCGACTCCACACCTACTTCACGATCTTTCACAAAATGTGTCCAAATGTCCTTCCGGGCATTCTTTCTCGGAGATTTGTCAGATTTTGAAGCCACACCCGGGGCCGCCGTCAAGTTCCCCTCCAGCCGAGACCAACAAGCAGCGGCGTCACCGTCCACTCAACAGAGACAGCCTTCAGCCGTGGACGCACACGCACACACACACTGAAAAAGAAAAAAAGGCAAGAAACATGCACCACGCCCCCTTGGTTTGCGCGGTGTTTCATGGGAAACGTAGTCATACACACTCGGTTCCCGCTCCCCGCTTTGGTAGCACCATTCCGTGGTAAATACTCACCCTAAAGTAAATTATTGGCGCTAATATTAATCAGTATGATGATTCTATGCCATATTCTTACACGAAAAATGTGATTCTATTTGATTAATACTCAGAAACATAAAAACACATAAAAATCTATACTGTAAGTACATGGCAATGTCCTATAGCTCTCTAGTGTCATCTAGTGGACACAATTCTACATAGCAGCAGTCCGATTGACTGCAGCTTGCAAATGTATTTATTTCGAGTAAAATAAGGTCCATAATTATTCATAAATATAATTTATTTATCATTTATAAAATAAATATTTATTTTCGAGTAAAATTAGGTCCGTATTTATTCATAAATAGAATTTATTTATCATTTATGAAATAAATAAAAAGTATTATTTATTTATAAATAATGTTATATTTAGTTTTATTATTATTCTTGGTTTTGTATTATATTGTATTGTGTTGTTACAACTTATATTGTATTATATTTTGTTTGTGTTAATTATTTTTTTACATTCGTTGATTTTTTGGCCTATTTACACTAACAAAATAAACAAGTGTGAACAATACTGTGAAAGGGTTTAAATAAAAAAAATAAATGTATTTATTATTACTGATGACTTGGGGTGGCAGTTTACGGTTAATATGTATATTGTTTAAATATTCAAGTATTGCAGTATGTAAGTATTGCATGTTTACGTGCTACATTTTTAATACAAGTAATGCAACTATAAAAAAGCCAAATTGTTGATCCAGTTCTCATACACAGGAGACAAGAAATACACGTGTGACGTCATTATCTTTATTGCAACACTGTTTACAGTACAATACTGCCAGCGACATATTAAAATAGAGAGAAAAATAGACACCAATTGAAGGACAAAAGGTTTAAAAGCACTTTGAAAATTATTAAACATATATAGTTTTTATTTTATTTGATAGGACAATAACTACAACGGCTATGTACATTATACAAACTAGATATGCGTATAGAATATAAAGGGTATACATGTATTTACATTTATTTATAAACGCAGGCCAATATGTCCAATCACAAAGAGGCTCACTGAGATGTGACGTCACGGTTCATATAGAGGTCATTTTGCATCGACACACAATATTTCACACGGTTATTAGTATTGTACTTGTCTTTTTGGAGTGGAATTACGTCTGTATTGAACATAAAAACATGATCAATGTTTGTGTTCGTAAAAGATAACACATCGTACTACAACACCTACAGTCGATCAGGAACAGGAAGTCATTGACGGTGCACGTGCACGCAGGGAATTCCAATATGACGGAAATGACAATGTACCTGGAGGAGGGGAAGGGGAGACCAAACACACGTACGCATGCGCACACAGGCACAGTTACAAAAGTGCAAGATGATGACGAACTGCGAACAAAAAAAACGCGCGTTCAAGTCCAAGAGTGGGAAAAGCCAATCACGTTAGAACCACGCCCCCTCCCAAAAAAAACATTTTAAAGGTTAAGCCAATCGATGAGCTTCAATCGATGAGCTTGGGGGGAGTTTAAAGTGAAACCAGGCTTCATCTTGGGCGGCCGTTGTCCCGCATGGTCCTAGTGCTAGACACTTCCTTTTGAATACAGTCGTCCCTCGTTTATATCGCGGTAATTGGTTCTTACTCCACATTCAGGAAGATTTCTAGTATAAAAGTCATAAATGTACGAGAATTAAGTCGTAATATTACAAGAATAAAGTCGTAAATTTACAAAAAAAGTTCTAATGTTATAAGAATAAAGCCATCAATTTATGACAATAAATGTTTAAATATATGAGAAAAGGTCTAATAAAACTTTCATATATGAGAAAAAAAGTCGTACATAACACTACAAGAATAAAATCATGAATTTATAAGAAAAATGTTGTCATATTATGAGAATAAAGCTGTAAATTTACAGTCAAAATGATCAAATTGTGCGTTTACGAGAAAAAAAAATTATGAGAATAAAGTCATAAACTTACAAGAAAAATTGTAACAGCACAAGAATAAAGTCATAAATTTATGAGAATGAAGTCATAAACTTACAAGAATAAAGTTTTAAACTTATGTGAATTTATGAGGGAAAAAAGTCATACATTTATGAAAATAAAGTCATAAATTTAAAAGACAAAATGTAATATTACGAGAACAAAGTCGCACATTTATGAGAATAAAGTCAAGAAAAAAGGTCGGAAATTTACGAGAAAAAACTTTCAATATTCCAAGAATACAGTCATAAATTTATGAGTAAAAATGAGTAAATTTACGAGAATAAAGTCGCGCATTTACACAAAAAACTGGTAATACAACGAGAATAAAGTCTCAAATTCACAATAAAAAATAAGTCATATAATTATGAGAAATAAAGTTCTACATTTATGAGAACGAGAAAAAACTCATATCTGCAGAAAAAAATTGTCAATTTATGAGGATAAGTCATATATTTTTGAGAGTAAAGTGGTACATTTATGAGAAAAAGGTCATAAATTGAAGTAACTAAAAAAGGAAAAAAAAGAAGAAAAACCACTTCCACATGGAATGGGAGGACAGCCCTTTTCCACTATCCTGTGGGAAAAGTCATGGCTGACGTTTTTAGCTATGCGTCATTCCTGCCCACTGATAACAGCCGTCATTCATTCATTCAATCATTTTTGGAAAAAAACGCAATATAGCGAGGGACGACTTTATAGCGCAACATTGGTTTTTGAACGGTAAAAACTTCAAGGAAAACTGCACTTTTTAGAATATTTGCCCATCATACACAATCCTTAATCTTTAAGCAGATAAAAAGAGGCAGCTAATTAGTAGCCGTCATGGGACGCAACCATTCAAAACAAAACTCCAAAAAGCAGCGACAAGACCCCATTTCCATAATGTGATCCGCATATCGACAGCGCTACAGCGACATTGTTATTATTATTATTAGAACACAGCACAACGGCTAGCTACTAGCCGGGCTAGCTTCACCACACACTCGCTCACGATGCTTTATCTGTTTTTATATCTTTATAACATACAGGACAGAGAAAGACATGTGCTCATTGATGGGCAAAAAACTCCAAAACAAAGTCCACTTTTCCCAAAAAAAAACGGCTACAAGTTGTGCTTTGTCAAAGAAAGTGCTGATGCTAACGATTCCAAGATTTCCTATCCAGTCTATTGCTCAGGATGTCAACATGAGGGACGTGTGGTGCCTGACAGGCCACGCAAACGCTAAGCATGTTGCAAATGCCGCTTGTGTGTTTTGGTTCTGGATCCGTTTGTGTTCGAGCGTCACCACGGCAGCCGAGACCCAAAATCTCAGAGACACAAAAAAATCCAAAAGGACTAGGAACACTCAGAGGTACTTTTCTTGAGGTCTTCAGGAGATGCAAACATAATAATATTTATAATAAAAACACACTACTATTAGGTATTCATCTGAAGTAGTACCGTAATGGCCTGAATATAAGACAACCCTGAATGGAGGACGGACCCAAAAATGGATAGGGATCCTCCCATTGCTCCGATACCAATTTCAAGGTCCCCTGACTGTCAGGGAGCCCCAAAAATAGGTCATTATTGGAAATTAAAAAGATAATCAAACCGCTAAAAATTCAAATTTTTCAATATCAAAACAAAAGTTGTCAGTTTTAGATGATTAGGTTGCCGAAAAAGTTCTAATTTGATGCGAATAAAGTCAAAATATTCTAGGAGTAATTAAGAGAAGAATGTTGACATTAAAAATAAATTAGCGGAAGTGGGGAAAAAATGTGAAAAAAGTCATATTTTCCCAGAATAAACGCGTCATACTCCCAGGAATAATAATGTCATTTTACTAGCATGGAGATTGAATATTAAAGAAAAAACGAAATAAAATTGGAAAATTAGGCTGGCTTATATAATTGGAATATATTTGCAATTGCAATTATATTGGAATTCCTTATTATATAGGAATTATTGGAGTCATAATATTACCAAATATTGAAATATTAAAAAAAAAAAATCAAACAGCAAAGTTGATATTAATAATCGGCCTTTCCAGCTACCGTATATAAGACAAAATGTTTGCTAACCTCGCCAGATATTGTCGGTGACATGTCGACATGTCGGTGGACCACTTCCACACGCCAGACATGTTTGTTTTTGGCAGGTATCGCTGATGTCTTGTGGAATGTATTTCCAAGTTGTGCTACACGAGTGCTTGGATGGAAGATGTGGCTTAGTAGTAGTAGTAGTAGTAGTAGTAGTAGTAGCAGTAGTAGCGGTAGCATGATCAGGTTTGGACGCTAAGAGTATTGCATGACTAGCCATCCAGCACAGTGACGGGTGCATAAAGACAGCAGCTTCCTACATTGTTGCTTTTAGGCAGCGGCTCCTCATCTTTATCCACTAGAGCCATGTGCTGAGACGTACAGTACAAAGTACAATGTACATAGTACAAAGTACAAAGTACAAAGTTGCATGTGCAGGGACGCCGAGTCTTCCTAAACTCACCGCCTGATTCCTCTATGGAAGATAGAACGTGACCCGGAGTCAAACCATCAACACCAAACGGAACGGCTAAAACAAAGACGAGTCGAGGACCAGGGCGAGGACGGAGGCCTGGATGGGGGCCTGGCCGGTTAGTGGCCCCCGCCGGCTTGGCTGGTGCCTGAAGTCCAGTCAATGATGATAAAGCTGAGACTCATGATCATAAACAGGAAGCCGATCCCGGCAAAGCACGCCGCCTGGAGGAAAGAGAGAATATATCACATTTATATGTATATATATACACCATATGTACCACAGCAATATTACTATATTTTATCTTGAAAACTAAAGGATGTGGGCCCACTTTTTGTTTTATAGAGTTTTCAATTTTATATATTTTTTTTACCATTTTATGTATTTTTTCATTTTGTAAAAAAGCTATTAAAAATGGCCTTTTTGCTCAATTCTTCCTTTTTTTTTTGCTTTTTTTTGTTTAATCTTAGTTCTACAACGTGATCAAATAGTATATATATATAGAGAGAGAGAGAGAGAGAATTTTGAAACAAATAATAAATATTCAATTAATATATGTGCACAAAAAATACAAGAAAAATAAAAATTACTAACATAACAGTGCGCAAAATAATATAAAAATAAATACAAATAAAAATTGAATAATACAAATACAATAATACTGAAAAATAAATAAAATGAACAAAATAACAAAATTAAATAACAAAATTAAATACAAAATAATTACACAGAAGAACAGTTTAAAAAAATGTGTTAATAATTGAAATATTTCAAAACAAACATGACTTAAAGGCATAAGAAATTATTTTTAAAAAATAATAAAAATAAATGAACTAAAATACAATAAAAACAATAAAAATAATTCCAAATAAGAACAGTTTAAATAAATGTGTTAAAAATAATTGGAATATTTTAAAACAAACATGACTTAAAGGCATAAGAAATTATTTTAAAAAAAATAATAAAAATAAATCAACTAAAATAAAATAAATTTTTTTAAAAATAATTCCAAATAAGAACGGTTTAAATAAATGGGTTAAAAATAATAGAAATATTTCGAAACAAACATGACTTAAAGGCATAAGAAATAATTTTAAAAACTAATAAAAAGAATTTAACTAAAATAAAATAAAAACTCTAAAAATAATTACAAATAAGAATAGTTTAAATAAATGTGTTAAAAATAATGGAAATATTTCAAAACAAACATGACTTAAAGGCATAACAAATAATTTTAAAAACTAATATAAAGAATTTAACTAAAATAAAATAAAAACTCTAAAAATAATTCCAAATAAGAATAGTTGAAATAAATGTGCTAAAAATAATTGAAATATTTCAAAACAAACACGACTTAAAGGCATAAAAAAATTATGTTTAAAAACCAACAAAAATAAATGAAGTAAAAAAAAAATAAAAAATGTAAAAATAATTTCAAATAAAATAAAAAATGTAAAAATAATTCCAAATAAGAACGGTTTAAATAAATGGGTTAAAAATAATAGAAATATTTCGAAACAAACATGACTTAAAGGCATAAGAAATAATTTTAAAAACTAATAAAAAGAATTTAACTAAAATAAAATAAAAACTCTAAAAATAATTCCAAATAAGAATAGTTGAAATAAATGTGCTAAAAATAATTGAAATATTTCAAAACAAACATGACTTAAAGGCATAACAAATTGTGTTTAAAAACTAACAAAAATAAATGAAGTAAAATAAAAATAAAAAATGTAAAAATAATTCCAAATAAGAACAGTTTAAATAAATGTGCTAAAAATAATTGAAATATTTCAAAACAAACACGACTTAAAGGCATAACAAATTATGTTTAAAAAAATTAACAAAAATAAATGAAGTAAAATAAAAATAAAAAATGTAAAAATAATTCCAAATAAAATAAAAAATGTAAAAATAATTCCAAATAAAATAAAAAATGTAAAAACAATTCCAAATAAAATAAAAAATGTAAAAATAATTCCAAATAAGAACGGTTTCAATAAATGTGTTAAAAATAATTGAAACGTTCCAAAACAAAGATTAGAAACAATGGAAGCGTCCTGGACCAGACATACTGGATACGAAGAATTCCCGTCGGGAACGGGGCGTCTCACCGTGACTTTGGGGGTGGAGTGCAGCGGCTCCTCCTCTTTGGGTACGATACGAATGTAGAAGACAGCAGGGAAGATGAAGATGAGGCAAGGCGCGGATGTGGCACCTGAAACACACGTCGGTTGATGAATGAAGGCCACACCGGCGTGTTGGCGTTTTCCGGGCCGGCTGAGGCGAACCTATGACCCCAAAGATGCCCAGGATGTTGGGGGCGAAGATGACCAGCAGGTTGATGAAGGTGAGAAGAGTGAAGGCGATGGCGATGTGGCGCGGCCAGTTGAAGGTCTTGTTGGGAAACATCATCTGCTGGATGGCCCTCCGCACCTGCAAATCATCCCACCATTTATTTTCCGTGTGTCTTTCCGGCGGGATGCCAACGGTACGTACGGGAAAGAGCACGATGGGCACGGTCAGCGTGACGGCGGTGAGGACGGCAACTCGCACACACAGAATCAGCGGGTCGTACGGGTCGATGCGACTGTACGTGTGAAGAAGCTCCGCCTCCACTTCACCTGTGATGGGAAAACGTCACACACATCAGGAAATATCGGAGAAATCAAATACCGTATCACCCCCGGTAGGGACAATCGGTTATGTCCCATATTGGCTTTTTGGCAGAAAAAAACCACATTGTCCAACTACCAATTTCCGATATCAGCCGATACAGATACCGATATGTGTAACATTCAAGCACATTCTAAACATTTTAACAAGAAAAAAACTGCAAAAAATTAGAAAAATCAGCAACATTTTTTACAAGAATAACTTCATAATATTATAAGGAAAAATATCCTAGTTTTAGTAGTATTAAATTAAGTTGAAATATTCAAGTCAAATATCAGGGGAATCAAGGAACAAGTTGTAAGAGTTGGAAAATAAATTTGCAAAATTGGGGAAAAAACAGCCGTCATTTTAGGACAATAAAGTCAAAAGATGACGACAAAAAAGGAAAGAAAATGTCACCATTTTTTTAAGTATAATGCCGTCTTAGGAGTTGATTATGGAAATGATTTTCTGCTCTTCCTACCAGCTCTGATTTCACAAAAGGCTTTAAAAAATACTAAGATGGATGGATGGATGGATGGATGGATAGATGGATAGATGGATAGAAAGAGAGAGAGGGATGGATGGATAGATGGATAGATGGATAGAAAGAGAGAGAGGGATGGATGGATAGATGGATAGATGGATAGATGGATAGATGGATAGATGGATGGATAGATGGATAGATGGATAGATGGATAGATGGATAGAATGAGAGAGAGGGATGGATGGATAGATGGATAGATGGATAGAAAGAGAGAGAGGGATGGATGGATAGATGGATAGATGGATAGATGGATAGATGGATGGATGGATAGATGGATAGATGGATAGATGGATAGATGGATAGATGGATAGGAAGAGAGAGAGGGATGGATGGATAGATGGATAGAAAGAGAGAGAGGGATGGATGGATAGATGGATAGATGGATAGATGGATAGATGGATAGAAAGAGAGAGAGGGATGGATGGATAGATGGATAGATGGATAGATGGATAGATGGATAGATGGATAGATGGATAGATGGATAGAAAGAGAGAGAGGGATGGATGGATAGATGGATAGATGGATAGATGGATAGATGGATAGATGGATAGATGGATAGATGGATAGAATGAGAGAGAGGGATGGATGGATAGATGGATAGATGGATAGAAAGAGAGAGAGGGATGGATGGATAGATGGATAGATGGATAGATGGATAGATGGATAGATGGATAGAATGAGAGAGAGGGATGGATGGATAGATGGATAGATGGATAGAAAGAGAGAGAGGGATGGATGGATAGATGGATAGATGGATAGATGGATAGATGGATGGATGGATAGATGGATAGATGGATAGATGGATAGATGGATAGATGGATAGGAAGAGAGAGAGGGATGGATGGATAGATGGATAGAAAGAGAGAGAGGGATGGATGGATAGATGGATAGATGGATAGATGGATAGATGGATAGAAAGAGAGAGAGGGATGGATGGATAGATGGATAGATGGATAGATGGATAGATGGATAGATGGATAGATGGATAGATGGATAGAAAGAGAGAGAGGGATGGATGGATAGATGGATAGATGGATAGATGGATAGATGGATAGATGGATAGATGGATAGATGGATAGATGGATAGATGGATAGATGGATAGAAAGAGAGAGAGGGATGGATGGATAGATGGATAGATGGATAGATGGATAGATGGATAGATGGATAGATGGATAGATGGATAGATGGATAGATAGATAGAAAGAGAGAGAGGGATAGATGGATAGATGGATAGATGGATAGATGGATAGATGGATAGATGGATAGATGGATAGATGGATAGATGGATAGAATGAGAGAGAGGGATGGATGGATAGATGGATAGATGGATAGAAAGAGAGAGAGGGATGGATGGATAGATGGATAGATGGATAGATGGATAGATGGATGGATGGATAGATGGATAGATGGATAGATGGATAGAAAGAGAGAGAGGGATGGATGGATAGATGGATAGATGGATAGATGGATAGATGGATAGATGGATAGATGGATAGAAAGAGAGAGAGGGATGGATGGATAGATGGATAGATGGATAGATGGATAGATGGATAGATAGATAGAAAGAGAGAGAGGGATAGATGGATAGATGGATAGATGGATAGATGGATGGATGGATGGATGAATGGATGAATGGATAGATGGATGGATGGATAGATGGATGGATGGATAGATGGATGGATGGATAGATGGATAGATGGATGGATGGATAGATGATGGATAGATGGATGGATGGATGGATGGATGGATAGATGGATGATGGATGGATGGATAGATGATGGATAGATGATGGATGGATGGATGGATGGATAGATAGATGTCATTGCCTGGCTCTAATAATAAATAATAAATAATAAATAATAAATAATAAATAATAAACAATAAATAATAAATAATAAATAATAAATAATAAATAATAAATAATAAATAATAAATAATAAATAATAAATAATAAATAATAAATAATAAATAATAAATAATAAATAATAAATAATAAATAATAAATAATAAATAATAAATAATAAATCAGAAATAATAAATCAGAAGAGAATCAGATATGAACAACAATGTACAGCGTAAACAGTAATTTGTACAAATAATTTAAATAATTCATAATAATAATAATTCAAAGTTTTTACAGTTGGCGAGCACTCGGCTCTAAACGATCATTTCCACGGTTCATCCTTTGGTGACTATTTTTAAGGCGGGGAAAAAGGGTGAAGTCATAAGCGGGTGAATCTTCAGGCATGTTGACTGCATGGCCGCTAGAGGGCAGTGATGGCCACAGGCAGGCAGCCTTACCGTAGAAGGTGAGGTATCCAAAGAGAGCAGCCAGGAAGTACATGATGTACATGACGGCGATGGAGATGTTGGCCACATGCTGCATTTTTTTCTTGGTGGGGCTGAAAATACCAACACGTAGTACACAAGTAGTGAGTACATTTACTGGCAACGCTGCTTTGAAGCCATCATGCTAGTACATCATTCAAGGAGCGCCGAAGTAAAGTGCTGGGACGGGTGTGGGGGTGTGGGGGTGTGGGGGTGTGGGTGTCAGCCAAAACGGGACAGTGGCATCGGCATCGGTAAGCACATACTTGCGTAGCTCGGTGTAGATGGGCAGGACCTCAGGGTGGCACACAAAGGCAAAGGCCAGGATGGGGATGGTGTAGGCGGTCTGAAAATCAACCCCAAAAGGTCACCATGGATACAGCGGCGCCGTCCCGGCCGGGCGTCTCGCCCAGCAACCTCGCTCTTTTTCGGCCATCAGGTATGCCGCCAGACACCAGACAGGGAGCTATTTGTGTGAAGTCCTCAGAAAGACCTGGTCTGCCCACACTGGCTCACAAAATTCCTGTTTGTGTGGAACTAAGCCACGCCCACCCCAATATAGGTAAGTACAGTGGACCCTCTTTGGACCCCCTTTGGACCCGAGCTTAGGTTGGACTTCCCTGTTCGCAATTTAATAGAAAATAAGTAAATTTCATTATTTCATTTAAAAAAAATCATGAAAGTAATAAGTAAAGTAATGAATTATTTACATTTTTATTTTTCATTTATTGGTTATTTTTTATCATTTCTCATAGTTTCCATTTTTTATTTTTACATTTGTAATAAAAACAATTAATATCAGAACATTAAAATGCATGTATTAATTTTTGAAAATGATAATAATTCAGTATTTAAATTATAATAATTATTATAAAATATATAAAAATATAAATAATAATAATAAATACAACCTTTTTTTTAAATGACTGATGTTTTTAAATACAAATAATATAATAAAATAAAAATACATGTATTAAATCCATTCATAATAATATTAAGAAATACATTCATGATTAAAAAAATGAGTAAAATGTATGTCAATAAATTAATTAAAATAAAATGACCTTAAATGTCATGAAAAGGATTCTACTAAAAAAACAATTTCATGTCAAATATTGACTTATTTTGCTGAAAATATGAATACATTTCTTGTTCAATTGATTACAAAAATATTTTAAAATTAATTAAAATTAATTAATTAATTTACCATTTAGTGGTAAATACATAAAATCCAATACAATTTATAATAATGCGAATAATTTTAGAAAATGCAATAAAAATAATTTTAAAATAATTTACATTTTTATGAGAAAAACATATACAATATTGACTTATTTTACTGAACATTTACAATATATGAAGTTTAACTTCTTGTTTGATTAATTACAAGGCTTTCATGTATAATATTTAATATAATTTCATTTAATTTAGTGGTAAATAAAGTTGAATAAAATGCATACATTTCAAATAACACAAATTATTTTAGTAGTTAGTAGTTTTAAAAAGTAGTTGATAATTTATAAGCATTTTTTAAAGCATAATTTATAGATTTATAATATTTAATGTAATTTAATTTAATTTAGTGGTAAATAAAGTCGAATAAAATGAATATATTTCAAATAACAAATTATTTTAGTAGTGAGTAGTTTTAAAAAATAGTTGATAATTTATAAGCATTTTTTAAAGCATAATTTATAGATTTATAATATTTAATGTAATTTAATTTAATTTAGTGGTACATAAAGTCGAATAAAATGAATATATTTCAAATAACAAATTATTTTAGCAGTGAGTAGTTTTAAAAAATAGTTGATAATTTATAAGCATTTTAAAGCATAATTTATAAATTTATAATATTTAATGTAATTTAATTTAATTTAATTTAGCGGTAAATAAAGTCAAATAAAATGAATACATTTCAAATAACACAAATTATTTTAGTAGTTAGTAGTTTTAAAAAAATATTTGCAATTTATGAGAAAAATCTGACTTATTTTATTGAAAAACTGTAAAATACTGATGAGGACCAAGTAGTATGAAGTAGTGGTATCCAAATAGAAAGTATAAACCGCGGTCTCGTCCCCATGGGTCGATAGAAAGGCCGCCATCACGTGTCCAAATGGACGTAGGGACCGGAAGGTCAGCTGACCCTATTTTTGTACGACCTCAACCCATCTAAGTGGCGTCTGACGTCGGGTGTGAGCGTGTTCGAAGCCAAGCGTGAGCATGCTCGGGCTGTGACCGTCGCCGGCGGCATGCTCATTGGCGGGCGAGGGTGGCGGGCCGTGAGCGCCCGAACCTACTTGCGAGTTGAGGTTGGCCATTTTGGGAAGGCAGGCGGGGTCGTCCTCCCCGCCGGGAAGCGTGACGTTGATCCCGGCAGCCGTGCCGTTGATGGCGAAGTCCACAAAGGGACAGGGCGTGTTGAACTTCTTGTAGATGACCTGCAGAGGAGGACCAGAGGTGGACCAGAGGCGGACCAGAGGAGGACCAGAAGCGGACCAGAGGTGGACCAGAAGCGGACCAGAGGCAAGCATGAAAGGAAGATGAGGAAATGATTTATTTACTTTCATGAAAAAGATAATATCACAAACAAATACATTCATCCCGAAGATCTCACATTTATTTATTATCTAATTTTATTTTTATAATTTTTTTTAAATAAATTTATTTTATTTATGATCTCATTTTATTTATTCCATTTATTCAAGTCATTCATTTCCATGACACGCGTGGAAAATGACTTATTCCAATTGGCGCAATATTTCATTCATGTGTTCACCTTATTTTCATGACAGAAATTAATTACTTAAAGAGTGAGAGTCAATTAATATAATTAAATAATTAAAGTATGTCATTTATTTAATTTATTTATTTAATTTTTTTACAATTATATTCAGTGAAATCATAATTAAATATTCAATCAAACATTCATTCATTCAAAATATTTAATTATTGACTCATGTGTGTCATTTTCTTGTCATGGCCAATATTCATTCATTCATCCATTTTTTACCACTTATCCTCATGAATATCAATATATCAATATATCAATATATCAATATATCAATATGTCAATATATCAATATATCAATATGTCAATATATCAATATATCAATATATCAATATGTCAATATATCAATATATCAATATATCAATATATCAATATATCATCTAAAAATGACTTGTGTAGATAAATACAAAATTAAAAATAAAAATAAAAATGACAGAGTAAACAAAAGCATAATAAAATTTAAAATGACCTTAAAAAATACAAATGAAAGTGTAAAAAATAATAAATAAATACATTCATTCAAGTTAATTAGCCACTCCAAATCGTCCATAGGTATGAATGTGAGTGTGAATGGTTGTTTGTCTATATGTGCCCTGTGATTGGCTGGCCACCAGTCCAGGGTGTACCCCGCCTCTCGCCCCAAGACAGCTGGAATAGGCTCCAGCACCCCTGTGACCCTCGTGAGGAAAAGCGGTAGAAAATGAATGAATGAATGAATATGATCTAAAGAACCAGATGAAATAATGAATGAAAGACGACATGAAGAAGACAACATTCCACGTGGATGCCAAGACCAGTGTTGGTCCTCCATGTCTGCTTAAAGATGTCAGAGTCCTAAGTGGACTCACCGAGATGAGGAAGAAGACCATGCAGCTCAGGGAGAAGCCGCTGGTGTAGCCCAGGTACCCTGAAACAGGACAAGACGCTCTGTTAGCTCTGCTACGCCTTACTACGTCTTACTACACTTTACTACGTCTTACTACGCTTTACTACATGTTACTACGTGCTACTTTGCTAGTCTGCGGCCTGCTGTTTCCTTCAATGTCTGACAGCAAGGATCACGGAACCTTCCATTCCCAACTCGTTAGCTCACCACAACATGACCTTGTCCTACATAGTTCTTGGAGAAAGAAGACGGGATAATATTATAATTAGTAATATTAGTAATATTATGGGAATAAAGTCGTAATAGTATAGGAATAAAGTTGTAATATTATAAGAATGAAGTCTGAATACAATGGGAAAAAAGTCTGAATATTATGGGAATAAAGTCGTAATATTATGGGAATAAAGTCGTAATATTACAGGAATAAAGTCGTAATACTATGGGAATAAAGTCGTAATACAATGGGAATAAAGTCATAACAGTATAGGAATAAAGTTGTAATATTATGGGAATAAAGTCGTAATACAATGGGAATAAAGTCATAACAGTATAGGAATAAAGTTGTAATATTATGGGAATAAAGTCGTAATACAATGGAAATAAAGTCACAACAGTATAGGAATAAAGTTGTAATATTATGGGAATAAAGTCGTAATACAATGGGAATAAAGTCATAACAGTAAAGGCATAAAGTTGTAATATTATGGGAATAAAGTCATAATACAATGGGAATAAAGTCATAACAGTAAAGGAATAAAGTTGTAATATTATGGGAATAAAGTCGTAATACAATAGGAATAAAGTCACAACAGTATAGGAATAAAGTTGTAATATTATGGGAATAAAGTCGTAATACAATGGGAATAAAGTCACAACAGTATAGGAATAAAGTTGTAATATTATGGGAATAAAGTCGTAATACAATGGGAATAAAGTCATAACAGTAAAGGCATAAAGTTGTAATATTATGGGAATAAAGTCGTAATACAATGGGAATAAAGTCATAACAGTAAAGGAATAAAGTTGTAATATTATGGGAATAAAGTCGTAATACAATAGGAATAAAGTCACAACAGTATAGGAATAAAATTGTAATATTATGGGAATAAAGTCGTAATACAATGGGAATAAAGTCACAACAGTATAGGAATAAAGTTGTAATATTATGGGAATAAAGTCGTAATACAATGGGAATAAAGTCACAACAGTATAGGAATAAAGTTGTAATATTATGGGAATAAGGTCGTAATACAATGGGAATAAAGTCACAACAGTATAGGAATAAAGTTGTAATATTATGGGAATAAAGTCGTAATACAATGGGAATAAAGTCATAACAGTATAGGAATAAAGTTGTAATATTATGGGAATAAAGTTGTAATATTATGGGAATAAAGTCGTAATACAATGGGAATAAAGTCACAACAGTATAGGAATAAAGTTGTAATATTATGGGAATAAAGTTGTAATATTATGGGAATAAAGTCGTAATACAATGGGAATAAAGTCACAACAGTATAGGAATAAAGTTGTAATATTATGGGAATAAAGTCGTAATACAATGGGAATAAAGTCATAAGAGTATAGGAATAAATAAAATCTACAGCATATAAATAAATAGATAAAATCTACAGCATCTAACTTCTTAGCGTGTGTCCAAAATATGAACGCGTCAACGTTGCATCGTTGCATCCTTCCGTTTGTCCTCCATGATGGAGGCAAGCGTGCGCCGTGATGGCGTGTTGGACGACTCACCCAGCTGCTTCATGAGCGCCAGCGGCAAGATGACAGCCACAGATATGATGACCACAAGGTAGTTCCCGTTCAGGTACCATTCCCTGGAGAGACACACAAAGACAAAGACCCCCGGGAATACAAACACCGTGTCTGACTAAAGCATCCACTAGAGCTAGACCCAATAAAGCTTCCACTTTTAAACATTTGGAGGGAAAAGGAACGTTTGGCACAAAGTGGCACCAGTTGCTGCCAACAAGGGGGTATTTTTAGATTGCGTCACTTGGAGGGGGGGGGGGTGATTCATTCTTCTTCTCTACCGAGTGGGAAAATTGCATAGATACAACATCTGTTGGCCTCTCGCCATCTTGTCTCTGCTGTGCACACACACACACACACACACACACATGTGTGTGTATGTCTCCAAAACATGGAGGCTCATCTATCCCGTTGACATCCTGCCCTCTGGCCATCTGGTCCAGGGACACAATCTTTCACTGATTACACCACACACACACACACAAGGCTAGAACGTGTGATAAAAACACAGATTCAAACATACATGCCTGATACTTCCAGTATTCCAGAATTCCAGTATTCCGGTATTAAATCAACTGCTTTCTTGAACTCTTACCACCACTAGACTGGGCTAGTCCACGGCTTAAATGTTCTTTTTCATTTACGGGAAAACTTGTGATGTTCTGAACTCCTGTTTCCACGGCGGCGGCGTATACTGAGCAGAAGAATGCTGCCCGGAGAAGTGGTGCCAAGGCATTCCCGCTGCGGACATCGTGTTGTCTACGAACACGTTGAGTTTTAGGATGGTTTGTGCTCGTCTCAATCATTCAACATTACAGTGATATTACTGACACCTAGTGGTCAGTGTAGAATACTACACTGTATACACTGTACTTGAGAGCTAGACCCAATCAAGAGCGCCTCTAGTGGTTGAAGCCTAGTACTACGCTTGTGTACTGTGTGTGATGAGCCCAGCAGAGCTTTAAGTGGGCCGAGAGTGAAACAGACGCCATTTTGTTTGCGTGCACGGTCACCCGCGTACAGTCGGGGACATCCTACGGTTTACATTCCGCACCCGTGGACAAGTCGCGAGGTGTTCACCGCGTGATGCTACTAGCCAAAATGCTAACTAACAACGGTTCTTTACTCACCCTGCAGGCTTGTCCACCTTGAGGAAGGCCTGAATGACCAGCGGGAACTCGTACTTGACGATGTACAGATAACTGGACATGGCTGCGGAATGGGAACAGGCGCACGGTGAAGGGTGGGATAGAACCGGAGGAACGTTTTTAAAAGGTGTGTGACCTCACCTCCGATGTTCTGCAGCGTGATAGCGATGCCTGCCGCCATCTTCCCGGGAGTGCCAAACGCTCGGTAGCCCAGCTGCTCATAAGCACGGATACCTTTAACACAGTTTAGCCGTCAAATACATGGAAATGTACCACTTTTCCGGTATTTAGCCCAGTAGGATCATAATGGGATGACCCATTTCAGCTATGAAGTTTGTTTTTAATTTTAAGCATTAGCTAAACTTCATTCCCAAGTGCATTGATTTCACATAGCAACATAAACAGGAACGCTACACAACAATATGCAGCGTTACGGCTAGTAGCTAGCCGCTATGGTGTGGCGAGGTGTCACTACACCAGTAACGTAGTTCTTAGTTGTAAAAATGTTCTAGCAATAGATGACTTTTGGAGACTTTTTTTTGTTATTTTTCCATCTGGTTGCTCGGCCTTCCCTGGAATCTTCCGGGAAAAGCTTGCGTCAGACTTTGAAAACCCCTCCACTAAAACAAGTTCCCTTCTAAAAAATTTTTTGTAAACATGAAATGCTATTTTGCACAGAACATTTAAAGGTTAGTTTACAATATGAAGTATTAATATATATTTTTATGTATAAATATGCTTTCTGGGCTGCACAGTGTTTGAGTGGTTATCACGCAGGCCTCACAGCTCGGAGACCCGAGTTCAATTCCATCTTTGCATGTTCTCCCTGTGTGTGGGTTTCCTCCCCTATTCCAAAAACATGCTAGGTTAATTAGCCACTCCAAAATGTGAGTGTGAATGGTTGTTTGTCTATATGTGCCCTGTGATTGGCTGGCCACCAGTCTAGGGTGTACCCCGCCTCTCCCCTGAAGACAGCTGGGATAGGCTCCAGCACCCCCATGAAAGTATCACTCGGATACTGTGAACATCCAGCAGCAACACAACATTTTGGCATGACTACTATTTTGATGAAAAATACACTGAACCACGGCTGCATAGTGGATGGGTGGTTAGTACACAGGCTTCACAGCTCGGAGACCCAAGTTCAATTCCATCCTCGGCCATCTCTGTGTGGAGTTAGTATGTTCTCCCCGTGCATGTGTGGGTTTTCTACGGGTACTCCGGTTTCCTCCCACATTTCAAAAACATGCTAGGTTAATTAGCCACTCCAAATTGTCCATAGGTATGAATGTGAGTGTGAATGGTTGTTTGTCTATATGTGCCCTGTGATTGGCTGGCCACCAGTCCAAGGTGTACCCCGCCTTTATTTTTTTGAACCTTTCATCTTCTGATGTCAGAGGAAGGATGCAGCAAACAGGAAACAGACATACCTACAATACCGGAAGACTTGAGCAGTAAATGAATGGAATATGAGGAAAGTAGGGCCACCCCCGTAAGGAGAACCCTGAAACAGACAAAGAAGGAAGAGAATTGTTAGCATCGCTAACGTGACACATGTACTGTACGTCTCTGCCAGCACCGCGCTTGGCCGTGTCGGCTATTGACGCAGCTGTGGAAGCCCCGCGCCCCCCCCACCCCACCCCCAAGGGCGGATCGCCTTTATCTTTGGATTGTCAACCTCGCACGGCAGATGGACCTTTTCAAAAGGAACCCGCATGCAACGCCGAGATTGACAGGAAAATCCAAGTGTAATCTTCCTCCTCCTCTATGCGCCATCCCAACCTGCGGCCATCTTTTACTGATTCACGATTTGACTGGCTTGCATTGGACAGCTGTACTGTATGATGCATAATATGCTTATTGTGTCTACTACATTGAGTAATACGGGTGTAAAGGTGACTGTAGGGGTGCTACTTCATGTCTAGAGGGCTCTAATAATGTTAGAAATGTATTTAGTAAGGTGGTAAACAAGTTAAAATGCCTAATGTGCGTTATTGTGTCTACTACATTGAGTAATACGGGTGTAAAGGTGACTGTAGGGGTGTTACTTCATGTGTAGAGGGCTCTAATAATGTTAGAAATGTATTTTGTAAGGTGGCAAACAAGTTATAATGCCTAATGTGTGTTATTGTGTCTACTATATTGAGTAATTGGGGTGTAAAGGTGACTGTAGGGGTGTTACTTCCTGTCTAGAGGGCTCTAATAATTTTAGAAATATATTTAGTAAGGTGGTAAACAAGCTAAAATGCCTAATGTGTGTTAGTTTGTCTACTATATTGAGTAATACAGGTGTAAAGGTGACTGTAGGGGTGTTATTTCATGTCTAGAGGGCTCTAATAATGTTAGAAATATATTTAGTAAGGTGGTTACCAAGTTATAATGCCTAATATGCTTATTGTGTCTACTACATTGAGTAATACGGGTGTAAATGTTACTGTAGGGGTGTTATTTCATGTCTAGAGGGCTCTAATAATGTTAGAAATGTATTTTGTAAGGTGGTAAACAAGTTATAATGCCAAATGTGTGTTATTGTGTCTACTATATTGAGTAATATGGGTGTAAAGGTGACTGTAGGGGTGCTACTTCATGTCTAGAGGGCTCTAATAATGTTAGAAATGTATTTTGTAAGGTGGCAAACAAGTTATAATGCCTATTGTGTGTTATTGTGTCTATTATATTGAGTAATAGGAGTGTAAATGTGACTATAGGGGTGTTATTTCATGTCTAGAGGGCTCTAATAATGTTAGAAATGTACTTAGTAAGGTGGTTACCAAGTTATAATGCCTAATGTGTGTTATTGTGTCTATTATATTGAGTAATAGGAGTGTAAATGTGACTATAGGGGTGTTATTTCATGTCTAGAGGGCTCTAATAATGTTAAAAATGTACTTAGTAAGGCGGTTACCAAGTTATAATGCCTAATGTGTGTTATTGTGTCTACTACATTGAATAATAGGGGTGTAAATGTGACTGTAGGGGTGTTATTTCATGTCTAGAGGGCTTTAATAATGTAAAAAAAATACTATTTAGTAAGGTAGTAAACAAGTTATAATGCCTAATGTGTGTTATTGTGTCTACTATATTGAGTAATATGGGTGCAAAGGTGACTGTAGGGGTGTTACTTCATGTCTACAGGGCTCTAATAATGTTCAAAATATATTTGATGAGGTGGTAAACAAGTTAAAATGCCTAATGTGTGTTATTGTGTCTACTATATTGAGTAATAGGGGTGTAAAGGTGACTGTAGGGGTGTTACTTCCTGTCTAGAGGGCTCTAATAATTTTAGAAATATATTTAGTAAGGTGGTAAACAAGCTAAAATGCCTAATGTGTGTTAGTTTGTCTACTATATTGAGTAATACAGGTGTAAAGGTGACTGTAGGGGTGTTACTTCATGTCTAGAGGGCTCTAATAATGTTAGAAATATATTTAGTAAGGTGGTTACCAAGTTATAATGCCTAATATGCTTATTGTGTCTACTACATTGAGTAATACGGGTGTTACTCAATGACTGTAGGGGTGTTACTTCATGTCTAAAGGGCTCTAATAATGTTAGAAATGTATTTTGTAAGGTGGCAAACAAGTTATAATGCCTAATGTGTGTTATTGTGTCTACTACATTGAGTAATACGGGTGTAAAGGTGACTGTAGGGGTGTTACTTCATGTCTAGAGGGCTCTAATAATGTTAGAAATGTATTTTGTAAGGTGGCAAACAAGTTATAATGCCTAATGTGTGTTATTGTGTCTACTATATTGAGTAATTGGGGTGTAAAGGTGACTGTAGGGGTGTTACTTTCTGTCTAGAGGGCTCTAATAATGTTAGAAATATATTTAGTAAGGTGGTAAACAAGTTAAAATGCCTAATGTGTGTTATTGTGTCTACTACATTGAGTAATACGGGTGTAAAGGTGACTGTAGGGGTGTTACTTCATGTGTAGAGGGCTCTAATAATGTTAGAAATGCATTTAGTAAGGTGGTTGCCAAGTTATAATGCCTAATATGCTTATTGTGTCTACTACATTGAGTAATACAGGTGTTACTCAATGACTGTAGGGGTGTTACTTCATGTCTAGAGGGCTCTAATAATGTTAGAAATGTATTTTGTAAGGTGGCAAACAAGTTATAATGCCTAATATGCTTATTGTGTCTATTACATTGAGTAATACGGGTGTAAAAGTGACTGTAGGGGTGTTACTTCATGTCTAGAGGGCTCTAATAATGTTCAAAATATATTTAGCATGGTGGTAAACATGTTATATATTTCCATACAAACTGGAAGTCACTTAAGTCGGTTCCACCTATGTCGCCAAACCTGTCCCTGTGCCTCAAAAGGCAGCAGCTGTACCTTTACACCACCAGGGGCTGATTGTGTATTGCGGACCCAATGGTTATAAATAGCATGCTAGGCAGTCCGAAATATCAACACGGTCCTTATTGTCTGTAAGGGACGCTGAGACAATCAACAGTTTGTTATTTCCGTGCGGGTCAAAGTGGAGGAATGCCGGGCCGACTTGAGGTGCAGGACTTTAGTGGGTGGAGTGGCAGTGGGAGAACAGATCAGCTGACAATCTCACACACTCGGGTCGCTATTGTCCGGCTCGTAGCGTTCCGACACACTGCATTCCTAACCTCAAAACTCAAACTCCCGTATGATGACCTAACGTAGCATCTTAAATAGTCCTTAAATAGATCTTAAAGACCAAACATACTTACAAAAAGAGAACCACTCCCGTGTTGGCCATGGCGTACGCCAATCCCAGGATTCCGCTTCCCATGATAGCGTTGCCCAAATTGAAGACGGACATCCCGAATGAGGTTTTCCCCTCAAACTAGAAGAAGGGGACAACACAACCGGTGATGCAACACGCATGTGTTGGACTTGGACTTGGACTTGACTCAACTCTCTGACCACCTTACATCGGTAAATGTTGTGGTGTTCTTACTGTCACCGCCTGATAAGCACTCCTGGCCCTCTGGGAGGTTGGCCTCCGTGTTCTCGCTTCTGTGTGGAGGTCAGGGAGGAAATAAGGAACGGTTGGGAATCTCTCTGGACAGTCATGATATAATGACAGTCATGATATAATGACAGTCATGATATAATGACAGTCATGATATAATGATAGTCATGATATAATGACAGTCATGATATAATGACAGTCATGATATAATGACAGTCATGATATAATGACAGTCATGATACAATGATAGTCATGATATAATGACAGTCATGATACAATGACAGTCATGATATAATGACAGTCATGATATAATGACAGTCATGATATAATGATAGTCATGATATAATGATAGTCATGATACAATGATAGTCATGATACAATGACAGCCATGATATAATGACAGTCATGATATAATGATAGTCATGATATAATGATAGTCATGATATAATGACAGTCATGATATAATGATAGTCATGATATAATGACAGTCATGATATAATGATAGTCATGATATAATGATAGTCATGATATAATGATAGTCATGATATAATGACAGTCATGATATAATGATAGTCATGATATAATGACAGTCATGATATAATGATAGTCATGATATAATGACAGTCATGATATAATGATAGTCATGATATAATGACAGTCATGATATAATGACAGTCATGATATAATGACAGTCATGATACAATGATAGTCATGATATAATGATAGTCATGATATAATGACAGTCATGATATAATGACAGTCATGATATAATGATAGTCATGATATAATGACAGTCATGATATAATGATAGTCATGATATAATGATAGTCATGATATAATGATAGTCATGATACAATGATAGTCATGATACAATGACAGCCATGATATAATGACAGTCATGATATAATGACTGTCATGATATAATGATAGTCACGATATAATGACAGTCATGATATAATGATAGTCACGATATAATGACAGTCATGATATAATGATAGTCACGATATAATGACAGTCATGATATAATGATAGTCACGATATAATGATAGTCATGATATAATGACAGTCACGATATAATGATAGTCATGATATAATGACAGTCATCATACAATGGCAGTCATGATATAATGACAGTCATGATATAATGACAGTCATGATATAATGATAGTCATGATATAATGATAGTCATGATATAATGATAGTCATGATACAATGATAGTCATGATACAATGACAGCCATGATATAATGACAGTCATGATATAATGACTGTCATGATATAATGATAGTCACGATATAATGACAGTCATGATATAATGATAGTCACGATATAATGACAGTCATGATATAATGATAGTCACGATATAATGACAGTCATGATATAATGATAGTCACGATATAATGATAGTCATGATACAATGATAGTCATGATACAATGACAGCCATGATATAATGACAGCCATGATATAATGACAGTCATGATATAATGATAGTCATGATATAATGACAGTCATCATACAATGGCAGTCATGATATAATGACAGTCATGATATAATGACAGTCATCATACAATGGCAGTCATGATATAATGACAGTCATGATATAATGACAGTCATGATATAATGATAGTCATGATATAATGACAGTCATGATATAATGATAGTCATGATATAATGATAGTCATGATATAATGATAGTCATGATACAATGATAGTCATGATACAATGACAGCCATGATATAATGACAGCCATGATATAATGACAGTCATGATATAATGACTGTCATGATATAATGATAGTCACGATATAATGACAGTCATGATATAATGATAGTCATGATATAATGATAGTCATGATATAATGACAGTCATGATATAATGATAGTCATGATACAATGACAGTCATCATACAATGGCAGTCATGATATAATGATAGTCATGATACAATGATAGTCATGATACAATGACAGCCATGATATAATGACAGTCATGATATAATGACTGTCATGATATAATGATAGTCACGATATAATGACTGTCATGATATAATGATAGTCACGATATAATGACAGTCATGATATAATGATAGTCATGATATAATGATAGTCATGATATAATGATAGTCATGATATAATGACAGTCATGATATAATGATAGTCATGATACAATGACAGTCATCATACAATGGCAGTCATGATATAATGATAGTCATGATATAATGATAGTCATGATATAATGATAGTCATGATACAATGGCAGTCATGATACAATGATAGTCATGATATAATGATAGTCATGATATAAAGACTTGCGATTAAAGACTTGAGACCTGACTTGAGATCTGCAAAGACTTGTGACTTGACTTGAGACTTGCGATTAAAGACTTGGGACCTGACTTGAGATTTGCAATTAAAGACTTGTGACTTGACTTGAGACTTGCGATTAAAGACTTGAGACCTGACTTGAGATTTGCAATTAAAGACTTGTGCCTTGACTTGAGACTTGTAATTAAAGACTTGGGACTTGTCTTACTGACTTAAATCAGTGGGAAGTGCTGTATTTTTACGAGAATAAAGTGTACATATAAAAAAATGTTATATACCAAGAAAAGAGTCGTAATTTTAGAAGAAAAGATGTGTATATTATGAGGGAAAATGATGTCATTTTAGTAGCATAGAGTTGAAAAAAAAGAAAAAAAGGTGTAAATACCCCTTATCTGTTTCCGATCAGTGTGCGTTGGGAAGGTTAATCATCACTTAAAGGCACGCCCCCCAGTTCCATCATCCAGTATTCACTCTTCCAGGGTTTATGCCCTACACCCTGCCGGTTGCTATAGTGACGAGGCTGCATCATAAGCCGACCCACACGTGACCCTGACGCGTACTCACTTGGGTCCATCTTCTGCAGGTGATGTTTTGGCCAAAGCGGCGATCTCATCCCCCGTCTCGTGACCTTTCCCGTTAGGAATGGCGTTCATCTCAGCAGGGGAGCTTTCCGCACTCTCGGCAGGTTTGTCCTCACTCATCTTCTCGTCTTCTCTGCCGCCTGGATGTCTTTGGACGCAAAGGAGGTGGCTGCAGAAACCCCTTTCAGTTGGAGCTGGGAGATCTGGGAGAGCAAAATGATCAAATTAGCTGGATGAAGAAAATAATCATTTCAAATGCAATTACTTGGAAATATTATATTCCACTTTAGACCATTTTGACTGATCTTTGTCTTCTATGGAAATGAAAACATGGAACCTACCAAAACAAAGCCGCCTAATCAGAAAGTAATCAGCAGTAGAACATAGATAAGTTTCAGGGAAATATCAGCTCCCAACAAAAAGAAGCATATGCGAAAAGATACATTTCAAGCATAACTTTCACTTTGACACAAATATTTTTTTGCTTTCGTGACAAATCTCAAATCTTTCACTTGGTTGACATAGCGACAATGTTGCTAAAGCCGGGAACACCAAGTTAGGTTGGATTGCAAGGTGTGCAGGGAGCAGAGTGCCGCATACACATGCTAATACAATGACTTGGCTTTAAGCTGTCGTTTCTGGGTACATGATACCATACAGCATCTATATGAAACATTAAACCTTCATATCAAGGCGGGGGGCCTCAAAGTAGCGTCCTGTGTGCTGCATTTGGCCCGCGGGCCGCAAGTTTGAAACCTGTAAAGTGTCTTTGAGTATTTTGAAAAGCGCTATAACAAACTTTCATAGGAAAACTTGGCCTGGGAACGCCTTGGTGTCCTACAGGTGGAGCTGGAGGAGGTGGCCGGGGACCGGGAAGTCTGGGCTTCCCGGACCCAGAGGGAGGAAAATGGATGGATATGGATGGACATAGCTAGCAAAACGTATTTCCTTATGAAAATGATTTATCAGCATGAAAAAAGAGAGAAATACAATCCTAATTGACATGTCAAGTGACAAGACGGAAGAAGAGACTTTGACTTAAGTCGGCTATTTCCTGGGGGCCCCGCGGGGGGTGTCTTGGTGGGGCTCAGAAAGGCTCCTCTGACATGCTTCTCCTGCAGGCTTCACACCACAGCCCCCCCCCCAGCTGGCTACCACTGAATGGAGCCTTTGCTGTGTGCTGTATAAGCACTCCTGAAGGCCACCCCCCCCACACACCCTCACCCACCCACCCACCCACGAAGAGGAGAACCAGCTAGGACCAGCTACCAACCAGTTTCAGCTGTCTCCGCTTTGTCTTTACGCTTGACGCTTTTCTCTAGGTCCTCTTGTTTATAGAGGAGGGGTTCGACGTCGCAAGAATAAATGGAGGGGGGGTCTGTAGCACCATTCCTGGCAAGCACTCAGCCGTCTTTGCCACTGCGGGGTTCTTCCGCTCCACAGAATTTGCTTTAATGTATCTTTGTGTAATATTAGCACAGCAAACCTGAATACAAGCGAGGCTTCATTTATCATTCCTGCAAATGCGTCCCACCGACCGCGGTGCTGCACAGCCAGGGATCGCCAGGGATCGCCAGGCATCGCCAAGGATCGCCGTGTCTGCGGTTCAACCCGGGCAACGTGGTGGAGCGGCAAAGCACAGGGCACAATAGCGCATGTTGTGCCGTTTCCTGGGAACAGGTTGGGTAACAGTGGTACTATTGTGCCAGGCATCATTATACCGCCGGGGGCCCCCTTTTGGCTGTGGTTTGCATGGCCACTCCAGAGCGGAAAAAAAAAAAAATATTTTGCTGGGCTCTAATTGAAAAGCCGCCACCTTGGACTCAGCAAATGCCACGGTTCTTTTTCACGGAGTTGCTGACGCCAGCGATGCCCCCCCCCCCACACGGGACAAATCACAGCACAGAACCACGCTGCCACTCACAGGGTCTACAAATCTCAGAAAGAGGAGGGGAGGCCGCTCCGGGACAATAGTCGATGGGCCGTCCGGCGACAAGGTGCCACCTCAATGGCCCCCCCGGCGACACAGCTTGATTGGTGGGGCTCATAGCTCCTACGGGCATATACTTGACCTGTCACTCACCCGTAAGGACGCGGCCACTCGGGTTGGCGTGCGTGCCAGGTATTTATTTACGCCTCTCTCGTCATCCTACACCATGACAAGTCTCACATTTTATGGAATCCATCTTTCTCGCAATGAACCGCAGTTCCGCCAGCACTCGTGCACCCCGCACCACCGTGCTTGACTGCATTTATCTTGCTACTCGCTTGTTTTGACGACTTTGACGACTACTCTAAAGTTGCAGTAATCCCTTTTTTTGGTACCGTCATAAGTACAATTTAAAAAAATTGAATTCCTTATTTATAGATTTTCATAGAAAACCTGCTTAGGCCCTTCTAACATTATTAGAGCTCTCAAGATATGAAATAGCACCCCTATAACCCTATATAGTAGACATAATAAGAGTGGAATAAATTTTGGATATCCAGGGAAATACAGCTGGAATCGGTGTTCATTCTAAAACAGGGGTCTCAAACACGCGGCCTGCGGGCCACATGTGGCCCGCAGGACACTAGTTTGAGGCCCCCGCCTTGATATGAAAGTTTAATGTTTGATATGGATGCTGTATGGTATCATGTACCCAGAAAAAATTATTACGTTTGATTCATGTTCATGTTAAAGGTTAAATAACTGTTAATAGTTATCCTCCCTATCCGTGTGGAAGTGGTAAGTTTTTGGCTATTTAAGTTGAAAGGAAATAACTTGAAGGCTACCGTTTAGGTCGCTAGCTCTCTAGTTTGCGAGTTAGCATGTGTCTCAAGACCCTGCAGTTGCGCAATATGTTGTAAATAAAAAGAGTATAAATGTGACTATAGTCGTGTTTTGTCATGTCTACAGGGCTCTAATAATGCTTTGTTCATTTTAATATGAAAAAAATCATTTGTCTACCCACCAACTATATGTGCTTTCTTAAGTTTTTATTATTATTATTATATTTATTTATTACTGATTGATTGATTTTCTTTATTCTTGATTTGTTTATTTATTTTTCATCTTATTTTGTGTAGAAAAATAAAAAGTAAGATATTTGAGAACAGTGGAATGTTTTATCAGAGCTTTTCATGTAGAAAATTGGAACCAAAGCTAAGTTTTTTAAAAAAAAATTGTTTTTAATAAATGCGTTTTTTTTTTGTTTTTTTTTTGGAAAACCTGATGTGGCCCCTGTTCTAGAAGATCTAGAAAGCTTTCTGTGCGGGTTATTATGTGTAGCTGCTCTAAAGAAGTTCACAACCCAATTAGCATAATATGACCCTTTTAAATTATTCTCTTTTTGTAAGATTTTAATATTGGAACTTTTTCATCAACCTAATTTTTCCAGAAAATGACAAGGAAACCAGGTGGTTATTTTACGCTATTATTTGTACAAAGATAAATAAAGACAAGTTGTATGTCGGATTGTGGTCACTAGGCATCAGCAATGTTAGGAAACAACAACAAGCGGAGATGACTGAAATTAAGTAAAAAAAAAAAAAATTCTCTCATTTCATGTGGAAGTGGTAATTTTGGGCGGCTCTGATAATGTTAAAATTTGCATTTAGCAAGTCATAAATGGGTTTTCTATGTAATATTGAATCCTACTTCAATAAGGGACGACTGTATGTGATTTAAATGCAAATCTGTAATGCACCAAATGATTAGTGGAGATTAAAATGCGTGCACGTCTGCAGGAACTTGTTGCCAAGATCACTCATTCTCTCTTTCTCTCTCTGTGTCATTCTCTGTTTTCTTTTCTAAATGCGTCATCGAACGCTGCGGAACACAAGCAGACTGACAGGATGAGCATAAATCTTCCTCAGCCGTGCATTTGTGGCCCACAAGCCAATAGGAGACAACCCCAATGACCTCCTTTCCATCACCAAATCCTAAAGCTGGTCTTTCAGTGTTCTCCCTTGGTGAGTAAACCACACGGTGTGACGGCGTTTGTGGGAGTAAAAAGTCTTTTCATGGCAGCAGGCGAGCCCCGTGATCCAAATCCTCACTCGGGTTTGCCAGCGCATTTCGATTTTGGCCTGATGACGCAAGCTATTGTGCTGAGAGACGTCAGCTCCGGGGCGGTTTTGTTGATTGTTATTCCTCAAGTGATACCTGAGCAGACTGTGATTCATCCTGTGTGGTCTTCCAAAGACAATCATCAAATTACGACTGTTCCCACTGGACGCATGACGACAATCGCTGATTGCTGTTGTTGTTGTTGTCGTTGGATGGACGACAAATCAGACGCAAGTCAGACACCTGCGATTCCGATAATAGATTTGTGAACGGCGCTACAGTCGCCAAAGTGTTCTGACGCCAAACGGCAACTCGTGCAAATTCCTGCCTCTGATCAGAAAGAGATTTCCTGCAGATTAAGAGATTAAACACGGTCACCATTTGACTGATGAGCAGCTAATCGAATCCATCAGGGAATATTCCCTTTTATTGCAAAACGCCGGCTTCAAACCGTAGACCTGCACGCTCTGGGTGATAAGAGCTGATCAGATTAAGATGCATCTCTTGTGTACCAAAAATAGCAACAAGCGAGCGACGAGCCTGGCTTTAACGCCACGACGTGTCGCACACAAAGGATGTGCTAATGAACGCTGCAGTCGCTTGACATCAACAGGCAACACTCCAGTCTGATGATTCTTCCCGCCAGGGAGAACGTACATCACGGAGCACTCAAACCGATCGACCATTTACATCATGACCAAAGTAAAATAAAATTTGTACAACATACAATCTAAAAAATAAATAAATCAGATATTACATGTGAATGCTGAAAAGCCAAAACGAAACTGAAACACTTTAGAATGAACACAGGAGCTGTTCGGAAGCCGAAGCTGGACTGAAATGCTGTGGAAATATGCTAAAACTTGGAATGAATGTAATACATATACAACCATTTAGACTGAAACCCCAGTTTGCACATGATAACAATACAAAATACTAATAAATAAACACAAAAGGTACATTTTTATACAGTAAAATAACTACACAAAACTAAATAAAATAGCTACCTCACTATGTTTGTCTACCGAACCTGCCGAGCCCACATGCTATGGCTGAGGTTGAGTGAAAAAAGGTTCTCCTCTGTGTGGAAGTGGTAAAAGTTTTCTTCTTCCTCATGTCCTTGCAGTGATCCCATTGCCTGCACAATTGGATGTAAACAAACAGTAAATAATAGGAATATAAAGGTGATTATAGGGGTGCTACTTCATGTCTACCGGGCTCTAATAATGTCAAAAACCATATTGAGAAAGTCAAACAGATTTTCTGCGCTCTCACAACAAAGATATTACGTTATTAATTTTGCCTGTCTGATTGTTTGTAGGGCGGCACGGCGGTATAGTGGTTAGCGCACAGACCTCACAGCTAGGAGACCAGGGTTCAATTCCACCCTCGGCCATCTCTGTGTGGAGTTTGCATGTTCTCCCCGTGCATGCGTGGGTTTTCTCCAGGTTTTCCGGTTTCTCCAAATTGTCCATAGGTATGAATGTGAGTGTGAATGGTTGTTTGTCTATATGTGCCCTGTGATTGGCTGGCCACCAGTCCAGGGTGTACCCCGCCTCTCGCCTGAAGACAGCTGGGATAGGCTCCAGCACCCCCGCAACCCTCGTGAGGAAAAAGTGGTAGAAAATGAATGAATGATTGTTTGTATTCAAAATAACTACAAAAGTTTGGAATGGATTTGGATGAATTTTTCAGGAATCTTTGGAAATGGGATGAAGAAGTGACAACATTTTGGGAGTGATCCGGATCTGGAACCAGGAATTTTTTAACAATTCTTTAACATTGCATTGAGATCAGACCATTTAGGGCATTTGTGCATATAACTCTACAAAAAAATGTCAGAACACTTGGGAAAAAAAAAATTCAGGACAAGTTTCCATCAGGTTGTGCAAAATATGAACGAAACATGCATGTGCGTATATGGGGGGCAACTATGGTGCTTGGTGGGGGTCTGTTTTTCTAGTCGAACCAATGAAGTGCCTTAAACAGAGGATTTCTGTAATATTAATTGGGCATTGCTTTATATTTGTATCATTGTGAGCTTTTCCATTAGAAAAGTTAATACAGTAATTATACAGAAGGTGAACTTTTTCCAGACTTTTTGGCGCCCCCGGGAGGCCACGCGTGGCGCATCTGCCTATGCTGCCTGGTGACACATGAGGCGTGGCGTTGCGATCGTGAGCGTGTTTAAGCTAATCACTGATTACCAACACGGGAGTGGAGGTTTAGCTCAAAGGTTACTTCTCCGCATTCAAAAGCCTCCAATCTCACATGTCCGCGGGCTAGAGGTTCAAACCCAGGGCGCTGTCCTCCACTTTTGTTCATTCATCAGTTTTTCCTAATAATTTTTTCCCATAATATTATATAATATTATTCCATAATATTTGGACTTTATGCCCATAAAAATTACAGCTGTTTTTTTTTCTTCTGGTGGCTGGGGTTATTCTGGTAAAATTAAAATTTTAATTTTAAACTTTTTTCAACGTCTTTTTACAATATTTTGCCTTTATATTTGAACTTTATTCTTATAAAATGATTGCTGTTTTTAAACTCTATGCTACAAAAAGGTAAATGAATTTTCCTATAATATGAATTTATGCGTTCCCATGGTGAATGAAAAACAAGCTGCAGGTCAGAAGTGGCCCCAGGGCCGCACGTTGGACCCCATTAGCTGCCATAGGTGTGCCAAGATCATACCTTACAGCATCGCTGGAAAGCACAACACTGAAGATAGCCCTTGTTGGAGCCCTGAGGGCCACCAAAAACAACAGAAGCAACTGTTTCCTCCACGTGGTCCTCTGAGCCCAGGTTGCGAAGCGAAGACAAAGGCTGCATGACCAGCGAGTCGACACAAAGGAAAGCAGTGACAGCCACAGAGGAAAGTATTAGCCACAACAATGGGGGAGCTTTTAACCTGCCAACTGTTGCGTAATACCAGAGCTGTCCTCTCTCAGTCATGTGCACCCAAAACAAAGCGCCACCCTCTGTTGGCATCCACCGCTGGTCCCCCCCGCTCATCGCACGCATGCAAGAAGAAGAAAGGGTGCACGATGGGGGCGATGGAAGCACAGTGTGGGACCTGGCCTGGTTGTCACGTGGGGGGGGGGGTCCCCTAATCCGTGACTGATATGAAGCTAGTGGATATTAACGGTAATCATTGTGCGTTTGTTTGAGTGCACTGGGGGTGTAGCCTTTGTGAGGGAGCTGTGACCTTTGACCCCATGATTCTCATCAGCTAATTCCATTTAGCACAGGCATTGCAGAGATGCTTTATGTTCACACGAAGGAAGGAAGCACCTCCAGCATCATAAAACATCTTGAGATGGCAAAGACTCAGTCATGATCAGTCATGATGAGTCATGATCAGTCATAATGAGTCATGATCAGTCATGATGAGTCATGATCAGTCATGATCAGTCATGATCAGTCATAATGAGTCATGATCAGTCATGATCAGTCATGATCAGTCATGATGAGTCATGATCAGTCATGATGAGTCATGATCAGTCATGATGAGTCATGATCAGTAATAATGAGTCATGACCAGTCATGATGAGTCATGATCAGTCATGATGATTCATGATCAGTCATAATGAGTCATGATCAGTCATGATCAATTGTGATGAGTCATGATCAGTCATGATGAGTCATGATCAGTAATAATGAGTCATGATCAGTCATAATCAGTCATGATCAGTCATAATCAGTCATGATGATTCATGATCAGTCATAATGAGTCATGATCAGTCATAATGAGTCATGATCAATTGTGATGAGTCATGATCAGTCATAATGAGTCATGATCCGTCATGATCAGTCATAATGAGTCATGATCAGTCATGATGAGTCATGATCAGTCATGATGAGTCATGATCAGTCATAATGAGTCATGATCAATTGTGATGAGTCATGGTGAGTCATGATGAGTCATGATCAGTCATAATGAGTCATGATCAATCGTGATGAGTCATGATCAGTCATAATGAGTCATGATCAGTCATGATCAGTCATAATGAGTCATGATCAGTCATAATGAGTCATGATCAGTCATAATGAGTCATGATCAATTGTGATGAGTCATGATCAGTCATGATGAGTCATGATCAGTCATAATCAGTCATGATGAGTCATGATGAGTCATGATGAGTCAGTCATAATAGGTCATGATCAGTCACGATCAGTCATGATGAGTCACGATGAGTCATGATCAGCCATGATGAGTCATGATCAGTCAGTCATAATGAGTCATGATGAGTCATGATGAGTCATGATGAGTCATAATGAGTCAGGATCAGTCATGATCAGTCATGATCAGTCATAATGAGTCATGATCAATCATGATCAGTCATAATGAGTCATGACCAGTCATGATCAGTCATGATCAGTCATGATGAGTCATGATCAGTCATGATTAGTCATGATCAGTCATAATGAGTTATGGCCAGTCATGATCAGTCATGATTAGTCATGATCAGTCATAATGAGTCATGATCAGTCACGATGAGTGGAAGACTATTTACCAGTGTTTGGGTTCACCTCCCACTGACAAGCAAACCCCTCCTTTATGGCGGTTCATTGGTTCCAGACCCCACTGTGGTAAGTGAATTTCCACCAACTAGAATTCAATACTAATCAACAAAATATTTTTCCATAGTTACAGCATAGAAAACCTGTTTATGACTTCACGTTTACCTTTCACCATTATTAGAGCCCTGTGGACATGAAATAACACCCCTACAGTCACTTTTATACATTATTATTCTTTTTTATATCACATTGCACAGACTACGGGATCTCTGCAGGGATGAATGAGCTAACTAGTTAGCCTCTATAATGTACTCACTGTATGGCAGAATTTAGGGCTGCTGCGATCAATCGGCCACCAGTATCAGTGAAAAAGGACGGTATCTGTATCAGTATCGGATGATACTTGTTTTAAAATGCAGATCCCATCATAGCACCCGTGGTGGTGCTTTGAAAAGCTGTAGATTGTTGAGCACTTGGCAGGGTGTGGTGAGTCTCATCCATCAGGCAGCAGCTATAAAGGCCTGGTACTGCCCCTGTACTTTGGGGATGGGTACCACCTCAGTACGGATTCGGGAGCATGCAGGAGGAACTTTGGTCGTGTGTAGAAGAATAGAAATGAATACAAAAAGGTGAGTTGTGGATACCGGCATGTCTAGTGTCCTGGTAAAACCAGAATATTGGCTTTGTTTGGCTTGAAATAAGCTATGAAAATAAATGTTGGCCATTTTCATTTTGTAAAAGTATCTCTCACAGGAAATAACCTTGGCGACCCTAATATAGCTAGCAGTACATGTAAACATTTACACTGCATCTATGGGATCCCTATTGGTATCGCTCAATTTCACCCATGGAATATCGGGATCGGTATCAGCAGCATAAAATCTTGATCAGAACATCCCTAACAGAAGTCATTCTGAGATGTTTCTTTTTTGTGGATAAATGAATGGTTCGCCGACCGCGGTGGAAAAAGTTATTTATGACCCGTCCCTTCCTAGCGCTCATCCGGTGAGCAGTCATAAATCAACTATGATACATTCACAGTCTTACAGAAAGTCAGATATTTTTAACTCTTTTCAAAAAATGAACATTTTCCTCACTTGGGCGTTTCAGCATTTCAAAGGGAGCCTTCAACCTTCCCCCCCCTGCGGGTTGCCGACCCCTGGCTTAGCTAGTTTGAAAAAGATGTTTTATTTCCA